>NC_080571.1:261439961-262152461 GCF_030247185.1 Malaya genurostris
GGCATTAGGCCCTTTTTAAGGTTTTGATTGCTCTCGCCATTACTAATTTATGGGATGAAGAAAGGACCAACGATAGGATGAATACAAAACCTTTGAGATGAAATTAGGAGCACAGTAGTGAACATATCAGAAGTGTTTTTAGCTGATTTTTTAATTATTATTTTAATTTCCAAGGAATGTGAATTAATTCCCAATGTGGAGCAAGGCAAATTAAGCAGAAATGTGAAAAAATCGTAGTGATTTTGGTGGCTAAATCAGGTTTTTAAGGTAACGTCCTTACAAATGAGATGAAATAGGGAGCCCTTACCCTACGTCTGTGACATTGTTCGTCCGTCTGCTTTAAGCCGGATTTGAATTAGTGGTTGTAAAGAAGCTGTCAGAAAGCATAATTAACGTCAACGTTGACAATTTTGTTATGTTCAATGATTTGTCACAAGGGTATAGAAAGTCATTAAATTTTCTAGACCTTTTTCATTTAGCAAAATTTTGATTGGCAAGTAAAAAAGAACAGAATATCAGTTGCTGAATATTAAAAAAAAAAACCAGAAATTCTTTTTTAGAGATCATCGGTTTTGAATGAATGTCGTTTATTATTGTTTTGAAATTTCAAGAAGTTTCATACAGTGTATTCTTTCTCCAATAGCCCCAGTAAATACCTTAAATATTGTTGAAGACAAGAGGCAAATCACTCTAAACTTTGAACTAACTCTTATCCCTCTCTGAAACTTTAATCCCTGTTAAACTTTTTAAAACTTTTTTGCAATCCGTAGTAAACCTCTCGAGTCTCGTGAAATCCCCCTAGACTTTTCCGATCCCGTGCTATCCTTCTTAAACTTGCTTCCACTTGCTGATTCCACCTAATCTTTGTTAAACCTTCCTTACACTCCTATATCTTGTATGAGTTCAGACAAAGTTTAGAGCCACTATGTTTCTGAAAATTATCAAGGAATTTTTGCCTAAGTTCTTCACAAAAGTTTGACTAGAATCAAAATTGTACACGAATGTTGCCAGTAGGGATGTCGGATTTTTCCAACTACTTGATAATTCAATAATCTAGTATAGTTTTCAAACTAATCAATTAAATTTTCATCGATTATCTGAGTTATTATTCGAATACTCGATTAATTATTTGATTATTGTAACGAGATTTTTCGAATTATTTAATTAGTTTAATAATCGATTATTAGTGTTAAAAAATTAATGTTTTGGTACTACACATTCCTTTTGTGGAATTTGGCCTTTCTGGTTTAACAGAGTTCGTAGCCGATTTAGAATCGTTAAAGAATCCAGGTCGGGGCTCGAACATACGACACAACTGGCTTGTAAGACCAGTGCCCTATGCACAGAACCGCCAGGCCGGGCCTTATTTGATCGATCAAATGTTACTTGATTACGCTGTTTATTTTTTATGCAAAACTTGTGTCAAAAAAAACGACCTTCGAATTTAAATGAAATTTTTCACATAATAAAAAAACACTTCCAAATCCCTAACCGAATGATTTGAATCCCCACACTAAATTGCTTTTTATTTTTTTTAGGTGGAATGGCACCCACACTACTTCCAGCTGGAGCTGCTTGAGCTGTGCAAGACGGAGGGAATATTCCTGCAAGCGTACTCTTCGCTCGGTACCTCACTCAGTACCGATCTGAGGGACGATCCTGTGGTCGGGGAGGTGGCGGTCCGACTTTGTCGTTCCCCGGCGCAAATTCTGCTGCGCTGGGCAATCGAGCGAAACGTCGGCATCATACCGAAAGCGCGATCACGAGATCACATCGAAGAGAACATTGCTCTAGACTTCGAAATTCCCCCGCAGGATATGGAATTGCTCGATGGTCTCAGGGTCACTAGTGGTGCGAAATATGCGTGGGATCCGGACACGGTCGTTTAATGTTTGGTGGATGACCAGGGTTGCCACATTTAAATCTGCATTTTTCAGAAGAAAAATCTGTAAATCTGTATCGGGAGCTCAAAAACCTGCATTGAAAATCTGTATATAGAAGTGATAAGAAATCGAAACACAACGGAATGAAAAAGTCTTTAGAACCCAAATTTGAAGAAACCAAAACTTTTCTTAATCTGAATTTTATGATTTTGTAATTGAAAAAACGCTGGAAATTGTTTTTTTGCGTTGGAGCCTCTCGAAATAATGATTTGACGAAAAACTTTCGAAATCCAATCTGAAAGTGAAACTTAATCTGATTGATCAATTGGCAATCTTTACGTTATGGCCGAGGCCATCATCTTTTCATCTTATCGGAAGCAATTTTTGAAAGCATAAGCAATTACGCTACACTAGTTGTAAATAAAAGTAAGCAATAACAAATTTTTATTAGCAGATAGAACATCTGTGTTTACTGTCTTTACTCTTTTATATTTAGTTTTATCCTCTTCTTAGAATTAACACACAATCAGGATAATGTTTTCACTTTGAAAAAATAATCAATACCATTATTTAATATATTTTAACTTGATCTTTATTCAATTTTTAATCCACGCTATCAAAAATCTGTACAAATCTGTATTTTTTGCCAAAAATCTGCAAATCTGCATATACAGAATCTTGGTCACAAATTTATCTGAAAAATCTGTAAAATGCAGATTAATCTGTATATGTGGCAACCATGTGGATGACAGGATAGAAACGCTTTCATTGTTCATTTGGTGCCTTTTAGAGAAGTCAGTTTTATCATTCATATTTATTTAAGAACGGTGTACTGTTACAGTTACTTTCTCGCAATAAACTTTTCATCTATTATCATGGAGTTAGCTGATAAAATTTCGAAAATATGCCTTGAAAAGTTCGATAGTTTGCCCAAAACAGGGAAACCTAATGTGGAGTTTGAATGGACAATTTTGTCGACCATTGTGAAGGTTGAAATCAGCGACGGGGATCCGAAATTGGCTGTTGTGGCACTTGGTACGGGAACGAAATGTTTAGGATCTACCGAACTTAGCGATAAAGGTGATATCATTAACGACAGTCATGCGGAAGTTTTGGCCAGAAGAGCGTTTGTACGATACTTATTGAATGAAATGAAGAAAAGTTTATCGAATCGGTCGAATGTTTTCAACTGCTGCAAGGACATTGGAAAGTTTGTATTGAAAGAAAGCGTGTCCTTTCATTTTTTCACCACCCACAGTCCTTGTGGTGATGCAAGTATTTATGCTCGATCTGACGTATTGAACGATGAACCGACGGCGAAAAGATTCAGGTCGACCGGTGGTACTTCCGACGTTGGGACGATTGTAGAACATGCTGATGGAATGACTGGTGGAAAGTTGGTGAGTTCAGCGGATGGAGATGATTTGATGGCACAACACGTTGGTATGATACGGACGAAACCGGGCAAAGGTATTCGTACGTTGTCGCTGTCTTGCAGTGACAAGATGGCCCGTTGGAATGTTCTAGGTGTGCAGGGTTCCCTTCTTATGTCGCTTCTAGATGCTCCCATTTATCTGGAGAGCATTGTATTGTGTGCCGGAACTGATCACAACAGAGAAGCAATTGAGCGAGCTTTATGGAAACGGTGGGACGAGGAAGTGATACAGGAGACGGTGAACTCTCCTTTCAGACAGAATCGACCAAAAATTGTTATCGCCGACAATGGAAAGCATTTTCGATTTAGGAAAAATAGATCCGTTCCATCTGGAAGTAAATTTCAACCGGCACCCGGGGGCATCGTCTGGTGCAGTGGAGTTGATAAGTGAGTATGAATTGAACTTAGGAATGTGCCGTATAGGTTAGAATCCGTCGATTTATGTTTGCTTTGAAATCTCAATGTTTAGTAAATTAGAAGAGATAAATGATTAAATTAATGTAAAAAGAATATGCGAAAAAGTATTTCCTCCACGATCATACATCAGCTGATAGTTTTCAACAAAGCTTGTAGGGAGACTGTTAATCCTCGGGGTTTACTTGTGTATAGATGTGTGATGTGTGATGTAAGACAACGGCGGATCCAAGATCAAATTGGACCTTTACCGACCGTACACAGTGTATATCTGCGGTGCACTGTTCTGTTGGATTGAATTTTCAATTGTAGTCTTTCACATTTCAGAGTAGCTCAATGTTACGATTGGATCGCGACTTGGAGAGTTATTTTCACTATCTTATTATTGAAAAATGAATGCGAATAGAATAAAAGGTCTCAGTGTTTTGAAAACTATAGTGCAGTTATTTATTCTTTTTATTAACAACAGATAGCTTAGCTTGAGCAATGGATTAGAAGACACGATTAATAGCTTTCGAAAAAAAAAATCGATTATCGCATATGTGTCATATCTTAATAATCAAACTACATAAGTTGATGGTTGCAACAATGATGATTTTATTCTCGATTGAACCCTAACCTAATCTAGCTAACTTACTGTTTCTAGTTAATACATGCTATAGTAGAAGGAGCCAGTTTAATTTACAGCTATCTATTTTACTTATGGCTCACGTAGCCCGAAGAAAGGGAGAAGGAACAACGTAAAAGAGAGTGATGTAGCACCGATAGTGTATTATGCAAGATCTATTTTGTCGCTTGTGTAGAACGGCGGCACGATGGGAATGTTGTTTTCTCGTCGTGTGCAGTATGTTGTAACGCGGCTGGCTAGTATATGGGAACTTAATATGAGCTATCTGGTTTCGCAACTGGCTCTTGGGAAAATTTGGGATCGATGTTGGCTTTGCTGTAAAGGATGTATGAGTTCTTATTAAGGATACTTTTGGTGCATGTTGCTTTGATTGTTATGATGTGTGACGTGAGAAGGATTCATTAGAGATCGTGTGAGTGTTGGGAATGTGGGAAAATGTCCCGTTAGGACTGTGCGACTTGGGTGATCTTGATTTTGATGAATTCCAATTAATGATTAGTACGAGTAACAATTGAAGTGATTAAGCTAAAATGGTTTAATTGATATCTTAATAGCAAAATGATTTATCACTATTAATCTAAAATTCATATTGGGTTCAGTCTGATTGTTGAAAGCACAGAGAACAGGCGACCAAGTTAGTACAGTCTTTTGCAAAAAAGACTGTGAAAAGCATACACGTAAAAATTCGTTAAAAATCACCGTTTTATGATGATTATTAAAACAAAATGTAGCGTTGAGAGGATCGAAAATGTTGCTTCCCGATTACTATTAATTGATTACGCAAGTAATTTCTGATGCAAATAATCCTTGTTCTGCTTTTCTTCTATATCGAAATTTCAAGGGGCATATCCCTCTTAGAAAAATAAAACGTTCAACGGTAGCCTTTCGTTGGTCCAATACGTTGTATCGTTGGTCCAATCAACGTCCAATTAATCGTTCAACGGGAGGCCAAAACGGGACCTTCGTTTGCCGGTTTTGAAACAGACCATTGAACCTAGCGCAATTTTTTCGTTCAATAAATCTGGCAGACAGAGGTCCATTGTTGATCCATTTTCAATATGAGGAGTTGGTACACTGTTGGGCTAGTTTTACTGGAGAATTTTGGAAGTTTTTTTGAATGGTTTTGAGATCAGATGTTTACTTTTTGAGTTATACGAAGTTTTATGTCGAAATTTTCAGTTTTTTGACAGTATCTGTCACAGTTGACCTTGAAAACAAAATATATAGATTCCATACTGTAATACCTATCCAACGAGCCATAGATTGTTAAAATCCGTCCATTTTTAACGGAGATATCGAAATTTTTGTGTAAGCGACTTTTTCCTCTATTCCAGCAGTAGAAGTTTTGAGCGCTGTCTGGCAAAGAAATGCTTGGGAGCAACATAAAATATATGTAAACCAGATGATGGCAGATTTTTCGAGTTGAAAGCTATTCCAAAATTATATTGATTTAAACTACTTACAGCAATAAATGCAGGAAGAACATAACAGCCATATACCATTCGAATCAGTTCGTCGAGATCAGCAAATGCGTGTGTGACAAATAATTTCACTCAATTTTTTTCGTAGATGACTCAACCGTTTTCTACAAACTCAGATTCATATAAAAAGTCGTATACTCCCAAACAAGGTTCCTGAATTGTGTTTGGTTCCGACCTCTGGTTCCGGAACTACAGGATGATATGTGAAACGAAATTAAAACTGTATAACTCATTTTTCTCGTAGATGGCTGAACCGATCTAAGATTCAAATGAAATCTAAGAATCATCTAAGATTCAAATGAAAAGTTTTAAGATTTTATAAAACATCTTATCTTTCAGTCAGATACAACTTCCGGTTTCGGATATACAGGGTGATTAGTATAAAAATGTCTATTTCACATAAATTAATCAGGTTTATCGGGTTGTTTAATCGATTGTTACACTTTTTGATTCAAATTCGATCCGATTTGCAGTTTCGACATTACAGAGTAATCTCAAATTGCCACTTAAAACGACGGACATTAGAATAATGTCGTGTAAACTGAAACACCGAAGAATATTCATGCAAAAACACATGCGGATTGATAAAAAACCTGTTTTAATCTACATAGTGGTGTAATGATGCCTTTCTCATATCAATCATACTATCATAAATAATACTGTGGTGTTCTTCAAAATAATTTTCTTCGATTCTTAAAAGAATAACCGAAATCGGTTTGTTTGACCGTCTACTGATAAAAACTATCAATTGGAAAAGATTTGAGGTGGATTTCAGTGATCGTATACAATTTTTAACCCACTATACCCTATATTTCCGGATCCGGAAGTCCGATCCGCATGAAATTCAGTAATTACGTATGAGACCACAGGACCTTTCATTTGAACCCAAATCGGTCACGCCATCTATGAGAAAAGTTAGAACACATATTTTCTTTTTTTTTTCGCATTTTACCCCATAACTCCCGAACCGGAAGTCGGATCCAAATAATATTCAGGAGTTTTGTATGGAACCACAAGACCTTTCATTTGAATCTAAGTTTGCAAAAAAAACGTTACATACAGGTATTTTGCGTACTCGACGAACTGAGTCGAATGGTATATGACACTCGGCCCTCCGGGCCTTGCTTCAAAAGTCGGTTTTCACAGTGATTGCATAACCTTTCTATATGAGAAAGGCAAAAAGGTTCCATCTCACTGCTAGGTGGATTGAGCACGCTTTTTTAAATGAACATTACATACCTGTAGAATACTTCTACTTTATGTAGAAAAACCAATTTTCTTTTT
Source organism: Malaya genurostris (assembly GCF_030247185.1). Classification (NCBI taxonomy): domain Eukaryota; kingdom Metazoa; phylum Arthropoda; class Insecta; order Diptera; family Culicidae; genus Malaya; species Malaya genurostris. The sequence continues at coordinate 261,447,087 of NC_080571.1, forward strand.
ATATGAAGATAACACTAAATTTTCGCACTACTTTTGGAGGAGTAAAAACAACAACAAACCGTTCTTGCAAACTGAACGATTATTTCGTGCAGTATGCCGTCCAACAAACGCTCAACGACAAACAAAATATAATCGCTTGCTGAGTGGGCACTGATCCAAAGCAACCCCAAAACTTTGAAGACAGAAATTCCCAGCAATGCAACACTGTCATAAAGTAAAGTATCATCTGCTGTCATTGTACTAAAAAGAGATCAATTTTAGATAAGTCGATTTCAAAGAAGCGATTATGATATTGAAATAAGCTAATATATAGTGAAAAGAAAAACTTTTCAATTTCATTCGTAGGGTAAAGTGTTATAATATTACCGTCTTAAGAAAACATTGAGATATATCTAAATGTGCTGATATATTTGCTTCGAGAATGTATGTATTTCTTTGAAATATGCCCGAGGAACATAGTTTTCTATAATTTCGGCAGAAGTGATGAGAATCGATTGACATAAACACATTTTTCAAAATGACCACATTCTCAGTTTTTTCGTTTGCGTTAGGCATAATGCCCCGTATAATATGCTTCACAACAAATCAGTGGTATGTCCCACAATAATGATGCAATATGTCCCTTGAAATGTCGATATAGAAGAAAAGCAGATAAAGAAGATATTCTTTGCATCAGAAATCAATTTCATAATCCATTAATTACAATTGGAAGCCAATGTTGCTCGAATATCAGAAATACAAGGAATATTAATGATCATCGCTCGCTTCCCTTCGCCTTTGTTCGATAATCGTTCTGGTATTCGGACTTGTCCGTATATTCGAGTGCGAACGAAACCGACCCTGCTGCGTTACTCGCACGAATATCTAGGGTAAGGGCTCCCTATTTCATCTCATTTGTAAGGACGTCGCCTTCAAACTCCGATTTAGCCACTAAAATCACTGTAACTATTTCATATTACTGCTTCATTCGCCTTGCTCCACGTTGAAAATTGATTCACATTTCTTGAAAATTCAACTAATATTTATAAAACAGCTAAAAACACTAATGATGTTTTCACTACTCTGCTCCTAATTTCATCTCAATGGATTTTTATCCATCCTATCGTTGATCTTTTATTCATCCTATAAATTAGCAATGGCGACAGCAATCAAAACAAAATATTCCACTATTACACTCTCACCCGCATTAGCATGGCTGCCAGATGGCTGAGTAAACGCTGCCAGCTGGAAAAATATGGCTTGCAGACATTCTGGTGACCGACTGCCTTACCGCTGCCAGATATACAACTCAAACGATACAACCGTACCCACCAGGATTTTTCCACATTATATTGGTAAAAAATTTACTCGTTGAATTATCTAAATAATGGGGCAATGACTTACGGAGATCTAAAGAACTATCTTTTAACATCATTTTATTAGTGAAAACAGATAGAACAGATATAGATATTCTATGCAAAGTAATACATATTTGCTATGAAAATACCTGGCATCTCTGTGCACAGCCGATGAAACACACACACACTTCACAGCGTTATGTTGGCGTATAGCGGAATGAAACCAGTGCCACTAGATTTGCCACAATGGTTATTTCATTAGTATTTAACACGTTCTTTCTGGCAATATTCGAAGCAGAAACAGTTTTATTGAAATATTAATATCAATAATATAATTAAACTAATGTCACGGATACCAAAAACATACTTTTTGATGATAATTTGAAGAAGATAAACAATTTTTGTTTTGTAACATTATGAGATAACTTGGCAACTTTGCGAAACCAAATGAGATGAAAACAAAGCATAATCAAGTGAACGAAGTGAAAAACTTTCATCTCATATTTTCGAAGACTTTTATTGCTTGTCGGGTAGTTTTTTAAGTTTTTAATCGTTGATTAAACAAGTGACAAGTGAACATTACTAATTATGAAGTCATCAAGCATTCATTAGAAGTGTAAATGTGCGAAATAGTGATCATGTTTTAAGACGAATCGATTAGTAGATAATTAGAAACATGACGAACTGTAAATCTTGAGACGAAAATGTGTCCTAAATCGAAAAGTGAGTTTATTTTAAACGAAAAAATCGATCACCGAAGAATTTAAAACCATTTCTTTCAATAGGAAAGTGTGACAATAGCTGTTCAAATCATTTTAAAACATTTCACAGTTTGTTTCCGGTAAGTTGTAAAATATAATTCATATTCAAAGTTATGAGGTGAAGGGATGAGATGGAAATAGGAGCTCAGATGAAATAGGGAGCCGTTGCCCTATTCCTTGCAGTTGTTATTCGCATTGGACATACCCCCGAATGACTTAACGCGAATATCGAACGAATATTCATACAGCGATCATCGCCAAACCTAATTCGCGATGATCGTTCGTGCTGTTTTTGAAACATGCAAATTAAGATGTTTCCCCCCGCACTATTACCATAGTCTTATGTGTATGTGATGAACCATATTCCAGCATTCTCCCATTGCTGCTACCCAACGAAATATGATGAATGCTTCGCGAAGAATGGAAACCAACGATCTTCGCCGTGACGCTATTCGATCCAACTCGAAGAATAAAATAAATGAACGAATGACAAACGAATGTATAAAACGAACATGCACGATGTACACCCGAACCTCCTTTTACGTAATAATCGGGACTACGTAAATCGAATTATGACGTAAAAAAAGTTTACGTTATTTGGAATTTTCGACGTAAAATAAGTTTACGTTATTTGGAATTTTCAACGTAAAAAAAGTTTACGTTATTTGGAATTTTCAACGTAAAAAAAGTTTTCCTTATGTATATGTATTATTAGATATGTATAATATATTGGATAGTTATGGAACGAAAATTACGAGTATTTACAGGAAAAGGATGTTCTAAGCAGCATAAATTTCCAAGATGGCGACTTCCGGTTTATTGATATTCCTTGAAAAACCTTACAATATGAGTATTTTCGGAACGGGTTTGATGAATAGGTGTCGGAAAATGATGTTTAAGGTGGTTCTGAATTCCAAGATGGCGACATCCGGTTTATTGATATTCCTTGAAAACCCTTACAATATGGGTATTTTCGGTACGGGTTTGATGAGTAGATGTCGGAAAATGATGATTAAGGACTATTCACAAATATCCGGTCCGGTTCAGTGCCGGCACGACACCGTGCACGAATACTGATATTATTTCATTCGTTTTCTATGCGCGCATTCACACCTATCCGGCACCGTGCCGTTTCAGTGTAGCTCGCTGTCAGTGTAGCGTCCGTCCGGCAAATTCAAATTCGTCGTCACCGATATTTTTTATTTTTACTGAAGTCGGTATGTCATTGCATTGGCTGTGCCGGAACGAAACCAGCACGGAAACGGAACGAAAGGGTTCCGATAAAAAAAGAACACTGACGGCGCCCTGAAGGCACTTTCACTGAACCGTCACGGAACTGAAATGTGTGAATAGTCCTTTAAGGTGGTTCTGAATTAAAAGATGGCGACTTCCGGTTTATTGATATTCCTTGAAAACCCTTACAATATGGGTATTTTCGGAATGGGTTTGATGAACAGATGTCGGAAAATGATATTTGAGATGGTTCTGAATTCAAAGATGGCGGCTTCCGGTTTATTGATATTCATTGAAAACCCTTACAATATGGGTATTTTCGGAACGGGTTTGATGAGTAGATGTCGGAAAATGATGATTAAGGTGGTTCTGAATTCCAAGATGGCGACATCCGGTTTATTGATATTCCTTGAAAACCCTTACAATATGGGTATTTTCGGTACGGGTTTGATGAGTAGATGTCGGAAAATGATGATTAAGGTGGTTCTGAATTAAAAGATGGCGACTTACGGTTTATTGATATTCCTTGAAAACCCTTACAATATGGGTATTTTCGGAATGGGTTTGATGAACAGATGTCGGAAAATGATATTTGAGATGGTTCTGAATTCAAAGATGGCGGCTTCCGGTTTATTGATATTCATTGAAAACCCTTACAATATGGGTATTTTCGGAACGGGTTTGATGAGTAGATGTCGGAAAATGATAATTGAGGTGGTTCTGAATTCCAAGATGGCGACTTCCGGTAGATTGATATTCCTTGAAAACCCTTACAATATGGGTATTTTCGGAACGGGTTTGATGAGTAGATGTCGGAAAATGATAATTGAGGTGGTTCTGAATTCCAAGATGGCGACTTCCGGTAGATTGATATTCCTTGAAAACCCTTACAATATGGGTATTTTCGGTACGGGTTTGATGAGTAGATGTCGGAAAACGATATTTGAGGTGTTTCTGAATTCCAAGACGGCGACTTCCGGTTCATTGATATTCCTTGAAACCCTTACAATATGGGTATTTTCGACACGGGTTTGATGAGTAGATGTCGGAAAATGATGATTGAGGTGGTTCTGAATTCCAAGATGGCGACTTCCGGTTAATTGATATTCCTTGAAAACCCTTTTGATATGGGTATTTTAGGTACGGGTTTGATGAGTAGATGTCGGAAAACGATATTTAAGGTGTTTCTGAATTCCAAGACGGCGACTTCTGGTTTATTGATATTCCTTGAAAACCCTTACAATATGGGTATTTTCGGTACGGGTTTGATGAGTAGATGTCGGAAAACGATATTTGAGGTGTTTCTGAATTCCAAGACGGCGACTTCCGGTTTATTGATATTCCTTGAAAACCCTTACAATATGGGTATTTTCGGCACGGGTTTGATGAGTAGATGTCGGAAAATGATGATTGAGGTGGTTCTGAATTCCAAGATGGCGACTTCCGGTTAATTGATATTCCTTGAAAACCCTTACAATATGGGTATTTTCGGTACGGGTTTGTTAAGTAGATGTCGGAAAACGATATTTGAGGTGGTTCTGAATTCCAAGACGGCGACTTCCGGTTTCTTGATATTCATTGAAAACCCTTACAATATGAGTATTTTCGGCACGGGTTTGATGAGTAGATGTCGGAAAATGATGATTGAGGTGGTTCTGAATTCCAAGATGGCGACTTCCGGTTAATTGATATTCCTTGAAAACCCTTGTAATATGGGTATTTTCGGTACGGGTTTGATAAGTAGATGTCGGAAAACGATATTTGAGGTGTTTCTGAATTCCAAGATGGCGACTTCCGGTTTATTGATATTCTTTGAAAACCCTTACAATATGGGTATTTTCGGAATGGGTTTGATGAACAGATGTCGGAAAATGATATTTGAGATGGTTCTGAATTCAAAGATGGCGGCTTCCGGTTTATTGATATTCATTGAAAACTCTTACAATATGGGTATTTTCGGAACGGGTTTGATGAATAGGTGTCGGAAAACGATATTTGAGGTGTTTCTGAATTCCAAGACGGCGACTTCCGGTAGATTGATATTCCTTGAAAACACTCACAATATGGGTATTTTCGGCACGGGTTTGATGAGTAGATGTCGGAAAATGATAATTGAGGTGGTTCTGAATTCCAAGATGGCGACTTCCGGTAGATTGATATTAATTGAAAACCCTTACAATATGGGTATTTTCGGAACGGGTTTGATGAGTAGATGTCGGAAAATGATAATTGAGGTGGTTCTGAATTCCAAGATGGCGACTTCCGGTAGATTGATATTCCTTGAAAACCCTTACAATATGGGTATTTTCGGTACGGGTTTGATGAGTAGATGTCGGAAAACGATATTTGAGGTGTTTCTGAATTCCAAGACGGCGACTTCCGGTTTATTGATATTCCTTGAAACCCTTACAATATGGGTATTTTCGACACGGGTTTGATGAGTAGATGTCGGAAAATGATGATTGAGGTGGTTCTGAATTCCAAGATGGCGACTTCCGGTTAATTGATATTCCTTGAAAACCCGTTTGATATGGGTATTTTAGGTACGGGTTTGATGAGTAGATGTCGGAAAACGATATTTAAGGTGTTTCTGAATTCCAAGACGGCGACTTCTGGTTTATTGATATTCCTTGAAAACCCTTACAATATGGGTATTTTCGGTACGGGTTTGATGAGTAGATGTCGGAAAACGATATTTGAGGTGTTTCTGAATTCCAAGACGGCGACTTCCGGTTTATTGATATTCCTTGAAAACCCTTACAATATGGGTATTTTCGGCACGGGTTTGATGAGTAGATGTCGGAAAATGATGATTGAGGTGGTTCTGAATTCCAAGATGGCGACTTCCGGTTAATTGATATTCCTTGAAAACCCTTACAATATGGGTATTTTCGGTACGGGTTTGATAAGTAGATGTCGGAAAACGATATTTGAGGTGTTTCTGAATTCCAAGACGGCGACTTCCGGTTTCTTGATATTCATTGAAAACCCTTACAATATGGGTATTTTCGGAACGGGTTTGATGAGTAGATGTCGGAAAATGATGATTGACGAGGTTCTGAATTCCAAGATGGCGACTTCCGGTTTATTGATATTCCTTGAAAACCCTTACAATATGGGTATTTTTGGAACGGGTATGGTGAGTAGATATCGGAAAATGATGTTTAAAGTCATTTCAAAATCCAAGATGGTGTTTCTCGAAACCCGTAGCAAAACGAATGTTTTCGGAACGAGTTTAAATAAGAGTTCTTATTAAACGTTGTTTGAGTAATTACGACTTACTGTCGAATATTTTATAATATTGTTACTTTTGGAATGGATTTTACGAGCCAATATGAGGAAGAAAGTTTTTAAAACTAAACTTCAGGAATTTTATTCTAAATTCAATATAATATTAGCTTGACACTTACAATCGAATTGTCAAACAAATACATAAATTGATGAAAATGCTGTACTTATTTTCACATTTTGTATGAGATCTCAAGACCTTTCATTTGAATCTAAGAGTGTGAAAATCTGTGCAGCCATCTCCTATAAAGTTTAGTGTAATAAAACGTTACATACACATGCGCACATACACACACAGACATTTTGCGTACTCGACGAACTCAGTCGAATGGCATATGACACTCGGCCCTCCGGGTCTCGGTTAGAAATTCGACTAGCATAACCTTTTTATACGAGAAAGGCAAAACACATTTAACAAAACTATTTTCAATTCTGAAGTTTTCTAATTTTTAGCTGCATATTTTACTCAACCGGCAGGTTTTTTGCAAATGTTTCAATATTCTTTACGGATTTAATAGTACACAAAAAGTGATTTTTTTTAAATTTTGAATTCCTGTTATAAAGGCGGTGAGGCTTAAAACAATCTCACAAGTACATTTCCTACACTAAAACTTAAGCTCCAGTTTAAACTGACCGATTTAAGAAAACGTACATCATATGGTTTGGCACTGTCAACCATATTCAACATCTATTTCGATTTTGATCACTGTTGAGTCGTGTACATTCCATTATTTTTGCATTTCTCTATAGAAAGAATATAGATTTGAATGAAAATAAAAATTTGTTTAAAGCTCGGAGACACTTATCGTTATATATCATTCAACTCAGCTCGATGAATGATGAACTAAGACATTTTAGTTCTATTTTTAAATAACCACAGTTTTCCATCCAAAAGCGTTCGGTATATGTTTGAAACGTCGACGACCATATTAGAGAGTAAACACAATAATCAAATTGATTTTGGCAAAAACTCATTGAGGATGATTTTCGGACCTACCTTCCTGTACAAATTTTGGCTATATAAAAGGTTTACTATCACCTCTTTCCGGGTGTAACACCTATTACCAGTCACCATGTGTTACATATATAGATAGTGAAAGGTATCAATGGAGGACTATGACTTAAACAATGAAAACCTTAGTTATTCGATAAATTGAGAATTAAATAATATTTGCATAAAATAGCCAATATAATTTTACATTACATTGGACGGATTACAATAAATTTTTTATTCATCAAGTGTGAAAGAACTGGAGTACAGAGTGAAACACTTGGACTCACAGTATATCACGTGATTTTTAGAGGCACAACATAGTTTGTTTTAAGCGACTCTTCCCATTTCGAAAATATTAATACAACATAGGATACGATCAGCAATCCACTAATAATATAACATAGGATACGATCAGCAATCCACATTATTTTCTACGTATTATGCACTAAACCAGCTCCAAAAATACCCATATTGTAAGGGGTTTCAAGAAAAATCAATAAACCGGAAGTCACCATCTTGGAATTCAGAACCACCTCAAACATCGTTTTCCGACATCTACTTATGAAACCCGTTCTGAAAATACCCATATTGTAAAGGTTTTCAAGGAATATCAATGAACCGGAAGTCGCCATCTTGGTATCCAGAACCACCTAAAACATCGTTTTCCGACATGTACTTATTAAACCCGTTCCGAAAATACCCATATTGTAAGGGTTTTCAAAGAATATCAATAAACCGGAAGTCGCCATCTTGGTATCCAAAACCACCTCAAACATCGTTTTCCGACATGTACTCATCAAACCCGTTCCAAAAATACCCACATTGTAAGGGTTTTCAAGGAATATCAATGAACCGGAAGTCGCCATCTTGGTATCCAGAACCACCTCAAACATCGTTTTCCGACATCTACTTATCAAACCCGTTGCGAAAATACCCATATTGTAAGGGTTTTCAAAGAATATCAATAAACCGGAAGTCGCCATCTTGGTATCCAAAACCACCTCAAACATCGTTTTCCAACATGTACTCATCAAACCCGTTCCAAAAATACCCATATTGTAAGGGTTTTCAAGGAATATCAATGAACCGGAAGTCGCCATCTTGGTATCCAGAACCACCTCAAACATCGTTTTCCGACATCTACTTGTCAAACCCGTTCCGAAAATACCCATATTGTAAGGGTTTTCAAGGAATATCAATCTACCGGAAGTCGCCATCTTGGTATCCAGAATCACCTCAAACATCGTTTTCCGACATCTACTCATCAAACCCGTACCGAAAATACCCATATTGTAAGGGTTTTCAAGGAATATCAATAAACCGGAAGTCGCAATTTTGGTATCCGAAACCACCTCAAACATCGTTTTCCGACATGTATTCATCAAATCCGTTCCAAAAATACCCATATTGTAAGGGTTTTCAAGGAATATCAATGAACCGGAAGTCGCCATCTTGGTATCCAAAACCACCTCAAACATCGTTTTCCGACATGTACTCATCAAACCCGTTCCAAAAATACCCACATTGTAAGGGTTTTCAAGGAATATCAATGAACCGGAAGTCGCCATCTTGGTATCCAGAACCACCTCAATGATCGTTTTCCAACATGTACTCATCAAACCCGTTCCAAAAATACCCATATTGTAAGGGTTTTCAAGGAATATCAATGAACCGGAAGTCGCCATCTTGGTATCCAGAACCACCTCAAACATCGTTTTCCGACATCTACTTGTCAAACCCGTTCCAAAAATACCCATATTGTAAGGGTTTTCAAGGAATATCAATCTACCGGAAGTCGCCATCTTGGAATCCAGAACCACCTCAAACATCGTTTTCCGACATCTACTTGTCAAACCCGTTCCGAAAATACCCATATTGTAAGGGTTTTCAAGGAATATCAATCTACCGGAAGTCGCCATCTTGGTATCCAGAACCACCTCAAACATCGTTTTCCGACATGTACTCATCAAACCCGTTCCAAAAATACCCACATTGTAAGGGTTTTCAAGGAATATCAATGAACCGGAAGTCGCCATCTTGGTATCCAGAACCACCTCAAACATCGTTTTCCGACATCTACTTATCAAACCCGTTGCGAAAATACCCATATTGTAAGGGTTTTCAAGGAATATCAATGAACCGGAAGTCGCCATCTTGGTATCGAGAACCACCTCAAACATCGTTTTCCGACATCTACTCATCAAACCCGTTCCGAAAATACCCATATTGTAAGGGTTTTCAATGAATATCAATGAACCGGAAGTCGCCATCTTGGTATCCAGAACCACCTCAAACATCGTTTTCCGACATCTACTCATCAAATCCGTTCCGAAAACACCCATATTGTAAGGGTTTTCAAAGAATATCAATAAACCGGAAGTCGCCATCTTGGTATCCAAAACCACCTGAAACATCGTTTTCCGACATCTACTCATCAAACCCGTTCCGAAAATACCCATATTGTAAGGGTTTTCAAGGAATATCAATCTACCGGAAGTCGCCATCTTGGTATCCAGAACCACCTCAAACATCGTTTTCCGACATCTACTTGTCAAACCCGTTCCGAAAATACCCATATTGTAAGGGTTTTCAAGGAATATCAATCTACCGGAAGTCGCCATCTTGGTATCCAGAACCACCTCAAACATCGTTTTCCGTCATCTTCTCATCAAACCCGTTCCGAAAATACCCATATTGTAAGGGTTTTCAAAGAATATCAATAAACCGGAAGTCGCCATCTTGGTATCCAAAACCACCTCAAACATCGTTTTCCGACATCTACTCATCAAACCCGTTCCGAAAATACCCATATTGTAAGGGTTTTCAATGAATATCAATGAACCGGAAGTCGCCATCTTGGTATCCAGAACCACCTCAAACATCGTTTTCCGACATCTACTCATCAAATCCGTTCCGAAAACACCCATATTGTAAGGGTTTTCAAAGAATATCAATGAACCGGAAGTCGCCATCTTGGTTTTCAGAACCACCTTAAACTTCATTTTCCGATATCTACTCATCAAACCCGTACCGAAAATACCCATATTGTAAGGGTTTTCAAGGAATATCAATAAACCGGAAGTCGCCATCTTGGTATCCAGAACCACCTCAAACATCGTTTTCCGACATCTAGTCATCAAACCTGTTCCGAAAATATCCACATTGTAAGGGTTTTCAAGGAATATCAATAAACCGGAAGTCGCCATCTTGGAATTCAGAACCACCTTAAACATCATTTTCCGACATCTACTCATCAAACCCGTTCCGAAAATACCTAAATTGTACTAATATCCATGGAATATAAATGAGCCGGAAACGATTTTCATTGTATGCAAAAACCTCTTTTTACGAAGTATTTTCATCGTAAAAAAATATTACGTTATTTGGGATTTATGTCGTAAAAAGAGTTACGTAAAAAGAGGTAACGTAAAAAAGGTTTACGTAAACGGAGGTTTGGGTGTATACAAGCAGCGAAGAATGTATTAGTATATTCGGGTTCTCTACGATTATGCTTATTCCTTTTGCACCCTTCTCGCTTTCGAGAAGTGAATAGTTCAACGTTGTTCGAGACTGGCATATTCGAAGGCAGTATAATCACAGCGTGGATGCGTGAATGAATTAGTTACACGAAGAATATTTGCAACATTGTTGGAAACCAAAATTTTTGATCCACCCAACGCTACATTTTGTTTTAATAACCGTTATAAATCTTCAAACCAATATTTTAATTTGAAGCATACTGTTGAATCGAAGGTGGGGCATAACTTCCGTTGAGTGAGAAAATTCGTATATCAAAGAAATGGCTTTGTTTCTCTGGATTTTTATACTGTGAATAGAGACATTAGCACTGCTAAAAGTTAATTACTAAGTAGCAATCGACCTTCAGACGTTTTACACGGTTAAAATGCTTGTTTAGTCGAAGCTAAACCTTACATCGAAAAGCTGCCTAATGATATTTTCAGTTTTTTTCATATTTCCCAGCAAACAACAACTGCCTCACTTGCACAGCAGAAAGATCTTACGAAAAGATAGTGTTAGTGATAAAACTTTTGTTTAGAAAAGTCTTGAATACTTAAAAAAAGGAAGGGCGCATTTTGACCAGTAGGAGCGCTTTATAATACTTTCTCCTATTCACAGTGATCCGGTTATGCCTTTGTCATAACCTCTCCACCGTTCTCAATGACTTCTCGTATGCTTGCATTATAGAAAACGAAAGATGCGCAATATATTATATCTGTTCCATTATTTAACCAATACTTTTTAATAACTGCACTGGTTGTGCGAAGTTATAAATGAATACGAAACAAGACAAATCTTCAAAATTGACTCAGTATCTCTGTATTCAGATTAGGCTACATATGGCAACTGATAGGTCTCTGCCCTCAAAATCTTAGGGCTTAACTCTGCCTGCCTTAAATATATTAATTACAGGAAAATTTGATAGGTTTTGTGATACGTGGTAAGATATAGCGGTTTGCTCGATTTATATCAGAAACGACTTGGGATTGGACAACCTTCAAGATACGATTAGTCATTATTTAAAAACAACGAAGAAAGTAGCACTGCTATACAGGAAAATTCAGATGCGAACTAAGTAAGCAATTTGTTCGCAACCCCGATGATCAATGAAGCATGGATTTTAATTGCTAACAGCGGTGCAGTTTATTCTGCAGTTTGTTCGGCACTGTTTGGCATCTAAGGAACAAATTACAAACGTTTGCGGATAAATTGAATCTGCGAAAGAAGTACGGCAGTTTTCCTCAGCATTGCAATTAAACTGAGCTGAGTAGACCAATTTCCTTAATTATTATTTCCCCCTGCAACTAGTTTTCCTTTCCATGGTTGTCTGCAGAGAAAGAACCTAATTAGCCCTTACGCATTGACGAATACTCTGTGCAATTTTGAGGGAAGATCTGTTCTATGATGAGGCGTGACGAGCAGAAGAACACAGCGAACAGACGTCTAAATGGGGAGGAATCTTTAATAAACAAGTTACGGTGAAAAACACTATCGTGCTCAAGTGTATTGGGCGGTTGTTGCAACTCAAATAAAACTGATCGCAATTATAAATCAGAAGAAATTTCAAAACTGAAATATATAAAGTTCTTGTATGTAAGTGGTTTCTGTGTAAGTGAATCACTATTGGAATTAATTCTGTGTGGTCTGTTTATGACCACTCAATAAACCGAGTAGAGCATATTTAAATCAGTTCATAAAATTTCCAAATGTAAGAAACCGGCCACTCAAATATCAACCGAAATCGAAGAGCATTAAATAGGTAGTGAGTGTATTTTTAATTTGTGCTCGTTTTTCATTCGCTTATGATGAACTAACAATTCCACTGGCAGTAAATCTTTAGCAACAATAAAAACTCTTCTTTGAGACTGTGACTCCATCTTTTCTGTGTCGCCAGCAGTAACACAGTTTTCCGAAGGGCGATCAAATAATTATTTTCTACCTTGCACACAGCTGCAATCTACGACTGCTCGGTCTTTAAAATGGTTCCACCTCTGTTGGTGATTATAATTAACGGCGGATAATTATTTTCTTATTTTCATTCAATTTCTTTTTCTTCTTATTCTTCTTGTTCTTCATGCGCTGCGACTTGCTGCTGTTCTCGGAAACCACGATTACACGGTACACTTTGCTGATGGGCGTTGACTTGCACCTCTGGATGACTGGTTATGATCCCTGATTCTCGCACACCTGCCTGTCACGGGATGTTGTTCTGCCAGGGAATTGGAGGTGGAGATTGGTGGCCGACGGCAGGGCATCACCAAGAAAATCCTTGGCACACCGGCAGCCCGACTGAAGATCTCGAAAATTGAATTATTCTCAGCGTTCGTTGCAGTAAGGAATGAGCTGCTGGCGTTTCCAAAGGACAACTTGGGCGATGGAACAAATTGCTCTGACGTTGGGATGAATTTATCGTCTGATGCTGGGACGGTTGTTGCTGATTGTAGCAGCTTACGGTACGTTGACGCAAAGGCGCTGTCTCGGGCGTATCATGAACAGTGGACCAGGCTGCGGACTCGAGTGTTTCGGATCTGGAGTGAGAAACCGAGCAGTTTGCTGAATTTCACCCTCGAATCGGGTGCTTTGTCAAAAGATAGGAAATACTGAAATAAATGTTTTTCAAGCGCATTTTTTTTAATATCAGACTAGGATGACATTTATAATATAATTCTAAAATCAGTTGATTCATTGGATGAACGGGAAGGTTAGGTTGTAAGCCTAGTGAAGAATGTTACCCATTCTACGGGCCATGGCGACACCGCATTCACTCAAATGCTTGTTAGTGCGGGTTGAGATTCAATTAAGCATGCATAACATCGTCAGTGGTCGTATGGTATGAGTAACGTCTCAAATACAGTCTCCACATAGATAAAGACGCTCTCCAGTGTTGGGCAAGCTCGAGAGTAGAGTCTATTATAATTAATTTATAGACTTGCTACATGATACAGATTTCCAAAAGACATGCTTGCCTTTAAGGTAATATGAAGGTAATGCTTTAATTGGCCTAGAACTACAAAGATCATAATTGCATTTCGGATTGAAAATAAATTCGTTCGTGTGAAAATTTGGGGCTGCTGTACCCGATATAGTTTAATGTGTTCATTTTGAAAACAGGAGTTTGTATTAAGCTAGACGACAGCAACTTACATTTATGAACAGCTTTTACTCTTGCACTGAGAGTTTAGTACTGAAGTCACTATAGGTGAAAAACAGAAGTACATGGACTTTCGACATACGGTGTGAGAAAAAGGATTGGAAATCTACAAAAACTGGATTATGAGCATCGATTAGCAGAAAATTGTTCCAGTATAGAAACCTACTAGCAGAAGATTAGAAATTTGGTCGATAGAGAGATGTTCCGGAAAGCCAAATACGATTGGTAATTAGTTTCAATTTAGAATTAAGTAGGATTCGCCATTATTGCAGTCCTGATTGTTTTGCGTTATACTGTGAACGCAGTCTGAATACTGAGTGCTTTCATAATTCAGTTTCTTCAAGAGTTGTTTAATGATGCTTAATTAGCAATCGGTATGCTTTGAAATTCAAGCACCAAGCAAATCCTCGGACTGGAGTTTTTCGTCGGCAAGCCCCGCTTGGTTGTTCCGGAGAATTTTCGGAAGAAGAAGGTCGAGCAATTTGCCATGGTATAGCAGGCGATCTGTTGGTGCGGCAAATTCAGCAAACCGAACATAACGACCGGCACTGGCTAAATATAAAAAAGCCGAAGCGCTTGCTGCCTTCCTTTCGGTCCCATGACGGTGACACTCACTTTTGGCCGAATCTAATATCGGAAAATTACACGAAACCGGTTAAGTAGTTCTTCAAAGCTAATGGTGTTGATTTTGTACCGAAATCTCAAGAATTTCGCCCTAGAAAAATATTATGAAGGGATTTGTAGGAAAAGCAGTTGAAATTGTGTACAGAATAAGACTCAAATTTTCCATAGGATTACATAAATGGAGTTTAGTCAAAGGTGCTTAGGGCAAGAGGTGGAATCAACCTATTTTGACGAAAATAAAACATGGGCTGAATAGTCCCGTACGTAACACATAGATGGCGCTAGTTTTATCGCAGTCACCTTTTTGCTTTATCATATAGAAAGGCTATGCAATCACTGTGAAAACCGAATTTTTAACTGAAAGCCGGAGGGCCGAATGTCATATACCATTCGACTCAGCTCGACGAACAGAGCAAATGTCTGTGTGCGTGTCCCCTCCGTGTGTGTATGTGTATATAACAAAAATATGCACTCACTTTTCTCAGAGGTGGCAGAACCGATTTTAACTAAATAAGATTCAGATTAAAGGTCTCTTCTTTCAATAGCTTGCTATTCAATTTCATCCCGATCCGACTTCCGGTTCCGGAGATATAGGATGATATGTACCAAAAAACAGGAAAAAATATGCACTCACTTTTTTCAGAGATAGCTGAACCGATTTTCACAAACTAAGATTCAAATAAAAGCAATTATGATCCCATAGTCTGCTATTGAATTTCATTTGGATCCGACTTACGGTTCTGGAGTTATATGGTGAAATGTGAAAATTTTAGAAAAAATTAATCATTTATCTCTGGAACAGCTCAACCAATATTCGCAAACTAAGATTCAAATGAAAGGTCTTATAGTTTCCAAAACATTTTATCTGGATCCGACTTCCGGTTCCGGAACTAAAGCGTAATTAGTGGAAAACTACCAATTTCATCAGCATTTTTTCACGAACGTTGGTTAAAACAGGTACAAATCCCATAAAACTCTGATCAATTTTTCTAATTGCAGAGTTTGTTAATTTGTGGGCATAAAAACTTCATTCGACACTACTGGTCCCCCCTTTTCCAGTTCTGGAAGCACCGAAAGTGCTGATGAAAAACTCTAAAAATAGAATTCGATTTCTCTGCGATGCTTGAACCGACATTCACAAATCTTGATTTGAATCAAAGATAATATGAGTCTTTAAAGCTACTGTGATCGAAAACAGCAAATCGCCCAACTTACTTCAAGATGGCCAAATCGATTTTCACAAACTTATGTTCAAAGGAAAAATCTTACAGTTTCACACGGAATTCCTAAATTTGTTGTGGATACTATTTCCAGAACTACAGGGTAAACAGGATTTATAGAATTTGTGAGATTAGGTCCGAACAAATTTTCCTATTTCTACTCAAAGAACAGTTGTTTTTGTGAATTTCACGGTAATATTTATGATGTAATGAGTAATATGATAAAGGCATCATTACACCACTAGGTGGATTAAAACAGGTTTTTCAGTTTCAGGTAATCATCCTTGACTGTAGCATTGTTTTCGAGAACTGTCTTATTTTTTCACGAAACTCGGTGGACATGGTTGTCTCTCTGCAACCACAAGACTGCCGACTTCGAATTTATTCCTAAAATTTACTTCTGAATATTGAAAAATAAATATTGTTAAGAAGTTTTGTTTAACACCAGATTACAATTAGTTTCCTATAGTTGCATTGGAAGAACCATTTTGTTTTAATTTTTTTGGTAAATTTTGCAATTCTTTAATTAACATCAAACATAATCAGAAAAAGTTCTTTTTATTACCCGTCGTGATTTTTATTTATTGTTTTACCTTCCGAGATTTTTATTTATGAAACAAGCATCCTCTGAATCTCAAAGTTCACAAATCACTTATTGTGTCAGCGAACATAACAATTTTTTTACTCACATAAATATTGCTTAAGAGATTACCGAAAGCGGGAGAAGAGTCACCGATGGTAGTTTCGATGCTGAATTTCCACTACGCTTCAGCTCGACACGGAAGTGATTCGTGCAAGATTTAATTAATGTGTTCTCATCAAACAATCTCTGCTGAATAAATTCGCAACGAAAACGCAACTGAGAAACAATGATTGCGATATTTTAGATGCACGTAGGGTGATAAATATGAAAAATAATATTTTATAACTGCTATCGAGCCGCTGCTCTGTTGAGTAGGGAACTATTAGTAGTAGCTTTTTGAAATTGATAGTCTTTTACAATTTCAGTGAGCGTAGAGAGGCTCAATATAAAAAAAATTAACAAATACACCTAAACCTCCGTTTACGAACACTTTTTTTACGTTACCTCTTTTTACGTAAATCTTTTTGACAAACCAAATCCCAAATACACCCAAACCTCCATTTACGTAATCTATATATGTATATATGTATTAATATACGTACACATGTGTGCAAATATTTGTATTTCCTAATACATATAAATATTGGTGAAGTAAAAGCGATCATTTATTTGTGTAAATATTTACACATATATGCAGACGAGTGAGTGTGTAAGCATACATACATACATACATACATATATAAGGTTCGTAAAAGGAGGTTTGGGTGTAACGTAAACTTTTCTTACGAACCTACTTCGTAAAAAAGGTTTTTGCATACAGTGAAAAAATATCCAGCTCATTTATTTTTGGAACGGGTTTAAAGAGTACATTCCGGAAAATGATGTTTGAGGTGTTCTGGAAATCCAATATGACGACTTCCGATTCATTGATATTCTTGAAAAATCCTTACATTATGGATATTTTGTGTTTCAATAGTACACCATTGAAAACCCTGTCTGTTTTGAGTCATGTGAGCACCAGCCAATCACCAGATTTTCTGAACAACGGTTGTCGAAGCAAAACATACGGGAGAGCAACATCGAGCACCTCACGCTTTTGGAATGAAGCGAGCACCAAACAGCAGAATTGTTCCGAAGAACAGTCGCAACCGGGCATATAGCAAAACCACACCAAAGGCCTGCCAGTGGAAGTCGTCAGTCGTCATGGGAGCGCTGCTCAGTTAAGTTTTTCGGAATTTGAGTCGCAAGTCATTGTGAGTTCCAAATGCACCTACTAATTTCGCCCGTAAACAATTGTTTCATCTTCTTTGGAATCCAATTGGAAATCACAATGAATTCCGAGTCAAATTTTTAACGAGTTTACCGAGTGTACACACAAAGAACCATCTCAGATCTAAATGCAAATCCTGTTGGTCGTGACAATTCAAGGAACTTTTCAGTCCCACAGATCACCATTAATTGAATTTTCTCCATTTCTACCTAAAGCATCAGATTCATCTAAATGGAAGTCGAAAAAGTTTGCGCCGTCACTAACACATTCAATTACGACGGACAGCACTCCCACGCAGTGCGACCATTGATGTAGAGCACATCTTTATACTAGTAGGGGTGTCGTTTCGAAATATGTCTTGCGAAACAGGGTTGCCACATATACAGATTAATCTGTATTATATTTCTCCTGAAAAATACAGATTTAATTGTGACGAAAAGAAAGAACGAGTATCAAAGAGGAAAACTCATGACGCGTGTTTGCCTTTCTCGTATTTTGAAAGCTCATTGCTCAGTGATCTGTAGAAGGAATAATATAATATATACTATCCAAAGTTGATATTTTAGCATTTAGTGAACCTTGGTTAGACAACTTTTCTGCAGTGAATACACCAGGCGATAATTGTACCGCCGAATCCAAACGTTCTAATTGTAGAGATGGTGGTGTAATGTCTCCTGTATGTTATGTGTCCTGTATAAATGATTTGGCGCAGCCACATAACCGAAACCAAGATGGCTCGGCGGCACAAAGCCGCCGACGCCAGCTGAGTCGGCCGCCGACCCGCCGTCGGAAGCAGCGGTCCCTTGCATACAAACCTGTAACCGCCTCGTTTGTCCGGTTTACTCAGAGTTAGGTTTCTTTGCTTTAGTTAGGTCACAGCACCTGAACCAAAACGATGTGGCGTTGACGCATTAGATTTTTTTTTCATTTTCACGTAATAAACGGAAAATACTACATACATTTGCCTAGATACACTTATGCAATTGCTTTGATGCTTAGTAGCTAATAGTCAACAAGTTTTCTTGGAAACTCCGTTCTGAGGTTCATGAATCAATCTTTATTCGAGAAGTACAATTGTAGGTCAACAAAACGGGCGTTAACGCTATCATCTTTCGTTTGTCTTTATTTTAAATCAATTCTAATTACGGTTTAAAGACGATCTCAGAATTCGACGAAATGGCATTCGGCAAAATGGCATTCGACGAAGTGGCCCATTCGGCGAAATGTCATTCGGCGCAATAACCCTTTCGGCGAAATGAACCTGATTCCAAAAATTTGCCTTTGGCTGACAATTTCGGTGATATATGTGCAATTGATATTACTCTAAATGACATAAAAACTCTGTTAAGTAATTTATATATTTCGCCAGAAACAATCCACAAAGCGAAGCTACTATGCTTGCAGGTCCATGTATTGATCTCGTATTTGCTAGAAATATTAATGTAGAAAGCCGTAGATATATTTCATACTTTTCATATCATAGGCCTATTGTATTATTAATTAACCCAGCGAATTAATGTGTCCTTCATTAGAATATTATAATCGGTTGTGAACGCTATACCTATGCCTTTTTTCGTTTGGTTGGTATGACAAGAAAAATGCACCTCTTGCTTTTTTCAAACGTTACCAATTTTTTTCACTGAAATTTTCATGAAACTAAAAATGTGTCATGACAATAGATTACTATAAAATTTGTGTAGTGATGATTCAATCATAACTGAAAAAATAATCAAAAACCAATTATGTCCGTGTTATATGTAATTTTTTATATTTTCCATGTTTTCCACGATCGAGCGTCATGCCGTATATTTCAAATGACAATTGTAAAGAGTTTTGAAAAATAAGAGATAAATATTTTTCAATGCAATTCCAAGACATCGATTCACGTCGAAAAATCTAGTAATAAAGGTAAGATTTCATGAAACAGTTGCATGAAACGTCAAGATCTGGTGTCATCTAGAAAAATATTTTTTTTTTGAAAATATCGACTTTGAGACTTAAAAACAACATTTCAGATATCAAATATAATTTGTTAGCAAAATTTTCGTTTCGATCTCGGAAATCTCAAGAGATTTGAGTCGATTATCTCAAACATGTTTCATGCAATGCTAAGCTATTTGGCATCAAAATTTTTATTTCGGTTCAGTAGATTTCATGAACTTAGATCTCTTTTTACGATGAGGAATCTTACCACGTAATAAAACCGCGTAGCTTCGGAAATCTGCGGAAAAAACAAGAAACTTCGGAAATCCGCAAAACAAAAAAAAAAAAAGAAAATATTTCCGAAATTGAAAAAAATTTGTATGCCAGATGTCATAGAAATGGACGAAACGTTGAGATATGATGTAATTTCCGAAAAATTTAAAAAAAAATCGTCTTTGAGACGTGAGAATTTTGGACCGTAACTTCAGAAATCCGCACAAAAAAACTCAAAAATGAAAATTCTTTTTTGTATGTCAAATGTCTTAGAAATGCATGAAACGTCCAGATCTAGTCTAATCTCTGAAAAAAAAAAGAATTTGAAAGTAGTCGACTCTGAGACTTAGACAAATTTTTAGATTTCCATTATCATTTTTATATAATTTATTTTACCCCGATTTTCACCATTTTGTTCGTTCACCGGGGGAGAGTTTTGTTTTTGATTTCTAGTGTTTTAGAAATGAACGTCAAGATCTGGTTTAATCTAAACACGAAATTTTTTTCGAAAAAAAAATCGAATAACGCCAGACTTCGACGTTTCATGCATTTCTAAGACAAAACCAGAGAACCGGAAAACTTAAGAAGTTTTATAGATATTAGATATAGAAACATTTCCTTAGGGGGTACGATTTACCCCATCTACCAGTAAGTGATAATGGTGATCATGTTCTATTAGATTTAGAACTACATGTATGGTTTGAACGGTTCACAGATAATGATTTTGATCTGAGGAGTGAAGAATGAGGAAGGCCATAAAAACCCGAAGTTCAAGCAATATTGTATGAAGTTGATATTTCTTGTCAAAAACGAATGGCAGCAATGTTAAATGTTGCACAACAAACAATTTCGGATCGTTGAAAAGCTATGGAAAAAGTTCAAAAAGGTGGAAAATAGGTGCCACATGAATTGAATGAAAGACGGAAGGAAAACCGAAAAAAACATTTGTGCAATTGTGCTTCAAGAACACGAGAGAAAATCAGTTTTGCATCGAATTGTTTCTGACGATGAAAACGGATTTATTTTAAGAATCCTAAACAAAAAAAGAATAGGTTAATTCGGGACAATCATTAACATCGACTGCAAACTGGATCGATACGTTAAGAAGGAAATGCTCTTTGTTTAGTGGGATTAGAAAGGTGTGATCTATCTATGGTGAAATTGTTAATACTAATTACCACAGTCAACAATTTGTATCATGACTTGATCGAAAAACGAACCAAAATGGGCAAGAAGACATGGAAAAGTAATTTTGTTACAGGACTAAGGAGTGTATCGAAAATAAGCTATCCACACTTTTTTCTTTCAAATTCTGATTAAAAACGATATTTTATTCAAACTAAAAAAAGATCCTTTATTGTACGAGGTTAAACTTGAGCATAAAGAAAACCGGATGAAATTTAAGTTATTTCTTCACGAGTTTTCGAACTTTTGATCGAAGGCTCTTCATCAAGTTCCGGACAAGTGTTGCATCGCATTTTTTGGACGCTTGAGCCTAAATTTTTTTGAACTCCTGCATGTTCCCAGCTGCCTAACCAGTCTTCTTGAAGACCCTCTTCACGATTGCCCAGTAACGTTCGATGGGTCGAAGCTGGCCAATTTGGTGGATTGATATTTTTCTCAACGAAATGTATACCCTCTTCCGCAAGCCAATTGAGAGTTCTTTTGGCATAGTGAGCCGACGCCAGATCCAGCCAAAACAGTAGAGGTGTACTATGTTTCTTATATAAAGGCAGCAATCTCTTCTGGAAACACTCAGATCGATAGATTTCTTTTTGGTTGACTTC
The DNA here is from genome assembly GCF_030247185.1 of Malaya genurostris. Taxonomy (NCBI): domain Eukaryota; kingdom Metazoa; phylum Arthropoda; class Insecta; order Diptera; family Culicidae; genus Malaya; species Malaya genurostris. Next base: position 261,469,050 of record NC_080571.1, read on the forward strand.
AAACCATAGGAACATATTGCTTGGCATACCAGTACCTTTCGACCGAGTTTCTCCACTTGAATCGACCTGTCCGCATCGCTCACATTCTCCCCAACGACGACAGTGAAGTATTGTGGACCTGGAAGGGTTTTCGAGTCTCATCGTCCATCAAAACACATGCATCCGGACCCTGCAATAGACCCGAATACATTTTCCGAGCCCTTCTTGCTGCTTGCTTCTTCTGTTTTACACTTTGTTCCGAGATTTTCTGCTTCTTGCAGGTCTTTAGGTGATTTCGCGTGTTGATACGCTGGACCATTCCGACACTCGCTCCTGCTGTTTTGGCAAAATCACGTATTGACATTGATTTGTTCTTCATGATTAGAGATACAACTTTCTGATCCTGTTTCGGGTTGGACGAACCGGGTTTTCTGACTTGTTCTGTTTTGTTTATTTCCTTCACCTCTTCCACTGAATCGCACCAAAGTGCTAGAGCATTAGCTAATAAATTCTCTGAGGTGGATGCAGATACTTTCACAGAGGTGTACACGCCGGTGAGCACTCTGCTGTATCGTTTGCGTAGAAGAAGCGTGGACACGCAAAATCAGCAAAATAAAACAATTTATCGTAAAATTTTCGGTTTTCCTTGCAAATTTTTCATAGCAAGGCCAGATATACTCTCTATTAATTGAAGTTCACAGAAGTGTTCGCTCACCATCGCGCGCCAGTGGTCACTTGGGTGTATTTAGACAAGAGCGCGTGTGAGCGATTCATGCGAAGAGAATGTGTTTCACTCGCGCCAGCTGCTTTAACCACAAGCACACACTCAAATGCTGTCTATTCGACACTGAGAAGAAGTGCGCTTTCCTCTTTGTGCGGTGCTTCGTTTTTTGCATCCTCGGTGTGGACAAGAATCTGACTCCAGCGTGTATCACTCTGGTGAAATGCCATCTCTGCCTGGTAGCTCACCCTAAGAATAATGTTCCCCTAACTTATTAATTATGTTTTAACACTGGCATGATGAAATCCAAACCGCTTCGTCAATTTTCGCATAGTAATACCCTTCTTACTTAGCCATGTGTCCAGAACTTTAATTTCCACTTCCTTTTCAATACGCGACATTTTGAAAACGCAGAATTTCAACCGCACAAACAAGTAAAGAATCGAAAGATGACAGCCAAACGCACAGCATGCTGCGATATGAGCATAAAAAACTATCACAAATACATGCGTACAACACAAATGTATGTGGATCGTTTATTTTCGATACACTCCTTATGCACCGGCACACAAAGTAAAACCGGTTCAGGATACAACCAGAGTCCTTGGCTGGGAGCTGTTATCCCATCAGGGGTATTCATCATATTTGGCCCCTTACGACTACCATTTGTTTTCGACGATGGGCTGAGCGAATAAGTGAAAAATTGGGTGTCAGACTGTTTTGTTTCTAGAGACGAACATTTCTATCCGTGCCAGAAAGGTGGACCAGATATTAACAATGGTTAATACTATGATTTCTTTTATTTTTCCATTCAAAGCTCACTAGTGATTCACTAATCAACAGAGACTGGCTCACTCTATATGTAACGCATGGGCTGAAAAGTCTCGGGCTTAACAAAGAGAACACATATTTTTCTTTGGTTCAAAATACATCAACGTAATCTCCATCAAGAGCAACGCAACGCAATCATTCCAGCGCCGCTCTAACCTTTCAATATCACTTTTGTCATGTATAATATTGTGGTATTGTATTCAAAAATGTTTTCTTCGATTTTTGAAAGAAACCAAGAGATTGTTTGGGCATTAACTAGTATAACATACAGAATAAAACAGTGCTTTGATTGCGTAGGTCAACCTTAAGAAAACGAAGTGGGTTCACTATTATATGCTTTTCCGGCACCGGAACCCGAGAACCGGTATAATCAAAGTCGGTTCGTACGGCCACCAACTAACATACAAACTCTACTAGTACGCACTCTAAATTACGATTCAAATGTTTGTTGCATCCGAAAATATGCAGTAATTTTTGGTAGGACCATAAGAACTTTCAATTGACTCTAAGATTGGGAATAACGGTTTACAGTCCAGTTTATAACATTTTTTACGTTTTTTGTCTCGCCGGTTTAAGTGACGGTGTACAATATTGAACACACTTTACCCTATAACTCCGGAACCGAAAGTCGAATCCGGATGAAATTCAGGAATTCCGTATGGGACTCGGAGACCTTTTATTTGAATCTAAGTTTGTGGAAATCGGTCTAACCGTCGCTGAGAAAAGTGAGTGAGATCCATTTTGGTATATATGACCACTATTTCCGGTATTTCCGGATCCGGATACCGGGAACCAGGATAGCCGGAATCGGTTTGTTTAGTTGCCTACTGATAATGACTATCGATTTGTGTAGTTTTGAGACCAGTTTAGAAATTTTTTTTCGTGTTTTGTTTCGCCGGTTTAAGTGACGGTGTACAATATTGAACACACTTTACCCTATAACTCCGGAACCGGAAGTCGGATCCGAGTGAAATTCAGGAATTCCGTATGGGACTGGGGGACCTTTCATTTGAATTTAAGTTTGTAGAATTCGGTCTAACCATCGCTCAGAAAAGAGAGTGAGATCCATTTTGGTATATATGATCACTATTTCCGGTATTTCCGGAACCGAATACCGGGAGCCAGGATAGTCGAAATCGTTTTGATTAGTTACCTACTGATGATGACTATCGATTTGTGTAGTTTTGAGACCAGTTTAGATTTTTTTTACGTTTTTTTGTTTCGCCGGTTTAAGTGACGGTGTACAATATTGAACACACTTTACCCTATAACTCCGGAACCGGAAGTCGGATCCGAGTGAAATTCAGGAATTCCGTATGGGACTGGGGGACCTTTCATTTGAATTTAAGTTTGTAGAAATCGGTCTAACCATCGCTCAGAAAAGAGAGTGAGATCCATTTTGGTATATATGACCACTATTTCCGGTATTTCCGGAACCGAATACCGGGAACCAGGATAGTCGGAATCGGTTTGATTAGTTACCTACTGATGATGACTATCGATTTGTGTAGTTTTGAGACCAGTTTAGAATTTTTTTACGTTTTTTTGTTTCGCCGGTTTAAGTGACGGTGTACAATATTGAACACACTTTACCCTATAATTCCGGAACCGGAAGTCGGATCCGGATGAAATTGAGGAATTCCGTATGGGACCACGAGACCTTTCATTTGAATCTTAGTTTGTGAAAATCGGTTCAGCCATCTCCGAGAAACCTAGTGAGATTATTTGACACATACACACACACAGACATTGCTAAGCTTGATGAACTGAGTCGAATGGTATATGACACTTGGCCCTCCGGGCCAATTTTCACTGGTCGGTTTTTCAAGTGATTGCATAACCTTTCTATATGAGAAAGGCAAAAAGGTGACGCAATAAAACTAGCGCTATCTATGTGTTAGATCCGGGACTTTTCAGCCCATGTGTTACGGTTTGCTGGATTTCCCGTAACCACAGATTGAGATTTGACGACTTTCACTCTCCGGAGCGTCTTTGGACCATTCAGACGGAAACAGCTGTGTGACTGGTCGGGATTTTTTACGACCGTACCCAAACTTTCTAGACAGACAGATTGTAACAAAATATGGAACATATAAACATTACCAAAATGCGTCAATTTTTACCCGCGCAATGGAAAGTCGTTTACTAAGGAAAGTGTTGCATACAGCGGACATGTTAAAACTTTTCAAAATCATTGTCTCGTTGTAACTTCCTTGTATCCGTACTTGAATTCGTATTTTTTGACGGTTCACATTTTCCAGCGCAGCAGATGCGTGACGGTATTTAATGCAAATTAAAAGATGTTTCCTGCTGTAATAAAACTGACTAAAATGGACTGAACAGAGCACAATAGATAGTACGGATCACCGAATGGACTAAACAACAATTCTGTTCTAGATTGCAAAAATTTGCTTTGTTCATTGTTTCTAGTTTTGCGCTACCTTTGGGTAACTTTAATTTATTCATTCTGTATAGTAGTATATATTAGTTCAGTCCAGTGATTTAATTATCAACAACTCGACAATGCTATAACAGCTTTGGAAAAATCTTTGTCAGCCGGAAACACGTGTTTCCATGACCCCCCCCTCCCCCTAGAATTATTTATGGGAATACCAGTGTGCACACATAAACCATTTCCATCGTACTGAACTGACCAGGAATCACGTTCTGAAGCAGATTTAATAGCTCTGGATGATTCGTCCCAGTCCCATCGTATGACTGTATTCTGTATTATTGTTGTAAAGATCCGAACCGTGAAAATCCTATATGCGAATAGTGTGGTTTAGGTTGCAGGCGAGAACGAAACCCAACAGAGCTATCAATTTTGGAGTTAACAATATTCGTATGCAGTATGGATTCGCTGTGAAGCATGGAGACCTTAGGCTATCTGTCCTTCTCTGCACTGGATTCGTTCGGTAGAGGGCTAGTGTAAAATTCTGGAAAATAATAAAAAAAAACAACAACTGAGTTTTGCGGTAAAAAATCTGTGCATATGAATTGTTCCGGGGAAATTGCTAGATGAACTAGTAAAAGGCCTCCAGTCTATTATTTTGCAGCCAGTCAATGGCGAAAGACACACATGCAGGCAGAATGAATGGGTTGCGAAGTTTGCCCGCAAACTACCAGTGCTCTAACGAGTTTTACAATAGCTTTATTTTTCCGTGTTCCAAATACGAGTGGAACCTGCACTACCTAGTTGTGTTGTGTACGTTTCCGCTTTAGCCGCACTATTTATTCTATTGCAGTACAACTCTATTAGCCTTTTTCACGCCAGTACTTATCCGCTTTCGAAGCAGGATAGCTATAATCATTTGGCTGACTAGAGTTTCAACACGGTTGGGATAAACGAACATTTAAACTACTTCGCTTGGCATCATAATCTGAATGTAAAACATAGTTGTGCATACGCGCCTCCTCCTACCGCATCAGTAGAGATTTTTCTTTTTCACCGTTGGTATATTTTCTGAAACCAGTGGAACGGTGCTTGAATATACAAAGTTTAAAAAAAAATCTACATGAGATAAAATGCTGATTTTTACAAACAAATTTAAAGAATAGTCCATGTGCTGGTTGAATTTAATGTCGCTCTCATTTTTGTTGATTTTTACTCAAAACTATTCCTTAATTAATACCGAACATCTTAGTGGAGAGTATCCTCGAGATGAGCGATACTCCACGCCGATGTAAGGGTACTACTATCAACATCTTCTACATCCCACAGTTGTATGTATCTTTCGTCAGGTCGGAAAAACTAGGCTTCGATGCAGAAGCCAACCCCGAGATGCCATGCAACGACGGATAGGTAAAATGTGCAGGAAATTTTCGGCGGCTACGAGTTTTTTTCTTATTCTCGTAAGCATTATCATAACATTATCATCAGATTATTTCCACCCAGAAGAACAGAAGTGCTGTGGTATCGGAAGATCAGAGGAAGCCACATCAGCAGCGGTAGTACGTTTACCGTCGAATAAAACCGAGTTTGTGCAGCCCTGGATACCTGGTTGGCGATGAATAATAATAGGGACAGAAAAACACCGATGGCAGATGTACGCTGCCAGGTAGCTCGCTCCTTTTCCTGGAAACCAAGTAAGTTCGTTGGAATCCTATTTGGAATACGTTTGATTTAATTTGTCGGTTATTTCATTGGGTTGATTTGGAGGTAAACATTGTTTCCATACATGATTAACTGTCGATATGTGTTATGATTCCGTTCAAGCATATCAAATAAAATTTGCGAGCTTTGATGTAATGAATTCCTATGAAATTTCAGTGGAAGCGAAAAGAGTTGAATTTATTGATGGATTGGTAATTAATAATATGCGGCATATGGTTTTATGATTTGGAGTAAATTTCTTGTTTTTATTATACGAAAAAAATACAGTAAAATTGAATGTTGATTTGAATGCATATTTTAGAAAGCACCAATAAGGTTTCCTCATAAATTTATGCACTTGATCACAGATACGATGGATAGAATTAATAAGGTTCGAATATCATGACTCTCTTCGTGTTCCGGACCCATTTGTGAAATTTGACTAGATTCTGGCAGCTGTCAGTACCCAAGTAACAATTCGAATGGCTCATGGTTTTGATTATAATTTATAGGAGTTTTGTAATTCATTTTTCAATCACCACCTGTTTTATGACAACTATAATAAGTGTCTCTTTTGACAAGTAATAGCATAGTTTTTAAAGCATTTATAAAACCCTTTTCCTAGACTAAAAACTGGATTAAAATTAAAACAATTTGTACAAGAATAAAACCATGCAAACACTCTTAATATTGCTTTCAAACATTTTCTTTAAAACATTATTGTCAGTTAAATTCTTTCATAAATCTAGTTTTGTGTGTTTGCCTGTTCATTGGATGACAGTTTCACTCAGAGCAAATTTGAGGCCTCCAAAGTGCATTTATGGCACATTTGTTATGAGCTATTTGATTTATTGCTTCTTAGGTTAAGTAGAATATTCATTAAAGAAAATTTCATGGCCGCCACTATGATGTTCTTTGCCGTAGAGTAAAAATTTCTGAAGTGGCCCCCCCATTTTTCACTAGGTAACCGATTTTACAATAAGTGTTATTGTTTTGTAGTATTAGTATCTACGAACAAGATCGTGAAATATTTCGTCGATATTCGAATTTTTTATACTAGTTTTAGTTACATTAACATTAACAACAGCTCTCTTTCGAATTATACGAAACTTTGCAAATGGATAAACAACTATTTTTGGCATAGAATGAAGAAAAACTTGTTTAAAAATGTTAAATTTTACTAAAATTTCTACTTAAGTTTTCCAAAGAAATCGATATTAAAGTACCTTCTTCACGCGATTTTTGTCTCTGTTAAATGCTAAAATGTTGCATATGTTATTGGTTTTCATAATCAACAAAAAAATTTACGCGAAAATAGCCCAGGAAAACACAAAAGTTTGTGGTTATTCCGGAAAAAAGATTAACGATACAAGTTCAGTGCATTTACTGCACTTCATGAGAAAGATTATAAAATTGGGACCGAGTGGAATTCTTTCGCAGCCTCACATGGGAAAAAAAGTTATCTTTCGAAGAACCGTGAAAAGACACGCGTACAAAGTTAGTTTGCATCAAATCAAAACCAATCGAATTCCAACTGCGCATAATCTATTCAATTGAGTAAAGGATTCATTCAAAAACACAAATTTTGATTTTTGCATGATAAACGAACCAGACATTCAGGATAGACAACAAAAACATCGATTTAAAAACGTAATGACGATTAAAACTACACGCGAATGTAAGATTTTTACTGACAACGAAGAATTTGTAGTAAATGTTCTGTTCAAACCACCAGAAAATATAGAATAATCTAGAGTCGAACTTGTGAAATAATATGTAATTAATAAATTTCCTGACGTACATTTAATAGAGAAACCTGTTTAAATCTACCTAGTGCTGTAATGATGCTCTTTTCATATTATTCATTTTCTCTTATATATTACACCAAAAACTCATCGAAATACTACAATTTAAAAAAGTTGAGATGAGAAAGGCAAAAAATCATTTTCCATGCCTACTTTTCAAAACTTGTCGCAGCTCGCTTCAGTCGCACCGACGACATCGCACCCTACCGAACCCTGCCGCACCATACCGATTCGCTCACGCGGTGCACTTTGCATACAGCGCGCGTATACAAAAAATCAAATATTTCAAAAACCCTATTTGAGCACAAAAATTTTTTTGTTGATTATGAAAACCAATAACATATGCAACATTTTAGCATTTAACAGAGACAAAAATCGCGTGAAGAAGGTACTTTCATATCAATTTCTTTGGAAAACTTAAGTAGAAATTTGAGTAAAATTGAACATTTTTAAACAAGTTTTTCTTCATTCTATGCCAAAAATAGTTGTTTATCCATTTGCAAATTTCGTATAATACGAAAGAGAGCTTGAGTTTCAGGAAGCATTACAATGAAAAGGTATATAAAAGTTAATGTAACTAAAAATAGTAGAAAAAATTTGAATATCGACGAAATATTTCATGAACATGTTCGTAGATACTAATACTACAAAACAATAACACTTATTGTAAAATCGGTTACCTCGTGAAAAATGGGGAGGCCACTTCAGAAATTTTTACTCCGGTAGCCTTTAGTGACATCAAATAAACCTCGAAATGCAAAAACGAGGAAATATGATGAACTTTCATGATTCATTTTCAGAACGTATGCACAAGTTTTAACGCCACGAAATAGTTTTGTACAAAAATGACGATGAATCACAAAAAATAATTTTCATAAATCATGGGAGCATTCGCCAAAAACTGCTTTTATTTCAAGGCGATTAGTAATAATTCTTATTTTTATCCATACATTCACGATGAAAATATAAGCGCATGAAGTTTTTACCTTCGGACAAGCCTCAAACTCGTAATTAAAATCTAATATATTTTTTTCCTATTATAGAGGCTTTAACATTAATGTCATTCACCTCTTCGGGACAGAAAAACTTTCTGACTCTATGTGTGGGGTTGGGAATCGAACCCAAGCGGGCTGCGTGAAAGGCATCGACTTACCCATCACGCTATACCCGTCCCCAATCTAATATATTCTTACGGATTGCATTCAAAGCAGACATGAACCACAAAGGGTTGGGCGGATATTTAAGTAGAGTCACTTACTCGTATTCCGCGGGAATAAAAGATGCTCTTCCAACCATAATATCCAGTGCATGGATGAAGCATATCGCTATACATGCTTGAACCCGCCTGATGGTTTGTTTGAGAAGGGCGCGTCAGACTCATGTCAAACCTTCAGAAGGAAACAAGTTTCCTTCAAGTGACTTGGGCTGGCTATCCACAATCCCTCTTCTAGTCATCAATTCGTCCGATGCCATGATGCTCCCTTCTCTTTACGTCCCCGTGATAAATGTTTTATATTGATAAATACGATGAAACATAGTGTAATGAAATTAATATAATACAAAATGATATAATAGATTACAAAATAATGTAATATAATATAATATAATATAATATAATATAATATAATATAATATAATATAATATAATATAATATAATATAATATAATATAATATAATGCAACACAATATAATATAATTTAATTTAATTTAATATTATATAATACAATGTCTTACAATATAACATAATAAATATACTATAATTAACTATAATAAATATACTATAATTAACTGTAATATATTATTTACAAAACAATATACAAAATAACAGTTAATGTAGAGTGTCAGTTATGCTCTTCTATCTTCGCAATATTGCAGGAAGTAAAATATTTCTCTTCTAATAATAATATTAATATCCTCATTTATAAAAATAATATATGGTATTATTATTGATGACAAATTAATAACAATAACAATAAATATAATAATGACAATAATAATAAAAAACAATAAAATATAGTGCAATCAAATATATAATAAATAATAGAATAAAAAAATGATATGTTGCGATATGCTGTGATATATAGTGGCCTTGAATTTATATACCATTTCGCATCCTATCATTCTGCCGTCAACGCATTCCATTGACCAATTGTCACCAAAGACACACGTGTAGGCATGAGACAGGAACATGTGAGGACCAAGCTCACCTTGTGACGACCTTGATATTTAGTTAAAAGATTATTTTAAAGGTGATGACTTTCAAAGAAAACAAATTTATATGTTGCGCAGTGGTACATAGTACTCATAATAAGCCCTATAATATAATATAATACAATACAATATACTACAATATATCATAATATAATATAATACAATAGAATATGATATAATGCAATGCAGTATAATAATATACAACATATATAATACCATAAAATAATGTAAGACGATAATATATGAAATAATATGCTATGATACAATATAACAGTTGATATCGCAATGTAAGTTATGCTCTTCTAATAATAATAATAATAATAATAATAATAATAATAATAATAATAATAATAATAATAATAATAATAATAATAATAATAATAATAATAATAATAATAAAAATAATAAAAATAATAATAATAATAATAATAATACACGATGCAATAAACAACAGAATTATATGTTGTAATATACTATGATAAATACTTTAGGATCGGCTTTAACTTATAAGTCATTTCGCACCCTCTCATTCTGCTACTAACGCAGAAGGCGATAGCACCCAGGCGACACCGTTCTATTGACCAAATGTCATCATAGACACACGGGGAGGCATGAGATAGGAACTGGTGAGGACTTAGTTTTCTCACCATTTGACGACCCGTAATGCTTAACGGTTTACACATGTACATATACTGCTTCTGATCGCATTACTGCTCACTTCTTTGCTCATCGTTCGAGTACTGCTTTCTGTGGTTTAGCATTTTCACCATTTAAACGGAGCTCATACACGGAACGACGGAAATTAGCTCTGCGTTTAATTCGTATTACTGTTTTTGAATTAGTTGATTTTAACATTAAAATTTCCTAAATAACTATTACATTAGTTGTATTTCAGAATTTACTTTGCTTAAGGAAAACTCTTCTTCTTGAAGAATGTGTTTAGTTGGTGAATATCCTGGACACAAACCAGTAAAATTTCAACCCAACACGAAATTCTCAACTAATGGCAACTAATTTTGTGATTGAAATCAGAGAATTTGACTTTATCTATCTGTCACCATGATTGCAGAAAGGCAGCACAAAGAAAATAAAGATGAAATTGGTTTTATGAATTAATTTCTTAGCCAAACACTCATGAGAAGTGTCAAAACAAAACGATCCATTAAATAGCTAAAAACGATAGTCTTGCTGAAACTACTTGCAAATGTTTTGATTTTTTTGCATGCATTCGGATATACGCAAAAATATGTAAAAATGCGGCAAACTCTTAGTGAAAATTGTATTTATTCAGAATTTGTGCTCATTTGAAGCGATTATGCGTAATAATGTTTTTGAGTGGAAAAGTGAAGTGGTTTTCGAATGTTTCACTCTAATTGTATATGTCAAACGAAGTTCGTTGTACTTTCCAACCTATTTTACAACTGGTACTAGTTTTTTCAGTTGAAGGCTAATCGAAACAAAAAGAAAGGTACATTTATGAATGTTAAAAATGTAGTTTTGGATCAGGAAAATAAGATCCTTCATAGTTTGTGTAGAATACTCGTAGTAGACGGTTGCTCTTCTCTGTGCCTTCTTAATATTCCATGGTATGTTTGGCACGGGCTACGCCGTTCAGAGTACTACTTGTATTCAGTTTTTGCTTTACGAGTGTTGAAAGTTTCTAGTGAAAGAATCGATTTCGCGTAGTCGAGTATATCAGAAGAAAAATTTTCATGAAAAAGAAGTTTGTGTTTCGTTTATGTTTTTTGCCGCAAATACAACATGAGAAGTCGCTATTATATTTCTACCTGCCAACATAGAAAAGACAACCACGACGGCAAATATCTCTTCGGTGGTAGTGTGCCATTTAGTGACAAGTAGTCATTACAGTGTTAACACTTTTTCGGTGACAGTGCGCCATGTAGTTAAGATTGCAGAGGCTAATTCAACCATTCATGTTGGTTAAAAATATTTCTTTTTCCAATTCAACTAACAAATTTGTAGAATGGAAATGGAGTGTGCCTTAGCTAAGCAATGACAGCAGGTTTCATTGGTGAATTCAACTGAGAATGTAGCCATTTGAACTAATATTTTATCATTATCAAGGGAATGAGAATTAAAATATCTAAATTGGCAAAAGTAAGATTTTTTTAAGCAGTTTTAAAAAATAACTAACTAAAATCCGAAAATCAACTATTTCTTTTCACCAAAATGCTGATTTCGGTCTATCCGTGTAGATTTCGGTCGACATCGTGAAACAATTTTCGCCAACTACCAAGCTATTGCATTGTCAGGTTACTTATTAGTCTTGATACGCAATGAGTACGACGGGATATGGCTCGGGCTTCTGCCTATGCTTTCAGCAATAGAATTGATTGTTCCGCTTTTCTCCTCATTGTGTCATTCTTCGACTGCCTATATAAGGTGTACGGACTCAAGAAAATATTCGGAAAAATTCACCCATTCCAACCGATCATCTCCAAACTTCCAGGAAATCAACTCAATGCCTTTTTTTATCATTTTACATGTTCGCTTTATTCAATTTCAATACCATATCCAAATGCACGAACCTTCCTCTTAACACTACTCATAGGGTCTTGTACAACGTTTGGACCAACACCCATTTTTCCTTTATATTTTTCCCAGACTTACTTAGGATGGTCATTTAGGGGTTAACCTTCTGCCCGAAGTGCCTGCTTCATGATGTTCTAGTACTGTTCAATTTGCGATTAGCAGTTCCGGTGCATTCGGAGGATTGAAGTCCTTTGTGACAAAGTTGACTTCATTTGCCAAAGCATCTTTCGAGTAATGACACAGGCTAAATCTGGACAGATAAGCGTAGTGATCTTAGCTGTGAAAGTAGATGCTTTTTGAGGCATTCCCATCCGTTTATCGTACTGGTTGTCACAAATTTAAAATGCTCCAATTTACACATCAGCAAATTGCTTGCCAAATAGTGTATTTTGTGGCAAACTTTTACATCTTCTGATTCCGCACGTCTTCTGGAACATCAGTCTTATGATAAGTAATAAAAAACAAGGCTTCCGGAAGCTGCCAGAAATCTGCTTTCACGTATGTCTCGTCAACCACAATAGCGGTTTTGTCAACATCCCGATGTAGAGCTTCCGTGCATGTGAATTTCCCGCCGTATTCTGCCGTTCATTGCCATTCAGTGCCTTCTGAGCTTTATACGTGTATAGTATCTTCACGTTGTTTCGCGTCTAGCAAGAACGTTTTACTGAAATGCAGTGTTTTCGCCATATCTCTTACACAGCTGTTTGGATTGCTCTTGAAAGCTTGAACTACCCGCTTGTGATCCTTTCCAATATACGGAAATCCATTTTGACCTCTTTTTCACCTCCGTTCAATAGTTGAACGTTCGTTGTACCGATTTAAAGCACGAGGTGCCGTAAATTGTGCAAATCCCAAGTGTAAGTGTAAGTAAGTGCTATTTGAACTTGAAACCTGTTTAAGGAACCAATAGTAAATTCCAAACGAACCAAACCTTGTGAAAATCGGTTCAGTCATCTACGGAAAGGAAAAGCGCGTTTTGTTGGTGACATCACTTATACCATCCTATCTCTGGAATCGGAGGTAACAGCCATTTGATCTTCAAACATGCTACACGGCTCAATTGTGTCTCTGAAACGAGCCGAAGCTTGTTAATATCGGTTTAACAAACGGAGAAAAAAGGCGAAACAAGAGTGTGCTACCATTTCGCCACTCTGATCTTGTTTTAGCCACTCTAAAACTCGAAACAGACATAGTAGCAACGTACATCGAACATGGTCTACATCCTGGCCGTCACCCGACCGATACCTTACATCCAAACATCTTCTCTGTCCATCAAACACTAGTCCTCTCGCTTTATACCTATTTCTCCGATCAAGCATTGAGTAGGAGAGTGTATTTATAATCGCTCGTCACCTTTTTTAATGGTGCCAGTCGCTGGCTGGACATCGTCTGCGACAGACCCCTATGAAGGTTGTATTGATTGTCTGCCCTTTCCTACCAGAAGCAGATTGTTACGGAAAATCAAAACCGCAATTGTTTTTAACAATTTATTAATTTTTAGTTTGACGTAAAACCGCCATGACTAAGTTCAGTTTTTGCAATGACTGAGCGGAAATATATGTTGGAGAAGCCAAGTGAAAGAAAAACTAACAGAAAAGATGAATTTTTGGAAAAAGATACGCTCAGAGACAGGACTCGAACCTGCGTTCTTATGCATTCCGTGCATACGCGCTACCATTTCGCCACTCTGATCTTGTTTTAGCCACTCTAAAACTCGAAACAGACATAGTAGCAACGTACATCGAACATGGTCTACATCCTGGCCGTCACCCGACCGATACCTTACATCCAAACATCTTCTCTGTCCATCAAACACTAGTCCTCTCGCTTTATACCTATTTCTCCGATCAAGCATTGAGTAGGAGAGTGTATTTATAATCGCTCGTCACCTTTTTTAATGGTGCCAGTCGCTGGCTGGACATCGTCTGCGACAGACACCTATGAAGGTTGTATTGATTGTCTGCCCTTTCCTACCAGAAGCAGATTGTTACGGAAAATCAAAACCGCAATTGTTTTTAACGATTTATTAATTTTTAGTTTGACGTAAAACCGCCATGACTAAGTTCAGTTTTTGCAATGACTGAGCGGAAATATATGTTGGAGAAGCCAAGTGAAAGAAAAACTAACAGAAAAGATGAATTTTTGGAAAAAGATACGCTCAGAGACAGGACTCGAACCTGCGTTCTTATGCATTCCGTGCATACGCGCTACCATTTCGCCACTCTGATCTTGTTTTAGCCACTCTAAAACTCGAAACAGACATAGTAGCAACGTACATCGAACATGGTCTACATCCTGGCCGTCACCCGACCGATACCTTACATCCAAACATCTTCTCTGTCCATCAAACACTAGTCCTCTCGCTTTATACCTATTTATCCGATCAAGCATTGAGTATGAGAGTGTATTTATAATCGCTCGTCACCTTTTTTAATGGTGCCAGTCGCTGGCCGGACATTATATTTTTTCAATGTTTCTTCTAACTAAATTATCAACTCTTGAACAACTTTTTCACGAATTATGTGTCAGATGTTATGGTTCTCATTGCTATTCAACGAATGGAGGAGGAGTAATGGTTCGCTATTCATGCCTCCGTCCATTGTTTCAGAGTCGCTAATTTAGGCAGAAACATCATTATCAATCCTATTCACCCAGGTTTGTTGTTAGCTAGAGCTGGCGTACTTTGTTTTATTTTTTGCAAAATTTGCACTATGATTAGTGTGTTTGATTGTAGTTGATGGCTGTCTCAGAAGTACTGGGGTTGCTTGGGTCCCGTTATCCTCGTGGTAGATGATTTTTTGTCCACTGCTTTGAAAAACGAAGCTTCTACACTCAGCTTAATTGTATGAAAATTCTAAGTGACTGCACCTATTAACGTATATAAATCGATAGGGAAACTTTCTTATCCACATCCCTTCTCATTACTTTTAATACGATAAAGTAATGAAACTTTCATTTTAGAATTTGTTTCATTACTACTTGCGGTTTTACCGGAACATAATTCCGGAGTAAGTTCCTTTGGTCTTTAATTTACAAGACATTTACGTCATAAAACCTTTCATTTGAATGTACATTTGTGAAGATTGGTTCAATCATCTCCGAAAAATAAACAAGTGCACAAAATGATTACATTCACACAGAGAGACATGATACATGATTACTTCCTCCGGGCCTAAGTTTTAATAGTGATTACATAGCCTTTTCATGAGAATGAGAAAATATAAAACACTAGCTGACCCGTCGAACTTCGTCTCGCCCGTTTTTTTTTTATTTATGTTTTCGGACAGTAGAATTGTGAAACGTTATGCTGTTAATGTATCTTTCCATTATTTTACTGATTACTTGGTTGCGATGAATTCATAAAAATATTGTGAATATGTTAAAAGCTTTTGTTACGCAAAAATAAAGCGAATGCACCGCGAATCATCTTTTGAGTCGGTGCATCGAATAGCGATTGTTGATCTCTCTCAGACTATGGTTTCGACATATGGAATAAAAAGTGAAGCAAAAATAACTGAGATGACTACTTTAAATTGATTAGAACAAATTTACACAAGCTGCCCTCGCGACTTGTAGTTCGTCACTTTTCGCTAGTCTGGTGATATTATTTAATCGTGTTTGATGAATGTTCGTAGCGTGACAATCACAGGAAGAAACAATTTAGCGATAAAACTTTATTTTTACTTTTAATGTATGACTTCTGGTCAGTCAGTAACTATTTAGTATATTTTTTGGTGTGGGGGAGTGGTGGGCAAAAAAAAATTTTAACATATCAGAGACTCGGATGTTTCGCATCGCTAAGTTCGACTCCTCTGGTAGAGGGTGAAAGTTTAGATGCGAGAAATCTTCTTCTTACTTAAATGAACGTTGTTACGTCGAATTTTCCGCACTTTATCTTCAAATCCTTACTCCTCCTTGAGTACTATGGTTAGTTTGATATTGTTAAAAAATCGAATGATAGAATGAGTAATTCTTGGACATTCGTAAGTTCAAGTTACCATTCTTTTAAATATTGTATCCATTAACTTTTACATGAACACTGCATTCGTTTAATAGCTTTATCAATAGTCATCTCATTAGTCAACACCACATTATTTTGTTTAGTACCCCACCTACAATTAATGAATGGTGGAGTTCGGCACTGAGAATCTATATCAGAAAGTTTTATATGAAAATAATGTGCAGTTCTTCTGTTATAGAGGAGTGAAGATGAGGAGTGATTGTACCAGTATGCAGCTTATCGTTCGAGTCAATGCATAAAATCTCACAACTAATGGTTTTCAATCCACCAGAATTTACCCGACGCGAACGAACTTCAGCATGCTAAATTCAAAGCAAACCTCTATGATTGATCTCATTATTTAAACAGCAGCATCTTATCATTGATTCGTACAAAAATCGTTCTATTTATAAGGTGATTTGTTCAACTCACGCCTACGATGGCCAACAATAAACAACTAACTGATTACATTGCACACAATGCATCTTCTGCTAAACAGTATCAGAACTTTTGATCATGTTTACGGTATAGCTAGAACACCCATATGCGTTCCATCATTGAATCATTTGGCAATCAATAATGTTGATACCCAATTAGGCACGTGGCTCGAAATGACGAACCACATGAATTCACACAAAACAACTCGTTGCGCGCCAAATGATTCTTTCAACGATCTAGTATTCCTTTCTTCGACGGCCAAACACTTATGCAACTCGTTATGCGCCAAACACCTATCGATGATCTAGCAATCATTGGCGACTTTTTCAGTGGAAAATTCCATTGTCCATACAAAATAACTTTATTGGTTTTTCCCACTTTTCCGATAAGTTTTTCTAATATTTTTGATGTACGAACCTGGTGGGGGTAAAAACTGATCAAACAAAAAAAAAGCATCTCAATCCGTCCAGCCGTTCTCACGTGATGCGATTAGAAAGAATGATCTCTGGATTTTTATATATATAGATGCTCGAAAGTAGCGAGGATAAGCAAGACATAAGAAAATTCACTTATTAATTAACTTAAAAAATGGGACTTTAATGTTACCCTAACGAAAGAAGCCCCGGCATAATTCAAATGGCTTAAAAACACCATTTTTCCGGTTTGTAATAAAAAAATGCCAAATGTAGAAAACATTATCCTCACCGAAAGAAAATCAACGATAACTACAATCATTACCATCTGTCATCCGCTTTTCAAGCTGCTTCAGAAACAGCTGAAAAGACGTTTTTTTGCGAGTGCAAACGCTGAACATGTTCTTAACTGCTACGAACATCAAACGACCAAAACAAGATGTTTACAATTCCACGATAAAATGTCCTGGTGCCGTTTTCAATTCTGAAACCACACTGACCTCCGGCAAGACGGAACAAAACGGCTATATTCTGCTAGCCATCCCAGGACAGACAGATCCGTTTCTCACTCGCACAAACCGTACTTGGTAACGAAGCAATTAAAAAACCGTTCGCATAATCTAAAAGCGATTCACTCCTGATGGCACCATGATTACATAATCGCCATAATACTGTTTGAATTCAAACGTTTCCACTTTTCCGTATGGACAGGGAAAAAAATAAGAGAAAAGAATTGGCAGAATGAAGGTTCGTCGGAAGAGGAAAGAATACACTAAGAAAATTGAAAATCACATTATGCTGCTAGTGCTGAATGGTACACCATCGGAGCTCGTGAGCCGGTTTCGAATGGCGTTTCGGTTTACCCATCACTGCACCAGTGAATCTTTGAACATTTAACGTTAGTACTTGGTTTCATTTTCGACGATTGCACACAGTTAAAGCTTTCATCCAATTTGCGGTTTGGCGGATGTGGTCGAGTTTCAGCGTCGTTCTCCGGGAAATCACCGCATGAATGGAAAACGCACGAGGTAGTCATCTTTGTTCGCTTTAAGATAGGGAAAAAGGAAGCACCGGGACATTCTGGAAAAAAAAACGCCGACGAATTCAGGATGCCTGCTGATTATGCAAGGTTGCACATGCATTAATGTAATTAAGTGAAAAACTCCATGTGGTAGATGGGTTTGCCGATATGTTGACAGTTTCTGTAAAAGGATGTAATTTGTTAGTTTGTTTTTAGTTGAAACATGACATTATTTGTTTTTCAAAAATTGAATATCGGCTGAATCTGGTGTCTAAGGAAACCTGATTGTGCAAAGCGTTTTTTTAACAGTTTGAGTAAACGAATGTGTTTTCCGTATGTACCTGAATCATCACAAGATTTTTCATAAGTGAAGGTTCACTGTTATTGTGGAATTTGTAAAAATGTTCCATCGAAACATCGCAAGAAGAAATAAGATTCTTATAGGCACAAATCTCCAAATAACTAGGGGAACGTGCCACTTGAGCCAATTAGTTCTGATTATTCTGAACACAAAGCATGTTCTCGGTTGAAAGGTAATCAGGTAGTAGCAAAAATAAAGTTTTTTAAGAGCTGATTTGAAATTTAAATAAAACACATGCCAAATTAAGAAATGATCAATTTTTTTTTATTTGGTAAATAATTTCTTGGCATTTAACATTTACATATGTTTGAGGGCATATGGTCGTCACGACTATTTTTCACAAAGGTCATTCTGAAGGTACAATTTTCGACCACTTGCTCAGGCATTTAAGAGTGTATTTCAGCAATTGCACGTTGGATATTGGTTTCCAAAGCATCAGTCGTTGCTGGTTTATCCACATAAACCAATGACATCACGTATCCCCATAAAAAAAATAATAGAGAGGTGTCAAATCACAAAATCGCGGAGGTCAATTTACCGGTCCATTGCTCGATATAATGTTGTCGTTGAAATGTTCTTTCGGAAAGTCGATTGTTTCGGCCGCAGTGTGACAAGTGGCACCATCCTGTTGAAACCACATTTCGTCCTCATCCATATATCGAAGATTTAGCAACAAAAATTCATTGATCATGGTTCTATATCTATTTTTATTCACGGTAATGCGTTTTCGTTCCTCATTTTTGAAGAAATAAAAACCGATAATTTCATCAGCCAATAGACTGCAACAAACAGTATATTCATCAGAATGCATCGGTAATTCTTGGACGGTTTGGGGATCATCATTGTTCCAAATATGGCAATTTTGCTTGTTGACGTATCCATTCAACCAAAAATGCGTCTCATCACAGAAGAGAATTTTGCGCTATAAAGAGTTTTTATTGAATACCGACTTTGGAAATAAATTTCCACGATTTGGAAGCGTTGTTCTGGAGCCAACCTATCCATGATGATTTGCCAAACAACACCCGTTACAAAACAAACAACCTATACGGAAATCGTGTGCAAAGAGTCATCCAAATCGAAGTATGTAATGACTTGGTCACCAATTCTAGAAATGCACAGGACCCGGATGGTATTCGAAGTTTATATGAATTGATAAGGCGAAAAATGCAACCGAAATCCTTTAGAGAGATACGGAAAATTTTTATAAACTCGGTTTCAGTTCAAGGATCCCATAGAAAATTTTTGTAATCTATAATTCATTTTTCTATCAATTCGAACTCGTTAGTTGATGACTTAATAAACTCAATACTGATTCTAGATTTTCATTTCCAGAAGTACCAGAAGAGTAATGAATGGACTTCCGGTTCAAATATTACACAGAAAGAAAAGATGAAACTTACACGACATGTAAACCGATAGTACTATGAAATAGACATCAGTTGAAACGAAAATCTGATTTAAACCATGATTGATGTAAAATTACATAAAAATTCATTTAGTTTTTCATTGAACAAGACTGTATATTTACAAACCGCTTCGTTTAGTAATGTAAATTTCCATTCAATTGCCTGCTCCAAATATGTGCATGAAAATAAATGTAAAATCACAAAATATTTTTATCTGTGTATATAAATGTTGAAAATTTTTAACCGCTGTAAAAAGTGACGACGTAAATCACGTGAAAACTCTTCAAAGCTGCATTAATGTCAATTTCAACTTTGTAGATTTTGTTAGTTGATGGTTGGCAGTTCCTATTTTTGGCAGTACCGTGAATAGTGGTCAAACATTTCGAATTGAAATTTATCATGAATTCTCGTAGATATGGTAGTTAATTTTTTTTTTGAAATTATATACCAATAATTCTAATAAAACTAGGTGATTGATAAAATTTATCCAAAACTAACATTCGGTGTTATAAGGTGGGTGTTGAAAATTACAAACCGCCGTTTAAAATGATAACGTAAAGATCGTAGAAGCGTTTTCCTTATCTCATAAAGAAAGACACCGATTTTCACAAGCTCAGACTTAAATGAAAGGCATTTCTGCCTTATAGATAACTTTTGAATTTCATATGAATCTGACTCCCGGATCCGAAAATACAGAGTGTCGAGTGGAAGAATTGGAAATTCATTAGTTTGCTTTTATTGGAAGCTGACTACCACTAACTCACATCGGATATACGGACTCTCAGTAATTTGAGATACTGAAATATATTTTTAAAAACCTTCAAAATAAATTTGGTTACTTTACTTAGAGATGGCTAAACCAATTTTCACAAACAAAAGATCCAAATAAAAGGTATTCCGGAATGTTATGAGTGTCTAAAATCTATTTCGATTTATAGGTTATGTTAGTTTAAGTCGGGACAAGCTTTCCTGTTTCTATTCAATGAGAAGTTTTTAATAATACCATAGTAATATTCTTAAAAGTATGAGTGATATGTGAAAAGCATTATCACTTCACTAGGTAGATTAAATCAGATTTTTAACTACAATTATATCTATACTTTTCTTATTCGGGGAACTTGTCAGTTGGTGGTAAAGCAAGCCGACTTTATTTATATCAGTAACCAGTTTCCGGTTCTGAAAATATTAAAAACTGTGACCAAGAATTCTAAAACGGAACTTGTTTTTTTTTATTTAAATTTTCCTTACGTTTCGTCTACGGCTAGTCAGTGAATAACAGTTTATGTTGAACTGTTATGTCACCTAGCAGTTCAACATAAACCGATAAGCAAACGTAAAACTATAACTCTACTTGAGTTACCACTTTTTAAAATTACACACGTACACAGAAGTGTATCGAACATAAAAAAGTTTCTATTCAGTTTGTATTTATGTAAATTTTGTGCTAGAGGCACATAACAAAATTTATTTTCTTCACGTTTAAATTTCGACTCTTCGTAATCAAAATTTAGTATGGTTATGTGCTCTTAGCACAAAATTGGGATAGCTCCTGAATGACCACAAACAGAATCGTGAAGACCAGTAAGTCGAAACTCGTTTACGTTCAGCACGTCAGTAGGCACGACATACTTCGTTGTCGACTCAAATAAAGTATGTGGTTTACGTCTGTTGGGCGGTTATGTTGTTCTGCCAGGTGGCATAACTGTTCGGCGTAAACTGTTATGCACTGACGAGTCGAAGCCTGAATGAGGGTTTTGTTGGAGTCCATAGATACTTCTTTCTATACCTCTTTCGGAAACAAGTTCTGGAAATAACGGAAGTAGTTGTCAAATTTCTAGAAGTAAATTTCTGTCAAGGTGAATCAAAATATGTTATTCAAACTCATTTCCCTATTTTTTTAATTAGTTTGACATAATCAACTCCATTCTTGTTTACAGTCGTATGCGAAACTTTCGAAAGTATGTCAAATTCGTATTACTGTTTGCTTTTTAATCGTACTTTAAAACATAAGAACAGCACCTAACTTTAAACCTGAAAAAACAAGTCTTTTACTATGAAAAAAACAAGCCTTTTACTATGTCTGTTAAATTCAAAAAAACAAATTTATCATTTGATTGCAAGTCTCCTTCACATTCGAAAGGAAAACTGTTGAAAATCAGTTCAACTAGTTCCAATGCAGCTGAACGGTTCATTCGCAACATTGAACTGACTGATCCAACAGATACAGTTAGGCTTAATACTACAATTATAACTAACAGTAAAACTAAATTTATAACACTATAACTAGTTGATAACACCAAGCATAACAGGTCAGTAAGCGTGCTTTTACTTAAAAGGTGAGAGAGAGGAGCATAGTGGATGGGGTGCATAGGGGGTGCTAAACGAGCAAATATAACAAATTTATGTTGAATAGCTTCGATTCGCTCTATATCGATTTGATAATGGGGTGACCAGACAACAGCTGCATATACAAGCGTCGAGCGGACTAGAGCACAATATAATGCTTTAAGGCAATGCATATTGACAAAGCTCTTAGTAATGCGAAAAACAAAACCTAAAAGCTTAGGGGCCACAGAGATCACATAATCGATATGACTTTTGAAATTCAACTTGGTATCAAGATTGATACCTAAATCTTTATCGGTTGACTCTCGTTTCAGAACCTTCTGCGGAATGTTATAGTCGTAGCTTATTAGCGAGTGTTTGCGAGTAAATGACGTAACGGAACATTTCTAGGCATTTAAAACCATTCTATTGTCATTACACCAGTCAACGAATAATTCAAGCTGTGACTGTAAAAATACAATGTCGTCGGGCGATCTTACTAGATGATATAGCTTAAAATCATCTGCGAAAGATAGTTTGTGCTATTTCAATAGAAAGTTGAGATCATTGAGGTAGAGTGACTGCCTTGAGGGACTCCAGAACCTACGACAAACGTTGTTGTAGTGTATTCACCGATTTTCCCAAACATTTTCCGATCAATAAGATATGATTGAAGCCAGTTGAGTAAAGATCCGCTGAATCCAAGTTTTTCGAGTTTAGAAACTGCGATTTGGTGGTTTATATTGTCGAAAGTTGCGAAGAAATCTGCATTTCGTGTATTCGTCTGTGAACCAGAGTGGGACTTCTCGTTTGTACGAATGATGTTCGAATATACGCTATAAACTAAACTACCATAAATTCTAGCGTTTCGTGTATGGTTAATCAAGCGATTGCTAAATGGATTAGCTTTTGTTTGAAGAATTTTTTAAGAGTAAAGAAAAGTGTTTGAAGAAATTTACAGCTATTTCAATATTTTGTGGCAAAAGAGAGTCGCGTTCGAATACATTCGAGTGAAAACAAAACTGGCTTGTTCGTATACGTTCCAAAGTATTTATTTGTCGAATGGTCGACACGGACGTAAACAGGTATGTTCTAATTTCCATTAAAATACTATGCCCATGGGTGATCCAAGTTGGATCTAACATCATTTGATCGTTTTTTGCCTTTCTCATATAATTTGGCATATAGAACGGCTATACAATCGTAGTTAAAAATGTCATATACCATTTGACTCAGCTCGACGAACTGAGCAAATCTCTCTCTCTCTCTGTGTATGTGTGTATGTATGTATGTGTGTATGTATTTACGTGTGTATGTGTGTGTATGTGTGTGTATGTGTGTGTGCGTGTAACAAAAATGAGCACTCGATTTTCTCGGAGATGGCTGGACCGATTTTCACAAACTTTGACTCAAATGAAACTCTTGGCCCAATAGGGTGCTAAAAAAAATGAAGAAAAAGTGCACTCGATTTTCTCAGAGACCGCTCAACAGATTTTTTTCAACTGAGATTCATTCAAATTTTTTTCTAAACTGAACTCAAAATTTCACAAATTGATAACCATTATTAGTAGGTAACTAAACAAACCGATTCCGGCTATCCTGGATCCCGGCCTTCGGTTCCGGAAGCACTGGAAATAGTGGTCATATATTCCAAATTAGATCACTTACTTTTCTCAGTAATGGTTTGATCGATTTCCACAAATTTAGATTCAAATGAAAGGTTTTACGGTGCCATACGGAATTCCTGAATTTTATCTGGATCTGACTTCCAGTTCCGGAGTTATAGGGTAAAGTGTGTTAAATATTGTACACCGTTACTCAAACCGGTGAAACAACAAACAAAAATCGGACTCAAAACTCCACAAATTTATAGCCATTATTAATAGGCAACTAAACAAACTGTTTCCGGCTATCCTGGATCCCGGTCTCTGGTTCCGGAAGCACCGGAAATAGTGGTTATATATTTCAAAATGGATCTGACTCACTTTTCTCAGCGATGGTTGAATCGACTTCCACAAACTGCGATTCAATTAAATGGTTTCACGATGCCATACGGAATTCCTGAATTTAATCCGGATCCGACTTTCTGTTCTCTAGGTGGATTAAAAAAGGTTTTTTTTTTCAATTACTCGTATACTGGGGTTTGATTGAAGATTTGGTTGAACGTATTTCAAGAATATTTTTTAAGGACGTATATTATATTGAATATTAATGAATAGCTTTAGTCATACTCTATGCTCGTCAGTCTTATTCAATCTATCAATATGGACCACCAAATTGGAGTTCATACACATGCTTTATCCGGATCGAGCGATGCAATGCATAGGGCGTTGGTCTTACAAGCCAGTTGTCGTATGTTCGAGCCCCGACCGTGAAGAATTCTTAGTGTCAGTAGAATCGTAGTAGAACCAGCCATGCAATGTTTATATACGTATTTCACAAGGCTGCACTGTTCTGCAAAATCTCAATATTCACAAATAGTCAGTTTTGTTGGTTAATATCAAACCATCGAATGTTTTGCCAGTATAATCATAGTTCCCAGCATAAATTTAAAACAAAAATTAATTTCAGAATTGCGAAAGATTAGAACATAAAACGTCGAAGTAACCTCGCAGGGCGAAACTTATCCGTACCGAAAAATGTGATGCACTAAAACTCACACCGTGCGCGATTCTTCCACAGAGCAAAGATCGGGTTATCGCGGGGCACAATCATCGGAAAGTTGTTATTAAGATGGCGGCATCTGTTCGATCGCCTTTAGCCAGTATCATCTCGAGTTCCGTTGTTAAAACTTTCCACCATTCCGGTAGAATTTAATTTTCGACTTCTCTCAAGCCCACGCTTTGGGCCAAAAACTCTCAGACATATGTAAATTCTCAAAACTAAATTATTTTCCGTGGAATCGTGGCCTCCAGCAGTGCTTGATTTTGGCAGTCAACGCCAACAACAAACTAATTTGATGGGATAATATCGAATCGGCGGGGGGAATCATTTCATTGAAATATGTTTTGAATGAAAGAGCTTTTTCAAGGTTAAATTTGATGGTACAACAGCATCCTACTGCGAACGTTAAGAGGGTTAATGAGTTCAGTTTTTGTCCTAATTTGTGGTGGAAAACATCCTTGCCAGTGTTTATTGGAGTGAAAACGGTTATTCTGTAATCTGGGGTAAAATCAATAAAGCACTTAACATTTCACTGGAACGCTGTGGCCCGCTAGAGTGAGAAGATTTATTTAATTGTTTCAGCCCTTCAATCCCGCTTGTCCCGGATGTGGCTGAAGTGATTTCTTTGGACCAGTGCTTTGTGAGTTGTTTTATTTTGTTGCTTGTCGGCGATAGTGAGATTTTGTTTTTCCTCTGAATCGCTTTTCCGAGTGCGTGAACGAGCCATCAGCGAAGGCGCCCTCCAAAATTTACACCAAGCGTGAAGCGGCATTAAAAGCTTTCTTGCAATTGCAACACAAAATAGACAAAAGGACTCATTTACGTGATGGAAACTGCCCGAGACCCAGCGGGGAGAAAACAGTATGAAAGAGATACTGTTTTAAAATTCCAAGCAGGAAAAAAAGAGGATTCCGCTATACTGCCCTATCGTTGACAATAGTAGCTTTAGAAAAGGGGAAATATAAAATATGAAATTGAAAAGTTTTCTTTATTCAGTATTGGCAGCGGGGAGTGAGTTGGAAACAAACCATCCACTGACGTTCTGCTTTCATAAAAGTTAATTGTTTATAGAAACATAAAGGCAGAATTATGGCATCAAGTAGATTATACGCTGGAGAGATTCAGTCTACTAGGGCTTCATCCAGTTGATACGATATAAGTACAGTATATCCATTCGGAAAAGCACGGCAGTGGAACAATTCAAGCTGTGAAAACAATTGGAACGTAGGGATGTCTCTGCTATGCTTCCCGAACGGCCTGCAAGACATTTGGATTGTGATAATTGATTGTTATTGTAACAATACGGGTGCAACTATGTCGTTCGTTCCTTCCGGAAAATTTTCAGAGCTTTATTCTCACCACCCACGGGGACTTCACTACAAGCTAGTTTGGAGCTTGTGGTATTTTTCAATTCAGTTAGGATCTAAATTTAAATTCAAGTGTCTTTGGATGAATGGTGTTGGCAACAGGTTTACACTAAGAAGAACAATGATAATGACAATAAAATTATGGAGATTTGTTGGAACTGTGGATTGCGATAATTGAGTCGTTGTATTTGATCGAAGATAGGAAATAGTTATATATAGATGGAAATCGATCTCACTCGATGCAACACTTTAAAGGGTGTATGGACTCAAATTACATCACTTTCAAATGATTGCTATTGCTTCACAACATCAATTGATTGCTATTTAAGTTGCCAAACTTGATAGGCTAGGATTCAGCGAATCATTCCTTAATTGGCGTGAATCATACCTAGGTAACTGTGTCACTTCATCATTTATCGCATGTTTCGGAGCCCCCAAGGAAGCCATCTGGGGCCGTTCATGTTTTGAATTTTTCGTGGAAGTGCACGAAGCTATTTTTGCCGATGATTTTACACTATTTCATCTCACCAAGAATTCTGATGACACCGGTTTCTTGCAGTCTCAATTGAATGTATTCTTTAACAGGATGGTTCTAAATCCTTCACAATTTTTCGTCATCTCATTACGCGGTATATAGTGCTTTAGTTCGCTCAACCTTTAAGTACGTTGTCGTTATTTGGGCACTGCTTGTATCAAACTGATAAGCTGCGAATTGAAGCTGTTCAGCGGAAACTCGTTCGTTTCGCTTTGCGCGTTTGCACTCATATATCTCGATTTGCTGTCTACTCTCGGGGATACTATCAAAGCTGTTTTCGTGTCGGATTTAACGCAGTCCTGGATTGATTGCGTAGACCTCCAACAACTGCTGAATTTTGACATTAATCGTCGTAATTTGCGATTCAATCCTTTTCTCCGAGTTCCTCGCGCTACAACTAACTAGAGTTTCATTTAACCAGTCTTCAGTATGTGCCGCTTGTTCAACAGGTGCTCTAACGAGTTCGATCTTCATTTATCTCGCAATACTGTTAAAAACCTATTTATTAGATTCTTTTTCTGAAGCAAAGTCTTGGCATTACATTCCTTTGGTGGAATTTGGCCTTTCTGTTTCAACAGACTTCGCAGCCGATTCTTAGTGTACAGAATCATTGCATGGCTAGTACTATGGATCATACTGACACTAAGAACACTAAGATTCTTTTTCTGCTAACTTTATTAATAATACTATTTTAATAGTGTTAGCGTTAAAGTTTCTGATTGTGATAATGATAATATAAGATAAGATGATTGTTATGTATCATGTGGATGTATGTTGATACAAGAGATGACAAGGTTTTATGCCTGTTTGAAAAGGAGAATGACAGAATCCTAGCTTCAGTTGGATTTTCCCTTACCCCTGAATAAATACATAAACAGTTATAAGTGACTTCAAAAATTCCTAAGTGATTTCCAAATTCAAAACTGAAGTACGAGATCCACAACGGAATGCAGTTTCAAGACTTTGCTTTGCTGCGGCAATGACTCAAAAATTACCTCCGAATGTTTCGACCATCCCTATCCCAGCTAAACAACCGAATCCTGGAAAAATGCGGAATAAAAATGCTCGATCGGATGGTTATCGCATGGAATTGAAAACGATAAATCCGTTGCGCTTTCCTTCGCATACATATGCACATTTATCGTATGCAGACTCTGGACAGAAGGGCGGACGGACTCCTATCAGTAACCAATCAGATGCGAATGTGAATTGAAACTATTTTCAACTGTACTCTCTGCTACTGCTAGATGCGTGAACTATCTTGGCACTCTTTCACTTTCTCTGTCTCTCTATCTCTCTTTCTCGGAATAAATGTTTGGTCCAACCCATCTTCTAACCGTGCAATTGTCTGCTGCAACCAGTATCGCTCCATTAGTGCACAGAAACAATGCAATCACACTGAGTGGCCGGGATGTTTTCCGTTCCAGAGGAAAAACTTTTCCACTCTAGTTAGTATTTTCCATAACACCGATTGTTTCGCACTGTAACAGCCAGTTATGTGGAAAATTGTTTTCGATTGAGTTCCATATTTTCCAGCAGTTGTTTTCTTCTCAACATTCAATAGGCAGCCGGATTTGATTAGTTTGTTCAATAATGAATAGGAGGTGAATTACTCGTTCGTTTCCCAAATCTATCCTCGAGAATTTCATTAGAAATTAGATGTAGAAATTTTTCAAAATACAACAACATATGAACCTTATGAAACTTCTAGCTACGTGGCTCTACTGATATTCAGTGTTTTTCATTTGAATTTTACTTAACTCGACTAAAGTTTGATGCCTATTTGAAAAATTCAACATTCCGTTATGTTTTATTCGGTTTGTTGTATCTCCAATCATCAGTCCAAATAAGGCGATGCATTTTTAAATTCTCATTTGAAATTAGTGTGTTTCAATGTACCGGTAAACGAAATAAAGATAGTGTTTTCATTTAGTTTGAGGTTCGTAGAGGGCAAAAATGTTCGGTTTTACATTTCTTAAAAAGCACGAGAATAGAACGTAACAGTTATTCTGAGCTCATGCTCAGCTAAGATTGTAAAAGTGATTTTACTGCAAATTGAGTCTATTGAAACCGAAGGTCAATTTCCACAGCTTTTAAATATGTATAATTTTCATAAATTTTAAGTAATTGTTTATACTAATAACCATAGCAAATTTTGATCACGGTAAAATCACATTGCGTTAAAATAAAATAAATATACACAGGGCAACACGGCCGAAGAATCTTATGCTGTCTTACCTGATACGATTTTGTTATCATTCAGGTCGTATATATGATAACGATGTACTTTCTTTCCATTTAACACACGTGTTGTTTAAATAATGCAACACACGTGCCTTTCCGATACCGGACAATGTGCTGAAGATGGCACAATTGATGCAGTCGATTCACCTTACGTGGAGTATTGAGAGATGATGCAACACAGTCATGACAAGGCTAACAGAGTTTCTTCGAATTTTTTCACATATTATGCCTAATCATTTTGTTATACAATGCAAAAATTAATTCAGAATAAAGCAAGCCTACGGTATCGTTACTCGTCTATTGAAAACAATCTTATATGTGGAAGACTATTAACCTGTTTTCTATTTAAAGTTAATGTTTTGTTTACTTCCTGAAGAAAAAAGAGAATCAAAAATTCCAAAACTTTCGGTTCTGTTAAGATTGGAGATGTTTTCGCGACCATTGCTGGGAAATATTACGGTAACTTGTTTTGAGACTATTTGGATGAAAAAAAAACTGTAACTCGCAGGGAAAAAATTATGAAAACAAATATAACAGAATCCATTATTATGAAATATAAAGGAAACAAAGAAAATGAAAATTTGCTGTATTTGGAATTTGAATCCAAATATGCCGTAAGCTCTTGGGTGACGACAGAGTATTACATCTTTTTACATGTAAAAAAAAATGTTGTGTCTATTTTGATGTCAACTTCAGCAAAACTAGTTGTGAAGTTAATAATATGACTCATTTTTACTTGCTTTATGATGTAAATTTCAGTGAATAGCGACAGTCCTTTTATGTGCATCTATAGAGACGTAAATTTACGCAATTTGTTCTAAGTGTTGACGATTTACTTACCACGCAGACGTAAACTTTTTAGGCTCTGTCGAGATGAAATTGTTATTATACTCTCATTTGAATAGACTTTAACTAGGAACGTAACACGTGGTTGAGCGGTGAAATGAAACAAAATTACGAACACTTGTTTGATCTAATTTTTGGGCCTCTTTTCCCACCTCGCATTTTAATATCTTGGTCAACGCACACGATTGCAGTTTGGAAAGACGAATGACAATAACAGCTAGACTTTCCAAAAAAAAATACAACACTAGTTTTCAATTAATTATGGTTTCGGCTTTAGCGGTCTGTTTACATGCCCACGAATGTAAACAACCGTTCGTGGGCATACGATTTTTAGACGAGGAACGATAAGATATTTCCCTTGAAAAAGACCATAACCAGTGGTCGAAACGTCGGGCAGTATATAACAGCCGTGATTATTTAACAGACCGCTAAAGCGGAAACCATAATTAATGCAAAATATTTGTACGGTCGACTAATCATCTTTCACTAGTTTTCAATTCACGATTTTTTTTGTTTCAATTATAGAGGTTTTAATCTTAACGTCATTCGCACTTTCGGGCCAGAAAAGCTTTCTGACCCTATGTTCGGGGTTTGAGATCGAACCCAGGTGGGCTTCGTGAAAGGTGTCAACTAACCAATCACGCTCTACACTTCCCCCAATACCTGTTTTGTTATCATTCCGCAATTCAGAGAAAATAAAATTTATGTAGATATAAGATTAACGTATTGAATAAATTGTTAGAAAATTTTTAGAGCTTGTAGAGAAGTTTTTGATTTTTTCAGAGAATGTAGTAAAAATGCAAGAACAACTCAAATTTTAGGTGATATTCGTGAAAATTTTGGATTATAAAATGTACAGAGTTAGTAAAATAGTCACTCATCGTTTTGTATTATTGTGTCATTTGGTATGAGTTAACAGTAGAAAAATACTTTTCGAAACCGTCAATTGTATTCCCTCAAAGATAATTCAAATACATTTTAAGTTTAGTCACTGTATTCTACATTTGGATTTTTCTGTGCTATTATTTTGGTATTCGAAATACTTTAAAATATAAATAAAATAAAATTAAATTAGATATTACTTTGCTCATGCGGGTGACAATTTTGGGTATTCAGTTTAGCTTTTAGTTCAACCTCACGAATTTCATTTTAAGCTTTTTTTTTACTAGTCGGTGACGAGGGCATAGTAAGATGGGATTTAACTATTTCTTCTGATTTCTGCTAATTCAAATTCTGTAATTCTAATGTTTTCAATCCATTCGACGAGCCTCTCTAAATGTTTTTTTTTGTTTGGTAATTTCAAAGACACTGAAAATTTCAATAAATGTTTGACAGTTAGTTATCACGACTTGGTGACTATTCAGATTTACCATATGAATCGTATAATTATTTACAGAATTCTGTAATAAAATCTAACATATAACTGATGTACTGCAAAATCGGTTATTCCTAATCATTACCGCAAGTTTTCGTCAAAAAAAAATTACCGAACGATGGAATCAAATCCTAGTGTGTATGATACAAATTGAAATTAGAACTGAAATGCGTGTAACCAATGTTATAAACATTATGTTAAAGACAGCCGAATTATTATATCGAACTGTTAACCAAAGCCAACAAATACTAAATGAAGATATTTTTTTTCTTTCACCTTAAGAATCATACTGAATAAAAAAAAAATGATTCGCTCTAGCTTTAGCGAACAAGAAATTTCCATAATCCGTAATGGCATGATGTCAAATACGATCAAATCAGAATGGAATAATTATGTTACTCGAGGAAAGATATCGGTTGTTTTCGAAGGTACTTTAGCACTTAATTTTTTTGTTTGATTGTTCCGGTCGCTATGTAAATAACGCTCTACGAGAAACATAAACAGACGGCTGACTATACGAGATATTTCGTTGCGAACTTCCACAGCTTAATGTATTTCTCCCAGTGCTGCAAAACTTCACTCAATTCAATTGAAACCGAATGAGGAACACACTGACTACCACTCTACTGCAGTGAACTTCACATTCTAACACACAACCTCTGCTGACGTACAGAACGGGTAGCATTCAGTTCTTGATTCGTTTCTCTTCCAATCGAAACTTAGTTCAACTACGACAGTCAGTTGATCACTTGAAATAAAATATCTCTTACAGTTGAATGAGAGAGTGCGGCCTTCAAAAGAGGTTCATGTAAACATTCGAATTGGTTCAAGAAGATGGATGAAAGGTAAACCAGTAATGATAACTGAAATATCAATTACAAAATAAACATAAATTACTTATTTTTTTAGCTAAAAACTCAACATAATCGGCCACGTAAAGCTTGTACGCAAATAGGCCTGAATAAAAATAACTTTAAAAAAAATAATAAATTATTTATTCTCTCTTTCAGTTTTCATTTGCAATACTTTGGAAAACATCTCAATACATTTCAAACAGTTGAAAATTATCGAAAACTTAAATGAAAACCGCCATCTTCTATTTATAATTCTGGCCAGAGAGAGTTTTTGTTATCGAGTTGATGTTCATGCCTATTCATTCCACCTTTTTTACTGTATATGCTGACAGTCAATGGCCATAAATTTCATTTTCATCTAATAATATTCGATTGAAATGAAGTAGAGCACTCTCTTTTCCTTACCGCAATTGGAAGTAGATAAGAGTTTCTTCCAGTTGTTGTATAATATGCTTATACAAAAGCACTGTTTAAAGTCAGCTGGCTACTTTTTTGACATTTCTGTAGTCTCCGGCTTTCAATTCCTTTCCGATATAGTCTTCCTGGCTATCGAAAAATGTCCTACGAACACTTTTATTGCATTGGCGACAGTTAATTTGACCACGTTTAATAGTCTCACCAGCTGACCGAGCGAGTAGTTCGGGTTTTCGCGATGTGTGAACAAAATTTTGATGCATTGCTCCTCCTCTTGCGATGACATTTCCATAATCAAAGAGCTACATCTAATTCAAACGGTGGGTAAGGTGACAGACCAAAGATGCCAGATAAAAATATCAAATATTTTCAGATAGGGTTGAAAAAGTCTGTAAACCTGGAAAAATGTCTGCGGGCTTCAATTTCTCTTTAAAGTATATTGATACAAAAAACTAACT
Organism: Malaya genurostris; assembly: GCF_030247185.1. Lineage (NCBI taxonomy): Eukaryota > Metazoa > Arthropoda > Insecta > Diptera > Culicidae > Malaya > Malaya genurostris. The sequence continues at coordinate 261,501,968 of NC_080571.1, forward strand.
AAAAAAAAATCGCGGCTATTTGAAAGTCTGTAGATTTTGATGAAAGTCTGCAACAAAAAACGCCTGCAGCACTATATAAGAAATCTGGAGACCTGGCATTTCTGACACACATGAGGGGTGTGTTTTTAATACACTGCTCTAACACGTTAATGCTGGATAATTTCACTATTTAGTGTTTAGGAACCCTTCGGATGTCATCATGCGAATAACGACATACCGAATTATTTTAGTGCTGTTCTTCATGACGTATGAATCGACTTGAGCTTAGTTTTACTTTGATGAAATAGCAGAAATGAAAGTTATATTCAATTATCGATTCGATAACCAATAAACCAATAAACCAATAAAAAAATAAACCAATAAACCAATAAAAAAATAAACCAATAAACCAATAAACCAATAAACCAATAAACCAATAAACCAATAAACCAATAAACCAATAAACCAATAAACCAATAAACCAATAAACCAATAAACCAATAAACCAATAAACCAATAAACCAATAAACCAATAAACCAATAAACCAATAAACCAATAAACCAATAAACCAATAAACCAATAAACCAATAAACCAATAAACCAATAAACCAATAAACCAATAAACCAATAAACCAATAAACCAATAAACCAATAAACCAATAAACCAATAAACCAATAAACCAATAAACCAATAAACCAATAAACCAATAAACCAATAAACCAATAAACCAATAAACCAATAAACCAATAAACCAATAAACCAATAAACCAATAAACCAATAAACCAATAAACCAATAAACCAATAAACCAATAAACCAATAAACCAATAAACCAATAAACCAATATACCAATAAACCGATAAACCAATAAACCAATAAACCAATAAACCAATAAACCAATAAACCAATAAACCAATAAACCAATAAACCAATAAACCAATAAACCAATAAACCAATAAACCAATAAACCAATAAACCAATAAACCAATAAACCAATAAACCAATAAACCAATAAACCAATAAACCAATAAACCAATAAACCAATAAACCAATAAACCAATAAACCAATAAACCAATAAACCAATAAACCAATAAACCAATAAACCAATAAACCAATAAACCAATAAACCAATAAACCAATAAACCAATAAACCAATAAACCAATAAACCAATAAACCAATAAACCAATAAACCAATAAACCAATAAACCAATAAACCAATAAACCAATAAACCAATAAACCAATAAACCAATAAACCAATAAACCAATAAACCAATAAACCAATAAACCAATAAACCAATAAACCAATAAACCAATAAACCAATAAACCAATAAACCAATAAACCAATAAACCAATAAACCAATAAACCAATAAACCAATAAACCAATAAACCAATAAACCAATAAACCAATAAACCAATAAACCAATAAACCAATAAACCAATAAACCAATAAACCAATAAACCAATAAACCAATAAATCAATAAACCAATAAAACAATAAACCAATAAACCAATAAACCAATAAACCAATAAACCAATAAACCAATAAACCAATAAACCAATAAACCAATAAACCAATAAACCAATAAACCAATAAACCAATAAACCAATAAACCAATAAACCAATAAACCAATAAACCAATAAACCAATAAACCAATAAACCAATAAACCAATAAACCAACAACCCATACATAGATTACTTTTGGATTGCGCAGTTTTGAATATGGGTTCTAAAAACAAGTTCAAAATGGATTAAACAAACTTTCAGTTCATTTTTGTATTGTGTCAACTTGATTTTCTGACACCGTTTTATAAAACTAATAGTTTTCGGGTTACAAGGATTTAAGTAAAGTGCACACAAAACTTGCACACTCTTTTTGAAAAACCAGCCTTGAGGGGAATCGGTGCCTTCCTCCGTGCCAAATTAATGGTTTGCCATACTGAAGATATGTGCATAGTTCCATTGAAATTAGAGAATGTTGATTCAGATTTTTGTAGTTTTTGTTGTTCTGAGTTATCGAAAATATCAAGTGGTTTCCGACGAATCCGGGTATCACTTTGAATTTATATGTTGAAGATTAATTTGCAGAATTTTCAAGTACTTAAAAAAGAGATCACCGTCTTCGATGTTAACCATGACCAAAAGTGGTTTAAGGCAAAAGTGGTTTAAGGTGACTTCCCTGGGGTACAGCGGAGGTTTTTTCTTTCCAAAAAAAAAACAACCATGGAAACCATGATAGATCTGTTCAAATGCAGCTGAAGATTGGAACGAACAGCTTCTGTTTGATGTCTCTTCACTATTTTTATTATAGCTCATATATTTTAAAGATTGTTTCTCCAAAGTATGCATAAGAAATGATTTTACTACATGGATTACAGTTTTTATATGGGCATAGACTGGTATACTCGTCAGGAGAAATTTCTCATCACTGTGTTTTAGCAAACATCTGCCAGTATTTTCACAGAGCTTTTTCCTGAGCTCGAGCTTCATCCAAATTTACCATTAATTATTTTAATTACCCGAATCTCCGCTTTCATTTATGATTCATAGTGGCATCCAATAGCCGGATGGTTGAATATTTCTTGTGGAATAGGAGCGCCTTTTCCAGTAGTCGACCGTTCACTGTCGCAAAAAAAAAACGGATGGCGCTGCTGGTAGCAAAAAACCTGAACAGGACTGTACGGTTTTTCTGATTGTGGCTTGTTTGAGCAGTTTACTTTTTTCTTCTTGGAAAGTGGTAAATAAATGATTAACTCTTTTTGTGCGTATTTGCCACGCTAGTTGCCGGGAAATGAATGGTCGGTCCTGTCGGACTGATTGTGATTCACGAGCGAAACATGTAGAGGTAGAATGTTAGCTTTTTACAGTCCCGTTCTATTTTCGTTCGATTTTAATTCCCGTGGGACGTTTTCCTACCAAGAAGTGAACTTGTTTTGGGCCTATCTGAATTTTGTACGAATCACGGTACCGAATGAAGAAAAAAAATACATTTTCTTTTTTTTTTCAAACATTCTCACCTGCTGCAGAGTTGGTTCAAGAAAAGCCCAACAAATTGGAAACGTAAAGTTTGTTTTTTATTCGAAGTTGCTTGAGCAAATTGGGTCATTTCCTTCCCGACATGCCACTTCGTCAATCAAGCCATAACGTCCCATTTTTCTTTCTGGAGCTCGAAGCAACGGACGCGCAACAAGCGAACAGACTGGAAGTGTGCCATCCGAAATTTTTTAACTAACGGAATAAATCATCTCTGTTAAGCGCATATTTACATTGCCAAACTGTCTTCCTTCTTCCGCAAAGCTCGACGAAATTATCTACTGCTGCCTTGTGCATAGGTATTTCAGACCGCAAGCCAGTCAAGCCGGCGTGGATCCTGTCACCAACTACCAGGGACTGTGATTGTGCACGGCAGAACAAAAATGTTCGTGCTGAGCGGATTGTTGCGGATAATATATTTATTTTTATTATCAAAGGTGCCATAAAAATAAATAATCACTTTCAAGACCATTGCAAGTGGTCTTCTGGTATTTGGAGAGTTTCGAATGTTTGGCGTGGATTTTTTTACAATTTAGCACCACATAAATCCGGTTTCCGAAATGTGTGCGTACGGATCGCTACTTTCATGGACAATAAAAACCTCGGCGGTGGTGAAGTATGTATATTGGTGAGCACTTTGGATAAACACTGGATGGTTTAACGATTAGTAATTGTTAGCCAATAATCGATCTAGATTAGCCAATAGCGAAAGGCCATGAACCGAAGTTGCTATTATTTGTTCTTATGCAGAAAAGCCATTCATTTAAACTGACTTGTAGCAATGAGCGAACGAATCAGGGCTCTTGAAGATTGAACTATTATGGCACTATGTTACATCTGTTAACATGAAAAATAACTTCCAAGTCTATATCGATATTGAATTTGAAGTTAAAGATATGACTTATTTTTATATGCTTTGAATTGTAAATTTAAGTGAATTACGACAATCCTTTTGCACCTGTAGAGACGAAAATTTACACGTTTTTCTCCAAATGTGTAGCCAAGCCAAGCCAAGGTTCTACACGAACATGACATAACCTCACAAAATGAAACAACATTGATTTCTTCCAATTAGAAACACAACTAGTTTATTTCAATATCCCGTTTGAAAATAAATCTATTTTATTTATTTTGGAAGTTTAATTATATAAGAAATGTTGACCAAGATGCGGAATTTGTTTCGGTTCAGTTGAGGTTATTTCGAACGCTAGAGAAAAACGTGCTTAATCCACCCAACAGTGAGATAATACCTTTTTTTTATCAATCCGCATGAGTTTTTTGCATGAATATTCTTCGGTGTTTTAGTGCTCATGAAATTATTTTAATGACCGTCGTTTCTAGTGACAATTCAAAGTTCTATTCACTCATTACCCTGTAATGTCGAAGTTGCAAACCGGATCGAATTTGAATCAAAACGTGTGACAATCGATTGAACATTCCATGAGATTGCGAAGTAAGTTCCAGTTTAGAGTCTATGGTTATTTACGCTACTTCCAGCGCCGGTATTCAGTATAACCCAAAACGATTCGTATGGTCAAAAAATAATATGACGAAATTGCAATAGTTTTGAGTCCAACTTTGAAACTTTTTGGAATTATCATCTTCTATTTCGGCTTGAATTTTAAAAACTCATCACTATGTAATTCCAGAATCGGAAATCAGAATTGGATAAAATTCATTAATTTTGCATGGGACCATAAATACTTTGTTTTGAGTTTTTGAAATTCGATACGGTTTTTTTTTTGAGAAAACGATTGTGCTTTGAGAAATGATTCGATGCTGGAACTGGAATTCGAAAATCAGTGTACGCGAAGTCAGTTAAATTCACCTGAGGAGTTGTTTATTTTACATTTGATTCAAAATGTTCGAAAATCAGTGCAGGCATGTTTGAGAAATCGTAATGCGAATTAAATTTCCGAATCGAAAACTGAATACCACTGAAACTGAAATAAGTTTATTTGGTTATCGACTATCCAAATCTGCATACCCGATAAACCTGATTAATTTATGTGAAATGGACGCTTTTATACTAATCACCCTGTATCCCCTAAACCGGAAGTTGTATCTGACAAAAAAGTAAGATGTGTTATAGAATCTTAATACCTTTCGTATGAATCTTAGATCGGTTCGGCCATCTATGAGAAAAATGAGTTACACTATTTTAATATCGTTTGACATATCATCCTGTAGCTTAGGACCCAGAAGTCGGACGCCCTGTAATTCAGGAAATTTGTTTGGGAGCATACAGCTTTTCGTATGAATCTGAGTTTGTTGAAAATGGTTGAGTCATCTCTGAGACAATTGAGTGAAATTATTTTCCACACACGCATTTGCTGATCTCGACGAACTGATTCGAATGGTATATTGGTGTTATGTTCTTCCAATATTAATTACTGCCATTAGTTTGAATCAGTATAGTTATGCAATTGTTTTCAACTCGAAAATGCTGCCATCTTTGCCATCATCTAATTTACATATGTCATATTCGAACGATTATGTTGCCAAAAACAATCGTGCTAAAATCGGTCCGAGGCAAAATGACATAAAAAAGGATGCTGTACACAGTCTTTTTGGTACTCAGAAACAATTGTATGTAACAGTATAAAAATCGAGTTTCACGTTGCTCATAAGCATTGCTTTGTCATACAGCGCTCAAAACTCCTACTACTGGAATAAGGCGAAAAGTCGCTTACACGAAAATATCGATATCTCCGTTAAAAATGAACGAATTTCAACAAACTATGGCTTGTTGAATAGATATTACGGTGCGGAATCTAAGTCTGAGAATATATTCTGTTTTCAAGGTCAATTGTGACAGATACTGTCAAAAAACTGAAAATTTTGACATAAAACTTCGTATAACTAAAAAGTAAACATCTGATCTCAAAACTATTCAATAGCGTTCTGGGTGACGGGGAAACCTTTCATTTGCGACTAGTTTGATCAAAATCGGTTCAGCCATCTCTGAGATCTCGACCTCTTAGTTGACAACACACATACAGACACACACACATACACACACACGGACATTTGCTCAGTTCGTCGAGCTGAATCGATTGGTATATGACACTCGGCCCTCCGGGCCTCGGAAAAATTTTCTAAAGTTTGAGCGAATTCTATACCTATTTTTTATATTTATAAAAAAAGGTAAAAAGGCAGTAAAAATCATCATAATATCGTATATTTGGTTGAGTTAGCGCATCTGTACGGTCCTTCAAGTGACATTTCGTTTCATAATGAACGAAACGAATAAAATCATTTGAAACTGATCAACATAACATTTTCTCATATGTTGAAATCGGAACTGAAAATTTGTATTGTTTGAAACTGGGTGCTGCAAAAATAACAGAGGCAGAAAATGATTTATCTTAAATTAAAAATAACTTTTCGCATGTATAACCAATGTTATAGATAGTTTTTATAAGCATTGACTGCTTTCTCAATCACTAGGCAAACGATTTAATACTTAAACTTAGCTTTGTTGACTATATTTCCCTTGAAAAAGGCCATCATAAAACGTCGGATAATTTAAGAATTAAAACGTTTGCATAGTGATTTGTGACTGAGAAAACCGCCAATACTTGTAAAAACTCATCTTTCAGTCGTAACAGCCATCGTAATAAATAATGTGTAAATGATTTTAGAAGTCGAAATTTGTTTTCTCTTGCGTTTAGTAAAACTTGCAGTCATCATTCTTGCACACGTTAAACACATCACAACGTAAGATCTGTCATATCGTTCGTGTATTTCCGTGGCACTCACACTCACTCTCTGAAACCGCTACTCCACATTGACATTTATTGAGAAAGAGCCAATGAGCCGTTTAATTGAATCGGCTATTACGAAAGAGCGTTCGGTTCAGAACCACTTATTGAAATGGGCCGTATTGTCCATCACTACAACTATCGCGTAGTTTGGTTTTGGTGACATTGTAAATAAATTAAATTGTAAATAAGAAAAATGTGAAATATCTCCAAGGAACGCTTCTGCCAGTATTCTGCTTCTCCTATTTGCATTGCTGTAAACAACGCAAGATGACACCCTACTACTAAAAATAAAATAAAATAAACACTCGTGGATGGGTTTTCTGCAGACCAATTTTAAATTTTTAGCTTAAAACACAATTGACTTGTATATTTTCACATTTTCCATACAAATCTGATAATATAAATCTGATAACATCGACAATGATATGCAGATGGCGCTTCGATTGGTTGACATAATTCAATTTTGGGCGATAAATTCGCAGTATCCATCGCATGAACGTGTTCTAGTTTAGAGAATCAACATTATTCAATAAATGACACTGACTAGTCACAGCTTCACTATTACTCAAAATAACTGTTCCGATCAATTACTTTACTTTAAGTTGTTTGATACACATTGAAATTAGACTTAGGTATCACTTAGGCACCGCATCGTACTCTCAGTGCTGCCAACTCTCCGAAGTTTTTGTTAGAGAATCTTTTTTTCTCAAAAGTGTTCATCTTGCAATGTATGAACGGTTTGCAGGGAATATAAACACTTATCTTGTGACAATTTATTTTCAAAATCAAAAAATGGTTTTTTTAAATCGATTTACAATTTTTAAAGTCAATTTTGTTCAGTGTGGGACTTCAGACATTCAGTATTTTTTTCGAAAATTTGACTGATTTTGGAAAATTACTAGCACAACACTTTTTAGTCATTTTTCAAAAATTTCATTGGAAGATTCATTCGATAGGAATTTTTCTTTATTTTGCATCGTCGCACTAAATGATTAAACAGCAAGCTATGAGACTATAGAAATTTTTATTTGAGCCTAAGTTTGTGGAAATCGATCAAATCATTTCTGAGAAAATTGAGTGAGTCTCGTTCCATAGTTTTTGGCCACAATTTCTTGAACCGGGAACTTGCAACCAGTATAGCTGAAGTCGGTTCGTTTCGTAAGTAACTCATATAGCCTACAAATTAAATCAGTTTTGAGCCAAATATAGAAGAATTTTACACTTTTTTGCATCGTCGCTCTAAATGACGGTAAGCAATTTTAAACACACTTTACCCTATGAAAGCATAATGATATTCAACAGCAATCTATGGGACTATGAGATTTTTTATTTGATGAGTGACATTATTTGACACATACTCACACACAGACATTGCTCAGCTCGATGAACTGTATCGACCGATATACAACACTTAGCCCTCCGGCCAATTTTCACTATTTCACTAGTCAATTTTTCAAGTGATTGTTCCTTTATAGACAAGCATCGTTACCATGATTTTGTAATAACACTAAATAGTAGGTAGGAATTGAATAAAAGATTTACAAATTTGCATATTTTTCACATGAAAAATAAAGATTTAAATGTGGCAATTCTGCACGCTATACGAAATTGAACAAAGCACGCTGCGAATAGAGCAAAGCCGCACGTACCGATGCGTACCAGTTTTCCATCGTCATTTTGAATGACGATTTGAATGTTTTTACACTCATCGCCCTATAATTTCGGAACCGGAAGTCGGATCTGGATTAAATTGCACAGAACATTTCAAGACACTGAGAGATTTGATTTGAATCATGATTTGTGGAAATCTTTTTAACCGTTTCCGAGAAATCGAATTGATTTCCGTTTTTGGGGCTTTCCTTCACTATTATCGGTGGTTCCGGAAGCGGAACCAGGAGACTAGTACTCCCAAAGTAGGTATATTTATATTCACTAACTAACAAGATCTGCCAACTAGATGAATTTAGCAGTAAGTTTTAATAAAATGTGCACCTCGTTTCACCATCACTTGTGAAAAAATATTCATGAAATTGAAAATTTTCAGTATTCGCACTGTAATACCGTAACCGGAAGTCGGATCTGGATCAACTTTTCAGAGACTTTTTAAAGAATTTTAAGACCTTTTATATGTTTCTTAGTTTGTGAAAATCGGTTAAGAAATATCCGAGAAAATTCAGTGCACATTTACTCATAAATTTGCACATATTTCCTTGTAATTCCGCCTAAGTTTGTGAAAATCGGTCACGCCATCTTTGAGAAAAGCATATCTCCCTGTAATTCCGGAACCGGAAGTAGGATCGGGATAAAATTCAATAGCGATCTATGGGACCATAAGACTTTTAATTTGAATCCGAGTTTGTGAAAATCGGTTCAGCCATCTTTGAGAAAATCCAGTGACATTATTTGTCACTTACACGCATACATACACACACAGACATTTTGTGATCTCGACGAACTGAGTCGAATGGTCTTCGGGCCTCAAAAATCGGTTTTCACAGCGATTGCATAGCCTTTCGATATGAGAAAGGCAAAAAACAAATAGAAAAAATTTGGCCCTTATCAGAAGACAAAAACAATGTATGCAAAAAGGCGCTTTGCGACAAAGTCTACATGTTCAGAAAGTTTTATTCAGTCCGGTGGCAAGGATAAGGCGCTCAAGCAAGTGCTATCGTAGCCAACATCTGGGATATTTGGTGGGCAATCAGAGTGCTCAGAGTATGGTAAACAACATTCGAGCATTTCAAATCGAGTAAAATCTTAATTTTTTTATCGTAGTTCTGATATTCTGATCGATAATTTGTGGGGAAGTGCGGTAAAGGGTACTGAATAAACAAGTAGTTAGTAATCTCGAAGTTTTTGTTGTTTTGGTTTTTTGGCAGAAGGATGCTGGCCACAGTTATAGCAGGGGGCTGGTTTCATCTGAATCTGAAAGAGTGTTGCCAACTGTGAATACGATTTGGCGCAAAATTCGTATTTTCACTCAGTCACTTGGAACTTGATATTTTTACACTAATCACCCTGTAATTATGAAACTGGGAAATTGGTTTGAATTCAGGATTTCGATATGGGATCTCAATATGCCACAATTTATTTTTAGTTGGTGAAGAATGATGTGATCATATTTGAATAAATGGAATGCATATTATTCGACTTATTTTGCAAATATCGCCCTGTAATTCCGGAACCGTAGACATTTTCCTTTCTTGAAGAACTGATTTGAATGGTATATGAAATTCTGACCTCGGAATTTCGGTTCTAAAGTCGGCTTTAATAGCGATGGCATAGCATTTCTGTACAGGAAAGGCAAAAACATTCAAAGTGACTTGTCACTTGAACGACACCACCACAATGGAACATATTATCACTTCTATTTGATGATGGAGTCGCACTGTTGTGACTTCAGTAAGATATATACAAATCTACCCCTGGACTGTGAAACACACTCTCGTCTATGATTTATGAGCAGTCGTCTAAATTTCGAAGCTGCTACATGACACCTGACTGCTCGCTAAACCGTTTCATCAACCAATGTTGGCACGAGCACGATCAACAGATGGCTGCCGGCGGTGTGTTTGTTGTTGTATTGATGTTGGCACGTCCTGCGCCAGCTCGGCTACAGTATTCCCGTTTTGCTGCGAGAAAAATACTTGAGCATCATTCAACGGCATAACCTTGCCGTGCTGTCTCAGTTTCAACGTACGTATATTAGTTTATGCCGGGCCACCTCAAGCATCATCTGGCGGAATCCTGCTCGCTACCAAACAGCCGCTGGGGCAAACGGCGAACCCACGAAGTGGCTCTTTTGGTGTACATACGAAACGGTACGGAATGACAGAGAGTGCCTTATTACGAGAGTTGTTTTCAGGCCAGGAAAGGCTCCCTTAGTTTGCACTTCGGTACAGACATAAATAAACATGAAAAAAGGATATTGCGAGAGTCTCGGACTCACAACACAGGAAACGAGCTATTTCTCATCTAATGTCTCTGGAGTAGACTGGAGTGGGATATAACGAGGGAAAACGCGTCGGATAGCAGCGTTAAGCCACCCACACATTATGTGCATATTACTGCTTGGCCCGGTTACTGGGTCTCCCGGGCACCCAAGCCGAGGACAGCTGACAGAACGAGGCGACAATGAAGGTGTAAAATAAATCATAACTTTAATCAAGTGACATCGTAAATAGCTTTTCGCCCGTTTTCATGCTCACATGCACGGTTTATCAGAGCCTGTCGGGTTGATTTTTCTTCTGAATTTAGTCTTTGCCCCGCAACGACCCACAACCAAACCGAAACCAGTGATGTCACGCTGGACGATGAAATTGTTTGCTGGGGCTGGTCCCAATGGTAAATATGTATTTAATCCAATTTCCGTGCAACGGGTAGCTTGAATGTTCTGAAAAGCGGCTTAAGTACAGCATGAAACATTATTCACTTCGATTGCGAGGAAAGGGGAACATCATTATACAATAACTCTCATGAAAGCAGCATGAAACCACCCAAATTGAGCATGACGGATTAATTTGCTGGGGTGGAGCTGAAAAACGTGGAAAAAAGCTTTCGTGGAATACGAAATGATCCAAATGCTTTCGACGATAATCCATTTCGAATTTAAGTTTTGTTTGGCGAATTTCGGAAAAAATAGTAGGTACTAAATCAATCATTGGGCTAATTATGATAAACGCAGCAAATGGACTGTCATCTCTTACAGCACTTGTAGTGGCCAGCTAGTTGTTTTTGGATTGTAGTGTGTTTGGGAAATTTAGTATAATTTTATTGCGGTTAATAAGGTCTTGTAAAAGCAACAGATGGAAACCGAAAGAAGGAAATTAACTGCTCAACTGATTCATTTCATCAGAACATTCTCGAGGATGAGTTTGTGTTCTTGCGTCTCTATATTAAGTAAATCTAGCAATCGTAGGCTTTGTTTTATTCATTTCACTATTGTGTTATCGTCTAATCTCATAATCCTATAATATATACAAAAATGTTAGTCAGATTGTTACCGAATTTGTTGCTTACCAGACATGCATCGGATCTACTTCTGCAACACAGTTTTTCAATGGTCCTCGAGTCAACAATGTAAGAATGGAATAAAGATAGCACATGTTGATTGCATATCCAGTGGTCAGTGCTCATAGAAGTGAAAAACAAAAAAAAAACGGATTGTAGTGGTTTTCCGGAACAGTTCGTCAAAATGTCATTTTTGATCATCCTGCTGTGAATTTGCAAGTAAATTGCAAGTGAGCATTTCACGAGCGCGGAAGGTCAAAGGTTTTGAATAAATTTCTTGCTCGTGGTACACAGCGAAAAGAACCTTCAGGCCAAATCAAACAGAGCTGGGTCAAACGGGAATAATAAAAAAAGTGAATCGAGTGGTCGCGCGCCTTTCCATTAACGGTACTGGAATCCAAACAAGCCCTAAGTTAATGTCGTCACACGACCGCCGGAGTCATTTGTTTTTTTTTGCTCTCTTTAGCTTTATCACTGTCGGAAATACATCCCACTGTGAAACGTGACCCATAAGTTGTTGGTGTGGACGGGAAAATCCAATTTTTCAATTGTTCGTTTCGTAGCTACCATCAGTATACATATGCGAATAGGAAAGGATAAGCATCCTTTCTCTAGGCACCGGATTGAATAAATAAGACCTGACACGTTCATGGTGGTATTTTCTCCGCTTAGTTATACTCTCGATCTGGTGTTAATCTATGTACGTTCGATATGGATTGAGAAATGGTAGGGAATCGGTCCACGTATCGCTTTCCTAAGTATACATAATAGTGACACTGCTTGGTTCTCGTGTGGGAGTTTGTGCAATATGTTGCGACCGGGAGGGACAAACTAAGCAACGTTATTAAACTTTTTCCTAGAGAGAGCCATTTCGTGTGTATGAGAAGCATAGGCATAAACTTGATCATATAAGCTGCTTATCTATCCTGAATCACAATCGCGAAAAACCGTCACCTCTAGATAAATGCAAGGCTAAACATTGTTTTGGAATTTATCTCTTGACACATGTCAATGTATGAAATTATGTTGAGAAGTTGAACCTATAGTTTCTAACTGAATGTTTCATATAAAATCATGAAATCTTACGTGAATTGAAAAAAACTAATGCATTCAGCTTTGAGAGGATTTGGCATCTTGCCATTGATCAATTCCACTGAATTTTACATATTTCGATTTCTTCTTCTTATTTCTTTGTTTGATTGGAAAGGTTACAATAATACATTCAGCGGTTTCGTTTATAGTCACATGAACTTCACTGTTTTTGACCACCGATGGTATTTCGCGGTGTCACACCGCCGAGCCACGAGAGCTTCACCGGAAGTGATATTTCGATTTAGATGAAATTTGTAAACGTTTTCAGTATTTTACACCGATGGAGAGACCAACACTACTTTTCAAATCCTTTTAACTTGGAAACTGTAAGTTGTATTTTTGAACGGTGAGCAAGAGAAAATCAATCGATTAGGCACTCAATCCGAATTCGAATCTGATTTTACAAATACTGAGCGGGAAACAGGTTGAGAAGTTGAACGAAAACTCTCAGGAAAAAAGAGTTTTTGTAAAAAAGATAGATTTGAGTTTTTGCCTCTGGGTGTATATTTTTTATAAGTTTTCATTCATTTTTCACTCAGTGATTGCAAAAACTGAACTTAGTTATGATTCATTTTCTCAAAAAATTGAAAATAAACAAAAAATAAAATAAACTTAGCAAAATTACGTTTGTCATTGTTGTTCTTATGTACATACACTGAAAGACCGAAATCAGCATTTTGGCGAAAAAATTAGTTAATTTTCTGATTTTAGTTAGTTATATTTTGAGACAACTAAAAAAAACTTACTTTTGCTAATTTAGATTTTTTAATTCTCATTCTCTTAATAATAATAAAATATTTGTTGAAATGGCTATTTTTTTAGTTGAATTCCCCAATTAAACGCGCTGTCATTTCTTAGCTAAGGCACACTTCATTTCCATTCAACTAATTTTTTAGTTGAATTAGAAAAATAAAATTTTGTTTTCAATCAATATTAATCGGTGAATTGGCTTCTGCAATCTGCAGTTATATGGCGCACTGTCACCGGAAACTCTGTAATGACTACTAGCCACTTGATGGCACACTACTACCGAGAAGAATTTTGCAGTCGATCCATTGAAAATGTTGGATCAGTAATCGTGAAGTAATAATGTAATTTTATTGACGCTTCGTTAGTAAACGTCGTCTAGTTCCGGAAAAATGCCATAGAAACAACACAAATTAGGAAGGAAGCAAACGTATGCTTACATTCAGCACAAAATGGTTTCTTGCTTCAATTGAGTTCAATGCTTTATGGGGTGAGAGATTAATAAGCTAAATAAATTCTAAGCAATAGTTCTAAATAGTTTTTACTTGCTTATTTTAAGATTCGCTTAATACGAAGCAATTCGCGTACTGATATTGTATCGTCATTTTATATGGATCGGGGTCATTTCGCCGAAAGCCGTTTCGCCGAATGACATTTCGCCGAATCGGTCACTTCGCCGAATCGGTCACTTCGACGAATGTCATTTCGCCGAAAGTCATTTCGCCAAAAGGGTAATTTCGCCGATTCTTGCAATTGTCTTAATATTATAATTGTAATTGATTTAAAATAAACACAAATGAGATTGATTCATGAACCTAAGAACGGAGTTCCCAAGGAAACTTGTTGACGATTAGCCACTAAGCAATTGTATAGGTGTATCTACCAAGCAAATGTATGTGATATTTTCCGTTTACTAAATGAAAAATATCTAATGCGGCTGCGCCACATCGATTTGATTCGTTTGCTGTCCGACCTCGCTACCGCTCGTTCGGACCTAACTAAAGTAAAGAAACCAAGTTTTGAGTAGACCGGGCCGGCGTCGCCTCCGCGGCTTTAAGTCGCCTAGCTATCTTGGCTTCGGTTATGTGGTTGCGCCACATCAGTTATGCAGGAGGCATAATGGCACAAAAAATATGATGTATTCGAGAATACCCTTTCGGCGAAATGGCATTCGGCGAAACGACTTTCGGGAAAATGGCTTTCGGCGAAATGACCCGCTCCCATTTTATATGGCGGTTTGAAAGATTTTACACTCATCGCCCTGTAATATCGGAACCGGAAGTCAGATCTGGATGAATTTTCACAGTAGTTTTTTAAACAATATGTGCTAAATCGAAGCTTTGTGAAAATCGGTTCAAGCATCGCTGAGAAATCGAAGTTAGTTCTACTTTTGAAGTTGTTCCTCATTACTTTTGGTGTTTTCGGAACAGGAAGTGGCAAACTGTTAGTTAGTGTTAGTGTTCATGGCTGCTCGGCCATCCATGGAAGTTGACCATCAATGTCAACTTCCCTCTCTGAGCAGCCTAGATAGCCGTGTAGTGTCGGTAGCGGTTTCCCAACTGGCTAAGAATAACGCTAAGGTCCACCTGTACCGGTGGTATAAGTCCACCAAACAGGTAAGCCGTGTGGCATCCGGCGGAATTATTTTTTACCAAGAATTGATCCACTGGTTTCCTGTTCCATGTCGTAAAAGGCCACAAAAATAGGAACTCCTAAGTCAAGATGTATTTTCGTGCCGATGGCTGGATGGCTGCAGGAGGTTAAACAATGCAGTCGTGAA
This sequence comes from Malaya genurostris, assembly GCF_030247185.1. Taxonomy (NCBI): domain Eukaryota; kingdom Metazoa; phylum Arthropoda; class Insecta; order Diptera; family Culicidae; genus Malaya; species Malaya genurostris. The sequence goes on from NC_080571.1 coordinate 261,517,381, forward strand.
CGGAATATCTTGGGGTTTTCCCTTACTGTGTTAAGCGAAGCTCTGGCACAGTGGACGACTTCTTTCTTCGCAACTCGTGGGATTTAAATGATTAAAACATCTAAAAAAATCCATACATGGTTCGCTATAGGCGATTATAAGCCAATATATTTGGTTTCTTGTAGTTGTTGTACGGTTAGTGCTGGAGGTGAAATGTTAAATGCTCACTATATCATTTGGGGCAGCACAGATATAAATTCGAGAGGCTCTGATATGATGGAATTTGTGAGCAGTACAAGCCTGCACATAGTCAATGCAGGAAACCGTCCAACTTTTGCGAGATCTGGAAGAGAGGAGGTTTTGGACGTAACTCTCTGCTCTGATAGAATTGCCCATGAGTTGGTGAATTGGCTCGTCTCCGATGAGCTCGAACCTTCGTTATCTGATCATAAGTACATCTTCTTTGATCATTCAAACGTTAAATTTGATATTATCACATATCGTAATGCCAAATCTACAAACTGGGACCTCTATGAAGAGGGCTTGGCGACTAGATTCTACGGGTACCAACCAACAATTGAAACTCCAATTCATTTGGAAAATGTTGTCGACGAGACAAATTCACTCATAGTTGCAGCATATGAAGAGGCTTGTCCACTTCGGATTGTGCGAGCTACTAGAGGAACTCCTTGGTGGAATGCTGAACTTGCTAGACTAAGGAAACTATGCAGAAGAGCTTGGAACCACCGACGCAGAGATGGGTCGGGGGCATTCGTGTCGGCTCGAAGGGCTTACAAAAATGCTCTTCGATCGTCTGAGCGAAGTGGTTGGAAAAGCCTCTGCACAAAAGTCTCTAGTCTCAACGAGGCTAGCAGATTAAATAAGTTACTTTCGAAGTCCAAGGACTTTAATGTCAGTTTCTTAAGAACTTCAGATGGTGAACACTTGTCTGATGAAGGTGATGTACTTCACTATCTTTTTAACACTCACTTTCCAGGATGTATCGATCCATCACCGACAGCTCTTCCCGAGACTTTTTCAGGTAGTTACGATTCTTGGACCCTTGCTCGAAGCGTTGTGACGATTGAATCGGTCAAATGGGCAGTTGAGAGTTTTGCTCCGTACAAGTCTCCTGGAAAGGACGGAGTTTTCCCAGTGTTACTGCAGAAAGGGTATGAACATTTCAAACATGTTTTGAAGAAAAGACTTACTTTTAGTCTTGCGACTGGATATATTCCAAGAGCCTGGCAGGAAATCAAATTTATTCCCAAAGGCGGTCGCAACACTTATGAGGAAGCGAAGAGTTTCAGGCCTATCAGTCTAAGCTCATTTCTTCTTAAAACAGTGGAACGCATAGTAGATCACTATATCAGGAATGTTAGTCTGGGCGTGCATCCGCTACATGGAATGCAACATGCTTACCAGCGTGGAAAGTCCACTACAACCCTGTTACATGATATTGTGTACAACATTGAAAAAGCTTTCTCACAAAAGCAATCTTGCTTGGGAGTTTTCCTAGATATTGAAGGTGCCTTTGATAACGTGTCTTTCAATTCAATTCTGGAAGCAGCCCGTGGTCATGGCATACCTTCAAGTATCACAAATTGGATACACGCAATGCTTAGCAATCGACTTCTTTATTCATCGCTTCAGCAAGCAAGATTAAAAAGCTGAGTGTCTGTGGGTGTCCTCAAGGTGGTGTACTATCCCCACTTTTATGGAACCTAGTCGCTGATGGTTTGTTAAGGAAACTTAATAACCTTAGATTTCCGACCTATGGTTTTGCCGACGATTATCATATATTGATGACCGGTATAAGCATTAACACTCTCTTTGATTTAATGCAACAAGCCCTGCGATCTGTTGAACAATGGTGTTGTCAGGTTGGATTATCTGTAAATCCGGGCGAAACATCAATGGTGCTTTTCACTCATCGTAGGATAATCACAGGAGCTCGTCCGTTACAGTTCTTCGGTTCAGAGGTTACTGTGGTCGATCAAGTTAAATACGTCGGGGTTATTCTTGACTCAAAACTGAATTGGTCTGCTCACATTGATTTCAGGATTAAAAGAGCTTGCATGGCTTTCGGCCAATGCAGACGAGCTTTTGGAAAATCATGGGGACTCAAACCCAGATATATTCATTGGATCTACACAACCATTGTTAGACCAATTTTAGCATATGGATGTCTTGTATGGTGGCAGAAAGGAGAAGTCGCGACAGTTCAGTCAAAGCTAAATCATCTCCAAAGGATGGTCCTAATGGCGATGACAGGAGCATTCACGACAACTCCTACTGCTGCTCTCGAGGCGCTACTGTGCATTATACCACTACATGTGTTCCTAAAACAAGAAGCATTATCTTGTGCATACCGTCTTAACGTTACAGGGCTTTGGAACAGTAACCCATTAGATTATGCTACCAGCCACACTCGCTTGTGGTCTCAAATGGTTACATGGGATGAGTATTTACTCGCTCCTAGTGACCTAACTCTCACATGCAGTTTTCCTTTCAAAACATTCAATGTGAGCTATCCTCTTCGTGAGGAGTGGTTGTCTGGTTGTCTGGAACGACAACTTGATGAACACATAGTGTGTTATACGGACGGTTCTCTGTTGAATAGTCGTGCAGGTGCTGGTGTCTACTGTCGTGAAATGAGGCTGGAGCAGTCTCTTCCACTTGGTAGATACTGTACTGTGCTCCAAGCAGAAATCTACGCAATTCTGTGTGGAGTACAATCGGCACTTCAGCAGAGGATCTGTGGTAAACGAATTTATTTTTGTTCCGACAGTCAGGCAGCCTTAAAAGCACTCAGTTCGAATGACGCACGGTCGAATCTAGTGATCGCATGTTGAACTCAAATTGAAGACCTCAGCATTTCAAATGCTGTTTACTTCTTAATGGTACCCGGCCATTCTGGTATTACTGGAAATGAATGGGCTGATGAGTTGGCTAGAGCTGGTGCAACGAATGATTCCGTTGGTCCTGAACCAGCTTTAACACTTTCAACAAGTTGGATAAAGCACAAGATTCCTTCTTGGGCTGCATCTAAACATGCCAGCTACTGGCGCAGCTTGCAAACTTGCGCTCAGACAAAAGCATTTCTACCAGATTTAAATTTGAAAATGTCAAAGTGTCTACTGCATTTCTCCAAGCATCATTGCAGTATTCTGGTCAGAGCTCTGACTGGACATTGCAAACTCAATTATCACATGGCTACTATTCAACGTGCTGAGTATTATTCGTGTGATTTGTGTGAATGCGATTATGGTACTTCATATCATCTGATATGTAACTGTCCCGCATTGACGCAGCTACGTATCCGGGTTTTTGGTTCTCCATACATGGTTGAGTCTGTGTATGTGGAGCTAAAATTGAAGGATATTCTCTCGTTTCTTACCCAATGTGGTAAGGAGCTATAGACAGAAGGGTTCATCGTTCTTCCTGGAGTGAATGAATCCCTTCTGTATTCACCTTAAATAGGGTTTAGCAGATTGTTTGGCATCCTTTAGGGGGTACCGAATTTACTTCTGCTCGTACATACTGCGAATCGTTCTGCATTCTTCCGGGAGTGCAGAATGATGACGCTTTTGTAAGATCTCTAAATCCTCTCGGGGGTTGGAGGTTTTATTAACAGCAGACTGTTCGGGACCTCGTAGAGGTTCAGAATTTACTTCTGCTTCCACTAAATGTGATCCTCAGCAGATTGTTCAGTATCCCTTAGGGGTGCAGAATTTACTTCTGCTTTTATGTGTTTTTGTGTCGTCAATTTTCCCATCCTCCTACTCCAACCCTTACCATTTCCTTTCAATCCTTCCCTCTTATATATCGGGAAAATGATGCAAAAAACATATTGATGGCAAGGCACAAATCTTCAAATATCAAGGGGAACGTGCCATTTGAGCCAATTTGTTCTGATTCCTGAATAGTGTCGAATCAAGGTTATATGCCCACAAATTAATAAGTTCTGCAAACTAGAAGAATGTATCGGTCAGTTTTATGAGATTTGTGCTTGCTCCCATCGTTTATGAAAGAAACCCATGGAATTGATAATTTTCCAATTATCGTACTTCAGCTCCGAAGCCGGATGAAATGTTATAGAAAATTTTTAATTATTAAATTTCGTTTGAATCTCAGGTTGTGAAAATCAGTGATTGCATAACCTTTCCCATAGGTTGCTATTGAATTTTACCCGGACTCGGATTTCCGGTTCGGGAGAAACGGGGTAAAATGTGCAAAGCTATGAAGAGAAAGTTCCGAGTTTCATATACCATTCGACTCAGTTCGTCGAGTACGCGAAGTCTCCGTGTGTATGTATGTGTGTGTATTAGCGTATGTGTGTATGTAACGTTTTTTTCACTAACTTTTCTTTGAGATGGCTGAACTGATTTTTACAAACTTAGATTCAAATGAAAGGTCTTGTGATTCCATAGAAAAATCCTGAAAATTATTACGATTCGACTTTCGGTTGTGAATGTGAAAATAAAGGCACCAACTTGCCTCGGAGATGGCTGAACCGATTTTCACAAATTTAAATACGAATGAAAGGTCGCATAGAAAATTTCTGAATTTAATCTTCATCCGACTTTTGGTTCCGGAATTACAGGGTAATTAGTGCAAAAGTTTCAATCACAAATTTTTTACTCACTTTTCTCAGAGATGGCGTGACCTAGTTTTACAAACATAGATTCAAATGAATCGTCTTGTGATGCCATACAAAACTTATGAATTTCATCAAGATCCGACTTCCGGTTCCGGAATTGTAGGGTTGAGAGTGTTAAAAATTTGATACCATCACTTAAAGGGGCGAAACAAATTACGTAAACAAAAATTCTAAACTGGCCTCAAAACTACTTCAATCAGTAGTCATTATCAGTAAACGACCAAACATATCGATTCCAGCTATCCTGGTTCCCGGTTTCCGATTCCGTTGGTACCGGAAATAGCGGTCATATTTTCTTAACTGGAACAGTATTTCATCAATTGAAACAATCATAAATTCAATTATGATAGTTGTGATCCAAGGCACCCTCCATGGAAGGTGGCAAGGGCCATATTTCAATAAATTTTCAACTTTAATTTTTTTGCAATCACAATGAAGGTAAGGTGGTACAGACCTTTCCAAAATTATAAGGCCACCCATAAATTTAAAGATACAAAAAAAAAGAATAGTTTTAGGATTTTTTTTCGATGAAATTAGATTGCAAAACACAAATGTGAGTCCAAGAGTTGATTGATTTCGCTGAAAAACTTTTGTGATAGAACGTTTTTAAGGAAAATGGCTTTTCAAAATTATAAGACCACTTGCAGTTTATTGAGGTTCGGATGATTAGAATAAGCAACAAAAAGCATCTAATGATCCGTTGCTCCACCGGAACGGTTTATTGTCTGAAAAATACGAGTTGGCATACTTTGCACCAATTTCTGCAGTGTTGCCAGTTCAATAGCTTCCCACGACTGAAGAATAGCACTTTTTAGCTCTTGTAACGATGAAAATCGACGATTATCGGCATAAAATTGTCGTACCATAATACCCCAGAGATTCTCAATTGGATTTAAATCCGGTGAGCAAGCTGGCCAGTCCAAAATGTCAATTTTCTCGGACTTTAGCCACTTCATTGTTTCAGAACTTTTATGAATACTGGCGTTATCCTGCTGGAAAATGAACTTTGACTTGCGTCTTCTTTTAATTACTGGCAGCAGACTAGCTTCGAGGCCATTTATGTAATCGGAACGTTTCATTTTGTGCGACACAAATTGAAGTTCCAGCCTTCTGGTTGCACAGAACGCACCCTAAACCATTACAGATCCACCGCCAAAATTTCTCTTTGAGGAATATCGGGGTTCCTTACGTAGATCACGCCAATAACCGTTGAATCCGTCTGGTCCGTCTAGGTTAAACATTGTTTGATCCGAAAATATCACCTGTAATAGTTTAACACATTTGTTATTAAATAGTTTAAATGCGTCTGTTTTTTTTTAAATATTGCAGAACATGTTCATACCTTTTTCCAATCTTGGGGCATGTTTCGACGTGCAAATTCCAGCCGAGCTTCCTTGTGGTGAGGTAGGAAACGAGGAGCACTGTTCATTTTTGCTCGAACTATGTTGGGCGAAAGTTTTAATGCCCTCCAAACCGTCGAAACTGAAGCTTCCAACTTAAGTTCAGTGTGGATTTGTGATCAACTCAAGGTAGAATTCGAAGATTTATTGACAATTCGGCGAGTATCTCTTTGCGTCCTGCAGTTTCTTTTTGCGTCCTGCATTTTTATTCTGACCATACTTTGCTGGATTTTTAGAAAATTTGCGACCGCCCATCTGCTACGACCACTTTCTCCTGCAATTTTCCTGATCCCCCATCCTATCTTCTTGAAGGCCAAAATTTGTCTTTGTTCTTGTTGATTTAGTCTCTTTCGCTTACCCATAATCACATACCGCTGTTAAATGAATAAAAATGATATTTATAATCGAAGATGGCTTTTATCGTATCAACTAACGCTCACTGGCAACCCTTCACACGATTGAATCAGTGCCATCAAAGAGAGACGGATATCATCGCAACAACAAAAACCCGGCATGGCTCGTTTAACATAGAATCGACACCAGTGCGAGAGCGAATTTCTCTCGATGTCCTTTGTACAAGTTGTGTCTATGAAAATGTCTGTGAATGCTCCACACAAGAGTTTTCAAATATTGCAACCTAGTATGAGAATCATCAAGTTGAATCATCGATTTGATTTTCTGCGATAATTGTCAACTTGCGATTCTCTCTTGGGAAATTCCACACAGACTGTCAATTTTTTTAAGGGCATGAAATACTCAGAGTGTGAAGTGGAGCGAAGAAATGTAGCAAAATTCTCTCACGGTTCATGCATTGAGAGACTCGAGTTCTTGTAGCATTTTCTACCGGATTGAAAATGTTGTATACAATATAGATAGCAATATAGCAGCTTCTGTCAAATTTCCGGCAATCACCAACACTGTTTATAATCACTATATTCAACACAAACTGACAAACATACAAGGTGGCCTTATAATTTTGAAAAGGGATAATTACTAACTTCAGATGCTCGGCTTCGTTTGTCAACAAATATGCGACACGAAAATGTTTTGCTTGTATTTGTGTCATTCTTCATCGATTGTCATCGTTGAGTTAGGGTGGTACCATCAAAATCACGCAAAAACTTGAAATTCGAGGGTGGCCTTATAGTTTTGAAAAGGTCTGTATACTAAAATTCCAGAATGCGGAATTTTTCAATACCTTTCATTTACAGTTTGAAAAAATGTCAAGTGAAAAATGGCCGGCTCAATCGATACACGGACACACTTTGTGATTTACTGATTCTTGCTTCATATCCCAGTCGTTACCAATCTTTTTCGTGTTATATTTCATTAATTTTCTAACCATAGCCAACTTTTAAATCGCACATCAAATTCTGTTATAAATGATGGTTGGTATTCTTAACTGTGTAATTTATAATTTATTGGGATTACAAATTAGCTCGATCTGTTTTCAACAGATGGCTCTGGCTGTTACGAACAATGATGTCAATAGTTTCAGGAGGTTAGACATCTGCCATGATAATAAGTTCATATTGCTTTTTTTTAAAAAACTTAGTTCTTCACTGTGTTAGTTATGAGCAATTCTATGTTAACTAAACAACATTTTCGGGAAGTTTTAGTTTTCTGGTTTAAAAGAGTCAAATATGGTTTGAAATTTAAAAATGGGTACCTACGGTTTCTAAAAACAATGGGTATCGGACCAACATTTTTTTGGTCTTTGGTCGCAGACAGTGTCGTTATAGTTCATTTTATTATACTTTCGAATCGGGCCACTAATACTACTTCAGCAGGTTTTGCACTGACTCCAATCGTAAAGCATAATAATTTGCTCCCAGTGTCAATAAATTCCTACTCAAAGCCGAAGCAAACACGACTAACATCGATTGCAAAGAGCAACCAATTCGGAATTACTGAAGCAAAGCCGTTTATCTTGGCAAGAGGAAATAGCGAGATGGGGATGATTAAAAACAGATATTTCAGAATCTATGATTTTAGGACAAGGCTTCCGAAAGTATTTTTGGTTCTACACTTTTTTTCATTCTCCATTATATTGGTCTGCGAAGGAATTTGCATAAGGTTTTTTTCACCATCTTCGACCGCACCGGTTCAGGATGTTTGCTTGCCGAGAGCAATCATCTATTCGATATCCTTTCGTCGTAGAAATTCATCGTCCATGCGACACGTTTTGCTGAAGTAACAGAGAGAAGACAAGGGACGAAGAGTTTACCACAATCTCTTAATATTCGCCACATTAACTTAATTACGATAAACATCTCAATACACGACGAACGGGGGAAATTTGTACCTTTCGAAATGAGACTACTTTTATGGGCAATTGCGCTTTCGGGCAAAGCTGACGATCGAAGATTTGTTATGGCGATTGGGATGAAATGAGGCAAATCGTAAGGGTTGTAAATATGCAAACGAGCTTCGATTCTTTTAAAGTATTACGGAGCTCATGTTCGATGATGCGTTGTTTAATATTACCTGGGTAACGAGAAAACCGATCATTTTCACTTCTCCATTCTGGCTCGTTGGTAAGTTTTCATCGCATCGGTTTATTTATGTGCATCTTAGAACGACTGAACACTGGGATCAGTTTCGATGTGAAGTTGGTAGCTTGCGAATTTATTTATGTATCTTCTACTTACTTAGACTGGTTTCTGGTTAAGATGGTTACCCATAGATAAAGCTTTCGTCTGGGGCGTCTGTTTTAGAAAAAGGTACGACTTACACTAGCGTTTTTCTTTTCTGCAAACATGCTCAGTGTACACAACCATAGCCGCAGAGAAGACTGCTGTTGTTGTGAGTTTGGGTTGGATTTGTGAAACCGGTGAAACCCTCTTCGTCTAAATGTTTATTGTGCCGGTTCAATATTGGATTATGATGGTAATCTCGTAGGCTCTGGAAAAATGTTTTCGCTAAGGGCTCTAACAGAAGATTTTATCTTGCAATACTTTCATTTGGTATCTAGCTTTAAAGTTTTTTTTTCGGTTGATGGTTGGATCTGATAGTGTCGCTTTTGTCTAACGAAGAATACTTGATTCTATCTTTTGTGATTGAAAATACGAACAAAAGTCTTTTCCGTACCTATCTCAGTGTTTAAATTTAAATTTAAACGAAATTTAAATCATGTTGAATAAAGTATGGTAGAGTTTGGCCAATTTCAAATAAATAACTTAGAAAATTAGTCGATTTTTTTTCAGTTTTAATAAAAAACCTGCTACATGTTCTTTCATTGGACTATTTTCACACTTTTTTACACTTCATGTTCGACTCATCAGTGTAACAGCAGTTTATATTGAACAGTTAGTGGAACTCAATTCAAGATTGACACAGATATTGAAACTTATTAAATTGGTATCTCCAAAAGACAAAATATTTCAACATCAATTGACTGGCGGATACAAGCTCCACCAACATGGACTTCCAGCGGTTATAAATAATAATTTGCACAATCTTTTGTCAGAGAAGCGCATGTTTTTTTACATGGCGATCTGGCAACATTCAGTATTAGCTACATGGGTCTCCCGCGGGTCTCTCGGCTGTTCTTCTGGGTATCGAATTCTCTGCGGAGAAAACAGAGCTAATCGTCTTTTCAAGAAAGCATGATCCCGCGCAGCTTCAGCTTCATATGATGGGAAGAATGATCCAACAGGTTTTGACTTTCAAATACCTCGGGGTGTGGTTTGATTCCAAATGCACGTGGGGAGGAACTCAATAACAGGATCTTGGTGGGGTGCTCTTCCGGATGATCTAATAAAATTGGATCAGCCAACGATGGAATATGGATGCGTTTGCTTTCGTTCCGATGCAAACTCTCATATTATCAAACTAGAGCTAATTCAGTATTGTTGTATGCGAATTGCCTTAGGCTGCATGCATTCGACACATACAATGAGTCTTGAAGTTCTGGCGGGAGTTCTTCCATTGAAAGATCGCTTTTGGGAGTTTTCATCACGACTGCTAATAAGATGCGAGGTACTGAATTCCCTGGTTGTCTATGCCTGGTTGGTATGTGACAGGAAATCAACCCTTCAAGATATATTCCTATCCGTGTCAGCCTCCTAAATTTTTTTTAAAGACATTTTTATTCAGGCCTATTTGCGTACAAGCTTTACGTGGCCGATTGAGCCGATTTTTTAAATAAAAATTTTTTTTTTGTATTGGATCTCATTGTCACCATATTTTTAGGTGGAAAGGAACTTCCATTTCCCTCCTGCGAGGATTGAGGGGCACTTTGTTCGTGGCTCGTCTCGTCATCCATCGTCGCATCGGTGGTATTGTTGTTGATTTCCGTCTTGAGTTCGTTGCTAGTTGATGTAGATGCGCCTTGTTGTACATTGTTTGCAGTTGCTGGTTGGTTGGAGGGTAAATTGTTAACTGCAGCTGGTGTACTTTGTTCTATAGGGGATACTGATGGTTTCGTTGAAGGGGATGCTTCATTGTTGTTGGTGGCTGTCACAGGTGAACTGGGGTTGCTTGGGGTTGGTGTGAAGGAAGCACCGTTGTCCTTTGGTGTAGTCTCCTTGTCAAGTTTATCACATGGCTTACCGTAGTGAACAGCTTTTTGGTAATATCGACATGTGGCCATCTGATTGTCATAGATAACAAGTGATTTGCATGGGATTGTTGTATCCTGACCAAAAGTCACATAAGAAGGTATAGGCATCTTCAAGCGCATGCGTAACAAACGTACGCCATTTAGAATACCGGGGAAAAACTTCTTCCACTTTTCTTTTTCGATAAAGAGAGTTTCTTCGTATTGGGACATAGTTTTGCGAATATGAGGATCGATGACGTTTGAGGGAAGATCATGCACACGCACATTTATAGCACCATCTTCCATATATACTGGAATGTTGTACTTCATGTTTTCGTGCTCTACGTAGTGCACATTGGTATTGTATTTTGCGAATTTAATTGCATCCAATTCTTTATAAAACTGGATTTAAACAACATCATTTGTCTTATTGCATTGAAGTAAATGCACACGTTTGATGCCAAGGCATCTTTAAGCAAAACTTCAAGTTCTCGTATCGAAGGCCGAATTTTGCACTGCTTGAAGTCAACAATAATTGTATTCTTTCGTACCGGCGGTAGCTTTTGTTCGTTTGGTTCACTCATTTCGAGATCGTTCTATTGTTCATCACACAATACTGTACTTGGTTTATTTCGTCCCGAACGTAAGCGGTTTTGTTTTATCGACTGACTTGGATGAGATGTGAAAACGAACTGCCTCCTAAATGTTCCTGACTCAACTTTATTTTTCGACACATACATGCAGCGCGAAGCGCGTGGAATCCCGAATCACCTACGCTTGATGGAAATCCCAAAAATATTTTCCAGTAAGTTCAGGTATATTGACTCTGAGAATATGTTTTACACGGACGGATCACAAATTGACAGGCGACAGGGTTTGGTATGTTCAACAATAATGTTTCGGTCTCATTTAGGCTTCAAGAACTTGCATTTGTTTATATAGCAGAGCTAGCAGAAGTTCATTATAGCTTGAGTGTAATCGTCATATTATTTCCAAGCCATTATTTTCTCTTCACAGATAGTCTGAGTGCAATTATTGTCATTCGCTCAAACATGACTGGCAAAAAAAAAACCGTTTTTTTTGGGCAAAATAAAACAGTGCCTGAACGACATATTGAATAATAATTTTCAAATCACTAAAGTCTGGGTCTCGGCTCATTGTTCCATTCCAGGCAATGAAAGAGCCGATATTTTAGTCAAATGTGGTGGTATTGAGAGTGAAATTTATGAGCGACAGATTGAGTCCAACGAATACCAGAGCGCGTTTCGCCGAAGAACACTTGCCAGCCTGCAAGCTTCTTGGGATACAGAGATGATCTGAGTCGGTGGATGCACTCAATCATTCCTAAAATATCGACAAATGGCAAGTGATTTCCAGACTCATGTCCAATCACTACACGTTAGACGCACATCTCCTTCGAATTGGACGATATCGCGATATTGAGCATGTCGTTTGGACATGCGTGGAGTATCGTGATGTCAGGTCTCAATTAATAGATTCTCTGAGTACCCAAGGTCGTGACATTCTTGCTTGTGACCTTTCATACATGAAAATTCTTTATCATTTCATATAGACAGTTGGAGTTTCACTTTAATAATTGACCCATTCAAGATATAGTTTTGACATCCAATAGCTAAATTTGAATAGAAATGATGTAATGATACAAAAAAAACTTGAAATAGTTATGAAAATATCAACAAAATGTATGAAAATTACAACTTAATTTAAAATTTATAGCTGGTAATCGTTTAATTCAAATTGTATTCTTGAGCAAATTTTATAATAAATGACGAAATTCCTAATATGATATTTAAAAAATAAGAGGATATATAAGAATTATATTCGGATGAAAATTCTATGGAAAAGTGATGTTACGGCGAAGAAAAAACTTATGTAAACTGTCTTAAGAAATAAACGTACCTATGAAAAAAACTGACCGGTGGATGGATAATGTCAGAGCCATGCCCAGGTAAGGGAGAAAACAATGAAAACTAAGTAAAGAAAATATCTCAACTAATAAATTCGATCAATTTCGTACTAGGTTACTGTTACAAGATTTCGATAATCTTCAGATTTACATCAAACAAGGAAAAACATAACCCGAAGATTGTTCAAAATTGAATCAAATGAACTGATATAATCAGTTTCATCATATTATATGTTGAAGATTATGACAAACGCAAAACCATTGTAGGAAAATTTTCTAAACGAAATTATCCCGCAGTATGGTATAACGTATAACGTATAACATATAGCCTCAAATTTTACATTGTTCTACACATTATTTCGGATTTTTTTTGCAGATGTAAAAGATTTGAAAGTCTCTGCTAATGTTTTGTCACAAGATATCAGTATTAGCACATAATTTTACTAAAAATACAAAACAATATATGAATTACTTTTGCATTGCCATTTCTGGTAGTTAGTAGGTCAAGGATCAAAATTCAAGGATCAAAATTCAATCAAATGTGAGAAACTATTGGGTATTGAAGTTCTAAAGCAAACATGTTTTCAAAAACACTTTCCACCTCATAAAAAAAATATTTCATCTGCAATAATAAGAGAGTTTTATATTAAAAGAGATTGTGAAAAATGTACAAATTAGAGACAGTATTTTTGAGCATTACAGAGCAATTCCTGAAATTCACAATAGAAAGTATGAAAGTATGTCTGATTAGGATAAATCTTTGTACACGTCTTCAGTAGGATAAACCTTTAATTTAGAGCGGATAGTGAGTCCGATTAGTTTCAAAACTGCGTCGTAAAAATGGCAAATGCATTTCTTGCATGTACTTTCTTCAAATCGTTATAACTCGAAAACCGTTAGTTGTACAAAAAAGTAAGGCTCAATTCGTCGAATGCCGTACGGCTACATAACAGAAGCCAAGATGGCCGACGAGACGATGCCAGCTGAGTTGGCCGCCAATCCGCCGTCGGAAGCGGCCGCCTCTTGCATGCAAACGTGTAGGGGAAAGTGTTATAAAGCGTTCCTGCTGACCAAAACGCCCCCCATCCTATTTTATGTATTCAAGACTTTTCTAAACAAAAGTTTTATCGCTAATGTTTTCTTTCCGTAAGATCTTTCTGGTATGCAAGTTTGGCAGTTGTGGTTCGCTGAAAAATATGAAAAAACTGAAAATATCATTAGATAGCTTTTCGATGTAAGGTTTTGCTTTGACTAAACAAGCATATTAATCGTGTAAAACGTCTAATGGTCGGTTGCAACTTACTAATTAACCTTCACCAGTACTAATGTCTCTATTTACAGTATAAATATCTAGAGAAACAAAGCAATTTCTTTTCATATACGAATTTTCTCACTCAATGGAAGTTATGCCCCATCTTCGATTCAACAGTATGCTTCGAGTTAAAATATTGTTTTTATGATTTATAACGGTTATTAAAACAAAAAGTAGCGTTGGGAGGATAAAAAATGTTGGATTCCAATTGTTATTAATTGATTATGCAATTGATTTCTGATGCAAAGAATATCTTCTTCATCTGCTTTTCTTCTATGCCGACATTTCAAGGGGCATATTGTATCATTGTTGTGGGGCATACCACTGATTTATTGTGAAGCATATTATACGGGGCATTCTGCCTAACGCAAGCGAAAAAACTGAGAATGTGGTCGTTCTGGAAAATGTGTTTGTATCAATCAATTCTCATCACTTCTTCCGAAATCAAATACATACATTCTCGAAGAAAATATATCAGTATATTTAGAAATATCTCAATGTTTTCTTAAGGGGGGTATATTATAACACTTTACCCTAACCGCCTCGATTGCCCGGTTCGCTCAGAGCCTGGTTCTTTTGCTTTAATTAGGTCCGAACAAGATTGAACAGCATACGAACAAAACCGATGGGACGAAGCCGCATTATTTTTTTTCATTTACACTCACTAAACAGAAAATACTGCAAACACTTACCTGGCAGATACACCTAAGAAACTGCTTCGATGCTTAGTAGCTAATAAAGTCAACAAGCTACCTTGGGAGCTCCGTTCTGAGGATCATGAATCAATCTTTATTCAAGAGAGTAGTTTTTCTAGAATAAACTCGAGGAAATAAATTGATCCACTATTTTAAATATGAGATATTTTAGAAGTATAATTGTAGGTCAACAAAACGTTTTTTAATTGTCGTTAACTTTTTTTATTTGTCTTTATTTTAAATCAATTCCAATTACGATATTAAAACAATTGACGGATTCGACGATACTACCCTTTCGGTGGAATGGCTTCGACGTAATGCATTCGACGAAATGACCCTTTGGTGAAATATTATTCGGCAGCCCGTACTTAATTCTGAAACAAATCTCTCTTGATTGAATTTTTCAGATTGATTTATGATCCTGAGAATGGAACATTCAGAAAAACTAGTTAACGCACGAAAAAAATACACTTTCGGGGCAATTCTCGTTTAACTATTTTGCACCCGTTTTCTTCATCGAGCAGCAAGCGTGCAAACCAAACTTTCCAAGACTGCTTCATTGATCGGCTGTCAGTGCAAAACACTGGCACCGAGCGAGTGGAATCAATGAAAAACGACATAAGAATCAGCTGCGAAGTCTGTTGAAACAGAAAGGCCAAATTCCACTAAAGGAATGTAATGCCAAGACTTTGCTTTACATACACTGTGGTCATTTTTATGAGGTTTTTTAATAGTGGTTTATTTACGCGGATTTCTGAAGCTACGCGGTTTTCTTGTTTTGTCTTGGAAATGCATGAAACGTCGAGATCTGGTGTTAGTTCTGACACAAGGGAAGTTTTCGATTAAAAAAAAAAATTCTTTAGATTACACCAGATCGCAACGTTTCATGGCATTTCTAAGACATTCGGCATCAAAAAAATTTTCGATTCCGGAAATCTCAGTCCAAAAGTCGATATTTTCAAAAAAAATTTAAAGGTTAGACCAGATTTGGACGTTCATGGCATTTCTAAGACATTCGGCATCAAAAGAAATTTTTTGTTTCAATTTTGCGTTTTTTTTTCTTCGTGGATTTGTGAAGTTACGCTGTCTAAATTTCTAAGAGCCAGATCGATTTTTTTGAGATTACACCCGATCTGGACGTTTCATGCATTTTTAAGATATTTGGCATAAAAATTTATTTTTTTAGTTTTGTGATTTTTTTTACGCGAATTTCCGAAGTTACACAGGTTTTTTACGCAAATTTCCGAAGTAACGTGGATTTTTTTCTCACGCGGTACGTATCCCCCGCGTTGAAAGCGACCTCAGTGCATCCGTTTTAAAAATTTACGTTTCGTCTTCGACTTATCAGTGCCTAGCAGTTTATGTTGAACTGCTAACGCGACCTGGCGTTTGTCTAGCGGTTTATGTAGTTTTCTTCCCCTTATTTTTTAATCGTTTCTATCTTTAAGTAAAACTTCTCAGAAATCTTCTTAGAAAACAAACTATTGTTTTTTTTTAATTAGCAAAATATTAGTGGTTTTAGGTCTGTCAGAACAACATTAGGTGTTTGATGATTTTTGTGTAACAAAAGGTGAATTAATAATAATCTAACGCCAACACAGCGAATAAAAACATTCAAAAACATCATATATGATACTTCTCGGAAAAGTGTGTTATGACCATTTTATGTTCAAATATCTTGAATTTGACTTTTGACATTACCCATTCGCTTTTTTGTGGTTATTATTCCTTATGAAAGACTGTTACAGTGTAAATTTGATGTAGAAATATCCAATTGTTCTTGAGATATGGTTGCTCAAAGTGAGACAAACTGTGAAACTTTTTTTTAATTTCAAGGTAATTTTCAATTAAATTTTGAATGGAATACCGTTAAGAAAACAGTAAAAAACACATCTATACACTTTTTTTTAAAACAAATTTGATGAGAAAACATGAAAATTTGCAAGTTAAGATGTAATATTTGTGAATATCGTTTTTATTTTTAAAACAAAAATGGCGTTCCATGGAGAACTCAAAAGTAAACAAAAAACATACTGTTTGTTCCAAAATCGACTCCTGAGACTCAACAATGCACACCGTTTACCGCTGCGAAAATAATATGTTTCACTTTGCGCAACCATATCTCAGGGACTACTCGATATTTTTACATAAAATTTACATTAATAAAAATTGAACATTAGGCAACCTAAAGTTTTTTTTGGATCCACGATCGATATAAAAGAACCAAAAATGTGCGCTAAAGATTGTCGGGCTGAACACTTTTACTTGAATTTAAGAATAAATTTCAGAATCACATTTACCGACAATTGCCTGACAAAAAAACGGCCAATTAATCATCGCAATTCGTGTCATTAGTGTTCCTGTGATACCGTGCATTATCCTACCTATATCGTTAGCACAAATTATCATTTTCAAATGGAGCTTCACAATTGGCAGCTCAATCATTCTTTCATACCGGAAGGAAGGGTTTCCGTCAACCGGTCGAAACGGCAGCTTATTTTGTTCTAGCGCAGACTACAGGCGAGTTCATAAATATGATACTGCTTCGACTGGATAGAAATATTCGTCCAAAAATTTACTGCTCACCATTCCGGTCCATTCCGGACACATTCTGCCGAGTAGAATGGAAAAGAATGCCATTCATTTACTCCCACTCTAGCTAGGATTCAGGAATGAAGCGCAAAATAGAAACAGCAGAAGTGAGAGCCTGGAAGTATACTAATTAAAAGGTAAACAAGTACCGTGATAGTGGAGAACCCCTTCGGAAAAATGTGAACCGCATTCCGACTATGGAGAGGCGTGAAAGTGAAGAACACAAAAAAAAACAGGAATAGTAGGGAAAATTTGTGAAGACTTCGAGAGTAACTTAAGGGGTAATCTCTGTAGGACCGGAACATCCATTAATTTACTTTACCGGAGTTTTTGGATAGCGCTCGTTTTATGTCGTCACGCTATATAGTTCGCAATTTGCGAAGCTCTGCTGCTCCTAGTTCGTCTGTAAGTTTTGTCATCTTGGACAGATTTGAATAGCTGCATCTTGAACATCACGGGGAAGGGTCATTAACAACGGTCTCTGTTCCGAGCCGACTTCGTGCGGATAGAGTTGTTGTGCTTGCTCTACTGTGCCTCAAGCCAGGATTGTTTGTCTGTTTTTATTCTACTGCTTTACGGGTAAGCCCTCCCCGGAAAGTGATTTTAATGGTCGGTAAACGTAATTAAAGCTTCCTTCCGCTGATCCCGGTAGTCTTTCTCGAGAAGTAACCGATGGTGCCGGAGGTTTGCAGTGAATATTATGGGGCAACCGTTTTTAGGGATGTTTTAATTTCGGTCGCTATAACATTTTATGTTTCATTTGTAAGGGAAATCAACACAAACTCGACATATATTTGTATATCAATTATGCACGTATCAATAAAAGAATATGTTTCAAAGTCATGTTTTATGCTCTTTAATATGCGAATGCCTATATTCCGGCCCATAATCCACACCAAACAGTGACGTTTTTTGGGATGCATTGGTAGCTTCTGCAATGCTTCTGGTCGGTCTTCACTTCAGATGAGGCAATTTTGTTTGTTGACGTATCCATTCAACCAGAAATGAGCTTCGTCGCTGAACACAATTTTTCGATGAAAAAAGTGGATCTTTCTCTAAATTTGCCAGCGCCGATTCATGATTAAATTATAGACCAAACTGAACAAGTTTGGATCTGTCAAAAACAGTGTTGCTAAAATGGTACCAGCACAAAATCACTCTTTATATATATCAAATCTAGTAATGAGCACGCAGCACCACCAAAATTTGGAAGTCAAGAATTTACGGAATTGTTCGATCACGATCTGGTGAAATCTGTTGCAAACGCAAAAAGAACTTGCAAAATCACTCTCAGCTACTCAGATAGCCATTTGTCAACGTTTAAAAGCAATGCGAATGATCCGGAAGGTGTAAGCATTTGGGGGCCGAATGAATTCAAGTCAAGGTACGTCGAAATCCTTTCACTCAAGTGAGTACAAACGCTTCAACGGCACAAAAGAGAAGGTCTTTTACATTGAATTGTTACTGGTGATGAAAAGTGAATCCATTACGATAGTTCAATACGTCGAGCAACGTATGAATACTCCAGCCATGCATCATCGTCGATCAAGCGGCCGTCCAAATTGAAGGTTATGCTCTGTATGTGTATTATGAGCTACTGAAACCGAATGAAAGGATCACGGCAGAGGTTTATCGACGACAATTGATGCGATTGAGCCGAGCATTGATAGAAAAACTGCCACAATACACCGAAACATTCGGCAAAGTAATTTTGCAACATGACAATCCTCGCTCATATTGCACGGCCAGTCAGAGCTAGAAAAAGTCATTTTCATTTACTCAAAATATACGAAAATGACGAAAAATAAATTTCACTCTGAATTGCAAATTATGAGGAAGTGATCCATGTCTAGTCAACGACATAAGCGGAACATTAGTTTCAAAACTGTATTTTTTGCCCTTTCGGTCATTATCGGTTTTTAGGGAAAATCCCATAGTATGCAGTGTCGATATTCAACCGAAGCTTTGGGTATCGATAATGACAGAAAACGATTCACAATGACTTTTACCTGTTGGTGTTCAAATTTGTAGTAGTTTTGATTCCCAAGAGCTTCTGGGGTGTAATTTCTTCGATTTATCATATTTTAGACACTTCCTATTGCCGAATGTCACAGATTCTCAATATATGGAAGAAATAATGAGAATTGAAATTCAACTGATGCTTCATGCAGACGTTAGTTTGGTTTTATCTTGTCATTGAGAAACAAGTGACATAAAAGTGATACTTTCTTTTTCTGTAATGAGAGATGAAAATGATTCGTCTCTTTTCGTTTTTTCGGATGCGGTCGTTTACGAATGAGATAGCAAAAAACGAATATGAGGTTGTTGGATTGGACCCTTTCATCGAGAAAGTTCTGCAGCCGGTAAACCATCCATAGAAACACTTAAATCGGAAGTCCCACTCAACCCACCGTATAGCTCAGACATTGCTCTTTCTAATTACTATTTGATCCGGTCTTGGTAGCACTTCTCAAATTATGATGATGTCAAAAAAATGGATCGATTTGTGGGTTGTGGCCAAACCGGTCGAATTTTTGAGGAGGGTATCCGTGAGTTGCCAGGAAGATGCTTTAAATATTGGATTTGAAACCATTTTTTGTCAATGAAGTTTCAAATTTAAAAACAAAAATGTCATGAAATTATCCAATCCCCTATTATAAACAGTAAATTACGTGGATTTTTTATTTTCTTTAAAATATGCCATTTCAAAATCTTTTTTTTCCATGAAGTTTAACATTGTATGAATTTTTCTATATACTGTAGCCAAAAAATAGGCAGAAGAGATATTTTTATATTGTGGTATTTTTGAGAATATTAGAACCACTTTGCTGAATGTGTTCAACTCAATTTCAAGATAAAAGGCATAGTCCTCAATAAAAACTCTAGGATATTTTTTTTGCTAAACGTAACCTGTAAGTAATAAACCATCGATTTTACTGTAGAAACAGTTTATATTTAATTTCAAATAGAAGCTATTATAGTCCCATGTAAAGTTCCTGAATTTCATTCGGATTTCCGGCATTACAGGGTGATGTGTTCTAAAAATGTAAATATTGGTACCCACTTTTTTCGAAGATGGCTCTACCGATTCACACCGTCTTATATTCAATTGAAATGTCATAAGATGCCATATGAATATTTTGATTTATATTCAGATTCAACTTCCGGTTCCGGGCGTAGGTGTTTAGGGTAAAAATATCAATTTAAAGAGTAGTTTTTGCTTTCCCATAAAGAAAGGTTAGCAATCACTTTAAAAACCGATTATTGAATCGAGGCCCGGAGGGCCGAATGTCATATACCGTTCGACTCAGCTCGACGAACTGAGAAAATATCTGTGTTTGTGTATGTGCACCGAATTTTCTCGGAGATGGCTGAGCCGATATTCTCAAAATTAGATTCAAATGAAAGGTCTTGGTTGCTATTGAATTTTACCCGGATCGGACCTCCGGTAAGATATACAAAAAATGAAGAAAAAGTGCACTCAATTTTCTCAGAGGCCGCTCAACCGATTCTCCTCAACGAACTTTCAAATTAAAGGTCCCATGGGGAGGTTGCTATTGAATGTCATCTGGATCCAGCTTCTGGTTCGGTTATGGGGTAAAATGTGCAAAATGAATTAAAAACGTTCCATCGATTTTTTGCAGAGACATCTCATAAAATTTTCACAAGTGTAAGTTCTTACGACCCCATATGATCCTATCGAATTTCATCCGGGTACGACTTCCAGTTCCGGAATTACAAACTGATACAATTTCATTTTCAGGAGCGTGTTTTGCCTTTTAGGAAGGTTATGCTATCACTGTGGAAACATTCTTTTCAACCGTGGCCCGGAGGACTAAACGTCATATACCATTCGACTCAGTGAGATGAACTGGGTAAATGCTTGTGTGTATGTGTGTATGTATGTAACAAAAATATGCACTCACTTTTTTCAGAGTTGGTTGAACCGATTTTCACAAACTTAAAATCACAAATAGTCCCATAGACCGCTATTGGGTTTCATTTGGATTCGATTTCCCATTCCGGAGTTATATGTTAATGAGTAATAAATAAGTATAAAATATGCACTCGATTTTCTCGGAAATGGCCTGACCGAATCTCACGAACTTAGATTCAAACGAAAGGTCTTAAAGTTAAAGACTGTACCAGAAAGTATGGATGCAACCAAAAACCGCTGCCATTTCGAAATGGTTCAGAATCTGTCATTTCTTATGGTTGCGTCTTGTTGTTTACACTTTTCTCTAACCACTTGTGCAGTTGTTTATTCGTTTTCATTAGTTTGTTTCGAAACTTTCACTGAGAAAGATAGCAAAAATGGAAGGAGTAAGTGTAAAAGCCGTGCGAAATGTAATCAGGAAGTTCGGTGAGGATAACACCTTTGAGGATAAACCGAAAACGGATCGAAAAACAGGTCCTGCTAACCCTCAGTTGGATAAACGTATACTGAAGGCGTTCGAGAAAAAGAAGGAGGTTTCAGTTCGGGATGTGGCCAAAACAGTGGGCACTTCGAAGTCAAATGTTTTTCGTATTAAAGAACGTTTGAATCTTCGAACCTATAAGAAGCAGAAACAACCAAAACGTAGTCCGAAACAAGAAGCATTGATCAGGCCGAGGGTTCGAAAGCTGTACAATACGATTCTTGCTGGAAATTTGAACTGCATAATCATGGACGACGAAACCTACGTGAAGCTCGATTACAAATCCTTGCCGGGACCACAATATTATACGGTGCGAGAAGGGCAAGTGTTAAACCAGTCCGAGACATCGATTGAAGTCGAAAAATTGGGTGAGAAAGCTATGGTCTGGCAAGCAATTTGTAGCTGCGGTAAGATTTCGAAACCCTTCATCACTACTGCTTCAATGAACAGCGAAATATGCATCAAGGAATGTTTACAGAAACGACTTCTACCTATGATTCGAAGCCACGAGGATCCTGTTGTCTTCTGGCCAGATCTTGCTTCTTGCCACTACTCGAAATCAACGGTAGAATGGTATACTACCAAAAATATCACTTTCGTCCCAAAAGACATGAATCCACCAAATTGCTTACAACTTCGACCAATTGATGACATTTGGGCACATCTTAGGAAACATGTCTCGGCAGCCGAAACCATTCAACAGTTCGAAAAAGATTGGAAAAAAGTGTCGAACCTTGTCGCCTAGAAGTCTGTACGGAATTTAATGAGAAACGTTCGCAAGAAGGTGCGCCAGCTAGTCTACAATGGCTAAGTAGCAAATGTTGAGAATAAGATTCTGTTGTTGTAGTCTAATATTATCAGTATATCGAATCAAATTTGAATATCTAACACTTGTGAATTATTTACAGCGAAATCAAAGTGCATCCATACTTTCTGGGACAGTCTTTATTAAAAATTTTCTAGAACATGTCATCCGGATCCGTCTTTTGGTTTAACGTGCTTATTTTATACACGATGTAAACATAAGTACAAATCCCATAAAATTGACTGATAAATTTGACTACGATTTTTAAAATTGACTTTGTTAAATTCATTGTTAGTAGACGGCCTATCAAACTAATTCCGGCTGTCCTGGTTCCCGATTCCCGATTCCCGATGCATCGAAAATAGTGTTTAAATACTCCTGAAACTCAGATTTTTTTTCCTCAAAAATGGTTCGGCTGACTTCATGAACTAAGGTTCAAGTAGATGGTGCGACACAGATAAAAATATTTTGTAAATTTAGATCTATTTTCATGCACATATTTGGAGCAGGCAATTAAACAGTTCCGGAACTATAGGGTGTTTTGATTCGTAGATTTTTCTCGAATACGTTCGAACAAACATTCCTATTTCTATTCGATGAGCAGTTGTTTTTAGAACTGCATAGTAATATTTATGATGGTATGAGTAAAATGAGAAAGACATCATTGCTCCACTAGGTGGATTAAAACAGGTTTTTATACGATGTTTACAAGATTCACTGTCTATACACAGTTACAGTTGCTGTTGAATTCTTCAAAAATTATATTTTTCTGACACAAACACAAACGGAATACTTTGTTCGGGTATTAACTTATACGACCTAATTTAAGGGTTAGCCTTAACAGATCGGCTGAAAAGTTCGTAGTCCATACCATTTTCAGTTCCAACAACCAACCTTCAAAAGATACGTGTATAAATTTGACAGCTGTCTGATTATTAGTTTGTGAGATATTACATTTTGAGTGAAGCTACTTTTGTTATTGTGAAAAAAATGGAAAAAAAGGAATTTCGTGTGTTGATGAAACACTACTTTTTGATGAAAAAAAGTGCCGCCGATACCAAAAAATGGCTTGATGAGTGTTATCCAGACTCTGCACCGGGCGAAGCAACAATTCGTAAGTGGTTTGCAAAATTTCGTACTGGTCATATGAGCACCGAAGACGATGAACGCAATGGACGTCCAAAAGAGGCTGTTACCGATGAAAACGTGAAAAAAATCCACAAAATGATTTTCAATGACCGTAAAGTGAAGTTGATCGAGATAGCTGACACCCTAAAGATATCAAAGGAACGTGTTGGACATATTATTCACGAATATTTGGATATGAGAAAGCTTTGTGCAAAATGGGTGCCGCGTGAGCTCACAATCGATCAAAAACAACAACGAATTGATGATTCTGAGCAGTGTTTGGAGCTGTTATACCGAAATAAAACCGATTTTTTCGTCGATATATAACAATGGACGAAACATGGCTCCATCACTTCACTCCGGAGTCCAATCGACAGTCAGCTGAGTGGACTGCACGCGATGAACCGAACCCAAAGCGTGGAAAGACTCAACAATCGGCCGGTAAGGTTATGGCGTCTGTATTTTGGGATTCGCATGGTATAATTTTCATCGACTACCTTGAAAAGGGAAAAACCATCAACAGTGACTATTATATAGCGTTATTAGAGCGTTTGAAGGACGAAATTTCAAAAAAACGGCCTCATTTGAAGAAGAAAAAAGATTCGTTTCATCAAGACAATGCACCGCGTCACAAGTCGATGAAAACCATGCTGAAATTGAACGAATTGGGCTTCGAATTGCTCCCTCATCCACCGTATTCTCCAGATTTGGCCCCCAGTGACTTTTTCCTGTTCTCAGACCTCAAGAGAATGCTCGCTGGTAAAAAATTTAGAAGCAATGAAGAGGTAATCCCTGAAACTGAGGTCTATTTTGAGGCAAAGGACAAATCGTACTGCAAAAATGATATCGAAAAGTTGGAAGATCGCTATAATCGCTGTATCGCCTCTGATGGCAATTATGTTGAATAATAAAAACGAATTTTGGCAAAAAAATGTGTGTTTCTATTAAACGATACGAACTTCTCAGCCGAACTGTTATTTTATGCCAAGGTGATAAAATCGTTTTCAGTTTTCCTTACGTTTCATTCAGGGTAACAGTTATGATACCTACAAATTGGAACAGTTTTGAGTAAAAGTTGGAAGAGTTTTTAAACGTTTTTCCCTTTGTCACTTTAGAAGGCAGTTTGACAGTCATAATTCGGTTATTCCGAAATCTGAGTTCGGATCCGGATATAATTCGGATCCGGGAAAAAAAGGTCTTTCATTTGAATTATGTTTTTGAAATTTTTGTTCCCTTTGTATTAGTGTGTATAATTCCAAACGATGTCGTACGATTCCTTTTTGGATACTCTTTTCATGCAAAGATTTGAAGAAAGTGAATGCCAAAAAAATACTTCTCCTTTTTAAAACCAACTCATTTCGTCTCTCCATCCATGCCAAACAAATGGTTTGAAATATGGAAGATGTGTGCAAAGTTTCATCAAATTCTGATGACTTCACAATCCCATTTCGGGAATTGCTTGTATTATCTTGTGATCGAATCTGGTTCATAATGTTTATTTATTACTTCTCATCTCCGTTCCATCGGCTGTGTTGTACAAGTGTTTCATGTATTGTATTCAATTTCATATCTTTACGGCATCGGTAGTGGTCTGGTCGCTTCGTTGACAAATAGTAGTGGTAAATGGTGAAATGTTAGTTCCATAAACTTGAATGCCATCAAATTAAAGCAAATTGAACATCCTTACAAAATGAGGGCCCATTTTCCACGGTGATCAACTGTTTGCTTTAGTTGGCAGTTGGCAGTCCTGGTCCACTGTTTCACTGGTGGCAATCTAATTAAACGGGCAAGGTGAGAGAGCTGTACGTCCGGTTCAGTGTTCATAAAAATTTCCAGCGAAACTGTTTACGGACAGCTCGAACTAAGCTGAGAGTAATTTAGTTTGCGAAGTGAGAGTTATTTATGGGAGGAATGTAAATTAATTTTTGTGGCTATTTGGTGCACGACTCTGCAGCTTTGGCTGAACAGGTTTGCTAATTGCTAATGACCAACGATACGATTCGAATGAATTTAATTAATTCGGTTCGTTGTTTCCGTATCTTGATGCATTGGTTTTGTGTTCGGAGCTAATTCCGGGTCTTATTTATACTGATGTTTACTGGAGATGTTTGACCATAGAAGTGCATCTATCTGCGTATTTGGAAATGATTTATATTTAGATCAGGAACTCATCAAATGCTCGCTTTCGATTTTCCAGTTTTTAAAAATAGCGTCATGCTGTGATATACATCTCTACTTGGGCATCTCGTACTATTTAATTGATTCTTAATGTCTTAATTAGAAGCCCTGTTTCATCAACAATCCAAACTATCATGTTTATATCACTTAGAAGCTATTCCGATAATTGGTTAAGAAAAGCTGAACTTTTACGTGCAAACAGATAATGGCAAACAGAAAATCAATCTTCCTGATTTTATTACCAACTCGTGTCCGTGTAAGCACCCGGCTCGTATCTCTCCGGTGGTTACACATGGCTCTGGTGCTCTCCAAATTTGGCCAGCAAGCACCGGGCCCGGTCCGAGGTTGGTCGTGCAATTCACGTCGGTCGGGTGTTGTCGTTGTGAGCTGTGAGGCATGCGATCCGTACTCCGTCGTCGTTTGAACTGACGAAATAAATACTTTTCTATCGATATTTTATGTATTATGCCTCGATAAATTTATTTTCGGCGGCCATCAAACGGCAGTAATTCTCGGCGTGGAATAAATTTCGAAATTGTTTGAAATCACCATTTTGCCCGTTTTCGGTAGCTGTTGTTGGTCGATGTGATGGCTTCCGGTTAGGCATATTAGCGGTTGTCGTCGGGCTTGGTCAGAGAATATTACACAGACCAAACACTCGTTGGACGATAGCGTGTAATAAATCAAGTTTGTATTAGTTTAGGATTTCCGCACATAAATTCAAGAATTTTAATGGGTTGTTTTGGTACATCTCATATTTTTTGTATGTGAAATATAAGGGAATTACATACCGATTGGTACTTCTAGTTCTGTACAGTTCCACGTGACAGTTGTATTGATTTCTGTGCTAACAATTCATTGCACTATCGAAAATATATTTTTACATGCAAGTTGAAGCTGAAGAAGATGACTTTCTGGATTGATAAAATATTTCGCATGACTCACAATGGGAGGATGAGACTAAGTTCAATTGAAAATTTCACAAAAATTGGTATTTTATGTCAAGATAAACCGTCAATGATTAAAAACTATACTTTTCTGTTCCATGTCTAATTCGGTGCAGCCATGAACCACTTTCAATTGGGGTCGAACAAAAATCTAGAGATTGTGTTAACATTAAAACTATATTGTGATTTTTTTCATTCAACAATATATTTAATAAGGCACGCTGCACTGTGGGAAAAAATGGACCAAGAACGCGACCATTTTTTTGGAGGCATGATACAGCTGACCACAAAGCACTGTTTTGGTGTAAAATGGTCAGTAAAATCGATTCCATGTATTTAGAAGGACCGCACGAAACGCTATCATGTCCAGTTTACCCCAAGTTCCCTTTTTTATACTGCATTGTATTCAAGCTCATCTATATAACATGAAACCGAACAACTTGCAGAAGAGCGAAAAGAGTGTTTCCAATGTTAAAAAGTCTAACAAATCGATTGCATATAGTTTTATTGACAGCAGAAAACTCTTTGTACCGTTTAACCCGATTTCTTTTCCAGTTATAATATTCAGTTGAAATATGATCTACAGTCCAAAAGCAGATCCAATACGATCTATCAATATTGGTTCATATTACGTGCAAAACATCTGTGATCTAATTAAACACAATAAGAATGACAGTACTAGCCTGTTTAACCAGTTTTACCCCAGTTTATATCAAAAGTCGTATTTCTGGTTCAACTACCGAAAGCGGGCTGATTGCGATTGTTGATAATCGATTGAAACAAATTGGGGTAAAATGGTATTTTTTTTTAGACAATTTTTATTCAGGCCAATTAGCTTTACGTGGCCGATTTACCCATGTTTTTGTTACATAAAATTATTTTTTTATTGTTGGATCTCGTTGTCACCCTTCTTCTAGGGGAAGAGGAGCTTCCATTTCCTTCTAGCGAAGATTGAAGGTCATTTTGTCCGTTGCTGATATCATCCATTGCTACATCGTTGGAGTTGTGAGTGGTTTCCGTTTCCTTGTTTTCATTGTTGATCGCAGCCTTGGGTTCATTTGCAGTTGCTGTAGATGCGCTTTGTACATTGATTGCAATTGATAGTTGGTTAAATGGTGAAGGTGTTTTTGAAACAGGAGCACGGCATTCACTAGTTTCCGTTGTTGAGCGGTTGTTCTTATTTTTGTTTGTTTTGTTTGTTTTCGCAGTTTCAGTGCAAGGTTTGCCGTAGTGTGCAGGTTGTTCACAAAACTGACATGTAACCAATTGATTTTCATACGTAATCAGCGTTTTACACGGATGTATTCTATCTTGACCACGAACGATGTAAGATGGAATTGCTTTACGTAGTTGCATACGTACCACTCGCACGCCATTCCGGATACCAGGGAAAAAATTCCGCCATACTTCCCTTTCGATGGAAGAACTTCACCGTACTGCGACATGCTTTCCCGAACATACCCGTCGCTGGTCTGCGGGGGAAGGTCATGCACGCGTACTTCTATGGCATTGTCCACCATGTACACAGGGATTTTATATTTAACATTGTCATGATCAACACTGTGCACCCCGTAATTAACCGAAGCAAATGCAATTGCATCTCTTTCACGTTTGAACATGATGTACGCACAGTTAGACGCCTTGTTGAATTGAATTTCACTTACATTGTTAG
Source organism: Malaya genurostris (assembly GCF_030247185.1). Taxonomy (NCBI): domain Eukaryota; kingdom Metazoa; phylum Arthropoda; class Insecta; order Diptera; family Culicidae; genus Malaya; species Malaya genurostris. The sequence goes on from NC_080571.1 coordinate 261,545,640, forward strand.
CGTCTAGATGCATTCGTTCCTTAAGCAAGATTTCAATTTCGGTTGCTGCAGGTCTAACTTTGCAGCGCTTGAAATCAATACAAATTGAATTTGGCCTTGTAGGCCAAGTTTCAGGCTTTGTTAAATCGTATTTGCCCATTTCGTACACTCTATTGTTCACTGCACTGTATTGTCTTTGTTTCTGTCGTCGCGACCGTAAGAAATTTTCGACTGCGTCGGATGCGATGCGAGCACGAACTGGGGTAAAATGGTATAACAAGATTCGTGCGGTCATTGAATTCATTTGTAATCTTATTTTCATCAACCGCAATCAGCCCGCTTACGGTATGCGAAAGAACCAAACAGAACCAGAAATACGGCTTATGATCTAAATTAGGGTAAAACGGGTTAAACAGGCTAGTACTGTCATTCCCATTGTGTTTAATTGGATTACATATATTTTGTACGTAATATGAACCAATATTGGTAGGTCATATTGGATTTGCTTCGGGATTGTAAATCTAAATTCAACATAAAATTATATTTGTGGGAAAATTGGGGTAAACCGATGTAACTCGAAGCATGCGAATTGCGATCATAGAGACTATCTGTTAATTATTATTTGAGGTTAAAAATTGGTTCAAACACCGAATTGGTTCAAACACCGATCAGTAGAACTTTTTTTTCCTGTAAATTCATGGAAGAACATGACTAAAGACTGTCCCAGAAAGTATGGACGCAACCAAAAACCGCTGCCACTTCGCAATGGTTCAGAATATGTCAATTATTATAGCTGCGTCCTGTTGTTTACACTCTTCTCTAACCACTTGTGCAGTTGTTTATTCGGTTCTGTTAGTTTGTTTCGAAATGGTGCACAGAGCGCGGACTGTCACTGAGAAAGATAGCAAAAATGGAAGGAGTATGTGAAAAAGCCCCAACCTGGAAGGATTCGTAGTGTCAGTAGAATCGTAGCACCATGTAGCAGTCATGTAATGGTTCTGTACACTCTGAATCGGCTGCGAAGTCTGTTGAAACAGAAGGAATGTAATACCAAGGTTTTGCTAAGTGAAAAAGCCGTGCGAAAAGCAATCAGGAAGTTCGGTGAGGATAACACCTTTGAGGATAAACCGAGAACGGGTCGAAAAAAAGGTTCCGCTAACCCTCAGTTGGATAAATGTATACTGAAGGCGTTCGAGCAAAAGAAGGAGGTTTCAGTTCGGGATGTGGCCAAAAAAGTGGGCACTTCCAAGTCAAATGTTCTTCGTGCTAAAGAACGTTTGAATATTCGAACCTATAAGAAGCAAAAACAACCAAAACGAAACAAGAAGCATCTATCAGGCCGAGGGTTCAAAAGCTGTACAATACGATTCTTGCTGAAAAATTTGAACTGCATAATCATGGACGACGAAACCACACGGATCCTGTTGTCTTCTGGCCAGATCTTGCTTCTTGGCACTACTCGAAATCAACGGTAGAATGGTATACTAACAAAAATGTCACTTTCGTCCCACAAGACATGAATCCACCAAATTGCCCACAACTTCGACCAATTAAGGAATTTTGGACATTAATGAAGGCACATCTTAGGAAACGAAAAAGATTGGAAAAAAATGTCAAAACTTGTCGCCAAGAAGTCTGTACGGAATTTAATGAGGAACGTTCGCAAGAAAGTGCGTTATCTAGTCTTCAATGGCTAAGTAGCAAATGTTGAGAATAATATTCTGTTGTTGTAGTTTAATATTATCAGTATATCGAATAAAATTTGAGTATCTAGCACTTGTGAATTATATACAGCGAAATCAAAGTGCGTCCATACTTTCTGGGTCAGTCTGCATGGGTAAAACAGAATACAGTTATTTGCGGTCAATCTTATTAAAAACAATCCATTTATCTAACTTATGAGCTTTTCAGGAATACCTTCCAATTGGTAGAATTGAATTTTTTTCCAGAGTTTCACCGTTAGTTTTCGAAGTAAAGTCACAAAAAAGAGGAATTGGAGCAAATCGGGCATGATGGTGCGGATCTCAAGCAAAGCCTTGGTATTACATTCCTGTAGTGGAATTTGACCTTCTGTTTCAATAGACTTCGCAGCCGGTTCAGAGTGTACAAAACCATTGCATGGCTAGTGCTACGGTTCTACTAACAATACGAATCCTATAATCGTATAATCGATTTATGATAGTTAGAAGATTCCTTGCGGATCTTCTAACTATCATAAATCGATTATACGAAAAAATTTGCATAAGAAATGCTAATTTTGATATATTTGCTTAGGTTTTAATAAAATTATTGAGCAAAGTCGCGTTTTTAATCGTTTATTTCCCACTGTGCACTGCTTGAGCTCTAAGATGCCGAGGGCTTTTCTTGAATGTACTACAATAATTTCTTGAATTATAACATTGTTGTATTTGGTTAACGTATCGCTAGCTGATCATAGCAACTTTGGGGGCTCCAGTCTTCAGTTGGTGGTCGTCAGTGGCTTACATAGGGACTGTTCAGCAGCGATGCCAGATAGCAGTAGTGTCATTTCCGTAGATTGGCATTTTTCTCGGAAGCTCTCGCGGTGAAAAGCTTTTTTTTTTGCTCGTCAGACAAGACTACTTTCCGTAGTTTTCCGTTGATAAATTTAAATTTCCGTAGATTTCCGTAGAAAAAATCCAATTTCCGTAGATTTTGTCTACGGATCCGTAGATCCGTAGAAAATGTTCGAATCCGTAGATCTACGGAGATTTCCGTAGATCTGACATCGCTGCTGATCAGATGACGTGTGTGATCCTTCTATAGTAAATGATCCTTCTATAATAACACATGGACTCCCGGGCCTAACACATAGATGGCGCTAGCTTTATTGCAGTCACCTTTTTCAGTTAATAATAACCTTTAAAAGATAGCTGTTAACATTTCATGATATTCTCTTCATTAGTTTGTGAGTTATTGTGTTAAAAGTAACGCTACTTTTGTTATTCTCAGAACAAAGGCTCAAAAACAATATCGTGTTTTTATTTTTCACACTTCTTGATGGTAAATATATACCGTTCAATGGCTTGAAAATTGACTCCGCTCCATTAGAAACAACAATGAAACGTTGGACTTCAAACGTGGTCGTAGAGACACCGATGATGCAGAACACAGTGGACGTCCAAATGAGGCGGTAACACCAGAAAACATAGAAATCGTTTTGAATGATTGAAAAGTTAAGTTGCGTTAGTTATCTGACATCGCAAAAATATCTACAGAACGTGTTGGCTTTATATTACATGAGCATTTGACTACGAGGAAGCTCTGTTCTAAGTGAGTGCCGCGTTTGCTCACGATTGACCAAAAACGAGAACGTGTTGATGATTTTCAGCAGTGTTTTGCCATGTTTAAACGTAATAAACTGAAATTTTTGCGTTGATATGTAACAATGAGCCTTAACATGGCCCCACAAGAAATAGTCCAAAGACGTTAAATCACACGATCTGGGCGACCAAGTGACAGGCCCAAAACGTGAGATAAACTGTACACCGAAGCCGGCTCTCAATTAGATCATTGTTACGCGGGCCGTGTGGGATGTGGCACCGTCTTGTTAAAACCACATGTCAGGCATGGCCAATTCTTGCATTACATGTATTCCTAAGTAGTTTTTTGGTATATAACTTGTTTTAGATGCTGTCAAGTCAAGTTAAAGAAAAGTCCTGTATGGAAAAACAATATTTGTAATTTGAATTATGTAAGCAAATATATAAGTCATTCCACCAATTGTCGACACACTTTTGTACCCGTGAATCTTCGAATTGGATGAAACTTCAGAATATGATAATCTGAATCAAAATAACATGTTTGGTGTACTTTTTATTGGTTGGAGTCACTGCACTGATATGCGGTGCAGGTCTAAAATTTTGATTAAAATAGAAACAACACTTTCAATTCGATGTTTTTGACCATAAAATGGAATACAAAACTTTTGCAATATACATATTTCTATGTAAAAATTTCTCAGCTTTTTGACAAAAATATTTTAAAAATTGAAAAACAATAATAAAATGCTTATATCTCACTATTTTTCAAAAAATTCTACTTTTTCGGCTTTTCAACCAACATTAATTTAAATTTAACATTTTTATTCGATTCTTGGTTCTATTTCACATCTTTATAAATATGTAACTTTTCTTGTAAAAAAAAACTCTCACCGTTGATTCAACTGACAAAGTCAATTTGTTTTATTTCAGCTTTCTCATATGGAAAGGCTATGCAATCGCTGTGAAAATCGACTTTACAACGGAGGTCCGGAGGGTCAAGTGTTATATACTATTCGACTCAGTTCGTCGAGATCACAAAATGTCTGTGTGTACATATGTGAATGTGTATGTGTATGTGACGAATAATGTCATTCAAATTTTTCAGAGATGGCTGAACCGATTTCACAAACTCAGATTCCAACGAACGGTTTTAAGGTCCCATACACTGCTATTAAATTTTATCCCGATCTGTCTTTCGGCAAAATAGTCACACACGTTTCTCAGAGATGACAGACCCGATTTTCACAAACTTAGATTCAAATGTAAGATCTTATGGGCCCATACAATTTTCCTGAGTTTCATTTAGATTCGACTTCCGGTTTCGGAATTGCAAGGTAATATGTGCAAATGTATGAGAAAATGTGTACTAAGTTTTCTCGGAAATTTCTTAACGGATTTTCACAAACTAAGATGCAAATAAAAGGTCTTGAAATTCTTTAAAAAGTCTCCGAAAAGTTGATCCAGATCCGATTTCCAAATTTTTGGTTTTACGAGTACTTTTTCACAAGCGATGGCGAAACGAGGTGCACAGTTTTATTAAATTTACTGCTAAATTCATCAAGTTTCCAGATCTTGTTAGTTAGTGAATATAAAAACCTACTTTGGGACTACTAGTCCTCGGTATCCGCTTCCGAAAGTATCAGTAATAGTGCAGAAAAGTTCATAAACTCACTTCAATTTCTCAGCAACGATTAAACCGAGTTTAACAAATCATGATTCAAATTGAAGCTTTCATTGTCATAAAATATACTGTGCAATTTAATCCAAATCCGACTTCCGGTTCCGAAATTATAGGGCGATGAGTGTCAAAACGTGCTTTGTTTAGTTTCGTATAGCGCACAGGGTTGCCACATTTAAATCTATATTTTTCCGGTGAAAAATATGGAAACTTGTAAATCTTTTATTCAATTTGTACCTACTTGTTAGTATTATCACAAAATCAGGATAACGATGTTCTTTGTCTTTCTCTATAGAAAGGTATTAGAATTGCTGGAAAAACCGGCTTTCGAACGGAGCCTCGGAGACCCATAGTGTTATATACTATTCGACTTAGTTCGACGAGCTCGTTTGAAAGCTACTGGCAAACAGGTATCAACAAGCTTAGGTCCATTTGAAAGCTATTGTTAGCAGTGATGTCCGAGCTCAGCACACGAGCTGCTCTATACCTGCAGTGTGTGCCTATTAAACTCGTGTGCTGTGCTTTTGAAACCAGACTCATTAGCGTGTGCTATTTGTGTAGTCCACCTACTGACAAGAGACAATACAAGAGCGGACACTGTGTGCCTAAAAATTATATTATATTATTAAATTAAAAAACGAACACTCAACTCAGCACGTGAGCTAGCACATGAGTCAGCTCACGAGCTAGCTCCCCATTCCGATCTCGGCAACGCATGAAATAATCATACAAGAACCAGTTCCGGTGCCTTTTATTCGTTAGGCTTATTCGATTCTAATTCATCTGATTGTACACAACATTAATCTAATCTTTGTTTCTGGTATTTCTTCAGCGAGCGTTTTTTTACTGGGACTGGATTGCGTAGGTTGTTACAAAAAGCTCTATCGAAAGTTTTGCTGAAATTCTAAATCCATCGATTTGAATTTGTTGGAGTTATGATTCCGGTCAAACGAAATATGAAAAATGTATTTACAGTTGCTATATTATTAGATCCATGCTTAAAAGTATTATTTAGTCACTTTTAATATTTTTTTTAAATCACACAATTCCACTGTTTTAAACGTTTATCCACGTTTTAGAAACCAAAAAAGTCGCCATTATTGACTGGCCGGGATATTCTCCATACATATGTATCCTATAGAGAATGGTTGGGACTTTATAAAATGTGTAGTCTATGAACAAGTTCCTACAACCAATCTCTGCAGGATCTGATTCGTGTACACAATGAAACATGAAAAAATAACGAAAAGAGACGAGGAAAAGGATTGAGAATTGTTTGACAATATGCCTTGACGAATATCAGCCGTGTTGGCTGCTAAGTGTTGCCATACGAAAAGTGTCATACAACCAAAACATGAGGAGGCTGTTGTTTTCGTAGTTTTGGAAGATTTTTTTTCTGTTCAAGTTTCAAGTTGAGGTAGCTCTTGTTTCTGTAGTTTTGGATGATATTCTACCAGCTAATGACAAGGAAAAATATGTCTTCATGTATCAACATTCGTAACAGGTATATAAAATAGGACGGGAAGCATCTCGCAAAGTGTTTCGCCAAGGTCGTCCTTTCCGATTATTTTTCATTCGTCGCCGTCTACTTGTAACGTTTACCTCAACCAATTTGTAAAGTATACATAACTTCAAGTGAAACAAACAAGATTATCCAACTGTATCGACTTTGATAACTCCCTGCGGCCTCGTCGTCACAAAGTTCGTCTATGTGAATATTGTAGCCGGGTGGATGCTCCGGTAGAATCAACTCTAGCACGACAGAAGCATGTGATAAATCACGTATGCATCCGCAAAAGTTAACCTTCAGATTTATGATGTTTTCGTTTTCACCAACAACTTTAGAAGGTCGCCGGGCGGAAAAGCTCTTCCACTGACAGGTAGAAAGGTTGAATAAACACTCCGGTCGCTATCGTCTGGAGAAGAAAGGTGTCCGCTGAGAAACAATATGTTCGGAATGATGGACAAATTATTTTGTTAGGTCAAAGATACAAGCTGAACTCGCTCACGAGGTGTTATGATAATTTACCCTTAACCGGGTTTCGGAGGAAAGGTTTTCTGACACGAGCAAAGCTTTCTCCAGGGTTGGATATCTATTGAATGGCTAGAAATCATCGGAATATAGATTTCGGATCTAACTGACATTATTTCTGTTTCATATGAGTTCAGCAATTACATATATCATTCATACGTTATGGATTAAAGTAGCTTTGAATTGAGAATTTATTATCTTTATATTAATGAATGTGCGCACTTGACCAGAATTTATTAAGAGTATCGGCAATAATTTTCAGGAGCCATACACTATTAAATCATTATATATCACGTACGTTAGGCCACTAGCTCTGCCCTACACGGTAGCGTAGTGTAGAATGCATACACCGTCGCACTTGAAAAGCGCATAGAATCAACGCCGTTTCGCCCTCGGTGATAGAATCAAAGTTCGGTAACGTGTAGGGAACCATAAGACGATTGAGAGTTGAACAGACCAAAAGGTCAAAAAGCACCTAGGTCAATTGTCATTGACTTCAGAAAGAGTAATATTTGAAAAGAGCAATATTTCAATACGCGAAATCGATACCTCGCTGAAGAAAAAATGCACCTCCACAACACAAAGATGAAAGAACTGCAGATAAACAAGTTTAATAACGCAATATTTGCATAACGTTCTTTCCCAAATACCACCAAATTCTTGGGCATAACGGTGTCAAGTTTAACAAACCCGTTTATGTGCACGACATTGTTATTGATGTACGCTTGCATGATCTTCTCCCGTACTAAGATTGCTCCATTCAAAACAAATGGCGCAGTACGGTGAGTGTTTTTTTGTCCATCGACAGGGACGTGTGGAGGAATTTTTTCCCTGGCGTACGCAGTTGCATTTATGTACAGGGTGGGTCATTACCCACTTCAATGATTTGCTTCTGAACGAAATATGCATTTGTTTGAACGAAATATATGAAAATAAAACCTGTTTTAATCCATCTAGTGGTATAATGATGCCTTTCTCATAATAAAAAAAGCATCAGTTCATTGAACAGCAATAGGAAAGTTTGTTTGGACTTAATCTAACAAAATATACATATCCTGTTTACCCTGTAGTTCCGGAACCGGAAGTAGTATCCACAACAAATTTATGAATTTCGTATGAAACCGTAAGACTGTAAGACCTATAAGTTTGTGAAAATTGATTTTTCCATTTTGAAAAAAAAGTGTGTGAGATCCGTTTTGCAGTTTGTGATCACTATTTCTAATTCTTCCGAAACCGGGATCAGATGACTGGAATAGCCAAAGTTGGTTCGTTTGCCAGCAACAAATATGATTTACAAATTGGAACAGTTTTGAACCTAGTTAAACCTAAACTTAGTATATCATGCTCTATTTCGATTGAACCAATTAAACGAAATCTAACAAACGAAGCGAACTTGCAATTCTGTTACTTTTGCATATGTGAGTCAAGCTAGATAGCATGAATCAGCAGCATAAAACATGTTGTAGGATTATTATTATTATTATTGTTATAATTGACATCACTACACCATCGGCTCGGTATTACTGCACTACAGCTTGTGAAAATTGCATTTAAATCGCAAAATTATACGCTTGAAATTCCGATGTATGTTTTTTTATCAAATAAATTTTAATTCATTGACATTCTTTTATTCTCTCGGTCGCATGTATCATAAAATAGCGTATATTTTTTTCAACCGCAGCACCATCTTTTACCAATATCAAACACCAGTAGCAGACGTCCGTAACCGTTTCGTTTTAATTTATAGCGTGTACGAAATAGAAAGAAGCATGCATCGTTCGTTTTTTGTATCCTTCTTCCACGTTGCACGTACCGGTGTTGTACATATTGTTATTCTATATGGCGGTTTGAAAGCTTTTTCTCCCTGTAAATGCGGAAAAGGTAGTCGGATCCGGATGAAATTTCATAGTAGCGAAGACAATGGTGTCCCGGGTTGGCGGTTCAATGCATAGGAAGCTTGTCTTACAAGCCAGTTGTCGTATGTTCGAGCCCCGTCCTGGAAGGATTCTTAGTGTCAGTAGGATCCATAGTACTAGTATTGATTCTGTACACTAAGAATCGGCTGCGAAGTCTGTTGAAACAGAAAGGCCAAATTCCACAAAAGGAATGTAATGCCAAGACTTTGACTTGGAGACAACGTGAGCTTTAATTTAAACTAAGATTTGTGAAAATCAGTTCAAGAATCGCTGTGAAATCGAAGAGAATTTTATTTTTGGAGTTTTTCTTCATTACGTTCGATGCTTCCGGAACAGGAAAAGGAGAGACCAGTAGTGACGAGTCTAGAAGAATTTATCATGCCAGTTTTATGGGATTTGTACCTGTTTTTGACTATCGTTCGTGAAAAAATACTCATGAAATTGATAATTTTCCACTTATCACGCTATAGTTTCGGAACCGGAAGTCGGATCCGAATAAAATGTTTCCGAAATTTTTAGGATACTGTAAGACCTTTCGTTTAAATCTTAGTTTGAGAAAATCGGTCGTTTCCAAGAAAATTGAGTACACATTTGTAAATTTCACATATTACCCTGTATCTCTGGAACCGGAAGTCGGATCTTCAGTCTACGGGACCATGAGATTTGAATATGAGTTTATGAAAATCGGTTCAGCCATCTCTGAGAAAAGTTTGTTACATACATACACACATACACACACGGACACACACAGGCATTTGCTCAGTTCGTTGAGCTGAGTGGGTTTTAACAGTAATGGCATAGCCTTTCTTCATAAGAAAGGCAAAAAGAAATTATTTTACGTTTTTTACTTTGCCGCTTTCAGTGACGGTATACATATCTTAACAACCTTCACCCAGTAATTCCAGAACCGGATGTCTGATCCGGGTGAAATTCAAGAATTCAATATGGAGCCACAAGACCTTTCATTTGAATCAAAGTTTGAGAAAATCGGTCAAGTCAATTGGGTGACATCAATTTTGGAATATATGACCACTATTTCCGGAGCTTCTCGAATCAGAAATCAGGAGCCTGGATAGCCAGAATCGGTTTGTTTGGTTGTCTACTAATAATGGCTACCCGATTGGAGTATTTTTGAGGCCAACTAACAATTTTTTTTACGTTTTTGTTTCGCCGCTGACGGCATCAAATTTTTAACACACTTTACCCTGTAAATCCGGAACCGGAAGTCGTATCCGGATAAAATTTCGAAGTTTCGTATGGGACCATGAGATCCTTCGTTTGAAGTTAAGTTTGATCAAATCGATCACGCCATCTCTGAGAAACTTGAGGAAATAATTTGAAATAGGAATTTTAGAACTAATCACCCTGTAATTCTGCAACTGAAAGTGGGATTCGAATAAAAATCAGGAACTTTGTATGGGGATACAAGACCATTCATTTGTATCTATGTTCATGAAAATCTGTTCAGTCATCTCCGAGAAAAGTGAGTTCAAAAATGTTTCTTACACACATACACACATACACACATACATACATTTTGCGTACTCGACGAACTGAGTCGAATGGTATATGACACTCGGCCATCCGGGCCTTGGTTCAAAAATCGGTTTTCACAGTGATTGCATTACCTGAGAAAGGCAAAAAATTTTGCAATGTCTTCAAACTGTTTTAGCTGTTTCATCTTAAATCATAAATATTCATAATTATGAGAATAATCGAAAATGCGTTTTTCACATTTGTTTTGCCTTTCTTATATAGAAAGACTATGCAATCACTGTGAAAACCGACTATTGTACGGAGGCCCGGAGGGCCGAGTGTCATATACCATTCGACTCAGATCGCCGGGATCACAAAATGTCTGTGTGTGTATGTTGTCAGAGGTAGCTGAACCAATTTTCACAAACTAAGATGCAAATGAAAGGTCCTATGGTCCCATAGATCGCTATTGAATTTTATCCCGATCCGACTTCCGGTTCCGGAATTACAAGGCAGTATGTGCAATTTTATGAGTAAGTGTGAATTCAATTTTCTCGGGAATTTCTTAACCGGTTTCGTAATTCTTTTAAAAGTCACCTTGCATATTTTTATCAATCTTCCTGTTAAATTAATCTACTTGGCATGCTAGTTGGTGAATATATAAATCTACTTTGGGACTACTACCCCCCTCCCCCTTGATTAAAGATACTGCGCAATTTCATCCAGATCCGACTTCCGGTTCCGAAATCATCGGCCAACGAGTGTCAAAACATTCAAATCGTCATTCGAAATGACGACGCAAAACTGGTATGAGTCGGTACGTGCGATTTTTCTCCGTTCGCAGCGTGCTTTGTTCAATTTCATATAGCGTGCAGGTTTGCCACATTTAAATCTATATTTTTCAGATGGAAAAAATTGCAAACTTGTAGATCTTTCGTTCAATTTGTATCTACATACGTGTGCGTTCAAAAGTGCACATTGGGCTATACTGGTTCCAAGTTCCCGGTTCCAGAAGTACCGGAAATAGTGTTCAAAAACTCTAAAACGAAACTCACTCAATTTTCTCATAGATGATTTGGTCGATTTCCTCAAACTTAGGCTAAAATAAAAGTTGCTATAGTCTCATAGGTTGCTGTTTAATGTGTGTTTAATCATTTAATGCGACGATGCAAAATGAAGAAAAATTCTTTTCAACTTGACATAACTGTTTACAAATAGAAAAGATAGAAAAGTTTCTCATTGTATTCAAGATTGAAAAAAAATTCTTGACAGAATTGGTGGATTAAAACAGGTTTTTCTGTTAGTTTTCAATTTTTTGAAAAAACGTGAATAACTTTTTTGTACGGGTACCTTATTGCTTTTCTCATATAGAAAGGCTATGCAATCACTGTGAAAATCGACTTTTTAACCGAGGCCCGGAGGGCATCGACTCAGCCATTCCCGGAGGCCATTCGACTCAGCTCGACGAACTGTGCAAATGTCTGTGTGTGTGGCCGTCCATGTGTGTGTATGTGTGTGTGTATGTAACAAAAATATGCACTCACTTTTCTCAGAGATGGCTGAACCGATTTTCACAAACAAAGATTCGAATGAAAGGTCTCATAGTCCCATAGCCAGCTATTGAATTTCATTCCGATCCGACTTCCGGTTCTGGAGATATAGGATGATATGTACCAAAAATATGCACTCACTTTTTTCAGAGATGGCTGAACCGATTTTCACAAACTAAGATTCAAATAAATGGTATTATGGTCCTATAGTTTGCTATTGAATTTAAGTTGAATGTGACTTTCGGTTCTGGAGTTATATGGTAATATGTGAAAATTTGAGAAAAAGTTTACACTCAACTCTAGACCAACTCAACCGATTTTCGCGAACCAAGATTCAAATGAAAGGTTTTACAATATCCTAAAAATTTGCAGAACATTTTATCTGGATCCGACTTCCGGTTCCGGAACTAAAGCGTTATAAATGGAAAATTACCAATTTTATTAGTATTTTTCCACGAACGATGGTTAAAAACAGGTACAAATCTCATAAAACTGTCTAATACATTCTTCTAGTTTGCAGAGCTTGTTAGTTTAGGGGCATGAAAACTTAATTCGGCACTACTGGTCCCCTCTTTTCCTGTTCCGATAGCACCGAAAGTCATTCGTGCCGTGACTATCGGATCGATCGGACGTAAATTCGGCTTTCTCCAATCGCGTGGTGAATTGTTTTATTCCGTTATCAAGGTCATTCCGTATTCTATTGTTTGCATCAGTGATAATTCGAATTAATCCGTTCTCAAGGCCGACTGTGAGCTTGTGTGAAGCAGCACTGCGTGCGGTACCGTTAGCCAGCGCCAGCGCTAGGCGCTGCGTATATATCGTGTACATTAGAAACAGTGATAAATATATATAGTGATAAAAAGAGAAACGTTTCATTGGACAGTGTAGTGAGAGACAAAAAAAGTGCTTTTTCCTGAAAGAGGTTTTTTGCACTCTACTGGAAGGAATATTTACCCATTGCCTCGGACTGGGTATTGGCAGCCGTTCACCGTTTTGGAGCTTAAGCTAAGTAAAACTTTATTTTCTCTGTTGTTTAATACCACTTCAATTGCACCCCGAATCTGACCGCACGGACACAAGTCCGTGACATGACAGGCGATATCAAATTGCCTGACCTTCCCCTTGATGATCAGATGGATGCTTCAGATGGCAATAAATCGCGCATTAGAAGCTATCCCGATGGGCTTGCACTCTCGGCCGGACCGTATGCGGTTTACATCCGGACCAAAGCGAATGGTAAAAAATTGAACCTTCTAAAACTTTCTAATGACCTGTCCTCGCGATACAATACTGTACAAAAAATTGAAAAAGTACGCCCGGACAAGCTTAGGGTCTTGTTAGCCAGTGCAAAACAGGCTAATGAGATCGTTCAAAGTGAGAATTTCACGCGGGAGTATCGCGTATACGTACCAGCTCGCGAAGTCGAGATAGACGGCGTGATCACCGATCCGAGTCTGACTTGCGAGGACGTTCTTAAGCATGGGGCAGGCGGATTTAAAAACCCCCTACTCAAGAACGTTAAGATACTGGACTGCAAGCAATTGCGTTCAGTATCGACCGCTGAGGATGGGACTAAGTCCTATATCCCATCAGACTCGTATCGGGTGACTTTCGCTGGCTCGGCTTTGCCTAATTACGTCCTCCTGGACCGAATTCGTTTACCTGTTCGTCTTTATGTACCGCGGGTCATGAACTGCACCAATTGCAAACAATTGGGACATACAGCATCCCATTGTTGCAATAAATCCCGGTGTATAAAGTGTGGAGGGAGTCATGCGGATAACTCCTGCAGTAGAGACAATGAAAAGTGTCTCTAATGTAAGGAGGGGCCGCATGACCTCTCTGATTGTCCCGTGTATAAATTGCGTACGGATAAAATGAAGCGTTCACTCAAGCAACATTCCAAACGCTCATTTGCGGAAATGTTGAAATGTGCTACGCCACCTACCGAAAATCCTTACGCTTACTTGTCAACTGACGAGAGCGAATATGATGACCCCCTCGAAGGTACATCTTCGGCTGTCCCTCATAGCTCATCAATTAGAAAGAGAAGAAATAAATCCTCTCAAAAGCTCCCTAGTAAGGGTTCGAAGATGTCCTCTGATGGGTCTCGAAAAATTACAACAACTGGTAGTGATGGCAAAAAACCAGAGAAAAAAGCTCCAGGCCTTGGAAAATTAAATTCCGAGCAAGAATTTCCATCACTTCCTGGGACTTCAAAACCCCCGAAAGTCCCTAAAGATCAGTCAGAGAATTTACCAAATACTGGGTTTGTTAAATTCTCTGATATTGTGGACTGGATCATGTCTACTTTCAATATTTCTGAACCTCTTAAAAGCCTGATAATGGCTTTTATTCCTACAGTTAAAACATTCTTGAAGCAGTTGACTGCAAAATGGCCCCTTCTTTCAGCGATCGTATCCTTCGATGGCTAAGTCACCCACCGAGGTCACGGATACAATCACTGTTATACAGTGGAATTGTAGAAGTATCATCCCAAAAATAGATCCTTTCAAATTTCTAGTAAATAATCTGAAATGTGACGCATTTGCATTGTGCGAAACTTGGCTAACTTCTGAAATACCCTTAAACTTCCACGATTTTAACATTATTCGTCTGGATCGAGATGATCCCTATGGAGGAGTACTTTTAGGGATCAAAAAGTGCTATTCTTTCTATCGCATTAAGCTCCCCTCGATACCAGGTATTGAAGTTGTCGCATGTCATGTTACAATCAAAGGTAAGGACCTTTGCATTGCTTCCATCTACATTCCCCCAAGAGCCTCGGTTGGGCATCGGTGGCTCAGTGATATCGTAGAGCTCCTTCCTGCACCGACGTTGGTTTTAGGAGACTTTAACTCACACGGTACGGGATGGGGCTGTCTTCACGATGATAACAGATCAACTATGATCCATGATATCTGCGACAACTTCAATATGACAATCTTGAATACGGGAGAAATGACACGAATTCCTGCACCACCAGCAAGACCAAGTGCGCTAGACTTATCCCTTTGCTCGACATCGCTACGGTTGGATTGCACGTGGAAGGTAATCCCTGATCCCCACGGTAGCGATCATCTGCCTATCGTAATTTCAATCGTCACCGGATTAAGACCATCGGAGACAATCAATGTTTCGTATGACCTCACACGAAATATTGATTGGAAATGCTACACAAATTCGATATCTGAGAAACTAGAAACAACACAAGAACTTCCTCCGGAGGAAGAGTACACGTTTTTGGCTGGCTTGATTCTCGACACCGCGATTCAAGCTCAGACGAAACGTGTACCCGGCGCGAAAACTAACATCCGTCCTCCCAACCCGTGGTGGGACAAAGAGTGCTCGGAATTAAACGCGGAGAGAACTTCATCATTTATCGAGTTTAGGAAAAACGGAACACCTGATAATTTTAGAAACTACGCGGCATTAGACGCTAAGATGAAAAGCTTGATTAAAGCGAAGAAAAGCGGTTATTGGCGTCGATTCGTAGACGGATTATCGAGAGAAACATCAATGAGTACTCTTTGGAACACAGCCCGACGAATGCGCAACAAAAACACCACGAACGAAAGCGAGGAATATTCTAACCGCTGGATATTCGATTTCGCTAAAAAAGTATGTCCTGACTCTGCTCCGGAACAGACGATCATGCGCGTCGCCTCATCTAACAGAAACGAAACACCTTTTTCGATGGTCGAGTTCTCACTTGCGCTTTTATCGTGTAACAATAAAGCTCCGGGGTTAGACAAAATCAAATTCAACTTGTTGAAAAATTTGCCTGACTCTGCCAAAAGGCGCTTATTGAATTTATTCAATAGGCTTCTTGAGGATAATATTGTCCCACATGACTGGAGACAAGTAAGAGTTATCGCCATTCAAAAACCAGGGAAACCAGCCTCCGATCACAATTCGTATCGGCCGATTGCTATGCTTTCCTGTATCCGGAAATTGTTCGAAAAAATGATTCTGTTTCGTCTAGACAATTGGGTCGAGACTAATGGCTTACTTTCAGATACACAATTCGGCTTCCGCAGGGGCAAAGGAACGAACGATTGTCTTGCGTTGCTCTCAACCGAAATTCAAATGGCATTTGCTCGTAAAGAACAAATGGCGTCAGTTTTCCTAGACATCAAGGGGGCTTTTGATTCAGTTTCCATAAACATCCTATCTGAGAAGCTGCATCAGCAAGGTCTTTCACCAATTTTGAATAACTTTTTGTATAATCTGTTGTCCGAGAAATACATGTATTTCGCGCATGGTGATTTGTCGACAATACGATTCAGTTACATGGGTCTTCCTCAGGGCTCATGCTTAAGCCCCCTTTTATACAACTTTTACGTAAACAACATTGATGAATGTATCAACACATCTTGCACGCTAAGACAACTTGCCGACGACAGCGTTGTGTCTATTATAGGACCCAAAGCTGCCGATCTCCAAGGACCATTGCAAGATACCCTCGACAACTTGTCGACATGGGCTCTTCAAATGGGTATCGAGTTCTCTACGGAGAAAACTGAGCTGGTTGTATTTTCAAGGAAGCGAGAACCAGCACAACTACAGCTTCAACTAGGGGGTGAAACCATAGCTCAGGTCTTCACATTTAAATATCTCGGGGTCTGGTTCGATTCCAAAGGCAACTGGGGATGTCACATTAGGTATCTGAAACAAAAATGCCAGCAGAGAATCAATTTTCTTCGCACAATAACCGGAACTTGGTGGGGTGCCCACCCAGGAGACCTGATCAGGCTTTACCAAACAACGATATTGTCCGTAATGGAATATGGATGCTTCTGCTTCCGATCCGCCGCGAACACCCATTTCATTAAACTGGAAAGAATTCAGTATCGTTGTTTGCGTATTGCCTTAGGTTGCATGCAGTCGACTCATACGATGAGTCTCGAAGTGCTCGCGGGCGTATTACCGTTGAAAAATCGATTCTGGGATCTCTCATATCGATTGCTTATCCGATGCGATATCTTGAATCCGATGGTGATTGAAAACTTTGAAAGGCTTGTCGAGCTCAATTCTCAGACCCGTTTTATGTCCTTGTATTTTGATTACATGGCTCAGAATATTAATCCTTCTTCGTTTGTTTCTAACCGTGCTCATTTCTTGGATACTTCTGATTCTACTGTGTTTTTCGACACATCCATGAGAGAAGAAATTCATGGAATTCCGGATCACGTGCGCCCTCAAGTGGCCCCAAATATTTTCTATAATAAATTTAGAACAGTCAACTGTGAAAAGGTGTTTTACACTGACGGTTCAAACATCGACAGGTCCACAGGCTTCGGCATCTTCAATCAAAACATCACCGCTTCTTACAAACTCAGTGATCCGGCTTCAGTTTACGTCGCAGAATTAGCTGCTATTCAGTACACCCTCGAGATCATTGAAACCTTGCCCAAAGACCATTATTTCATTGTTACGGACAGTCTAAGCTCAATAGAAGCTCTCCGGGCAATGAAGCCAGGAAAGTATCCCCCATATTTCCTGGGGAAAATACGGGAACATTTGAGAACTTTATCTGAACGGTCTTATTTAATATCGTTAGTCTGGGTCCCTTCGCATTGTTCCATTCCGGGCAATGAAAAGGCAGACTCATTGGCTAAAGTGGGCGCATTGGAAGGTGATATTTATGAAAGACCAATCTGCTTCAATGAATTTTTCAGTATCTCTCGTCAGAAAACTCTCGAAAGTTGGCAAACTTCATGGAGCAATGGCGAACTGGGACGATGGCTACATTCCATTATCCCTAGGGTATCGACGAAACCTTGGTTCAGGGGGATGAACGTGAGTCGCGATTTCATTCGTGTTATGTCGCGGCTCATGTCAAATCACTACACCTTCAACGCACATCTCCGGCGTGTTGGGCTTGCGGAGAGCGGTCTCTGCACCTGTGGCGACGGTTATCAGGACATCGAGCATGTCGTGTGGTCGTGCGTAGAGTATCGTGACGCCAGGTCGAAGCTACTGGAATCCCTTAGGGCCCGAGGTAGACCGCCTGAGGTTCCGGTTCGGGATGTGTTGGCGAGTCGGGATAGTTCATATATGCTTCTCATATACCAGTACCTTAAACACATTGATATACAAGTGTAATGTGTTTATCCTCGTTCAGAAAGTATAAACTCCACCTACAGGTTCGACACTAACATCCGCCCGATTCTCTCGATCCCCGTCCCTGTCCACCATCTTCATTGGAACTAACAAGATCTTTTTTTTGTCACTAACTTTTTCGTTCCCCCTTCCCTGTCTCTTCACCATCTCGATGGCAACTAATTAGATCTCTATCGTTTTCAGACATTTTGTCCCCACATCCCCTGTTTTACCCCGTTTCCACAATATTTACTTTTTTTTTTCTTCATCTCTTCCGTAACATCACCATCATCGTCCAGGGAAGACCGCTCCAGTCGAAAACCAGCATGCGGGCCACCCGCCAGGCCTTCGTAGCCTGGGGGTGTTTCCCGCGGACCCACACGGACCGAAGGATGCGGCCAACATGGATATTTGCAAACGCCATATGGAAGACCCTCATGCAATATCCAATTCACCGGCATTACATAATGATACTATTCTAGTTTTAATATAGTCGTAATTAAGATTAGTAAATATCCTTGGCATCTTAGAGCTTAAGCAGTGTGCCTTAAAATTATATTATAATATTGAATAAAAAAAAAAAAAAAGCACCGAAAGTGGAGAAGAAAAACTCCTAAAACTAAAATCACTTCGATTTCTCTGCGATGCTTGAACCGATTTTCACAAATCTTGATTTGAATTAAAGTTCATACTGTCTTTAAAGCTACTGTGAAATTTCATCTGGATCCGACTTCCGGTTCCGCAGTTACAGGGCGATGAGTGTCAAAGTTATCAAATAGCCATATAGAGTGTCAATATGCACAACACCGAAAGAGGAAGAAAACACAAAACGAGCAAGGCATACTTTGATCTATTTCGTACACGTTGTGTAGTGATGTCATTAATAATAATTCTAATAATAATAACAATTATAATAATAATAATAATAATAATAATAATAATAATAATAATAAAAATAATAATAATAATAATAAAATAATAATAATAATAATAATAATAATAATAATAATAATAATAATAATAATAATAATAATAATAATAATCCTACTACATGTTTTATGCTGCTGATTCATGCTGTTTAGCTTGACTTACATATGCAGAAGTAACAGATTTCGTTTAATTGGTTTAATCGAAATAGAGCATGAGATAGTAAGTATAGGTTTAATTAGGTTCAAAACTGTTCCAATTTGTAGGTCATATTTGTTGGTAGCAAACGAACCAACTTCGGCTATTCCGTTTATCTGAATCCAGTTTCGGAAGAATTGGAAATGGTGATTAAAAACTGCAAAAAGGATCTCACTCACTTTCCTTGGAGATGACTAAATCGATTTTCACAAACTTATAGGTTCAAAAGAAAAGTCTTACAGTTTCATACGGAATTCCTTAATTTGTTGTGAATACTACTTTGGGTTCCGGAAAAACAGGGTATACGACACCACATTTTTAGAGTTTGTGAGTTTGTGTTTGTGGTCCGAACAAATTCTCCTATTTCTTTTCAATAAACAGCTGTTTTTGCGAACTTTACGGTTATATTTATGATGTAATGAGTAATATGAGAAAGGCATCATTACACCACTAGGTGGATCAAAATGGGTTTTTTTGTTTGTTTTGGTTATAGAGTTATATCCTCAAGGCCATTCGTCTCTACGGGCGAAAAAACGCGAAATATTATATGAATAAATGAATAGTAGCACTTCGGAAAGTAGTCGTTTTGTGCATCGTATTATTTCAATGCATTCTCGGTAGCCGGTTACCCAGAGCTAAAACAAATCATGATAATATTATTCAAATATTGACTAACACACTATTCCTTCCTGGGAGACATGTAAGAATCAGGAGAATTTCATCGTACTAACAATCCTTCCCTTCCCGAGTATTACAATATTACAATGTAGGTCACACAATGTGAAGCAAACAGTTATTCCAAAGCATGTAGTTTCAGAAAAAAAAGTTTTGCAAGCTCAACTGATTCTGTTCAATAATGGGGTAGTAATGCACGGGCGATCTCTAATGCTAATGCAAAAACGTCGGATCATTTTGTAGTCTTTAAAAGTTTGATTCCTAATTGAATTTTCTTCTATAAAGCGCAATGACTGATTTTCAAGAGGATCTTTTGTAGTTTTTGTTCCCCATATTTAATCTCATGCAAATCTCAAACTGCCGTAGCGTTGAAGTTTCAACCGATCGAGCTCAAATTTTGCCTAGTTCATGTGGATCTAAATGGAACTCGAAAAGCTACTATGAAAAAATATTGCACATTTTGTACTTGTTTAGACTCCTGCGAGAACATGATTTGCACAGTTCGCTTCTCTCAGTATAAACATACAAATATGCTCAGTATTCGAAAACCAGTTATGCCTCGTTTGCAGATTTAGTTCTGAATTTAAAGAAGTCCTATTCAAGCGGCATATATTTATTGACATGTAGTTTTTTAAAGTTTTCACTTTTTTATCAAATGTTGAATAGACATTGTTGAAGATTACGTACATTTTTATCTCACCCAGACTATTTTTAACTAGTATTTACACAACCCATTGTTGATTTTGCCAAATATCAATTAGGCTCAGTTTTCAAAAAGTTAGTGATAGCAAAAAAAAAATGGTTTAAGTGGCATCAAACTCCCAAATCACTTTATTGTAGGTTGAGTAAACTCTATCTGTTGTAGTCTAACAGGTAGGTACTCATGAACTTTTTTCCCACGTATTTCCGTGTATCGAATTTGTTCCATTCAAAAACTAGTACGACAAAACGCGTGAGATAATTGAATTCGTTTTGGAAGCAAATAATTTGATTGAATTCGTATCCACTGGTAAAAAAATATTCGATCATGGGCACGGCTCCAAAACTGCATATAATAAATGCGTAATAAATTGAATTAAACTCGGATTATTTCCAATTTATCAGAACTCGTACTAAACATTTACTTTTTGTCCTAACATACTGGTTTTCGATTCGCTTGGCTGCGTCGAAATGTTTCATCGCTGCAGTACCGAAAACCGAGCACCGACGACACGGATTGTTTCGGTTGGTTGGTGAGTTCCTTCGACGCCTTCCCCCCTCGAAATGTAAGCTCCACAAAAAGTTGATATAAGGTCGTGAATTGAATTGTCTCCAGCAAGCAGCTGCGTCGCGGTTCAGCAGGAAGCAAAACTTCAAGTTACTTCTACTGCGGGATAAGACCACCATTTTCTATCCGGTTCCAGAGAATTGCTAAGCATCACATGTCTCGATGGGAAAGCGAACAAATGTTTAATGCATAATCACATAATAAATTACTCTAAAATGAATATTTTTCATTTCTTATCTTCGTACGATGGCTGTTGTATTTCACTTTCATACAGTTTAATGTTGCTTGACATTTCCGGTACGGTTCCAGTCGCTGATACTGGCAATGCCGGTTCGGTATGAAGTGTAACAGGATGCACCCGTCGGGTTCCATTGCGAAACACCCTCATCTGGCTTGTCATACTGCAGCAGGTCTGATATATTGTGCCACAGGTCGTCCTGCGATGAGGCCAACCGTTGGATGGTTCCGCCATCGTCGGCACAGAGCCAGCCGCGGCCACCACGGAAGAGTGAAACGGTTTGGATGGTGGCATATGCTCATGCAGTTGGAAATAGTGCGATAAAAAGTTTTTTTTTCTGTACAAAATAAACATTTAATATTTGTAGCGGAATGTACATACTGTGATTTGCAAAGAGTGCAGCGGAAGGGGCAGGATCATTGCAGTTAGTCCGCATTTACTCTGCCTGCCTGTCTGCCAGTCTTGATTGCGATTTGGAAAGTCGGTAGAATACGTGGTTCAGCCTTGTGGTGTCGTATACGGTAATTACTACCGGTATCCCGTGCATAATGAAGTTTAAAAATCAGGACGAGTATAGCATGAAGGGTAAGTCGATGCATTTCACGCAACCCGCCTGGTTTCGATTCCCAATCCTGTCTACAGAATCAGAAATTTTTTTCTGATCCGAAGAGGCGAATGACCTCTATAATCGAAAAAAAAAACAAAAGTTTGAAAATTATTCCAGTGTGACCTAACAAAGAATTTATTATATTATGATAAGAAACAGTGTAGTTTGTCAGATCCAGGTCCGGCAGAACATTTTGGGCCTTAGTTATAAATTGAAAATAGAAATCCAGAAACAATAAATATCGTGAAATTCTTCTGAAATGAAGTTTCGATTTTATAGTGATGTGTGTGTCATATAATTTTGAAAAAGTTGACTGTGTTGTTTTCAGGCGCGTACTCAGAAAATTTTTTCGGGAGGAATTCAGAACATGTTTATTAATTTCCATACGTATGGAAATATGTATGTAATTACTTGGTTATGAAATCGTATTTTTTGGAAATTATCCATTGACTCAAACACCTAAGTAGGGGCATAACAGGACACTTTTTGGAAATTGAAGAAAACATCCATTAAGGAATGTATTGAGAATAAGCTATCCACCAATATTTCTTTTAAATTATGATAAAAAACGATATTTTATTCGAACTAAAAGTTGATCCTTTATTGTGCGAGGTTAAACTTGAGCATAATGAAAACTGGATGAAATTTAAGTTATTCCTTCACGAATTTTCGAACTTCTGATCGAACGCTCTTCATCAAGTTCCGGACAAGTGTTGCATCACATATTTGGACGCTTGAGCTCAATTTTGTTTGAACTCCTGCATGTTCCCAGCTGCCTTACCAGTCTTCTGAAAGACCCTCTTCACGATTGTCCAGTAACTTTCGATGGGTCGAAGCTGAGGGCAATTTGGTGGATTGATATTTTTCTCAACGAAATTTATACCCTTTTCCGCAAGCCAATTGAGAGTGGTTTTGGCAAAGTGAGTCGACGCTAAATCCGGCCAAAACAGTGGAGGTGTACTATGCTTCTTATATAAAGGCAGCAATTTTTTCTGGTGTCAAATCTTAATTTCAACCTTTCGTAAGACTGACGTCTCACCCTCCAGCTAACTGACGTCTATCTATCACATGAAAGTGCGTTTACAAAATCAATCCAAGGATCGAAATAAGTGCAGGTTTGTAAGATATTTAAGCAGTCCGATTTAACCCCGTGTCTGATCTAGCCCTGGTCTCACCTAATAATTTCTTGAGTTTCGTCGCAGAGGGGGTTTTCATCGGGGAGGAGCGGTTTAAACCGCTTATCATAATGGCGGTCATAATTTTGTTCTGATAACTAATGATTCTCAATAAAAGTAATAGTAAATTCTGTAGCTCCCAACAAAACTCCGCAATAAAACAACTTTTAAGTGATCCATTTGTTATTAGTAAAACTATAACACATGGACTGAAAAGTCCCGGACATAACACATAGATGGCGCTAGTTTTGTTGCAGTCACCTTTCATGAACATAAAAGAACCAAAAAATAGTTTTGAATGTTTTTTTCCTCAAGAATTTTTGTTTCATCAAGACAACGCACGGTGGGAAAAAACGATCAAAAACGTGACTTTACTCAATAATTTCATAAAAACCCAAGCAAATATTTTCAAAGTTGGTATTTCTTATGCAAACATTACCGTAGAATCGATTGGTGATAGTTATAAGATCGGAAAAATTCACTATCATGCCCATTTTGCTCCATTTTCTCTTTTTGCTGACTTAACTTCGAAGACTTAACCCTGAAAAAATGAATTTTACTAATCGGAAGCTACTCCGGACATGTTCTTAAGTTCGATCAGTGGATTGCTTTTAATAAGAATGACCGCAAATAACTGTATTCTGTTTTACCCCTAATCATCTTCTTCTGCGAATTTACAGAAAAAAAAGTTCTACTGATTGTTGTTTGGACCAATTATGGTTAAACAAGGCAGTTCTAAATTTCGCATATAACCTCAAATAATAATTTACAAATAGTTGCCATGATCGCTTGCTTTGTGCTACATCGTTTTACCCCAATTTTCCCTCAAATATAATTTTATGTTGAATTCAGATTTACAATTTCGAAGCAGATTTAATATGACCTATCAATATTGGTCCATATTACGTAGAAAACTTCAGTAATCCAAGTACACATAATAGAATGACAGTACTAGACCGTTTAATCCTCTTTACCAAAAAAAAAAGTTGTATCTCTGGGTGAACTTTATTTCGTATTTCGATAGGAGGGTGATTGCGGTTGATTAAAATCGATTGATGATACGAAGAAAGACCTAAACGTAAAATTACAAATAAATTCAATGACCGCACGAATCATATACCGTTTTACTCAATTTTTTAATTGAGCCTTTTGATAAATATTGATCTACAATCCGGAAGAAGATCTAATACGAACTATTATTTCGACATTTTCATTGAAATTCCGCTGTTACTTCGTATTCGAGGAAAGTGCCGGATGAACGTGATCAACAACATTTTTTATAAACACTAATAAACTCTCCAGGGTTTCCAAAAATCTTCAAGAATTATTTTTGAAATAAATGTCTATGACACAAAAATATTTATATGAAACACGAAAAAAATCTACCTAAATATGTACGTATTCAATACAAATGTTAGCAGTAGTTCTTGACAATAGTTGTTTAGTCCTACGTCAACTGTTCGAACAACCCCATAGGGCTATCCATCAGATAACAAATATACAGGCTCGAACAATTTTTCTCAAAATCCTGTGTAAATTTCAAATTTGCTATACGTTGGAAACGCTACAGCCACCTACTCGACTTTTCGCCGCGATCTTCTAAAAAGATAGCAAAATTTCCTGCCTGTTATATAAATTTTCGAACTACAACAATTTTAACACTTATCACACGATTTCTCTAAGTGTTAAAGACAAATTTATTTCCATGTCGCATAAATCACACGAGAATTCGATCGGAATAAAATAAAAATAAACTTGTTATTTTAACCAACAGCAAAACATAAATCTAGCGTGAAGTGAAAGTTGCACCCAAAATTGTGACTCATGTGAAAGCGGCACCCAAATCGTGGTGACACCTCGTGTCGATCGTGATGACATCTGCAAGTGTGTTCGCCACGTTGATTTAGCAAATTATACACACAGTTCATATATGAGCCTGTATATCTGTTATCTGTGGCTGTCCTTTGTAGTTTTTTGTTCTCCAGAAATTTTCTCTGGAATTCGTGATGAAATATAAATCTTTGAAAGGAATCTAAAAACTAAGATAACAAAATATAAACAGTTTCATGAAAGGCTTTCATTACCTACATGGTTTCAATGAAGATTCTTCTAGAATGACTTTGACATTGTGGGCAGTGTTTTATGATAACATGAATTATTTATTTCCGAAAAGCTACAATGCAATTGTAAAACAAAAAATAAGGCTAAAATCTGATAAAGAAATGGTCTTTGAAATAGGTTTTTTAAGACCACTAAAGACAACTTAAAAAAAAATTTATTACTTGCAATAGATCGCATTGGTTAAAGCTGTCATAAAACAGGTGTCTAAGTCAGCTTACGTTCGGAACGGCAGAAACCAAGTACAGTATTGTGTAGTGAACAATAGAACGATCCCGAAATGAGTGAAACAAATGAACGAAAACCACCGAAGCCAATACGAAAGAATACAATTGTTGTTGATTTCAGACAGTGAAAAATTCGAGCTTCAATGCGAAAACTTGAAGGTTTGCTCAAGGAGCAAATGAATCTTGATATTAAACGTGTGCATTTACTTCAATGCAATAAGACAAATAATGTTGTTTACATCTAGTTTTATAGAGAGTCAGGTGCAATTCAATTCGCTAAAGACAATTATAATGTGCACTATGTGATGCCTGAAATCATCAAGTACACCATACCAGTGTATATGGAAGATAGTATATACCTAGACGCAATTGAACGGTGTTGTGGTCCCATCGATATCCATTTCCGGAATTGCAGGATTTAAAATTCCAACCCTTCATGTAAGCGGCAACGCAGATAACTCACTACTGCCACATTATTTCCGATTTCGAAAGTAATAGTTAAGGAACACTGGAATGGAACTCGTATTGATTACTGAGAGATAATTGAACCGATTTGTATTGATTTGATTCCAATGAAAGGTTCTCTCCGGTTGGTATTGAATTCTTTTCGGATTTGATTTGCGGTTCCGTATTTACACATGGATGAGGCGAAAGCTTCAAATTGTCTTACATATCAATGAAGTGGTAAAAACCGTACAATTTTTTTTAAACTGGGTTTGCATTAAGGGGGGTAGGGTCTAACACTTTTGAAAAATCATTTATTATTTTCATTGTATTTTCTCATAGTAAAATATTTCAAGAATATTCTGTGAAATTTTCAAGCCAATCGGAACTAAACTCAGTAAGTTATGGGGCTTTATCTTTGCTTATCTCATACTGCGAAGAAGTAAGAGCTCGGCACACAGGCCCAAGACTTCTGCTTCGATTGACTTAAAAACTTGACAATTAAACATTCTTGAAATGTTTCATTATAACTAAATACAAAAGAAATAATATGATATTTTGAAAATGTTAGACCCTATGAGGTCCCTAGAATAATAAATTGTTTTCTTCGATTTTATAGACAAAAAATTTTAAACGCGTTTTTCTCGAAAGCAGGTTTTGAAAGTCCGTGTCCATCGTCATTCAAAAACTACTGAATCATTTTTTTTTAAATTTTGCACACACTTTCTGCATATAAAAAACCAGACCCCAACGTTTTCCTTTTCGTTGTTTATTACTTTGAGAAGGTTTTACAGTTATAAAATGGCGGATTTTTTCGTGATAAATCGTAGTTTTCATTTTGAACCAATGTTGCTTGAATATCAAAAATACAACGAATGTCAATGATCATCGCTCGCTTCCCTTCGCCTTTGTTCGATAATCGTTCTGGTATTCGGACTTGTCCGTATATTCGGGCGCGAACGAAGCCGACGCTGCTTTGTTACTCGCACGAATATCTATTCCTTGCAGTTGTTATTCGCATTGGACATACCCCCGAATGACTTAACGCGAATATGGAACGAATATTCATACAGCGATCATCGCCAAACCTAATTCGCGATGATCGTTCGTGCTGTCTTTGAAACAAGCAAATTAAGATGTTTCCCCCCACACTATTACCATAGTCTTATGTGTATGTGATGAACCATATTCCAGCACTCTCCCATTGCTGTTACCCAACGAGATATGATGAATTTATTAGAAAGCTTCGCGAAGAATGGAAACCAACGATCTTCGCCGTGACGCTATTCGATCCTATTCGAAGAAAAAAATAAATGAACGAATGACAAACGAATGTATAAAACGAACATGCACGATGTATACCAGCAGCGAAGAATGTATTAGTATATTCGGGTTCTCTACGATTATTGCTTATTCCTTTTCACCCTTCTCTCTTTCGTGCAGTGAATAGTTCTACGTTGTTCGAGACTGGCATATTCGAAGGCAGTATAATCACAGCGAGGATGCGTGAATGAATTATTTACACGAAGAGTATTTTCAACATTGTTTTGAACAACCACCAAAAATTCACAAAATTTAAAAAAATCAAACAGAAACGTTGGGATCTAGAAAAACTTTTACTCGATCTATGCTGCTTTGATTTGTTCACTTCTGATAAGTCTGCGCCGAGATACAGTGGACACCTCAAATCATGATTGTTAAGAAGCGTTCTCAAAAATACCTCTTCACCGACTTATTTCTTCATATTTTTCCACGAAAAAATTACAAAATGTTGTTCGAATGATGTTTTTTATCATGCAAAACATTTGAATTTATTTTGTTGCACGATAATTCTGTAAAAAATTTTCAAAAATGTGGATTTTTTTCATCATTTAGATCCTACCCCTTCATTAAGTATCTCGATTCGATCCGAATTTTATCGAATCGAGCATGTTTCGTATTATAGTTCTCGATTCTAACTCGATCAGTGAGCTTCGTTCGAGTTCACAGTAGTGGATTTTCGAGTAGTTTGGACACTATGAAAACAAAACAATTGACCTCTAAAACGGCTGAACTTGATAGAAAATAGTTTTTTGCTGTCCAACTTTTCAACTCCGTTTTATTTTAGTTTTTGGACAAAGATCGATGATAATATTGATAACCTTTTTTATGCAGTTTTGTGTATTGTAAAGTATGTACGACTGAAATGTTATATCCGAGGTCGTACGTTATTATTAAGTTCTAGAAGAATAAATCGAAACTACTCCAAAAACCTCTTTAGAAAAACATTGAAAAAAATTTAGAAATATTTCAGGAATTATGGGGAGCCTTTCTGATTTTTTTCAGAATTTCAAAATGTATTCCATGTCAAAAAATGTTCAAAATTTTCGTTTTTGCCTTTCTCTATAGAAAGGTATTAGAATTGCTGGAAAAACCGACTTTCGAACGGAGTCTCGGAGACCCATAGTGTTATATATCATTCGACTCAGTTCGACGATTTCGGATGTGTGTGTGTGTGTGTGTGTGTGTGTGTGTGTGTGTGTGTGTGTGTGTGTGTGTGTGTGTGTGTGTGTGTGTGTGTGCACTTTTCGAAGATATTTTTACCGCTCAATTTTGTCAGAGATGGTTGAACCGATTTTAACAAACTTAGGCTCGTTTGAAAGCTACTGTCAGGCCATTGATCAAGTTCGAAGATCAAATGGCTGTGACTTTTGGTTCCGGAGATATGATGGTATAAATGACGTAACCGACAAAACACGTTGATTTTTACCGCTCTTATGTACATAAGGGTGCCAAAATTTTGGAATAACCTCTATTTTCGTTAAGCTCTAGTGCTCAAAAGTTTAAGCACTTCGAAAAAAAGCCTTCATGAAAAATTTGAGCTAAATCGGACATGCGTAAGGGGTGCTGCCCGGTGGTAAAGGTTTGACAATTTTCGATCTTGAAAAAGCACCATAGGGGGGAGTACATGAAATTTCCAAAATCGAAAATTTTTTTTGATGCCGAAACTTTTAAAACTGCATGAAACATCGAAATTTTGTGTCATCTCAAAAAAATTTGTTTTTTGAAAAAATTAACTTTCTGAACTTAGAAAAATTTTGATATGTTTTCTAAGTCCCAAAAAGTCGATTTTTTCATTAAAATTTTTTTCGAGATGACACTAAATCTCGACGTTTCATGCAATTCTAAGACTTTTGGCATCAAAAATTTTTTTTCAATTTCGAAAATTTCATGTACTCCCCCCTATAGTGATTTTTCAAGATATATGAAAATTTTACTAAGTGGACTGAGAAGGCTTTTTTTAGATTAGCATCACAGTTCTCATACAAATAGGCAACGCAAATGTCAAGCACTAGTTTGGAAAAATGATGCTGACTGTGTGACATAAACACTGAAGCATGCTTTTGTGAACTACTCGAATCAATCTGAATCAATTGATGTCAAAATTAGTATCCAAATTTATTTAATAAAAGCATGAAACATATTTTCATGAGACTGTTATGAAAGAAGAGAAGGGCATTTTCACACCACTAGGTGGATTAAGAAGGGTTTTTTTTATTTGCATTTACAATTTTAGTTCCACTCTAGATTTTACGTCGAAAATAAAGTATTTATGAGTACACTACGTTGTATTTTTTCAGATTTTTAAATAATGTGGACAAGTATAATATCAGACATTTAAAAAAATAAATAAATCGAAAAACCATGCATCCTAATCAAATTATCATTCAATGGAGACGTGTGGTATTTAGTTGTGAAGGCGACTGATGTATGATGGCGACTGATGTATGAACTAAGTACCATGCGTCTCCATCTGATGATAATTTGATGGAGACGCATGGTTTTTCAATTGATTTTTTAAAGTCTGATATTATACTTGTGCAATCTTTTTTAATCTGAAAGAAATACAGCATAACGTACTCATAAATGATTTAGTTTTGAAGTAAAGTCTAGAGTGGTACCAAAATTGTTAGTGCGAATGAAAGAAATTTGAAAATTTTGAACATTTTTTCTCACATGAAATACATTTCTAAAATGTCTGGGAAAAAAAAGTTTTTTTCTTCAAATTACTTCACGTCACTGAATTTAAAAGCTCCAGAAAATTGTTATAGTATTTATCGAAGTCTCATAGTTTTTTTTGTTAACGACTGTTAGTTGGATGAATTCTACAGATGAACGCACGATGAAAATAACCTTCTACAGAACAAAACCGCTTGAATCAAATAAATGTAATTCGATCATATCCAAATAATAATTCATTCAGTTATAAGTTTTCCAGCAATCGTAATGAGGTATGGTGTTGTAAATGATTCAACCAAGCTGGTACTTCACTTATGCGTTTTGTTACTCTTCACTACTCGGCATAGCTCGCGGTATGCTACTACTCGGCATAGCTTGCATTATTGTTGTCAGAAAAGTTTAAATTTGATCGTTCTAGTTCACAACGCATAAAAGTCGCTGCTTGTCGTTATGCTATTCATAAATATTTGCAGTTAAGCATTAGTGGAACATGTTTAGTAAGAGTTGATAGCTCTTCATGATGAAGTTTAATTTGTCATGAGAAAATTGTTGCGATAATGTAATGATTTGTTGTTACTTTTTCTGGAGTTTTACAGAACTTTTGGATTTTATCGCTTAGGAACAGCAGTGACTGACATGTAAAGAACTAAATGAGAATAGAAGCAAATGATTTACACTGCCAGTGATATATTGTAATCCAAAGGAAATCGTTTTTGATTTACGCTGGTTAAATCTTATTGGGCCTTTTGTCTTTGTTCAAATCGAAGTAACATCCGAACTTTTTTTTTCGAATGGAATGGAACCAATGATGAATATCACTTCAATTCACCTGAGAAAACTCATGCTTCTTGATTACACTCTAAATCTAGTCATTGTTTGTCACAGCACTTTGGGATTCACATGAAATTGATCGGTTAAATCCAATCATAATGGGCCATATTTTACGTGTTTCGACTATCGCTAACATTCTAAACGCTGCACATAAAACGTCGGCATACCTAAAAGGAAGAGTACGGGCTACGTACGTAAGTACGAACCGGCAAGGCCGCTCGAAGCGAAGCTGGATAAGTTGTTACTTTCCGTTGCATAAATTGCTGGTGCTATGAAAATCCCAAAACAACCGATAGCTACCTGAACCGGAAGGCAGTGGTGTAGAGCCCACTGGAAGTTGAACTGTTGTTGGCATTTGGAAATCTGACAACCCCACACGCATAGCAATAAATAAGCATATGCAATATATCTCATCCGGCTTACGGCGAGCAGCGGCAAATGTGCGATTCCGCCAGCCAGCCAGCCAGCCAGCGTGCTAGACTTAGATGGAAATTTATGTACTAGAAAATCTCGCCTTACTTTTGTCGCAGGCCGACGTGAATCGATGGAATTCTTCGTTCTTTGGTAGTTGGTGTTCATTTTATAGCAAAACGTCAATGGATTAAGGAATTGTATTTCTTTCTACGTTTTTTTTAAACTTTGTAACCGACTAGTTTTCGCTATCTGCAATCTTGAGAACTATTGTTCAACGTACAATTCTCACATGCTCCGTCGATCCAGGTTTTTAATCGGTTCGTTCATGTATGGACCATTACGCCAATAACTGACACAGTTTTGTAATCCAAGCCTCCATTTACGAATTAAAGCGGAATAAGTTCTAAGGAAAGTTTACATAAGGTGGAATTTGCCCGCATTTTATAATGTAAAACTTAATCGGGTGGATATTGTCGGAACGGATATGATAAGTAGATGCCGGAAAACCATGTTTGAGGTCGTTTCAAAATTCAACATGCCAACTTCCGGTATAACAATATTCTTTGAAAAATTACTTAAAAAATGTACATTTTCGAAGCGGATTTCTGGAGTAAATGCCCGAAAATGATGTTTGAAGTCGTTCTTAATTCTCAGATGAAAACTTCCGGTTTGACAATATTCCTTGAAAATTCTTATAATATAAATATTATGAACTGCTGTTGTTCATGATTATAATGGCTCTGAAAAGCATCGATTAATGAATGAATCAATCTTCCATATTGATGTGATTTCCCACGAAAAAGCAGAATATTCCTCCTTTATTTGAAATTGAAAGCTTGATTTAGAAACTGAATCAGATACTGATTTATGAACCTGGAACTGAATCCCTGATGCTGAATTCTGGAACTGAGAACTGCGCATGAACCAATCGAAATTGGATGCACTTTACTTTACTTCTTGCTCAGTCAACTGCGTAGGCTAGAATGAACGAAAGGTATCAAGTGTCAATCTTCTATATCAGATATATGCAGCAATGAAATGTCGCTTACTACCTCAAAACGGTCGTCGAGGGAATTGTTGATACTTTCACACTTACATTTACATTTCAGAAAAGTTGATTTTTTAATTGTTTGTGGTTATGTCATACAACTGAAAATTTTATCATAAAGTAATGTAAGACGCATTCACGTCAAAATTAAACTTATGAACACTTGTAATCGCTAATATGAGAAATTAAAGCAAGTTTCTTTTCAGATTTTTCGTTTTGAAATCGGAATAGACAAGTTAATTTGTACGGACAGCAGTTAACAAGACCACATGTTCGATCAGTTTAAACGATTCATCAAGGATTTTTTCGTTATTTGATGATAAAAATTTTTGAGTTTATTAGTAGTTAGATTACATAAATCCTTTTATAGATCACTGAACTAAACTAGGGTAACGGCTCCCTATTTCATCTGAGATCCTATTTCCATCTCATCCCGTCACTTCATTACTTTGAACATGAATAATATTTTACAACCTACCTGAACCAAACTGTGAAATGTTTGAAAATGATTATGAAAGCTATTGTCACACTTTCCCATTGAATGAAATGGTTTTAAATTCTTCGGTGATCGTTTTTTCCATATAAAATAGGTTCACTTTTCAATTTAGGATACATTTTCGTCTCAAGATTTACAGTTCGTCATGTTTCTGATTATCTACTAATCGATTCGTCTCAAAATATGATCACTATTTCGCACAATTACACTACCGTTGAATGCTGGATGACTTCATAATTAGTAACGTTCACTTGCCACTTGTTTAGTTAACGATTAAAAACTTCAAAAATTACCCGACAAGCAATAAAAGTCTTCAAAAATATGAGATGAAAGTTTTTCACATAGTTTCCTTGATTGCGCTTTGTTTTCATCTCATTTGGTTTCGCAAAGTTGCCAAGTTATCTCATAATGTTACAAAACAAAATTTGTGTTTCTTCTTCAAATTATCATCACAAAATATGTTTTTGGTATTCGTGACATTAGTTTAATTATATTATTGATATTAAGACTATTGAAATAACCATTGTGGCAAATCTAGTAGCACTGGTTCCATTCCGCTATACGTCAACATAACGCTGTGAAGTGTGTGTGTGTTTCATCGGCTGTGCATAGTGATGCTAGATATTTTCATAAAAAATATGTATTACTTTGCATAGAAAGTCTATATCTGCTCTATCTGTTTTCACTAATAAAATGGTGTTAATCATAATGTCATAATGTTATCAGCATAAAAGATTTACACTTTAACATGTGATTTGTCCGTTGATTAGTAAACTTTTAAAGAATCACTGCAATAAAATACTGATAGATACTCAGAGAGAAAAGTCTAATTTTTCACTTCTCGTTTTTTATGAACCTGTACAAATATGTATTAAATTTAGAAAATCTGTATAAAATCTGTACATTGATTTAAATCAGTATGCGAACGCAAAAATCTATACAATACGAGATAAATCTGTATAAATGGCATCTCTGACTCTGCATTTTGTTTTAAGAAGGGCTAGTGCTAAATAGTAACAATTCCGTTTTTAGTTTTATTTAAAGTTCAGCAAATTAACTTTGCAATCAAATTTTAAATTTAAAGCGAAATGTAACGGAAACGACCGAAAATTTTTTGAACGTTAAAATGGTTTCAAACTGGTTCTAAAAATATCGTGTGTTGTCTAATAGTTGGCATTAGGCCGTTTTTGAGAAGAATTCTGACATTTTGAACCTGAGAGTGTAATAGTGGAACATTTTCTTTTGATTGCTGTCGTCATTACTAATTTATAGGATGAATAAAGGACCAACGATAGGATGGATAAAAATTCATTGAGATGAAATTAGGAGCAGAGTAGTGAACACATCATAAGTGTTTTTAGCTGTTTCATGAATATTAGTTAAATGTTCAAGAAATGTGAATCAATTCTCAACGTGGATCAAGGCGAATGAAGTAGTAATATGAAAAAGTTGTAGTGATTTTAGTGGCTAAATCGGGGTTTTGATGCGACGTTTTTACAAATGAGATGAAATAGGGAGCCCTTACTTTTTGCTTTTCTCATATGGAAAGGCCATACAATCACTGTGAAAACAATTTTTAACCGTGGCCCGGAGGGCCGAACTGAGCAAATGTCTGTGCGTGAGTGTGTCTGTATGTATGTTTGTGTAATAACAATGTGTTCTCGATTTTCTCGGAGATGGCTTGACCGATTTTCACAAACTTAGATTCAAATAAAAGGTCTCTTGGTTCCATAGCTCGCTATTGAATTTTATAACCAAATACGTTGAATTTAAGTATACCGGATCATCGTTCCTGGTTCCGGAAGTAGTGGAAAAGTGTTCGTGTGCTCCTAACCGGAAATCACTCCAATTTCTCAGAATTTGGCCCAAAACTGTTACAATATATAGGTTAAGCTAGTTGATGACCAAACGAAACGAATTCAGCTATGCCGGCTCGAAGCTCACGGTTCCGGAAGTACCGGAAATAGTAGTCGAAATGTATGCCCAATCAAACTTTTTTTGTTCCTGATCCAATACGGAGAGATTCCCTCTATCGAAAAAGAAAAGTGGAAGAATTTTTTCCCCGGTATTCTAAATGGCGTACGTTTATTACGCATACACTTGAAGAGGCCTATACCTTCTTATGTGATTTTCGGTCAAGATACAAGAATTCCGTGCAAATCATTTGTTACATATGACAATCAGATGGCCACATGTCAATATTGTCAAAAAGCTGTTCACTACGGTAAGCCATGTGATAAACTGGACAAGGAGACAACCACACCAAAGGACAACGGTGCTTCCTTCACACCAACCCTAAGCAACCCCAGTACACCTGTGACAGCCACCAACAACAATGCAGCATCCCCTTCAACGAAACCATCAGTATCCCCTATAGAACAAAGTACACCAGCTGCAGTTAACAATTTACCCTCCAACCAACCAGCAACTGCAAACAATGTACAACAAGGCGCATCTACAGCAACTAGCAACGAAAAGGAAATCGACAAATCGATGCGGCAATGGATGACGAGACGAACCACGAACGAAGTGCCCCTCTATCCTCGCAGGAAGGAAATGGAAGTTCCTCTCCCCCTAGAAAAAGGGTGACAACGAGATCCAACTAAAAAAAAAAATTATTTAAAAAAACGGCTCAATCGGCTGAATAAAAAATATCTTTTAATCAAATAAATACACAATTACCGTTCTTTGAAAAATACAATAAAAACAAACTGTGGTAATCCATCTAGTGTTGTTATGGTGTCTTGCCATATCACTAATACGGTCATATTTTCCTTAACACTTTTCCTTGATTCTTGAAGCAAAACAGAAAAGTTTGTTTGGACAGCAACTAGTATAACCTACAAATTGAAATGGTTGTTTCGAATACAGTCTTTATACTACAAAATAAATTAAATACCTGCAATAAACTGATCACCTAAATTCATTCCAAGCAAGATACTTTCAGAGAATAAATATACACATGTTAGCCAGAATTGGTTTATTCAGTCTTCTGTCCTAGGCTAAATTCCCACACCGAGGACTCAACGCTATCAATCAAATCCTGTGCAATACTTGCGCCATCTTTCTAACATTTCTTCATTCTCTCTTTTTTTCAAATCCTTGTCATTTCCGAAAACATCGTTTGACCAAAATTACTTTTCTGAGCGGTTAGTGGAATTAACTAAATCGATTCAAAAAGAAAAAAATAATTCCATCCAATAATACACTGAAGTCTTTTTTTATGCGAATTTACGTACCGCATAAAAAACGCATAAAAAAAACCGCAAAGCTCTGAAAATTCGCATAAAAAAAACCGCATAACTCTGAAACTTCTCATTAAAAAACCCGCATAACTCTGAAACTTCGCATAAAAAAAATCGCAGAAGGGAAACCGCATAACTCTGAAACTTCGCATAAAAAAAACCACATAACTCTGAAAATTCGCATAAAAAAAACCGCATAACTCTGAAAATTCACATAAAAAAGTCGCGTAAAAAATCCGCATAAAAAAACCGCATAAAAAAAGACCTCAGTGTATAGTCGAATTAAATTTTTGAATTGGTGTTTGTTGTCTAATGGACAACGGTCGTGAGAATGCTAGGATTTAGATCATTGTTCGATGTACGCTTACTAACTCGGTGCTGTTGTAGAACTGTGTCTACCACAGCTCAGGGTGGCGAAATGGTAAACCCTAATGTACGGATTGCATAAGAACGCAGGTTCGAGTCCTGCCTCTGAGCGTATCTTTTTCCAAAAAATCATCTTTTTCATATATTGACTTCACCAATATTATGTTTCTACTCAGTCATTACAAAAACTGAACTTAGTTATATGGCGACTTTACGTCAAACCAACTAAAATCAATAAATCGATATGTTGCATGTTAAAGCAATTTACACAGGTCTATTCTATCAGCCGCTTTCAATCCCAAAATAATCATTCCTCGGCTTTGATGGAAACATTTCAATGTGGTTTGGATGGGTGGTGGAACGAAAAATCTCATATCTTTTTCTTTAGGTAAAATACCCACTCGGAATCCTGAAGAAGTTTTCCAAGTTCCAGAAAAAAATGTGAATGCGTTTTGTATACTTTGTAAACTGTCGAGCCGCATCGTGCCAATTGTTGACAGCCGAACAGTTATTTTGTCGACGTAAAAAAAACTCCGCTAGAGTGAATGGCCAAAAACATACCCAGTCCGTGTTCCAGATAGAATAAGGATTCGATACATACAAATAATGCAAGTAATTTTGTTCCAGATTCAAATATTTTATCAGATATTCACCAAAATGTGTTGCGCAATTTAAGAAGTTGAAGATTGATTAACCTACCCAAGTAACCATAAGCATAAGTTGATAGCACTAAACTGGCATGAAATCAGCACTAATACGATATAAATGTCGTATTGTAACCTTAACATTGTGTTTAAGTCGTATGTTTGAAACACTGCAATTACGCAGCATCATAGTTGGCACGATGTGATAATAAAGCGCTAATATAAAATATACAAGCATTAACGATTTTATGCTATAAATATTGATTTACTGTCACAATAGAACAAGTACAATGTTATTATAATACCGATATATTGCTTAAGTTTCTTTCTGGAAAATCTTGACAGCTTAGTTTGACTGACGAAAACATAATATGAGCATTAAAAAATATTGTGACTAATTTCCTCAAAGTGCAGCTTTTTACTCATCAAGTAGGGATAAAGGAATTGCTCTCATAGTACCTTAGAACGCAGCGGATTGGTGAAAAGCAAAAATTTAGGAAACAAATTAATAGCTCCATCGAAGTCCTGAAATGGAAGTTTTTCATATTTCTATTTTCCTTGTTTACTCGGCTAGTTCTACTCATTGCCAATCGAATGTAGTTTACAATCTAATAATCAAGTATTTCGACTAGACAGCACTACTACGAAGTTTCTAAAAAAATAGCACTAATATTTAAACTGTACATATTTCACTATATTTCAAGAACCGGTTTAATCGAAGTCTGTTCGTACGGTCACCAACTAAAATGACGTAAAAACTTTACTAGTTTTTATTCAAATTTTGAAGTTACGTAATAAATATGACAACAATCATACATCATTTTTTTATCGTTTAGTGATCGAAGTAAAGAAAATCTTCAAACAGGGAAAAATTGTCAAGAAATCATATCTGAAGTTCGTAAGTTAGTAAATTTCTGAAGTTTCGTAAGTTAGAAAAGAAAGACGTAGTCCTATGACAAACATTTCTAAAGATCAATTCAATGTAAAAAACGAGGAGTCTTATGAAAATGGGGAATTTGAAATAAATTTTAGTAAAGGCTCGTTTCGTGAGTTTTTTTTACTGACATATCTACCTTTCATTATGGTGATGGTAATTATCTACAAAACTGTATAAACAATTATCGCATGCTGAAAATAAAAACTTTCCAGCTCCGAAAATCACATTTCGCGTTCGTATCAATTGTTTGTTTGAAATTTCTATCTACAAACTATGCACCTTGACACACGACCCGCCTCATTTGGATGGATTCAAAATTTGGAGTTCTTTATGGTGATTGGATCCATATATCTTTCAGCCGGTATAGTTTATCAACAGGTTCGAAAGTATTCATCCTTCAAGCGACGGAGAAGACCAACTCCTGAACGCACCGTGCGGGAGTGCAACGATCTGTCACTGTCGGTCTGTTAGAACTTAGATATATATGCCATGAGCCGTCTGATGAAATTGAAACTTTGCTTTCGACGAACGAAATGCGTCGATTTCCAATAGCAACAATCCAAATTTATGACCTTTCCGAAGCATAGATAGCTTGTGTTGGTAGAAGGCTGTACCTGTGGAGTCAGATCACTGGTGAAACAGTCAGTTTCAGAGGGTAGATTTTTACTCAACTGCAGAGTAGGTTACCAGGTTATGTCGTAAACGGGACTGTTATCTGTCGCGTTGATATAGGTCATGAAATATCCTTTGCAGAATTGTTTCTTCTCCAGTTTCAACATTTAGTATAGAAGTGGAAAAGCATTACAAGTAAAATTCAGTTCAGTTTTAATTAAAAACATTTGTTGGACATGCATTCGTTCAATTTAACCGATGGTGGTTGAAAGCATTTGTTGTGGTAGAGAATTATACTAAACATTGTATTCAAAGCACGTTAGTAACATTAATTTGTTTGTAAGTTTGTATTGTTTGAGTTTAATTTGAAACTTTCAAATCACTGAAAATTTATTCTTCGAACTCAATCGAAGGTCAGACAGTATCCTTCAAACGAGCCTAGGCTTGTTAAAATTGGCTCTGTAATCTCTGAGAAAATTGTGCGGTAAGAAAACAACGTGTTTTGTCGGTTACGTCACTTATACCATCATATCTCTGGAACGGAAAGCGCCAGCTATTTGATCTTCGAATTTGATCAATAGCTTTACAGTAGTAGCTTGCAAATTTTCTCAAAGATGGCTGAACCGATTTCAACAACCTTAGATTCAAATGAAGGGTCTCTTAGTCCCATAGGTTTTTAATGAATTTTATCCGGATCGGACTTCCGGTTCGGGAGTGACAGGGTAAAATTTCCAAAAAATGAAGAAAAAGTGCTCTCGATTTTCTTAGAAAACGCTCAGCCAATTTTCTTCCACTATGGTTCAAATTTACCGGCCTTGAAGTCGCATAAATCGCCATTGAATTTAATTTAGATCCAACTTTCGGTTCGGGAGTTACGGGGTGAAATGTGAAAAATGAACTAAAAGCATGCAATCGATTTTTTCAGAGCCTATTTTCACAAGCGTAGATTCAAATAAAAGCTCTCACAATCCCATATAATTCTACCAAATTTCGTCCGGATACGACTCCCGGCTCCGGAGTTACAAACTCATAGGTATAAAAGTTTCATTTTCATGGGTGGCTGTGTAATCACTGTGAAAACCGACTTTTTAAACGAGGCCTGGAGGGCCGAATGTAATATACCATTCGATTCAGCTCGA
The DNA here is from genome assembly GCF_030247185.1 of Malaya genurostris. Taxonomy (NCBI): domain Eukaryota; kingdom Metazoa; phylum Arthropoda; class Insecta; order Diptera; family Culicidae; genus Malaya; species Malaya genurostris. The sequence goes on from NC_080571.1 coordinate 261,585,264, forward strand.
CGAGCTGGGCAAATGCCTGTGTGTGTATGTATGTAACAAAAATATGCATTCTCACTTTTCTCGGAGATGACTGAACTGATTTTCACAAACTTATTTTCGAACGAAAGGTCTTACGGTCCCATAGCCTGCTTTTGAATTTCGTTCCGATCTGACTTCCGGTTCCGGAGTTATAAGATAATATGCAAAAATAAGGTATAAAATATGTACTCAATTTTATCTGGAATGGATTGACCGATTTTCACAAACTGAAATTCAAACGAAAGGTCTTAAAATTATTAAAAATTTTTTAGAACATTCCACCCGGATGCGATTTTTAGTTTCGAAACTAGAGTACGAAGAGTGAATAATTTTCAATTTTATCTGTTTTTTTTTGTAAACAATGGCAAACACAAGTACTAATCCAATAAAAATAAAGTTGATTTGGCACCAATAGTTTTCCATTCTCTATTCCGGAAGGACCGAAAGTAGCGAAGAAAACTCCAAAAGTAGAACTCGCTTAAATTTCAAAGCGATGCTTGAACCCATTTTCACAAATCTTGATGAAAATTGAGGCTCATATTAATTCAAAAACTACTGTGAAATTTTATCTGGATCTTACTTTCGGTTCCGCAGTTACAGAGCGATGAGAGACAAGGAATTCAAACCGCCATATAAAATGACGATACAAAACCAGTACGCACCGGTACGAGCTGGCACGGTAGAAGAAAACACAACTCACCTTTACAAACAATGCACTCAGCGGCCTGTGTTCAATTTCGTACACGTTATAAAGAAAACGAAAACCTACACCTCCGCTGATTACTTATTCACTTTCCTCCGATAGAGCGTGACCGATGTTTACAAAACTAGATTCAAATTAAAGGTCTTATGATCCCATACACAGTTTTAAAATTCATTCGAAAACAACTTTCGGTTCCAAATTACTGGATGAAGAGTATATAAAAATGTCACTTTAAGCGGCAAAGCCAAAAACGTAAAAAAATTCTAAACTGGGCTCGAAATTATTCCAACCGTTAATCATTGTTAGTAGACGGCCTATCAAACTAATTCCGGCTATACTGTTCCTGATTTCTGATTCCGGAGGCATCGAGAATAGTATTTAAATACTACAACATGAAAATCAGACAATTTTCTCAGAACTTAGGTTTAAGTAGAAGGTGCTTCAAGTAAAATTCCTAGTTTTCATCTGGATTCGACTTCCGGTTCCGGAACTACTGGGTTAAGCGTTAGCGCTATTTAAAGTGATGAAGCAAACGAGGGAAAATTTCTTTTCAATAAGGTTCAAAACTTATAGTTTCCTTATATTACATTTCCTTATATGACATTGGTGGGGAAAGGGTTCCAATCAGCTTTTTACAGCCCTGTCCAAAATGTATTGCCCTCCCCGTTAATTTGTATCAGGCCGAATTAGCGCATGCGCGTCATATAAACGCCTCTTTCAATATGAGGAAATTATATTATTACCCTACAGTTTCTATTATTTATTCATGTTGGTTTTCTTACCTTTGGTCATAGTTAATATTCTGTTTTATCTTAATTCCAGTGTTCTATTCAATTGTGTTTCGTAAATGTCTTTCGTTGTCCTTCTATTTTATTTCCATTCCGTACTTTTGCTGATGTTATTTTATTCCCTGAAATGTAAAAGTTAGTTGTATGCAATGGTCTTTTTAGTCTTACCGATGTTCCATTTTGTATCTAAGATTTCCTAAGAGTGTTAATTAAATTATTTTCCAATTTTTCAGCTCCACATTTATCACATTTGTTCCTGCTTTTCTTGAGTATCTTATTCTTTATTCCGAATTTCTTGGTTATGCTCAGTCATCCATTTCCGAAAAAAAAGAGAGACAAAAAAGGATTAGTGTTTTTTTAATGACATCTTTGTACGGCCGGTCATGATGGTTTGACGGGAAAAAACTGAGAACATGCATTTTTATTTAAATTACATTGACCCTTGGGTCCCATAAGTATTGCTACAGCATGTTCACATTTAGTTGTCTTCAGTTGATGCTTGACAGTGGCAAGGCACAAATCTCCAAATATCAAGGGGAACGTGCCATTTGAGCCAATTTGTTCTGATTCCTGATTCCTGACCCACAATCGAAATGCATCACTACCAATTTGGTACAACGCACTCAAAGGCACGGTAAAATGTATATTGTATATACACACAAAAACACATACATACACACACAGTCACACACATACACACATGCATACATACCCACATGTATTCCACACGCAAGCATTACAACATTGAGTTACTATTTCTACTCTGATAGATCCTAACTAAAACTAGTGTGCCAATAGTCATCTCATTAGTAGAGTCACCATGTTATTTTAGCGATCACTCGACTTTTAATAATTGATTTGTGGTCAATACAAAGTCTTTGCATCGTCTCTAAGAAGCAATAACGCATAGCAGTAGTTCGGAAGTGGTTCAATACTGCTGTTTTAGCGAAGCAAAATGCTCCAAATTTCATGTTACTTCTGAAATTAATCTATCAAACAGAGATAACAGAGCTCACTATAACTAATGGTTCTCGTATATGAAATGACTAATGGATTTGAGATGAATGGAGGTACCGTTACCCAATTTCTATCTCTTCTAATGATCGATCGTTAGTCCTGAGCTGAAACGGTGGCCTTTATTACCATTCTTGCATGCACTTACTCTTACATTTCACTCACACATCATCTCACCCATCAGGTCCCAAACGATACATCCTCACAATACAAACTGGGTGAACATCGTTTGACAGCTATCAGTGGTTTGCCCATTGGTTAAGTCATTATTATTCCGTTCTATTTTACAATATTCTATCTCATACCACAGTAATCCATTGTACACAAACCACCAATAAACGTCAAATATGGACTCGATTCACCGTTCACCTGTTGTCATCGTGTGAAACCCAATTGGGATACGTTCACTCCACTTAACTTCTACTTCTATAACACTGGTTATAGGAACCGGTAGTATGAAAATAAAACATAAAAAGAGCTCAGTTAAGCCCTACCGGCCTCTCCAACCCCGGATGTTGGAGCGTAATGCAATCAACATTTCACTCACAATCGAAAGGTATCATAATATACGGTTTGATACAACGCATACATACATACATGTATAAATATATACAGGCACCAAGGCATACTGACGTACACACATATATACATACATATACACACATGTGTACATACATATACATATTTACAAATATGTATTTCTCACACTAATATTGTAACATTGATTAAATTGTAAATTCTAATAGATAATAATTCTAATAGATAAATTCGAATAGATTTTAACTAAATTTATTGTGCCAATAGTCATTTCCTTAATAGAGTCACCATATTATTCTACCGATTACTCGACTTTCAATAAATGAATTGTGATGAAATCAAATACAAAATCTTTGCTTCATCTTTGATAAGCAATACCACATAAAAGTAGTTCAGAAAATGTACGATATCGCTGTTATAGCGACGCGAAATACTCCTAACCTCATCTCACTCTCGAAGTCAATCTATCGAACAGACACAGCAGATCTCGCTCTAACCAATGGTTTTCATATATGAAATGACTAATGGATTTGAGATGAATGGAGGTGCCGTCACCCATTTTCTATCTCTTTTATTGGTCGATCGTTAGTCCTGAGCTGAAACGGTGGCCTTTATTACCGTTCTTGCATTCCACTTCACTTATACTTCACTCACATATCACCTCATCCATCAGATCCCACACGAGCACGACACAACCTCACAGAATAAACGTCAAAGATGAACTTAATTCACCATTCAACTATTCCGGTATCGTGTGAAACCTGACTGAGGTACGTTCATTTCGCTTAATTTCCACTTCACATCGGTAATAAGGGCCGGTAGTATGAAAATGAAACATAAAAAAGAGCTCAGTTAAGCCCTACTGGCCTCTCCAACCCCGGATGTTGGAGCGTATTGCAATCAACATCTTATTCAAATCGTTTCATGCCTCACTCAATAAACTCAATAATTAAACTAAAAGTTATAACACATATTTATATTAAATTGTAGCAATAATTAATCGTATCTGATGATGTTTGCAATACCGTCAAGCCCATCAACCACGGAGGGTTCAATAAGGTTCAAAACTGTTTCAATTTGTAGTTCATATTCGTTGCTACGAACCAACTTCAGCTATTCCAGTCCTCGAAATTAGGTTTCGGAACTATTTGAAATAGTGGTCAAACACTGCAACACTTTTCTTCTAGATGGCCAATTCGATTTTTACAAACTTATATATTAAAAGGAAAAGGCTTACGGTTTCATACAAAATACTATAGAGTGTTTTGATTCGAAGATTTTTCTAAAATACGTTCGAAACAAACTTTCCTATTTCTACTCAATGAACAGTTGTTTTCTGAACTCCATGGTGATATTTATGATGGTATGAGTAGTATTGGAAAGGCATCATTGCACCATTAGTATGGTGACCATGGTGACCATACTAACGAGATGACTATTGGTACAATAGCCCTAGTTTAGATAAAAACCCCGATCTTTTGATAACGCATCTACATACCTTATGACCAAAAAAGAACAGGAATTTTCATTTTAAAATTCCCGCGCTTGTCCGATCGGTAAACTATTATACTCTCAACATTGGCAACAATTTTATACACATTCTGTCAAATTTTGACGCATATCGCACGATTAGTTTTCGTTTGACGTCCATACAAAGAAGTTGAAACTTTTTCGTGTGGCGATTTTTATAATGGATGGAAATTTAGAACAACGTGCGTGACTCAAATTTTGTGTTGCAAATGGATTTAAGTGTTCCGAAACGTTGAAAATGTTAGAAAAGGCCTTTGGTGAATCGTGTCTAGGAAAAACACAGGCATACGAGTGGTATAAACGCTTCAAAGGTGGTCGTACAAGCTTGGATCATGATGAGATCCCTGGCCGCCCAACAACATCTGTTACTGAAGAAAACATGGATTCGGCGAAGCAAATCGTGTTGCAAAATCGTTCTGTACCGATTAGAGAGATTGCTGTGTTGTTGGGCATCTCTTATGAATCAGCCGAACACATTTCAACTGATGTTTTGTGTTTGAAACGCGTCGCTTCTCGGCTGGTACCAAAAAAGCAGAATTTCACCATAATGCGCCGGCTCACACAGCGTTGGTTGTGTCGCAGTTTTTGACCAAAAACTCAACCAATATCATCAACCAAGCACCGTACTCTCCAGATATGGCCCCGTGTGACTTTCTCCTCTTCCCTAGACTCAAATTGCCATTGCGGGGAACGCGTTTTGAGACCATTGAGACCATAAAAGAGAATTCGCTGCGTGAACTAAAGGCCATACCTTCGGCGGCCTATAAAACTTGTATGGAAAATAATGAAGAAATTTATTAAAAATTGAAATTTTGCGTTTTTAATAAAATTCCGGTTCTTTTTTGATCATAAGGTATAACAGAATTCGCATATGTTTTTCCCATTTCAAACTAGGTTATATTAATTCTATCATCTGGTGATTAAAAATTCTCAGCGAAATTTTACACACCTGAGCTAAGCTTTTAAAATAAATATGTACACAACAAAATATGACATCGTCTTACAATGCCGGTGGCGTACCGAACAAAGCAAAGCGAACCTTGTTGTTACAAGACGTATTCGGAATTTTTCCCCTCGGAGAAAAACCACTCATTTATGTCTAATGTCTAGTTTCTCCGTACAAACAACAGTTTATCTTCTGTGTTTCTTATTTTCACAATCGGTTTACGTATATCCACACTGGAACAAAAAATACACGATCATTGCACAAAACATACATGTGAGGGATCGAAAATTATGTAGTTTATTTTCACGGTACAATGTGTTACACATGAATGTTTCTACGTGATTTGTCAAAACGTTTGTAGCTTTTATGTAGTATTATACGATTTTTCATTTGAATCTCAATACGAAATTTATCATAAAACATTAACCTAAATTGATAGTTTCTACTTTTATCGGTGTATGTTTGTACAATTACGGTCGACAGTTTGTCGCACGTGAGGCTGCAGTGCTCGTTAATGTCATACCCGCCATACCATAACCGTTTCGTCGCCGGCTGCTAGGATCTTGGAAGAAGAAGAAAAAAAAACAAACTATCTGACACATCGGTTTGTTGTGTTACCTCAGGCGAGATTAATTTTCTCACAGAGAAATAAAAACAGTTACGATTGCGGATGAAAGTCCAGGAAGATGAAAACGGTCGAATGTAATTTGTTGGGAAGATGGATTGATATTGCTTGGCGCACACTCACACCGTGATTGTGTCTCAAGTGAGGATAGTGTTTTCTGTTTTTCTTCTACTAATTGATTATTCGAATTGATTGATTAATATTAGAAGAAAAAAAACTGCTTAGTTCAATGAACGGATTCAACTGCTAATTGGAGTGAAACACACATTCGCCATATTTGAAAATTATTGAATAAGTTTGGTGAGATTTGCTTCGAGAAAAAATTGATGAGTAATGTCTGAGACCAGTGTTGGTGATTGCCGAATATTTGACAGAAGGTGCTATATTGCTATCTATATTGTATACAACATTTTCAATCAGGTAGAAGATGCTACAAGAACTCGAGTCTCTCAATGTATGAACCGTGAGAGAATTTTACTACATTTCTTCGCTCCACTTCATACTCTGAGTATTTCACGCCCTTAAAATAATTACAGTCTGATAATGATCGTTGCTGTGTGGAATTTTCCAAGAGAGAATCGCAAGTTGATAATTATCGTAGAAAATCGAATCGATGATTCAACTGGATGATTCTCATACTAGGTTGCAATACTTCAAAACCCTTCTGTGGAGCATTCACATACATTTTCTTAGACACAACTTATACAAAGATTATATGCACATAGTTAGAATAAGCGGCAATAGTAAAATGAATCTATCGCAATTATCAACTGCCTGTATAGAACCGGAATAAGCGACCGTTTGTTGCTTCAGAGAGGATCTCCACAGCAGCGTGCTAACCTTTGATTCTCAGAAATGTCATCGAAAGAAATTCGCTCTCGCACTGGTGTCGATTCTATGTTAAATGAGCCATGCCGGGTTTTTGTTGTTGCGATGATATTCGTCTCTCTTTGATGGCACTGATTCAATCGTGTGAAGAGTTACCAGTGAGCGTTCTTTGATACAATAAAAGCCATCCTTGCCTGAGACATTACTGGATGATGTGAATACGGATAAAACTAACATGTTTCTTTACACTTTTGATTATCTAAAATCGTTCGCTTAAGTTGATATATTGTGTGAACTGCGGAAGGTTTCTTTTGTTTACTTCCAAAATTGAAACGGTGATCCTATAGTATGACGAATTCACGACACACTTATTTTAACTTCCAAATTAATAAGGCAGGATGAAAGAGAGTCATTTGCAGAAGTGCAGAAGGGTAAAATTTGAAAAGGCGCATATCCACGATAAAGCAATTTCCGAATTAGAATTATTTGCCAATATTTTATCTAAGATTCATAGAGCATTCTTTTGAACACGATTTTACACATGTATAATATGTACACGTTGAAATACTTACACAAACTGATACTTATACGCCGTAACGGTTAAATGTAGTATATGTACATTTAACCGTTACGGCGTATAAGTATTGTTAAGTAAGCTTATTTCTAACAAGTTACTACAAAAACTTGGAATGATTGTTACTAAAATCAAATCAACTTGAGTGGCATAAAAATCGCAGTTTTGACTAGCGACTAGCGGCATGTCAAAAAAGGCTCAAACGCCGTTGTCGTTCCGTCGCAAGGTCCTACTGGAATAATTGATCTTCCCTCAACATGAAAATAACTTATTTTGCAGTAAATTGATCACAACTTTGTCAAACAACGACAATGTAAATAATAGATGAATTTAAAATGCTTTTCTAAACAACACATAGGATAAGAATATTGCGTTGTGATGATGGACTTCGCGGATTGAACACTGATATCATCATGTTGTTTGCTGATGGCCTAATAAAAAATAAAACAATTTCATCGGCTGCACCATTCCTGTCAAATTGGAAATGAAATTTGCATTATCACTAGACCTCTATAATCACCAACTTGACAAACTGAAGATTTGTAATTATAAAGAGACTTCATGGGCCACTGTAATTGAATATAACATAGATTTTTTTTTTCTTCGAATCACGTGGTTCCATTCGAAAAATAAATTGAAACTCACTTCTACTAATCGTTGAATCACCACAAACTTACTGCAATGAAACATTAGAGACCTCCCGTGCATTGCTATTCAGTTATTGATAAGAAACAATTGAGTTCGCAAAATGTATTCTTGAAACAACTTGCTTGGTAGAATAACGTAGTTTCACATTGTGAAGGTTGAATTAAGGATTGTTAGTTCAATGCATGTTGCTACTAGTAACCGATGAATCCTCTGCATTCTGACATGCATCACAGGACGGAGATGTTTGTTAGTAATAATATTATCATGTGTTCTTTGCTCTGGGTAGCCGGCTACCGAGAGGACGTTGAAATTTTATCGTGTTTTGAACTAATATGGTAAAATACTATATATGAAACGACTACCTGTCTAAACTCGTCAAACTCCGGACAGCTATTTTTTTTTATAGACAGGCATAATACTGGAAAGATACCACGATGTTTGGTGTATTCATGTTTGATTCTATTAGATGCTAAAGACTGTCCCAGAAAGTATGGACGCACTTTGATTGCGCTGTAAATAATTCACAAGTGTTAGATATTCACATTTTATTCGATATACTGATGATATTAGACTACAACAACAGAATATTAGTCTCAACATTTGCTACTCTCTTGCAAACGTTCCTCATTAAATTCCGTACAGACTTCTTGGCGACAAGTTTTGACACTCTTTTCCAATTTGAAGGATTCATGTCTGTTGGGACGAAAGTGACATTTTTGGTAGTATACCATTCTACCGTTGATTTCGAGTAGTGGCAAGAAGCAAGATCTGGCCAGAAGACAACAGGATCCTTGTGGCTTCGAATCATGAATAGAAATCGTTTTTGTAAACATTCCTTGATGTATATTTCGCTGTTCATTGAAGCAGTGGTGATGAAGGGTTTCGAAATCTTACCGGAGCTACAAATTGCTTGCCAGACCATAGCTTTCTTACCAAATTTTTCGACTTCAATCGATGTCTCGGAGTGGATTAACACTTGCCCTTCTCGCACCGTATAATATTGTTGTCCCGGTAAAGATTTGTAATCGAGTTTCACGTAGGTTTCGTCGTCCATGATTATGCAGTTCAAATTTCCAGCATGAATCGTATTGTACAGCTTTCGAACCCTCGGCCTGATCGATGCTTCTTGTTTCGGACTACGTTTTGGTTGTTTCTGCTTCTTATAGGTTCGAAGATTCAAACGTTCTTTAGCACGAAGAACATTTGACTTCGAAGTGCTGAAACCTCCTTCTTTTGCTCGAACGCAGGACCTTTTTTTCGACACAGATTCTGAACCATTGCTAAATGGTAGCGGTTTTTGGTTGCGTCCATACTTTCTGGGACAGTCTTTATGTCGATTAATATCGAGATATGAAATTCGTTTCGGTTCAGTTGGTTATTTTGAACGCTAGAGGAATGAATCAAGATGCAGTAAAAAAGCTATTTTTGACGTGAATACGACTTACTTTACTATGAGGTGCCATGTCGAAATTTAACAGCGATAAGTTTTTGATCGTGAGAATCTCTTGTTGTATCTAACGTATATGATCATAATTTTGTGATAAGATTTTTAGTCATCATGAGTCAATAAGCCATGAGATCGCTGCTCAGTTGAGTTGTCCGGAGTTAGAGTCGGAATTCATTGTGAGTTTCAAATGCTTCCTACTAATTCTGCTCGAAATTGATTGTTTCATCTTCTTTGGTATCCTATTGAAAATCACAATGAATTCCGGGTCAAATTTCGGACATGTTTACCGAATGTACACGCCAGGAGTCATCTCAGATCTAAATGAAGATCTTGTTGGTCTTGTTGGTGTATACAGTGCCTAACGAATTGTCATCGCCGTTTCAGTGACAGTTGTTCTTGTTTTCGTATTATTCACGCTCGAAAATGTCTGTTTATGTGCCCAATTCTCGCCATTTGCGGGAAGTTTTACTTTTCTGTTACAATTCGAAAAAAATGCAACTGAAGCGCATCGAATGCTTTCAGAAACTTACGGGTTGCCCCACCTGCCGTATTCCTCTGATGTCGACCCTTCTGACTTCCACCTATTCCGTTCGATGGCACACGGCCTGGCAGATCAAAATGTTCAATTCTTCGAAGAGTTGGAAAAATGGATTGCTTCATGGATAGCTTCAAAAAAGGACTCCTTTTTTCGAACCGGGATCCGAAAATTTCCGGAAAGATGGGAGAAAGTTGTCGCTAGCGACGGACAATACTTTGAATAATACATCTGTAAGCACTTTTTCGCAATAAAGCTTTAAATTTTGGAAAAAAAACGGCGGAAGCAAAGTTGTACACCTAATATTTCATACTTTTCATATCATAGACCTATTGTATCATTGATCAACCCATCGAATTAATGTTTTCTTCATTGGAAGATTATAATCGGTTGTGAACGCTATACCTACACCAACCTTATCATTATTTCATCCACGGACAACAGGTCAGCTTAGAAATAGATGACGGATGTCAGCGACATCCATCGTCGCTCTCCAACACGAACGCCTTCATTAAAGATTCTTTTCAGAATTTTTTTTTTATTATATAGAGCTACCCACATTATTTAGTAATAATAAAGCTGAAATTTTCATTGTTTGAAATAAAATCTTTGGTGCGTTTTCTCACACGAAAATTAACTTTCCGCATGAACGAATGAAAGGCCAAATTCCACAAAAGGAATGTAATGCCAGGACTTTGCTTTATGAACGAATGATGTTATGAATAATTTATAAATGATTTTACTAGTGGAAATTTGTTTTCCTTTGCGATTTGACAAATAAACTTGCAACCATCATTCTCGCACAGGTACGCATCTCGTTGTGAAACACTACGTTAGATTGATCGTCCATTACAATTTCCTTAAGAACGAGCAAAAGTTAATTTGTGAAAAATTTTAACAGGAGAAGCTTTTTTAATCCACCTAGTGGTGTAATGATGCCATTCTCACATTACTTATATTTTCAACAACATCTCTAGATGGTTCTGTCAAGATTTTTTAAAACTTGGATGAAACCATAAGCTTTCTTTGATATAAACTACCATCAGCATTGCAATTTGTAAACAATTATATCAAGTTAATTTAGATTTAAATGTGGCAACCCTGCTCGCTTCACAAAATTGAACAGAGCACGCTGTGTGCTAGGCGGTTGCGTTTTCTACATCCGTACCAGAACGTACCGATGCGTGCCGATTTAGCATTAGTTTGTATGACAGTTTGGAAGTTTTGATACTTATTGCCCTATAATTTCGGAACCGAAAGTCGGATCTGGATGAAATTGCACAGTGTCTCTTAAGACAGTGAAAACTTTATTTTGAATCATGGTTTGTGAAAATCGGTTTCACCGTTGTGAAAAATCGAAGTGAGTTTCACTATTACCGGTGCGTTTGGAAGCAAAAACCGGGCACTAGTAGTCCCAAAGTAGATTATTCACCAACTAACAAGGTCTGCCAATTAGATGAGTTTACCAGTAAATTTTATAAACATGTGCACCTCGTTTCGCTTGTGAAAAAATACACATGAAAATTAAAATTTTTACTAATCGAACTGTAATTCCGGAACTGGATATCGGATCTGGATCATCTTCTTTAAAACTTTTTAAACAATTTCAAGACCTTTCATTTGCATCTTAGTTTGCAAGAATCGGTTAAGAAATTTGCACACATTGCCTTGTAATTCCGGAACCGGAAGTCGGATCGGAATAAAATTCAACAGTGATCTATGGGACCATAAGACCTTTCGTTTAAATCTAGGTTTTTGGAAATCGGTCACGTCATCTCTGAGAAAAGTGAGAGACATTTTTTATTTTTTTGGTACATATCACCCTGTAATTCCGGAACCGGTAGCCGGATCAGGATAAAATTCAATACTTATCTGTGGGACCGTAAGACCTTTCATTTGAATATAAGTTTCTAAAAATCGGTTTAGCCATCTCTTAGAAAATCGAAACATTATTTGTCACATTCACACACACACACACACACACACACACACACACACACACACACACACACACACACACACACACACACACACAAACACACACACACATACACACACACACACACACACACACACACACACACACAAACACACACACAGACATTTGCTAAGTTCGTCGAACTGAGTCGTATGGTATTCTACCATAATACCTTTATACATTTCTTTATCTTTCAAAAAATGTGAAAAAATTTGTTCATAAAAAATTCAACAGCCCTCAAAGTATACACCTTTCCAAGGAACTAATTAATATTAGCGTTTTGACTGAAAATGAAAATTTTCATTTAATATTAGTTTAATCTTAACAGATCCAGTCATATCTGATAACGCAACCTCTTTGTTAGGTTCACACACGAACTTTTTTTCAATGTGTCGAGCTGAATCGAATGGTATGTGATTCTTTCGATTTCTTCGCGTTTCACCTTCGGCTCATCAGTGCTTAAAGCAGTTCAAATTGAAGCACCATCTCCGCCTCTGAACTGTTAGGACTGTTTGAACATCCAAGCAGACGCCTTGTTCACACAATTTATGTGACCCGAGACATCAGGTAGGACATGACACCTAATGAAATATCCTTAAAAGATCACATAAATTGTGTGAACTTGGCGGCTGCTTAGTTGTTCAAACTGAACTGTTAGGCGGAGATGTTGCTTCAATTTAAACTGCTTCAAGCACTGATGAGTAAGAGGCGAAATGCGAAGAAATTGTTACAAAATATGTATTTTTTTCCACAAACCAAAAACCCCTAAATGATCATATGATATCTTTTTTAAAAAATTAACCCTTTTTAGTTTATGTGTGAGGATTGGATCTAGATAGACTACATGAAAGGTGAGTGTTACGCCTTTTAAACTACACTTGATTTCTCGATTACAATCTATCTACTCGGAATGGGTGGAATTCCGGCAATCGAACATTGGATCGGTTTTATTATTCATGCATTCTGATTCTCCGAAGCTTGTAACGAATCAATGCACTGTGTGAAGCTCGTTTTTCATTTCAAAGGGATCATTAGTTTCTCTGAATTGAGTGAAATGAACAAAAGGTTTCCCCATAAAATGTGGCTAATATTTGTAGTGTGCACATGTTTGTCTGTACCCTTTTTGAGCTTTTAGCAATCTGTCTGATAAATGCAAATGTTACATGATTTCTCATCTCGGAACTCATGTTGCACACCATTAGTCAGTTGTACAGGAGCACAGCCAGTTCATTGACGATGAATCAAGCGATGGAGATTTTTCATTAAACTTTCATAAGCATTAGAGGTAGCGGTAGCAAATACTTTCAGTATGGAAACAGGCCACCGTCCTGCTTCCAAGCAGTTGAAGCATTCCAGATTATATGAAAAGCATAAATCTTCGAGATTGATGTGATGGTTTTGGGGGTGTACGGGGGATGGTTCCGCGAGCAAAATTCAACTTTTGGTACAACTTCTTTGAGTGGCAGCTGATGATGGCTTTACATATGTATTAATGGTATCAAACTGTTGAAAGAAAAACTAGTCAAAGTTTTCAACTGCACATCGTTATCTAGCAAAGTTACTAACCGAGCTCGGTTGACGGAGGGGACGGGGATGTGGCGCAGGAAGCGGAAAGATTGCTATGAAGGAAAGGAAACAGAAGATGCACTGAGTTAAAAGAGTTAAGTAGGAGAAAAGTTCATTTTCTGATACTGTAACTTGGTTGATCTTTCATGATTGGATTTTATCACCAGACTGGTTGGTAGTACATTTGGAGAACGTGAAGGACGATGATGGAGCTATGCAATATCGGGCTGCTAGCATGTTTTGCATCGCACAGGACCTTTACCAGGGAAACTTTCAACTTTGTTTAATTTGCTCATGTCGAGTTTTATCAAGCGTGTTTTGCAATCATAATACACAAGTAATGATGTGCTGGTATTTCCAGCTAACAAAAAGGCTGGAAGGGGCGAAGAAGTGATGAAGAGCACTTCTAGCTCTAACGAAGGAATGCAGCCACATCGGAAGAAAGCTCACAATTTGTTGTGAATTTGGAAATTAATTATAAAAGTTGAAATTGCCAGTAATGCTGAACTGGAGGCTTCGGAGTTGATTGCAGAGATTATTCGGTAGTTTCTCTGCATTTCATTAATCGACTTGTGGAACTGGTTTACATCTATGCTTTATTTTCACATTGCAAGTTTTTTTTCGATTTTTTGGATTCTTATATTAATTTTAAGGTTGTGTATAACGAACGACTGGTTTAGTTTTATCTCTAGATATGTGGCTTTCTCATTCAAATTTAAACCCTACATTGTTTTCAAAAACCATAAATGAATATTACGTGAGATAGGAGGCATCCTGAAGCTATTAGACAAAAGTGTGTACACTAAAAATGGGTGTCGCGTTTGATCATGGTGGGCCAAAAACGACAACGATAACCGTGACGAAATTGCATGAATTGGGTTTCGAATTGCTGCCGCACTCATAATATTTTTCAGATATGGCCCCAGCTACTATTGAAATGTTAGAGAAGCACTTGACTGATTGTGTTACTCTTGAAGGAGACTATGTTGATAAATAAGATTGAGTTTTACCTAGAAAATTATGTTTCCAAATTTTCATATGGAGTGGTTATTTGTTTTTGTTTCGATTATAGGGTTTAAGCCTTAAGGTCATTCGCTTCTTCGGGTCAGAAAAACTTCCTATCACTATGTGCGGGGTTGGGAATCAAACCCAGGTGGACTGCATCAGTGATGGTATTTCACTAGAGTGATACACTCTGGTGTAAGGTTTATGTCTACACAAGGGATGCAGGAAGCGAACATCACACAAAAAGGAAAGCGCACTTCTTCTCAGTCTCGGATAGACACACTTTGAGTGTGTGATTGTGTTTGAAGAAGCTGGTGCGAGTGAACCACATTATCTTCGCATGAATCGCTCTCACGCGCTGTAGCCTTAATACGCTTGTGCATGCTAGTGAGTTAATACTTCTGTGATTTGTTTATTTAATTTGTGGAAGATAGCGCTGGTTTTGGTACGAAAATCTTTTCCGCAGAAAAGAAAAACGAAAATTTAAACGATAAATTGCTGAATATGCGTAACCCACACTTATCTTATGCAAGCCGTACACTAGAGTGTTCACCGACATGTACACTTCGGTGAAAATATCTGCGTCCACCTCAGAGAATTTGAGAGCTCTGCACGAGGACGCGTTCTCATGATGCGTGCTTTCTTTGTATAACAGTGGTGTACATGTGTGAAAGAGAAGAGCTCTCATTTATGTTAAACTTGCTCTTCGTCGCACAGAGGAAATGGACATCTCTGGACTGCATGAAAGGCATCGACTAACTCATCACGCTACACCCGTCCCCGGAAAGATTATTCAATCACTTCCATCTCTGAGAAAATTGAATGGAAGCAAAACAAATGCTTTTTGTCGGTTACGTTACTTATATGTTACCATTATATCTCGGAAACCAAAAGTGGCAGTCATATAATATTCAAAACTAGTTCACATTTAAAACGGACTTATGGAAATCTAATTAGTTGAGCGGAGAGAAAACATTGCTTTCTTTCAGTTATGTCTTTTGTACCACCCTATCTTCGAAAGCGAAAGTGACAGATAATTTTTATTCAAACTTGATTCACATTCCAATAATATTTTTCGACCGAGCTTAATTCTATTAAAATGGGTTCTGCCATCTCCAAGAAAATCGAACGGAGAGCAAAATCAAAGAAAGGTCACATACCGGCATTTTCCGTTCTCGTCGAGTTAGGTCGAATGATATTCAACACTCGGGGTCTTTAGGGGCGGGTAGGGTCTAACATTAAAAAAAATCATTTATTTTTTTCTTTATAGTTTCTTATGGTAAAATATTTTAAGAATGTCCTGTGAAATTTTCAAGCCTATCGGAACAAAACTCAGCAAATTATGGGCCATTATCTTTGCTTATCTCATACTACGAAGAAGTAAGAGCTCGGCGCACAGGCTCAAGATTTCAACTTCGATTGACTTAAAAACTTGACAAAACATTCTTGAAATGTTTTATTATAACAAAATACAAAAGAAAAGCCTGTTTTAATCCACCTAGTGGTGTAAATATGCCTTTCTCATTTTCATTTTATCCTGTATATTACAGCAGAAATTCACCGAAATACTACCATTGAAAAAAGTTTTGAATATTTCTGTTGCATAATACTGCTACATTGATATACTACATTTGAATTTAAGTTAGTGAAAATCTATCCAATCATGTGTGAGAAAGTGAAGTGAGTTACATTTTATTACATTTAATTACTATTGTTGATACTTCCGCAACCAAAAGCTGGATATCGGCAGAGTGACATTCATTCAACCATACATTAATATGACCTAAAAATTTATTTACGATTCTTTATGAAAATATAAATTTCGGAAAAAAATGTACCGGTAGTCGGACTTGAATAAAATTCAACAGATCTTTTGTGGGGTTATCAATGGTTGGTTTATTTGGTTACAGACTTTCATGGTAGCATATGAAAAAAATTCTTGAAACTGACATTTTTACACTAAGCACCCTACCTCCGAAAGCAGGGGTTTAAGTTGATTGAAAATTGTAATATTCTTATGGTATCTAAAGACCTTTCATTTGAATCTAAGTTTTTAGCGGTTCTGCCATCTCAGAGAAAGGTGAGTGACATTATTTTCACATTTTTGGTGCATATCAACCTGTAGCTCCGGAACCGGAAGACAGATCCAAATGAAATTCAGGAACTTTGTATAGGACCATAAGACCTTTCATTTGAATTTAAGTTTGTGAAAATCGGTTAAGCTATCTCCGAGAAAAGTGAGTGACAATATTTGTCACACAAGCGCACACAAACACACACACACACACACACACACACACACACACACACACACATACAGACACAGACATTTGCTCAATTTTCGTCGAACTGAGTCGAATGATGTATGACATTCGGGCCTTTGGGCCTCGTTTCAAAAGTTGGTTTTTGCAGTGATTGTATAGCCTTTCTATATGAGAAAGGCATAAAAAATGATTTCTTGAAAATGTTCGATCCTACGGGCTCCCTAGAGTAATAAATTGTTCCCTTCGATTTTATATAGAAAAACCTGTTTTAATCCACCTAATGGTGTAATGATGCCTTTCTCATATACATATAATATTGTGGTATTCTATTCAAAAATTTTCTCTTTTTGAAAAAAATTTTCTCTGAAAATTTTTGAAAGAAACCAAGTGATTGTTTATGCATAACATACAGAATAAAACAGTGCTTTGATTGCGTAAGCCATCCTTAAGAGAACGAAATGGGTTCACTATTATATGCACTTCCGGCACCGGAACCCGAGAACCGGTATAATCGAAGTCGGTTCGTACGGCCACCAACTAACATGACACACAAACTCTTCTAGTACGCACCGTATAACTCCGGATTCGGAAGTCGGATCCGGATGAAATTCAGGAATTCCGTATGGGACCGGAAGACCTTTCATTTGAATCTTAGTTTGTGGAAATCGGTCAAACCATCGCTGAGAAAGGTGAGTGAGATCAATTTTGGTATATATGACCACTGTTTCCGGCACTTTCGGAACCGGATACCGGGAACAAGGATAGCCAGAATTGGTTTGTTTAGTTGCCTACTGATAATGACTATCGATTTGTGTAGTTTTGAGACCAGTTTAGAAGTTTTTTTACGTGTTTTGTTTCGCCGGTTTAAGTGACGGTGTACAATATTGAACACACTTTACCCTATAATTCCGGAACCGGAAGTCGGATCCGGATGAAATTCAGGAATTCCGTATGGGACCACGAGACCTTTCATTTGAATCCTAGATTGTCAAAATCCGTTCAGCCATCTCCGAGAAAACCTAGTGAGATTATTTGATACATACACACACACATACATACACACACAGACATTGCTCAGCTCGATGAACTGAGTCGAATGGTATGTGACACTTGGCCCTCCGGGCCAATTTTCACTAGTCGGTTTTTCAAGTGATTGCATAACCTTTCTATATGAGAAAGGCAAAAACTTTAAACGTGTTTTTTCTCGAAAGCACTGTATGAAAGTCCGTGTCCATCGTCATTCGAAAACTACTGCATCAATTTTTTCGAGTTTTGCACACACCTTCTACATGTAACTGTTACTTTGGGAAGGATTTACAGCTATTTTTCCACGAAAAAATTACAAAATGTCGAATGATTTTTTGTATTATGCAAAACGTTTGAGTTTATTTTGTTGAACGATGCTTCTGAAAAACAATCGCAAAAATTATGTTTTTTTTCATTATTGTCTTTCAAACTGTCATACAAAATGATGCAAAATCGGTGCGCATCGGTACGTACGGAGCGTAAAAACGCCTTGCGCACAGTATTCTTTGTTCAATTTTGTATAGCGTGCAGGGTTACTACATTTAAACCTTTATTAACTTGACATATCTCTAATAATTTTATTCAGGCCTATTTGCGTACAAGCTTTACGTGGTGAATTGAGCTGAGTTTTTATATATTTTTTTTGTATTGGATCTCTTTGTCACCCGTTTTCTAGGGGGAGAGGAGCTTCCATTTCCCTCCTGCGAGGATTGAGGGGCAGTTTGTTCGCGGTTTGTCTCGTCATCCATTGCCGCATCGGTTGTATTTTTGTGGATTTAGTTATTAGTTGCTGTAGATGCGCCTTGTTGTACATTGCTTGCAGTTGCTGATTAGTTGAAGGATAAGTTGTTAACTGCAGCTGGTGTACTTTTTTTCTATAGGGGATACGTTGGATGGTTTCGTTGAAGGGGATGCTTCACTGTTGTTGGACTATCACAGGTGTACTGCAGTTGCTTGGGGTTGGTGTGAAGGAAGCACCGTTGTCCTTTGGTGTAGTTGTCTCCTTGTCCAGTTTATCACATGGCTTACCGTAGTGAACAGCTTTTTGACAATATTGACATGTGGCTAACTGATTGTCATAGGCAACAAGTGATTTGCACGGGATTCTTGTATCCTGACCGAATGTCACATAAGAAGGTATAGGCCTCCTCAAGCGTATGCGTAACAAACGTACGACATTTAGAATACCGGGGAAAAATTCTTCCACTTTTCTTTTTCGATAGAGAGAATCTCTCCGTATTGGGACATAGTTTTATGAAAATATGTATCGATGACGCTTGAGGGAAGATCATGCACACGCACTTCTATAGCACTATCTTCCATATATACAGGAATGTTGTACTTAATATTTTCGTGCTCCACATAGTGCACATTATTATTGTCTTTAGCGAATTGAATTGCATCCAACTCTTTATAGAACTGGATATAAACAACATTATTGGTCTTATTGCATTGAAGTAAATGCACACGTTTAATGTCAAGATGCATTTGCTCCTTAAGCAAACCTTCAAGTTCTCGTATCGAAGGTCGAATTTTGCACTGCTTGAGGTCAACAATAATTGTATTCTTTCGTGTCGGCGGTAGCTTTTGTTCGTTTGGCTCACTCATTTTCGAGGTCAATTGTTCACTACACAATACTGTACTTGGTTTCTTCCATCCCCAACGTAAGCGGTTTTGTTTTATCGACTGACTTGGATGAGATGTGAAAGCGAACTGACATAGCTGTTAACAAATTGTAAAGGTGATGGTAGTTACCTTGTTGTATCCGAAAATATACAGTAATTTTTGGTAGGACCATAAGACCTTTCCTTTGAGCCTAAGATTGGGAATAACGGTTTTGAGTCCAGTTTACAACATTTTTTACGGTTTTTGTTTCGCCGGCTTAAGTGACGGTGTACAATATTGAACACACTTTACCCTAAAACTCCGGAACCGGAAGTCGGATCCGAATAAATATCAGGAATATCGTAAGGGACCACGTATATGACCACTATTTCCGGTGCTTCCGGAACCGGATACCGGGAACCAGGATAGCCGGAATCGGTTTGTTTAGTTGCCTACTGATAATGACTATCAAGTTGTGTAGTTTTGAGACCAGTTTAGGAAATTTTTTAAGTGTTTTGTTTCGCCGGTTTAAGTGACGGTGTACAATATTGAACACACTTTACCCTATAACTCCGGAACCGAAAGTCGGATTCGGACAAAATTCAGGAATTCCGTACAGGACTGGAAGACGTTTCAATGAAATCTAAGTTTGTCAAATTCGGTTCAGCCATCTCCGAGAAAACCTAGTGAGATTATTTGACACACACACAGGCATTGCTCAGCTTGATGAACTGAGTAAATTTCTCTTCAAATATCTTTTGAGTAATTTTATTTTAAATCTAAACTCAAAAGCCACATTTGCTCTTAATTTGTTTAGTGCATAATGATTAATGTGGGACATATGCTTAATTATTACGTAAGAGCTACATTATCCAGTAGGAATGATATAGCATTGGAAATAACATAAACTGGTTCCCATGGTTACATCTTGTTTGTATCCAGAGGAATACAATCTCAGGCTCAATCGAAGTAAGCGATATTCAAACTCATCCGTCCACTTTTCAATTTAGACCTTCGAACAGGACGGCAGTGTAAGTACCCGGCTCTGATAACCGAAGGACAATCTGCAAAATTAATGTGAGTCACATGAGATAGATTTTCACAAGTAGTAAATTAACATTTAGTGATCTTCCTCTTTAAAAGAGCCGTTTTCAAGATATTTAGACAAGAAATTCAAACAACTCAGATTTCTAGTTAATAACACCGTTCCTGCTAAAACAGCACATTCAAATGAAACTTACAATTGCCTACAACTTCATAATTAACTGCTTCCGAGCTACACCGATTAGAAAAGTTCGCAATTCCACATTAATTTTTGTTCTTTTCACAATATTTCGAGAACGACTGTTTCTAGGAGAAAGGTTACTATGAGTGATTTTATTGCTTCTGACGTGTAAAATCTTTTCCTATTTATTAATTGGTTATTTTTCATCAAGAACTTGAATTATTGGAAACAACTGAAAAAAGTTCCAGTTGTAACTGTTTAGTTTTTCAGAAGACACGAATCGAATTAACGGCAATGTGTAGGTGGTTTCAGTAGCAGGTTGAAATAAAATTATGAAAAAAAATGAAGAGGCTTTTTTATTTCGATTTTTTCGATAAATTTTTTAATTCGACTTGTTCTCAGTGTATATTTTTAGATCACTCTCTTGACTCGGTTTTCTCAAAACCTCTTCTTCGACATCGTTTTTCTACTAATAATACTTATAACAACGATTTGAAAAAATATTCTTGCAAAATACATAGGCCTTATTTTAAAATTATTTTTAACCCATTATATCCTAGCGTATAAAATTTCATATGCAAAAATACTTATTTTTCAATTCATGTTTGCTGCGGAATTTGACTAGCTAACAGCTTCAACTCTACGCCAAAAGAAAAATCAAACTTCCAATTTCTTTGTGTGTTAAAACAGTTGTCATTTTTTGACATTTTTTTAGTGTTTCTACCCTTGTGAAGTTGGTGAAAATGACAACAGAAAAGTAAGCCATATATTTCATTGAATTTGTTGTATGAATTATAGTGTTTACATCTTGTGACAAAACGTTGCCAGAAGTACAAAAATAGTTATATCTATAACAAAATCCGAAGAAATATGTGAAACATTATGAATTTTTGGGTTAACATTTGAATGTATGAAATTTCATACGGTGGGATGATACGATATTATTTTTTTTACAGGAAATATCTTTTGCCAGATAAACCGGAGGAGCTGTACAATTTTCTAATAGATTTATATGAAGAATCTTTCGAAAATCTCTTATCATCGGAAAACCAAATTGATTTCGTTATTGTGCCTCCGAATAGAGGATTGGAAAGTGACGTAGATGCAGAAAATAGTGATACGGAGAAGAGTCCTTCAAGATTTGGCGAACGCGTGAATGTCGAGCGCAAAGTTTTCTGTAATAAGCAACATCCCCAAAGCACAATCAAGAAGCAAAAAATTAGACATTGGAAAAAACTTAAATTGACTTGTAATACGAATGCGGCCATTGTTCTCTATGAACATACATCTAATCTTAGTGCTTCTTGCTATAAATATAAATGGTCACCGGTTGATATATTCCATCAGTTGTTCGACATAGATTTCGTGGGATTTATTACCACCGAGACGAATAACTATGCATTGCAAAAAGGAGATTCACGATTCCATGTAACCATATCCGAAATGTACAAATTTCTGGGTATTTTGCTCGTTTCCGGATACGTTAAAGTTCCTAGTAAACGTAACTTTTGGGAAGATACATACAACATGCTGATTGCTAATACAATGCCGGGGAATAAATTCGATCTCATTTTAAAATATTTGCATTTCAACAACAATTTGCCTGACGATGGATCTGACAAATTGTACAAAATTAGACCCTTGATCGATCACATGAATCACAAATACTAGGAAATCGGTGATCCATTGGGAACACATTTTTCAATCGATGAGGCAATGAAACCATATTACGGCAGAAACTCTATGAAGCAATACATTCGTGGAAAACCAATTCGTTTCGGCTTCAAATTTTGGTGTTTGTGCACTCATGATGTCTATCTCATCAAGTTCATCCCATATCAAGGTAAATAATTCTAATAAATGTTTCATTTTGATCGTAAGTTTGATGAAAACATTTTATAGGCAAAACTGATCGCAAGCCTGGGGAACCGTTGAAATACAAAATTGTAACTGACTGGAGTAATGGAATTATTAAAAACTGAAAATTCATATACATCGACAATTTTTTTTACCAGCTTGACTTTATCAGACGATTTTGCAAGAAGAAACATAAATATTATTGAAACCATTCGAAATAACCGAATTGAGAAGGCACCGTTGGACTCTCAAAAAGCAGACTCAAAAAGGATCATGTGACATTGTGCGCGATAGCCAGACAAATATCACCATTATTCGATGGAATGACAATAATATTGTGAATATGGCTACTAACGTAAAAGATGACACCATTGTCCTGCGTGGTAGATACATTTCCTCCGAAAAGAAAAAAGGGACAGTATCACAACCCCATCTCAACGCTCAACGAGGACTTTACCGATCTACCATTCGTAATAAAAAGTGGTATTGGCCTCATTTCCGTTTCAGTTGGATGGTGGTGTCGTAAATCTTTGGTACATCTATAGAAAGACTCACGAAAAAGAGCCCTAACTGGGCTTCACTAGAGCTGTTCGCGAAGGACTTCTTACGGACAATAATCCAAACAGAGTTGAGCTTATGTAGTTTAAATTCAGGCATTCAAAGTCTTCAGAAGGTAGATTCTACGGAATGAATCATTTGATCAATGCTAATACGAAAAAACACAACGACGGTGTGCATTCTGTAACAAATGTACCACGTTTATTTGTTTGAAATGTGATGTAGAAACAGTTTAAAAAAATATTGCGCAAAAAATCTTTGATATTTTCATTTGATACTGCATTGACCCAGCGTATGAAATATCATACGTAGGATAATTCCAATTATAAAATATTTTAAATAGCAATTTCACGTTTCCCAAGCTCTTTGGCACAAACTATGATGGAATTTAAGGTATCACTTCATTTGACTCAAACTGGAGAACACCTGTCTTATAATGGGTTAAATTCAATTTATCGCTCCATCCGTGCAAATGGTTTGTATTTATGAAGTTGTGGGCCATCTTTCATACAAACCGGAACAAGCACATCCTGACTTTGTAACTTTTTCTGCTGTTAATTACTGGAATTGCTGTGCTGTTAAAATCCTGTTGGAACTAAATTATTCTGAGTTAGTCTCATCATTTAACTTATTCCTAATAGACTGCTCTCGTAAGGACAGACTTTCGCTAGGGAAGAGGAATTTTTTAGGAAATTCAAGTACCGTCGTCCTGACCAAGATTTTCATCCGATCTTCAAACATTCATTAACGTAAGCTATTTGTTAAAAGCATTTGCTATTAGGAGATACAATAATATAAATGTTGAAATAAGAAATAATCTATCCGCAAAATAAAATCTTCATATATTGCTAGAAGTTTCCAATGTCTGTATTCATCAGTGCTACTGCTTTCATAGTTGACTTTAATTTTAAAATCCTTCTCACGTTTCAAGTGCAACACGATGCCAATCTCTTGGCTCGAGCGGGATACTTTGTCACGTTCCAGTTTGCTATGAGAAATTATATTATTGATTAATTTCAGTATCCAGCATGGAAATGTAGTTCTAGCAACATTAAGCTTAATGGTGTCTTATGCATGGACGTGATGCTCAGTTGAAAAAATAAAATAAAGAAATCTTAAATGAAATCTTGAACCTTGAATAATCTTGAATCGATGCCCAAATCGATCTAATGTTCAAGAATGATCGGATCTCTATTAAGTAGATTTACTTTACCCCGAAATCAGTTTCAAGTGGTAGGTGGTGCAAAATTTGGTTCCTTCCCCAATACTGGAAAACCTTGTTTCGTTTCGGCGACAGCGGATTCTTCCAGTCTAATTGCGTTCGGTTCCGTTGAACACAGCACTTGTTCGGAAGTGGGGTTGGGAAATACGATTTAATTTGTAGCAAACATTTATCTTCGTTCAAATCTGCTTGAACAAGAATGAAGAGCCCGGTTTAATTAAAGCTCGCCATTTGCGAAACTGAAGATTGAAGTGTCTTTCGGTGCTGGCACGAGTCTACTAAGGCTAAGCATACAAACAAAAATGGGAAATAAATAAAACCGGACACAGAAATGTGCTTGACAAACAAAGATTGTTCGGCGTTCAGTCGCGCGTTTCGAAATTTACCAATTCAACTCGCTAAATTAATTGACACATTGAAATTGACAGACTCGGAAAACTTGAATTGATTAATTCAATGGTTTTAAAGGAATTGTTTCGTTTGTCTTTGATAATAATTTGGTAGAAAAAGTTTCTCTACGAAATTTTCTAAGGTTTAATGAAAATGTTAAACAAATTGATTTTCCTTCGTTCAGTAGAGTAGTGTATACTTATATTTACTTTCCCGTCCCACTCGGAGCCATGTGAGCAAATCCCAAAATTAACAAGAAACGGTATGAAATTCGAATCATCTTGCTCCGTTTCGGATGATACTTTGCTAGCGTCTTTAATATGTCAAATCATTTGTATTTATACACTGATACAGAGCTCAATTTGACTGAAGACTGATTTTTATAAAGTACGAATATTGTTTTTTTTAATTAATTGAATTTGGAAAACTTTTAACGGTATAAAAACGGTGCTCGAGAAGAAGCGGTAGAAAATCGACTGGACTCTCTCTAAAACAACGTTGGTAACAGTAATTGTTCGTTACTTTATTAAAGGCTCGTCAAATTAAGCCAAAACTTTCCCGGTTCTTTGAGAGCCCTAATGAAAGGCAGTGCACTTTTCGTCTACTCGCCTCTACTTGTACAATATCACTTCTATCGTTTTCTTGGTAACAAAAAAATTGGTTTTGAGTTTGCATCAACAAATTCCCTTTCCCAACCTTCAGTTTCCGAGCGAATTTGTCGACAAAATCAACAGGAAACATTACCTTCTGTCATGTTCAGATAATATTTTGTCCGATAACCTGTTTCAGCAATCCTTCGAACGTACAAACTCAATGTTCATATTCATCTGCTTCATTGTTTTGTTTGGTTGGTTAGAGGTACGGGATGTAACGGTATACTTTTTTGCTTACGGATTCTACGTAAGTTAGATATTGCTTACGGCCGGGACAGACTAAGAATTTGACGCCAATCGTCATTGACTACTTCAAACGATATAAAATTTGATCTTCGGTTGAAAAAAATGCATTGTGGCTTAAAGAGTAAATGTTTCTAAATCTTCCTTCAGCCGCTACATATGTCAATGTTCAAACTACCATGTCGCAGTACGGAGATTTTTTGGCCACGGAATACTAAATAACGGACGTTTGATACAATATAAGAAATCGGAAAAATTTTGAAGACGAAAATGAAACAATCCTTCCAACAACGGAACTCTTAACAGCAACAGTGACGACGAATAAGTGGACGAAGGCGCGACCAGTGAACCAATAGCACTATGTAATGATGAGATATCCTACTCTCCGCGTGAAGGGTAACAACAAGATTCAGGAAAACAATGAGCTTACGTCCCCGTAATAAACTCCGTTTAGTTTCTTTCTACAAACAATCTATCCGTACTATTAAGCGTTTTACGGTGGTATTCGGCGACCCGTCCTAATAGCCGTGTAACTGCATATGTATATAGATTACGATAATTAGATCAGTAAATTTTACACTGCACTGACTATTCTAAGCTACAGACTACTTGTGTACTTACTGCTCATTCACTTTACTTTTCAACAACCGGCGAACTGGCAGATGACAGATCGACGAAAACAGGGTCAAAGTAATGCATGTGCGTGAAGTGAACCAAGCGATACGAAAACAAGGTGCGTCATAAACACACAGTTGTGACATTTTTCCTTCAGTCATGTGAATGTAAATTAATGATGATGTTTTTCAGATATTTCATTGAAACTTCTCATCTACAAGGTACAATTCAAAAGTTCCAGGACTTTTTAAACAGCGCGGCTCTTAGTGGCGCCATCGATCTGAAATTTCTCTCCATCAGTTGTGTATCCTCCAGTGTTGTATAAATTTTGCATGACGTTTGGTCGTATGTAAGCTGAGATATCCCGCTATAAGTGACAGTTCATTTGTAGTGTTGGTCGGAAAATGAGCATCGAACAAAGAGTATATATATATATATATATATATATATATATATATATATATATATATATATATATATATATATATATATATATATATATATATATATATATATATATATATATATATATATATATATTATTCGTTTATATCCGGCTTTTTCCTACTAACTGTCGTTCGTCGTTTCTAAACTTTCCTCAAAACTAATCGGTAGACATTGTCAGTACACAGGTCGAAAAACTCTTGTGATTTTATATTGTATCAGATGCACATAAACGGAACGTCATATTTCACACAAATTTCTATTCAAGAATATGTAAGTAAAATTGTGTGATTTGAAAATTACATGGCTTTAAAACAACGCGACTTGAACCGAAAAACATTAGATCACAAAGCACACCAGTAAGTCGACTGAGCCACAGAAGCACATAGGGGAAGATGGGGTAAAACGTACCCCCGAGGCATAATACACCTTTTGCTTTTCACAAAAGCTAACAAATTTTTTTCACTGAAATTTTAATGGAACTGAAAGTCCGCCATAACAACAGATTAGTATAAAATTTTGGTAGTGATGGTTTAATCATATCTGGAAAAATGTTAAAAAACCAATTATGTCTCTGTTATAAGTAATTTTTTATGTTCGTTCCATAATAATTTTCTAGGGTAAGGAAGACGATTTTAATTATGTAACCAGTGAACTTCTTTGCCAATCATTCGGGTTTCTAAAATTAGTTCTAATACAGACGATGTGTTTGCATTTTTATAGAAAAATCGTTAAATATATTGTCTCATCGTTTTGGGGGCAAAACGACCCGAATTGTGTGAGGTAAAATGCTTAAGAATTCGCTTACAAAAATTATCCATAAGTTATTAATTTAATGAATAATAGTGAACAATCTTCCACCTGACAAATATTTCGTCAACGAAAAGTCTAAAGTTTTCTTTAAATAAAAAGAAGAAGCTTTATGAGGGAACATATTACCCCGTGGTTGTCATGAGCTTTAATCCGTTGTTTTTATGGATGTTTACCCGTTGTTTAAGATCATCCTGCCTCTATGTACAAATAATCGTCATTTCGCGTAATTTAAAATGTATATTTTTCATGTTTTCCACGATCGGGCGTCATTCCCCGCATATATTTCAATAAACAATTTTCAAGGGTTTGGAAAATGAGATATTTAATGTGTTTTTCAATGCATTCAGAGAGTATTTGTACGTAATTTTGAGAAATAATGATAGCGGAAGATAGTCATGCATGAAACTCTTCCGTGTTATTCTCTATAGTTAAGACATAGCTACATTTCATTAGGGGGTACGTTTTACCCCATCTACCCCTATCTGCTTGGCTGGTAAATCGTACATATAAATTCATACAGTCTCAATTGCTAGCCGAGTGCAAATTACACTCGGAGCCAGTAAATTTCTGTACGAATGGAATATTGTGTCATTTGAGAAGTTAATTAGTTATGAATTGTGTCGTTTGAAGAATTTTGTCACCTGTAAAATTTATAATTTCTTTCTGTGTAGACGACCAAACAAATTAGTTTCAGCTTTCCTGGTTCCCGGTTTTAGATAGAAGACATGAGATTGTAGCCATAGCCTTAAACATGGATCTCAGTTAATTTTTTTGAACCAATATCGATTATACCGGTGCACGGACTCCGTTTTTGTAAGTACCTGCAATAGTGGAACTCACTTCGTTTTCACAGATATGGCCTAACCGACCTGAGTACTGTTTCACTCAGTAGATTATATTAGTTTAGGGACAAACCTTCGACAATCGAAGAAAATTATTTTGAAAAGTACCACTCAATTTCTATATGAGAATATGGGAGATGTGAGAAAAGCATCATTACACCACTAGGTAGATAAAAACAGGTTTTTCAGAAAGTAAGCAAAGATCAAGTTCAAATGTATTATTGCTGATACTTTTGGTTGACGAATATGCGGCATAAGCTTTGAGTCACGCTTTGCTGAACTAACCGAAACAATCTGAATGAATTTGTCTTAAAAATCAACCTAAAAATCGTGTCAAAAATTATCCTAGCTAAAAAAATATGTTTTAATGTGACTATTTAACTGACTTAAGAAAGACCTCATCACACCACTACATTCAGATCACATTAATAAGATATCAAAACCGCAATGAAATATGCATGAATTAAACATGAATGTCACTTTGTTTGAGCTAAATAAAAGGTCTTGTGAATGTTATCTGTATCCGACTTTCGATTCCGCAATCACGCGTTGTCCCTCAATTTTCTTAGTGAAAATTAGAAATTTGATTTATATGAAAAGTCGAAAATTGTGGTCAAAAAGTACAAATTACTTTATTTTCTTAACGATGGCTGGACCGAAACCTACATACTTTGATTCCAATAAGGGGCTTCTTGGCATCATACTTTTTTTTTCATAAATACATTTATTTCTTAAGGCAGTTTACATAAGTTTTTCTTCGCCGTAGCATCACTTTTACATAATATTCTCATCCTAATTTAATTCTAACATAGTCACAACGTTTTGCATTTATTAAAACATATTCTCTTATTACTTAAATATCATCTTAGGTAACTCGTCATTAATTATGAAATCTACTCGGAAATATTATTTGAACCAAACGATTAACTTCTATAAATTATAAAATAAGCTGTTATTTTCAGACATTTTGTTAATAATTTCATAAACTGTTTCGAGTTTGTTTGTATCATTACATTATTTTTATTCTAATTTAGCTATTGGTTGAACTCATGGACGCAGCTGGGATCAGAACTAAGTCTTGAAAGGGGCCTTTATTAAATTGAAACTCCAGTTTTCTTTATGAAATGATGAATAAGTTTCATGTATGAAAGGTCACGACAAGCAAGAATGTCTCGAACTGGGATATTGGATAGTCTACCTTGGTTACGCAAAGAATTTATTAGTTGAGATCTGATATCACGATACTCCACGCATGTCCAAACGACATGATCAATATCTCGATAACCTTCGCCACAAGCACAATGATTAGTCTCGGAGAGCCCAATTCGAAGGAGATGTGCATCTAACGTGTAGTGATTGGACATGAGTGTGGACATCACACGAATGAAATCTCTACTCACATCCAGTCCCCTGAACCATGCCTTTGTCGATATTTTCGGAATAATTGAGTGCATCCACCGACCCAGATCATCTTTATCCCAAGAAGCTTGCCAGCTGGCAAGTGTTCTTTGGCGAGACGAGCTATAGAATTCGTTGAAAGCAATTGGTCTCTCATAAATTTCACCCTCAATAGCACCACGTTTGGCTAAAATATCGGCTTTTTCATTGCCAGGAATGGAGCAATGAGCCGGGACCCAGACTATAGTGATTAGATAATTATTGTTCAATATGTCGTTCAGGCACTGTTTTATTTTGCCCAGGAAAAACGGTTCAGTCTTGCCAGTCATGTTTGAGCGAATGGCTTCAATTGCACTCAGACTATCTGTGAAGAGGAAATAATGGTTTGGAATTAATGTGACGATTACACTCAAACTATAATGAACTGCTGCTAGCTCTGCTATATAAACAGATGCAGGTTCTTGAAGCCTAAATGAGGCCGAAACATTATTGTTGAACATACCAAACCCTGTCGCTTCTTCAATTCGCGATCCGTCCGTGTAAAACATTTTCTCAGAGTCAATATGCCTGAACTTACTTGAAAATATTTTTGGGATTTCCGTCGAACGTAGATGATCCGGGATTCCACGCACTTCGCGCTGCATGGATGTATCGAAAAATAAAGTTGAGTCAGGGACATTTAGGAGGCTGACACGGATAGGAATATATCTTGAAGGGTTGATTTCCTGTGACATATGGTTAAAATATACTGTCATGAATTTTGTTTGAGATCGAAGCTCGACTAGTCGTTCGAAATTATTAATTACCATGGGATTCAGCACCTCACATCTTATTAGCAGGCGTGATGAAAGCTCCCAAAATCGATCTTTTAATGGAAGAACTCCCGCCAGAACTTCAAGACTCATTGTATGTGTCGAATGCATGCACCCTAAAGCAATTCGCAAACAACGATACTGAATTCGCTCCAGTTTGATAATATGAGAGTTTGCAGCGGAACGAAAGCAAACGCATCCATATTCCATCACTGAAAGTATCGTTGTCTGATACAATTTTATTAGATCTTCCGGATGAGCACCCCACCAAGATCCTGTTATTGTTCGAAGAAAATTTACTCTTTGTTGGCATTTTGTTATCAGAAACCTAATGTGTCCTCCCCACGTGCATTTGGAATCGAACCACACCCCGAGGTATTTAAAAGTTAAAACCTGTTGGATCATTCTTCCCATCATATGGAGCTGAAGCTGCGCGGGATCATGCTTTCTTGAAAAGACGACTAACTCTGTTTTCTCCGCAGAGAATTCGATACCAAGATGAACAGCCCAATCGGACAAGTTATCTAAGGTATCTTGCAATGGTTTATGCAGATCAATAGCTTTGGGTCCAGTAACTGAAACCACGCCATCATCTGCCAATTGTCTTAGTGTACATGGGGTTACTAGACAGCTGTCAATGTCATTTACGTAAAAATTATAGAGGAGCGGACTGAGGCATGAGCCTTGCGGGAGACCCATGTAACTATTTCTGAGTGTTGCCAAATCGCCATGTGAAAAATGCATGTGTTTCTCTGACAAAAGGTTGTGCAAATAATTATTTATAACCGCTGGGAGTCCATTTTGGTGAAGCTTGTCTGAAAGAACATCAATGGAAACTGAATCAAATGCTCCTTTAATGTCTAAAAATACAGATGCCATTTGTTGCTTTTGAGCGAAGGCAATTTGGATGTCAGACGAAAGTAATGCAAGGCAATCATTCGTCCCTTTATTTCTACGGAAGCCAAACTGAGTATCTGACAACAAACCGTTCGTCTCGACCCAAGTGTCGAGACGTCGTAGAATAATTTTTTCGAACAATTTTCTGATGCAGGACAACATCGCAATGGGTCTATATGAGTTGTGATTGGAAGCTGGTTTCCCCGGTTTTTGAATGGCGATAACTTTCACTTGTCTCCAGTCAGGTGGAACAATATTTTGCTCAAGAAACTTGTTGAACAATTCCAACAAACGTCTTTTTGCGAGGTTGGGCAGATTCTTCACCAAGTTGAATTTAATTCTGTCCAACCCTGGAGCGTTATTGTTACAAGACAAGAGTGCTACAGAAAATTCCATCATTGAAAATGGGTTATTAATAAAACCATTATTTGGAGGAGATTCCCGTATAATACTCTGCGTAGGAACAGAATCTGGGCAAACTTTCCTAGCAAAGTCAAATATCCATCGGTTCGAGTATTCATCACTCTCATTGCCCACGTTACGATTCCTCATTCGTCTGGCCGTGTTCCAAAGAGTGCTCATTGAGGTATCTCTTGACAAACCTTCGACAAAATGTCTCCAATAGCTACATTTTTTGGCTCGAAGTATGCTCTTGTACTTGGTTTCTAAAACCATAAGTTTTTCAAAATTCTGAGGAGTTCCTCCTCCCCGTTTTAGAAACGTCTTGCAAGCATTTTGTTTTGCGAGTTTAGCCTCTGAGCACTCTTTGTCCCACCAGGGGTTGGGAGGCCTTCTGTTAGTCGTTGGCCCAGGAAAGCGTTTAGTTTGGGATTGTTCTGCTGCCTCCAGAATCGAACAAATGAGGAAGTCATATTCTTCAAGTGGAGGGAGCTCTTCCATTGAATTCAAAATACTAGAGATACTACTTTGGTATTTAATCCAGTCGATATTTTTTGTCAAATCATATGGAATACTAGCGGAAGTAGCAATGCAATTGCTACTGCTAATTGAGATGATGATTGGTAAATGATCGCTACCGTGTAAATCAGGCAGTATTTTCCAGGTGCAATCTAGTCGAATTGATGTTGAGCAAAGAGATAGATCTAATGCACTTGGGCGTGCCGGAGGTCTTGGGATCCGTGTCATGCTACCCATATTTAATACCGTCATGCTAAAATTGTCACAAATGTTTTGTATTAAAGATGATCTGCTATCATTGTAAACGGAACCCCACATAATACCGTGCGAATTTAAATCCCCCAGAATCAATCGTGGTGCAGGAAGGGCTTCAACCATTTCATTAAGCTGTTGCTGTCCAACTTGTGCTTTTGGAGGAATATAAACCGAAGCTATGCAAATATCTTTGCCTTTAATGTTTATTTGGCAAGCAACAACTTCTATACTAGAAGTTGAAGGGATGTTTAATCTATAAAAGGAATAGCATTTCTTAATTCCCAAAAGCACTTCACCATACGGAGAGTCTCTATCGAGACGTATAATGTTAAAATCATTAAAATTTAAAGCTATGTTTGAAGTAAGCCATGTTTCGCATAAAGCAAATACATCACATTTTTGACTATGCAATAATATTTTAAATGAATCAAGTTTTGGCATGATGCTTCGACAATTCCACTGCAGGACAGTGATTGTATCATTTGCGACGGGTGATGAATTATCCATCAAAAGATACAAAACCTGAGACAATTGGCCATTGAGCTGATAACTGCTTCAAAAAGGTTCTAGCTATTGGAAGGAATGCCATTATGAGGGTCTTTAAGGGTTCAGATATATTGAATGCTGAGAAAATCCATTCAACAATTTCCGAAAACTTCAGTAATCCTGTTGGTGGCTGTGAAATGGAGCCCACTGGATTATTATCTTTTTCTGTACTAGATCCTGGATTGGTTTGTGAATTTGACAAACCAGGAGGCACAGTCTTTGGTTTTGACTTTTTTTGTTTAACACGGGGATCTTTTTTTGAAGATGAAATTTTAGGTGTCTTTTTTGGTAATTTGGAGGAAGACTTCTTTCTCTTAACTGACCCTTGGGTAGTGATAAACGAATTACCTTCACCATTTTCGTCAGAGTCAGAGTCCTCTGGTTCCTCTAGATTTAAAAACCCGTTTTCGGTTTCCAAAGGGGGGACATCAATGACCGTTTTAAGCATTTCTGCATATGTGCGCTTAAACCGTGCTTTTAAAGAAAGCTTAATTTTGTCTTTGTGCACTTTAAATGCAGTGCATACTGAAATATCCTCATGAGGACTTTCCCCACAATAAATACATTTTTCAATTTCCTTGTTGCAATCATTATCTTTATGAGGCCCTTCACACTTAATACATTTTGGTTTATTACTACAGTAAGTAGCTGTGTGGCCGAATTTTTTACAGTTCGTACAATTCATTACATTTGGAACAAAAAGCCGAACAGGGAGGCGAATTTTATCGACATAGACATGGGACGGCAACGCAGACCCGGCAAATGTCACTCGAAACGAGTCTGATGGGCGATAAACTTTTTTTTCCTCTTCATGAACTACTGAGTACAGTTGTTTGCACTCCAGTATTTTCGCACCCTCAAGCATAGAGTTCTTGAAACGACCAACACCATGCTTGAGTAAATCATCTACCGAAAGACTCGCTTCGGTAACAACACCGTCAATTTCGACATCTTTGGAGGGTATGTAAACTTTATACTCTTTATTGAAATGTTCCGAAGAGACAATATCATTCGCGTGTTTCAAATTATTTACCACAACACGAATTTTATCGTTATTTACTTTTATGATCTCTTTGATTGAAGAGTACCGTGATGTCAAACCTTTATTAATTTGAAAAATGTTTAATGGCTTTGATATACGTCTAAAAAAGACTATCCAAGGCCCAGAAGAGCTCTCCTGATATTTTTTCGTTCGTGGGGGTATCGGATTCATGCTAGGATTTACGTCCATGGATTCATCCATCACATTAAAATTTTTTTAATCAAACTTTAAAATAAAAAATGAAACCAACACTACACAGTACTCAATCAAAAGGAAAAGAAAAAACTTCTACCTTGAAATTGTTGTCTATCTCCGTTGCACTGCCGTGTAGATCCTCGTTGCTCTAGATGTTCTTGTTGGATGTATCTGGACGTTGATACAATGCTGAAGCTCACTGTAGCGATAGAATATGATGTGATGCTACTGCTACCTGACATCCAGCACCACTCGAATTCCGATTTGCTTTCGTCTTCGCCAGCTGTAACCAGTGGCAGTGGAAAGACCGAGTTGTCTTGTCTCCTTCTTCCTTGTGCTCCGCACCGATATGCTTCTGCACCGAAGTGCCTTCGCACCGGTGTGCCTTTGCACTCTCCTGCTTCTATGTGCCTTTGCACTCTTCCTCTTCGATGTGCCTTTGCACTCTCCTGCTCAGCACTTGTGGCTGTATATTGCGGCCTGGGTAGAGCTTGGGAAACGCCCTTTGTTGTTTCCTTCACCAGCTTGGCCCAGCACTAGGGCTCTCTTATGCAGCACGACTATACGTTTTAACGGCTGCTGCCAACAGGTCTCTACCTGTAGTTCAACCGTTGTCGTATTTAACGCGTGTAAACCAACCAGCGTTATTAAACTGTACGCTTCTATACACAACCTTCTCGGTTGAACGGCTATTACTGAATGAGGCATCATACTTGTTTTCAGTTGAATTTCAACCTTCGTAAATTTCTGGTTAAAAAACACGATACAAAATGACACGAAAAATGTAAGAAATCTTCAAAATTTTCTAAACTGTTTGAGTTTGTTTTTATTCAAGAGTCGAAGAAAAGAGTTTAGAGTAATCTCATAGTAATTTGAGAATATTAATAATATGAGATGAATAAAATTGTTTATTTTATTCGAAGTTTTTCCCAATTTACCTCACCCCAAATGGTTTGTTCTACAGAGCGTTAGATATTGTAAAAATTCGTAACATTGTTATTAGCTCCAAAGTTTTTTCAATGTACTTTTAAATAAAATATTATCATATTTTGCAATCAACTATTTTCGAAGGGAGCAACAAATAGCAAATCAAACAGCTCTAATAGTATTTTAACTTAACATCAAAACTTTGAATCCTAACAAAAAGTGAATAATGAGCTTACTGGGTATAAAATTCACTTGCCATTGATATATCAAAGATCAAAGATATTATTATTATTATTATTATTATTATTATTTTTCTTATTGTTATTATTATTATTATTATTATTATTATTATTATTGTTATTATTATTATTATTATTATTATTATTATTAATATTATTATTATTATTATTATTATTATTATTATTATTATTACTACTACTATCATTATATTCTTTATTTTTCCCCGGTTTTTGCCATTTTTCATTCTAAAACAATTCTCTGGAACCACCGGATTCACCGCAATGGGACATTCTAGCCGGACATTTTCTTTGAGTGGTTCTATGTTTCAGTTAAGTTTAACAAAGTATTTTGATTATTCCTGCACTGATATTATCTTTCTTGAAGACAATTTTGCGGTGTTTCCAATAAAAATATTTCTGATGGTTCGTGGCCGTAAACAGAGTTCTGGTAAGTACGTCACATTTTTTACCACTTCTGAGCTAGGACCCATATATATTTTATTTTGCATGCATCAAATACTTTGAATAGCTGAACCGATTTATTCCAGTATGATCTGGAACAAATCCAGGTTTTTTTTAATCATTGCAACTACTAATGAAACTATATGGACCAGAGGAAAACCTTTTCGTTTTTGACACTGACCGGATGAAAATCGATCATCTGTGTAAGATGTCCCAGTAAGTCTAAGCACGATTTGAAAATAACAACACAAACTTAGTTTATGATCAAAATCAAATGTTTAGTCCCTTGTTCTGTTCCTTATTATACTTTACTACAGTTCGACGTAACATTTCCGAGTTCCATTGATTGTTCGGCAAGGAGTGAGCTTTTGATCTAACGCTTCTCAACAGCTTCAGCACAGACTGTTTGCAAACTTTTGGATACTTTTTGCTTTTTTCATATAGAAATGCTATGAATCACTGTGAATAACAGTTCGTCGAGTAAGCAAAATGTCTGTGTGTGGATGTGTGTATGCGACGTTTATTTTTTTGAACTAACTTTTCTCTGAGATGGCTGAATCGATTCTTACAAACTTAGAAGATGAAAGATCTTTTGGCCCCATGCAATTCCTGAATAAGGTTTGGATCCGACTTCCGGTTCCGTAGTTATGGGGTAAAATGTGTGAAAAAAAGAAAACATGTGTACTAACTTTTCCCAAAGTTGGCGTGACCGACTTTCACAAATTTAGATTCAAATGAATGGTTATGGTCTTATTCAAAACTTCTGAATTTCATCTGAATCCGACGTTCGGTTCCGGAATTATAGGGTAAAGTGTGTTAAAATTTTTATCCCATCGCATAATGGGACGAAACAAAAGATTTGAAAAAATTTCTCAATCCGTCTCAAAAATACTCCAATCGCTAGTCATTATCAATAGATAGCCAAACGAACTGATTCCGGTTATTTTTTCAAGAATCGAAGAAAATTATTTTGAAGTATACCACAGTATTATATATTACAGTATGATTGATATGAAAAAGGAATCATAACACTAGGTGGATTAAAACAGGTTTTAAAACCTTTTTCAAAAGTTGTGATGGAATCCGCTGTCTTAACTTGTCCTTGTCCTTCGCGTAATGTAGTGTTGCCAAATCCGACGAAACAGTGCTGGATTATGATGATATTTATGAATCAAGCATTCCCGAACGTAAACATCCGCCGTCATCGCGACTGTTATCACAATCTAATAAACTTACCTACCGTGACTACTACTCACTTCTTTTTATGCTTTTTCTGCTTCTTGAAAGTCCTCAGTCCATTTCGTGTGTTTACGACGGCTCTCGTGGAAATTTTCGACTTTTTGAGAGCACATCTCGGTCGGAAGCACCGTTTTACGGCTGAAAGCTTGCACGGTTTTCTGGTCCAGTTTTGATTCCGAAAAGATAGACTCCGAATCGTATTACGAACTGTTCAATGTTCATACCTGCCATTTTAGCCAATTGAATCAGTGGAACGTTCGGGAATAACGCATCATTCGCACACGATATCCTGGTGCTTTTTCGTATTTTGGTGACAACTAAACTCAGTGCAGTAATCCTACTGACATTAGGAATCCATCCAGGTCGGCACTCGAACATACAACCATTGGCTTGTATGACCAGCACCCTACGCATTGAACCATCAACTCGCGGAAACCGCAAAACGAAACGTCTTTCAAATAACCGTTCGAATTTAATTTTTTTTCAAAAACATACTAACGAACACGAGCATTGTTCGCTGTTCAACCCCAAAAACTCGCAACGTTTCCTATTAACAATACCAATTTCGATATTTCCAACATTTGTGCAGCTGCTGGTCAATATATTTTTGTTTATTATATCGAATGAAGACGCTCCGTCAGCGAAAGACGTCCGCATCCGATCACTGCTATGATACCGGTCCCGGCAGTTGTTATGTACCGAACGAAGTCGTTCTTTGACATAACTGATGCACGTAGCGGCCATAACCAAATCAGCAACTGAATCGGATGCCGGAGCAATTTTGCGAAGCTCCGGGCAATGATTTTACGCACAAACAACTTTCCGTGTGTGGGAACACCACCAGCTCTTCGTTATCTTTTGCAGCGCTGGCAGTATCGAAGATGCGTAGATTTTCGCAGAAATGATAGCGCCATTTATCGCAAACGGGGAAGAAAGAAAAAAATATGTATATGCAAAGCCACCCGAGTTACTATGGAGCAATCGGTTTTCTCGCTTCTTTTCGCTTATCGCACCCGCCTAACCCCCCATATTCCAATCGTCTCAGCCGTGAGTGGATTAAAGTTTTATCATATCTTGCCACGTTTGATCTAAGAATCGCCAAAAACCGGCAGGAATAAGGAGAAAACTCAAACGAAGCGTGCAGTCCAAAGACGGGGAACAACAACTGGCAAACAATGTGCCTGCGATGAATGGAGTAAAGGTCCTTTCAACAATGGAGACCGCGCACAACGGAAAGTTCATCAGAAACATTCGCAATGGAATGGTACATAATTTTTCAACTCCAAGAAACCATCATCGTCCTTATTTGCTTTCGTTGCAGGGGTAAACGGGAACAATACGTTCCCCAGCGATAGAAATGATAACAATTCATCGTTTCGCGACTTCCAACGGGACACTAGAAATGGGGGGGTTTGTTTTTTGATTTGTGGCAAATGGCAACCGTTAATTTTGCGCAAACAAGTGACCTCCAGCAAGTGTATATTACAAAACCTTCTTTCGCATTTCTTTAGATACGTGATACTTTGGACGTCCAATCCAGTTCAACCCTACGGCAAACTGACACTGAAGCAAAACGCAAGCGTCACAGACCAGGTTAGGTCATAGTGGAGATGTTGTGTAACGACCGGTATGCTCTAGAGCTTATTTAGTACGCAAACGAGTAAACATGCACCAGTCGTTTCTCAATAAATGCATTCATCGGTGTTTGGACACGGTAATTTCTATGGACTTTTCTGTTATTAGTATTGATTGTCACGCCGTTTCAAGTTGAATGTTTTCATGAAATAAGGCTAGTTATTAAATTAGGCTGCATGAAGAAACTATGAATTTTTGAATTTTTCCAGCGCATAAGTTTCATTGTTCATTATCACACAGGAGAACATCGTCAAATATTCACGATATAACTTGCGATCCCGTGTTTTAGCCGTCACATTCTGTTTATCATTACTATTCGATTCAGTTTTCACCTTGAACGATTTCAATATATTCTTGCAGGTGCTTGAAGGTATACAGGAAAATTGAAGACATTTTTATTTTTCTAGTCCCAGTACGTACCGAAAGATTTGGTCCCCTTTGCAATATTCACTTCATCTTCGCGTTCTTCTGGTGGTTCCTGAGATCCGGTTTTGTTCCACTCCCAGCCTTCCAGGCTATTGTCAAATGTGTATCGAAAGATTTAAGAACGTTATGGACAGTGCTTGAAGGGAAACAAAGCTTTTTTGAAAGTTTCGCCATCTTCGATCTAAAAACTCGTAGTATCACCAAAATTCTGCGCCCTGTCAAGACGCCACCTTGTTGAGATCTAAATCGGAACTTCAAAAATAGCTGATTGCAACGTAAATAAACAATCAGCAATACGATCGTTTTGTAGTTTACCTCGTTTATTGCACGAAAATGAGAGATTTTCGGATCGATTCTCTCACAATAACTTGTCGGTTTACTTAAAATACAGCAGATAGTGTTTTTTTGGACCTCAATTGGAGGTAATTTTTCACAATTTGAGAGTCACGATGAGTATCAAAACATCGCAGTGTTTGAGGCTTCGGGCTCAACGTAATCGGTGTACTTTCAAATGTAATCGGTATACTTTTAAATAGCTGGTACGTACGTATGTCATAGATGCATATATGCAGTGTAACCAGTTTATCAAAGTGGTTTCAAACCAACCGATTGAGTTTAAAATAATCTTCGTTTTTAGCAACAGTTTATTCTCTTACGAATGTTAAGCCTGCTTAACAATGCTTGCTTACATTTCACGAATGTAAATTTTAACTCCCTAATAATACTTCAATGCATTTGTATATGATCGAGCTACACAAAATAAACAAAACTAAATATTTTCTGTTAAAAAAGCAGTTTTCCGGAAAATGAATAGTTTTACGACAACCTTCCATACCCATTGCCCTTCGCGTGTTAAATTAAAGGTTCCTATTTTGCGGGATTACTGATAGAAGCTGAATAGTCCCGGGCCTGAAAAAGTCCCGGACCTAACAAAGAGAATTCGATTTTGGTGGTTCGATGGCTCAAAATTAACTGTATTCCAAGGATGGAAATAAGCAAATTTTTTGATTCACAGTGAATAAAAATAGTCAGTATTATTTTTCATATCACATATTTATTTAAGATATTATAATGGGTTTTTGAAATGAATGATTTTTGATAAGATAATGTTGGTTTTACTTAGAATTTAAAAAGGTCTCCAGTTTCTTTTCCCACAATTTAAAACATAATCGCAATTTTAGTTTTGTTACACAACCCACGGAGTTCGGTTTTTTGATTCTCAATCGGATATCTTGATTCACAAAATGGGCTTATTTCTACCTCTGTTTTATTCATCAACTTAATCTCCATCAAGAGCAACGCAATCATTCCAGCGCCGCTCTAACATTTCAATACCACTTTTGTAGAACGATTTATCTTTTGCCTCAGTTTCAGCGATGACCTCTTGATTCGCGGGAAATTTTTCACCGGCGAGCATTTTTTTTCAGGTCTGCGAACAGCCAATAGTCGCTGGGAGCGAAATCTGGCGAATACGGCGGATGTGGGAGCAATTCGAAGCTCAATTCATGTAGTTTTGCTATTGTTTTGATTGACTTGAGACACGGTTCGTTGTCTTGATGGATCAAAGTTTTTTTCTCCGCCATATGTGGTCGTTTTTTGCCTTTTCAGCCTTCAAACGCTCCAATAACGCTATATAATATTCATCGTTAATGGTACTTCTTTTCTCAAGATAGTCGATAATTATTACACCACGCACATCCCGAAATACCGATTGTTGTGTCTCCGAGCGCTTTGGACGAGGTTCACCAGTTGCTGTCCACTCAGATGACCATCGTTTTGAGTCCGGAATGAAGTGATGGATTCATGTTTCATCCATTGTCACATATCGACGCAAAAATTTTGGTTCGTTACGTTTAAACCAAACATGGCTAAACACATCAAAATGTTTTCGATTTTGGTCAACAGTGAGTAAACGCGACACCAATATTGAACAGAGCATTTTCATAGTCAAATGCTCATGCAATATAACGTCAACACGTTCTTTTGATATCTCTACGATGTCATCTAACTCACGCAACTTCGCTTTTCGATCATTCAAAACGAGTTTGTGGATTTTTCAATGTTTTCTGGTGTTTTTTGGACATCCTCTGCGTTCGGCATCATCGATGTCTCTACGATCACGTCTACCAACGTTTTTTTTGTTGTTTCTGATGGAGCGAAGTCTCCCTAACATTTTTCAAGCCATTGTTTCGCTTGAACGGTCCCATCAAGAAGCAGTGTAAAATTAAAACACGAAGTTGTGTTTGATCCATTGTTCTGAAAATAACAAAAGTAGCATCACTCACACACTAATGAATAGAATATCATGACAGCTAACTAATGAATGGAGTTTTACAGTCTGTTACATAAGAGCGTGGTCACGATTACTCGCGATCGGTAAAGTGGAATGGTGTGATTATTTTTTTAACGCAGAGGGCAGTAGTGACCTTCATGCAATGCGAGAATAAAGCTGGCTATTGTTTACAATTAGGTCTCAGCATTTTTTTCAAAAATGATTCACGCTTCTAAACAGTTTTTTTGTGCTCGCACCAGAAAGGCCTCCACCTGACCTAAGCTGCCGGGGCGAAATACATGCAAAATTCGAAACAGTTTGTGAGTAAGTGGGTGAATCGTTTTAAAGAGGTGAAAAATGTCGACGACCTTCCAAATCGCGGTTCGGTCGGTGTATTGTCGGAGAAAGACTAAAATTTGATTTGTGATCTGTTTTTGAAGAATCCGTTATCAACCAAAAAAGGTTAAAATAACTTGAAATTTCGAAGTACTTCGCAAAAACCGATGTTGAGTGAAAAACATGTGCTAAAACGTCCAGACTGGGCAAAGGAGCAAAATGGTGTCGTGACCTTAGATTTTTTCCTCTCAGTCAGCTGATGCCAATACAATTGAGAACATTTGGGCTCAAATAAAAATTAAGCTTGGGAAGAATCGACCACACAGTTTGAAACAGCTTGTTCTTCGAATTAACAAAATTCGGAAGTCGTTTCCAGAAGAATACGCGCAAAATCTCGCTCAAAGTATGACTCGAAGGCGTCTAGTCATTATTGATGCTGAAGTTTATTGAAAAAAAGTGGAAAGGAGAAACTTGTTTGGAACTATTCGGCTGGTCGGACGAAGGTCGAGATACTGCATCAAAATACAGAACCCAATAAACGATAGGAGAAAAAAAAGTTTTCCTTTCTACTATGACATGACGAGAAAACTGACTCGATTTTCAGTTCAGTGATGCCGAAACTATGTTCTAAACTGGCTTCAAACAAACGGGTTGACAGCAGTTAGAGTGGAAATTAGGTTAGGTTTGGAATCAAGCGAAAACGACTTAAATAACAGAACTTTGACAGGCAGTAGCATTCCTTCCTGCTGATTGATTATAGACAACATCAATAATCGCGCCAAACAGTCAGCAAAATG
This sequence comes from Malaya genurostris, assembly GCF_030247185.1. NCBI lineage: Eukaryota > Metazoa > Arthropoda > Insecta > Diptera > Culicidae > Malaya > Malaya genurostris. The sequence goes on from NC_080571.1 coordinate 261,628,159, forward strand.
AGTTCGTTCATTTGACTGGTGACAAGCGAAAAATAGAAAAGGAAAGCAAATCCTTGAATTACGCTATTTCGTTCAGTCAGCGAAAATACACTTCAAGCTCTTTTACAAGCGCTTGCTACTTACGGCATCGACGTTGAAGCCGACATTCGTGGTGGCAGCAATAGTAGCGACAGGATCTCCGCGGGTATTTACGATTCATAAAATTTGACGCTGCCATTCACTATTTCGTCGAGATGTGGAAGTAAAATATGTTAGATCCTACAGACACTTTGCCAATCGTATGATCTCTTGCATTAGGATTTTATGTTATTGGCGTTTCGCTGAAATAATGTAGAGAATGTTTTATTGGAATTAAATAAAAAAATGAAATGAAATTGTATATCCAACATCAATAGAATACAGTACGTTTGAACGTGATTGTACACTTTGAATACCGAATCACGATTTTGGTTCTTTGAATCGCTGAGCCCACTCCTTAGAGAGGGTGCGATTCTTTTAGAGCAATCGTTTAAAAAATAAATTCAAATGTTTTGCATTATAAAACCATCAATCGATAATTATTTTGTAATTTTTCATGGAAAAATATTGAGAAATAAGCCGGTGAAGCAGTATTTTTGAGGACATTTAATAGAAATCATGATGTAGCTGTAAAACCTTCCCAAAGTAACAAAAAACTGAAGGAAAACGTTGGGGTCTGGTATTTTACATGTATAAAAAGCGTGCAAAATTAGAAAAAAAAGGTGAAGTAGTTTTTGTGCGCCGAGTTTTTTCCTCTTCACATTATGAGATAATCAAAGATAAAGGCCCATAGCTTCCAGAGTTTTGTTCTGATGGACTTGAAAATTTTGCAAAGTATTCTTGAAACGCCAAGATTTAATTTCAACCAGTGTTGGTGATTGACGATAGTTTGGCAGAGAGCGACTCGATATTTCTGTACATTGTATACTACATCGTCAATCTGGTAGATGATACTACAAGAACTCGCTGCCTCTCAATGCATGAATAGTGAGAGAATTTTTCTACATTACTTCGCTCCACCTCATACTCTGAGTATTTTACTGTCCTTACCACAACAGATACAGTTTTGCAATGATCGGCGCTGTGTGGAATTTACCAAGAGCGAATCACAAGTTGACAATTATCGCAGCAAATCAAATCGATGATTCTCATACTAGGGTAGAATATTTTAAAACACTTGTATGGAGCATTCACAGGCATTTTAATAGCCACAACTTATACAAAGGATATACGCACATAGTTAGAATAAGCGCAATAGTAAAATGATTCTGTCACAATTATCCACTGCCCGCAAAGAATTGGATCGCAAAACGAGAATGAGCGACCGTTTGTTGCTTCAGAGCGAATCCCCACAGCAGCGTGCTAACCTGTGATGCTCAGACGGGTCATCGCGAGAAATTCGCTCTCGCACTGGTGTCCATTCTATGTTAAACGAACCATGCCGGTTTTCTGTTACTGAGATGATATCCGTCTCTCTTCGATAGCACTGATTGAATCGTATGAAGAGTTGCTAGGGATCGTTCTTTGATACGATAAAAGCCATCCTTGGTTTTAACCGCATCACCGTGTTTTACCAAAACATACTAGCAGCAAACATTCCTAACCGCACCGTGATTCTGGTTTATTCAACGCGATTGAAAATTCCTGGTCATGTGTTTACGGTGGTCATGTGTTTACGGTGCTGATGGACTCGATTGTGTTTTCAAACACAAGTTTCGGTGTTGGCTTTCGTTTATTATTATAGCGTGTATTAAAATGGAACAAAACACGTTGTGCGCATCGTTCGTGAAGGGGTGTTGAGTTTTCTTCTTCCGTATCAGCACGTACCGGTGCGTATCGGTTTTGTATCGTTTTTTTATATCATTTATTTTAATCCGGCTTTAACCTGCATCGGCCAGAAATAGTCGAAAACACGTATTCGTTCGGCACGTCCGAAAAGACATTGCACTCCGATGCAAAACAAAAAGAGTTCTGTAAATAGCAGAAACTTTACGTATGCTTAGCGGTTCAAATTGAACTGCCGAGTTTAGCGCTTAGCAGTTCAATTTGAACTGCTCTGTACTGATGAGTCCAAGACGAAACGTAAAAATAATATTTAACCATTTATTTTTGTATCGTCATTTTATATGACGGTTTGCAAGTTTTTACGCTCATCGGCATGTAATTGCGGAACTGGAATTTGGAACCGAATGAAATTTCACAGTTACTTTGGAGACAATGTGAGCTTTCATTTAAATCAAGATTTAAGTTTGTTAAAATCGATTCAAGCATTGCTGCGAAATCGAAGTGAGTTTTACTTTTGGAGATTTTCTTTACTACTTTAGGTGCTTCCTGAACCGCAGCACCGTGTTTTACCAAAATCACACACCAGTAGCTGACATTCCTAACCGCACCGTTATTCTGGTTTATTCAACGTGATTGAAAAGTCCTGGTCATGTGTTTAATGTGGTGATGCATTCGGTCGTGTTTTCAAACCCGGTGTTTGTTTTCGTTTTCTATTATAGCGTGTATGAAATTGAACAAAGGCATCGTTCGTGAAGGCGTGTTGTGTTTTCTTCTTCCGTAAAAGCACGTACCGTTGTGAGGTTTTGTTTCGTCATTTTATATAACGGTTCGCAAGTTTTTACACTCATCGGTCTGTAATTGAGGAACCGAAATTCGGATCCGGATGAATTTCCACAAGATTAAAAATTGGTCATAATCGATTCAAGCATCGCTGCGAAATCGAAGTGAGTTTTACTATTGGAAATTTTCTTCCCTACTTTTGGTGCTTCCGAAACAGGAAAGGGAGACCTGCACTGCCGAAATAAGTTTGTATACCTACAAACTAATAAGTTTGAATCTTAGTTTGTGAAAATCGAATCGAAATATTCCGTTCATCTTCTAATCTAGTGAAACAATCAAGGTTGGATACTTTGTGTTAGCGGAAAAATTTATAAAAGGTTTGAAAAACAATAGACTATTTGTGTTGAAAATTCGAGCAAAACGATAATTTTAATAAACGATTTTTCTATTCTATTGAAAATTGAGAAAAGACTGTTCAATTTATCCATCGAGTCGACCTGCCTGATTCTAAGCAGTCTCATAGTAAAGTGAATCAAAAGTAACATGGATTTGACATGGAGAACTTAAATCTTAATTATATTTGAGGACGTCTAAAAACATATTATCTGTTTTTAAGTATGAAACGTTGTCATAACATCTTTGTTACTCAATATATTCAAGAGACAAAGATATGCGATAAGAAAGTAGAGATTAAACCTATAAATTTTACGAGTGGAAATAGTTTGCAGGCTCCATTTCTATCTCTGAAGTATATTTTTCGGCAAATGTTTATCGGTGCAATTTCAACCGTTTTGAATTTTCAAATCTATTTTTCGTTGGATAAAAACACACTGATAACTGCTTCACGTCAGAACAAAAACATGAAAAACTCTTTAGACTTCCTCGCGAATGCGTATTTTCATAATTAAATTATATTTTTATTCGTGATTCTAATAACAGTCTCACACTACTAACGGGTCCGAAGAATTGAAGCATAAATAACTTATTCGTTTGCCAAATACGTCAGCAATAAGTTTGCCAATCGAAATATTTTTAAACATAAAATAAACAAAACCTTCCAATAAGCTCTTCAAAACTAGAGCATCCACGAAAAATGCAGTTTCTCTTCCGTTGTTATTAACCGTATCGGAAAGTAGAATAACGTCATAATGTTCGGAATTTTATTACATGTAGTCCAAAATTGGAGGATGGAAATTTGGCATGCCTATATGATTGCGTTTCGAACAAGATTGACGATTACATTGTGTATCGCTAGAGCAAAACAGTGAAGAGATACCAAAGCAAAGAGCACAACGGATTCCCGATGCCGGAGGGTCGGTTATTGCGGTGTCCGATTCCCAACCCCGATCCCAGGGTCAGAGTTTTTTTTGTGGCCCGAAGTTGCGAATGACCGTTGTGTGCCAGATAAAGCGAAAAATTAAATCGAGCCGATATCCGGCGAAAAAAGAATACCAAACACCATTCAAGCGAAGAGGAACAAAAAACTAATAGTTCTGTTTTTGTATTCATATTTCGGCTTTTTCGCCGGTGGCGAAAAGTTGCTAACGGAGTCACGATTGGACCGTAAATAAAATATTTATCTTTTCGGTTTATGCTAATCATTTTTAAATTGCAAATTCGTGTCAGTTGCCACCAAGCTTTGGCACTCGCCACTTTTTGTTTGCAGACGAGGTTGAATCTATAAGTGCTGTCTGTCCAACTGGATATTGATATTCGCACACAGCACGTGCCAACTTGAGTTACGGTCTGCGCCGTTTGTGCTCTTTTCTGTTTTGATTTTATTTTATTTATAAATGTCCGCTAAACTATCACTGATAGTCCTCTGGCTAAAGTGAAATCAGGCCAATGCATCGATGTCATCATCAATCGCTTGGTTCCGACATTCTCACCCATGAGTGTGGTTATTTAATTCAATTCGATGAACTATTATCTGGTGGACAAAAAAAAAGTTCTGTTCCTGTCCAAGTGACTGCATTAAATGAACTGCGTCAAAATAAACATTTGTATGCCAACAGGTTACAACATGGCTGAGCTCCCAGCAAAAACTGTCTCATAATATGACTCATGCAATTATTGCAAGATCTTGAGGCAGTGCGTTTAAAAACGAAATAGCGTCTGCAAGAGCCGATGAATCATGTTTTTTAAGCATTCCTTAATTCATATGGAAATGTTATTTATCCCTTAAAAGCGCAAGGTCGATTTCTTTTACTAATATATTGTTTCGAGATAATTTTGCATGGAAAGTGTAAATTCGAAGTTTGAAGCCTTTCGGTTTATTGCTTTGAAATAAAATTTATTTAGGCGACATAAAACTATTATGAGGCTCTTATAATTTGTTTTACTCTTGCGGATAGCCTTAACCCTCAGGGTACGGACTATAAAAAAGTTACGTTCAGTACGGACTGGGTTAGCCTAACCCGGCGACTTTGATTGGGTGTATATCAGGCTGTACTTTGTCAATTTGAATAATTTTTTTTTTATTTTGTGTAAAATTGTCTCAAAAATATAATAGAGTTGTCAGATTAATCATTTAACTGATTGAAAAAAAATTATAATGAAAAATGTGAACGACTTCTCTTCGTATGGCGCTTTTTTCAAATTTCGCTCGGGTTACGGTAACCCAGTCCGTACCCTGAGGGTTAAGCTAGTTTTAAATTTTATCAGTATCTAAGAAGAAAAATAGATTGAAAAAATTACATGCGAATAAAACTATGTAATGAAAACCGCAAAAAACTGTGTGTGAGGAGCTGATCCCGGGTCAGAATTCTGTCCCAGAACCAAAGTCCAGGTTAAAAATTAAATTCCAAAATCCTGATGCAGAGTTCAGGTTCATTTAAAAAATCTCCGTCAATAATTTTGGTCCGGAATCTGAGTCCAATTTCAGAATTCAGAATTAGGATCTAGAATTCTAAGAATTCCGGTCCAGAATCGATGTCCCGATTTTAGGTTCAGAATTCAGATTTTGCACTCAGATCACAAATTTATGTTTAAAGGTTAGGCCAAGTTACTCAATTCAGGTCCAGATCTTGGCTTAGAATCCACGTACATAATCCAGGTCCAAATCCAAAGAATCTAAATAAAGAATTCTGTATCAGTTTCAGAATACAGGATCCAAGGTCAGAATGCAGATCCAGAACTCATATATTTTGGCCCAGAATCCAAGTCCTGAGTTATGTTCTGAATTCAGCTTCAGGTTCATAATCTAAAATCAGGATCAAGTTCTAAGTTCCCGATTCTGGTGCATTATCAGTATCTCTGTCAAATTTTTTGAGTAAAAATCTTGTTTGGAATCCTGAATCCAGTTCCATAATCCTGCTCCAGATTTAGACCCGAAACCTTCATTGAGAGTTCAAGCCAAGAAATCATGTTCAGGTCTAGAATCCAAATCCATGCTCAGTATCCAAGTGTAGATTTCTGCCTCAGGCTAAGAAACTCTGTCACAATTCTGGTTCAATATTCAAATCCAGAAACCTTGTCGAATATCCAACTCCAGGGTCCTGGTTCAGAATCCTGGTCTAGGTTTAGAATCTCTGTCAATAATTTAGGTTCAAGTTAAGAATTGAAGAATCCTAGAGAGCTCAGGTCCAGAATCCAATTTAGGCTCATAATTCAAGTTCAAAACAAGGAGTGTATCGAAATGTGGATAGCTTATTCCACATGCATTTGTGTTGTACGTATGTATTTGTAATGTTTTTTTTATGCTCAAATCACAGCATGCTGTGCGCTTGGCTGTCAGCTTTCGTTTGTTTACATGTTTGTGCGGTTGAAGTTTTGCGTTTTCAAAATGTCGTGGAAGTGAAAATTAAGGTTCTGGACACATGGCTAAGTGAGAAGGGTATTACTATTCGAAAATTGGTGATGCGGTTTGGAATTCATCATGCCAATGTTAAAACCATCATTAATAAGTTTGGGGAACACTATTATTTGGGAGAGCTACCGGGAAGAGGCAGGAAACTCGCTTCTTCAAACCCGAAACTGGACCAGAAAGTGGTATCTCTAATCATGAAGAACAAATCAATGTCAATACGTGATTTGGCCAAAGAAGCAGGACCGAGTGTCGGAATGATCCAGCGTATCAAGGGGCGAAATCACCTGAAGACCTACAAGAAGCAGAAAATCTCGAAACAAAGTGTAGAACATAAGAAGCGAACAGCTACAAGGACCCGGAAATTGTATTCGCGTCTTTTGCAGTATCCGGATGCTTGCGTTTTGATGGACGATGAGACTTATGTAAAGGAGGACTCAAAAACCCTTCCAGGTCCACAATACTTTACTGTAGTCGTTGGGGAGGATGTGAGTGATGCGGACTGGTCAATTCAAGTGGAGAAATTCGGCCGAAAGGTACTGGTGTGGCAAGCAATATGTTCCTGTGGTTTGAAGTCAACCATTTTTTACACTACCGGAACTATAAATGCAGAAATCTATCGATCTGAGTGTCTCCAGAAGAGATTGCTGCCTTTATATAAGAAGTATAGTACACTTTCACCTTTTTTGGCCGGATTTAGCGTCGGCTCACTATGCCAAATCCACTCTCAATTGGCTTGCGGAAAAGGGTACAAATTCCATTTAGAAAAACTTTCAATCCATCAAATTGCCCTCAGCTTCGACCCATCGAACGTTACTGGGCAATCGTGACCATTTATCTTCAAGAAGACTTTTAAGGCAGCTGGGAACATGCAGGAGTTCAAAAAAATTTGGGCTCAAGCGTCCAAAAAATGCGATGCAACACTTGTCCGGAACGTTCGATCAAAAGTTCGAAATTCGTTTAGGAATAACTTAAATTTCAACCGGTTTTCATTATGCTCAAGTTTAACCTCGTACAATAAAGGATCAATTTTTAGTTTGAATAAAATATCGTTTTTATTATTAGCTTATTTTCGATACACTCCTTAGGTTCAAAGTTTAGTTTCGGAAGTTCAGAGAACAGAATTCTGGCGCAGAATCCAGGTCCAGAATCTTGGTTAAAGTAACTATCAGGAGTTCAAATTCAGTCTAGATCCATGTTCCGAGCACAAATACTGAATTCTGCTTCAAATTCAGAATCCATATTCGGATATAGAATCTCGTTCAAAAATCCAGATTCAGACTCGGTATTCTGATTGACAAACCTTGTTCGATAGTTCAATATTCTAATCCAGTGTTCAGGAATCCAGAATCTAGATATCGCTTAGTTATTACTGGGTGAGAGGAGGGTAAGTTTTTCTAAAAATCATAAAACCAAATACTAACAAATGTTCTAAACACAGTCATGCACATCTTTATCACCAAAACTTCTTTTTTGTCATAATTTCCCCTGTGGAAAGTCGTCGCTTGAGAGTCGCAAATAAGCTGTTTGACCTCAAATAAACTGTTTGATTTAAAATGTTTTCGTTTTTTTCTCACACACAAGAAGTAAATCCAGAACTAGAAATGACTCGAAAAGTTATTTCCGAGTGAGCTCTTTAAAAAATCATAGTGTTGTCCACATACGCCGCAAGAAAACACGCCTAATGCAGACAACAAATAGACTTTCTAAAATTATGACTGATAAAATGTAAATAATGAAATCCAAAAAAACTGGCATCATAAGCTTTCAGAGACAGTTATAAATCCGTCCACAACCTTCTCCAATCCGGGAAAATCGTTCTGCCAACTGAACTACTGTGGATGTGATGTTACATAGCTCAGAAGACTTCCCGCTAGAAAATAACTTGGTCGGTTAAGTTCTCATTTAATTGATTTCCTGTGATCCAATTTCGCACTTAAAAACTTCATTCCTCTACCAGCCGATCTCTCTTTATCTCTTCGTTATCACAAATTATCTAAAATATATAAATTTATCTACTCGAATTCATGCTTAGGAATATTTTCAACTAAGGAGTATATCGATAAGTAGTTAGCAACATTCAAACAGTTATTACTCTGAAATGGCTTAATTTTTTGCAGCGTGTTTTACGGTGATACGTTTGTTTACATGTCAATAACAGCTTCGCAATCGATTGGTTTCGGTACGGTTTATCGTTTCAATGATGAGTCGAATTGATCCGGAAACGCGAAAGAAAATTTTGCACACTTGTTGCTCAGAAAGTGGTGTCACGTACAACGAAATTGCAAAACGGGTGGAAATGCACCACACCAGTGTCAAAAATACTATCGAGAAGTTCGGTAAGACACTTTCCATGAAGGATTTGTCCCGATCCTGTAGGAAAACGGGTCCCAGCCAGCCCGGTCGTATCTTAAAAGTGGTTGAGTACATCAGGAAAAACCCATCGGCGTCAACGCGAGATTTGGCCAAGCATTTCAACACCAGCATCGGGATGATTCAACGGATCAAAGTTCGGAGCTCCCTGAAAATGTACAAGAAACAGAAGGTTCCGAAAGAGTCCCTGGTACAGCAAGTTCAGGATAAAACAAAAGCGCGAAATATGTATAACCGGATTCTACAGAATAAAGACGGATGCATCCTGATCGACGACGAAACCTACGCCAAGGAAGACTCTCGAGCACTGCCCGGACCGCAATATTATACGAAATCGGTGTACCAGGACCTGGACTACGCTGACACCACGGTGGCGATGGAAAAGTTTGGGCAGAATGTGTTGGTCTGCAAGCAATTTGTACCTGTGGTTTGCGGTCGTCGATTTTCTTCACGAAGGACACAATTAACGCCAAGGTGTACGAGGAAGAATGTTTGAAGAAGAGAATGCTGCCACTGTACAGAAAGCATAAGGCTCCTCCTCTCTTCTGGCCGGATTTGGCTTCAGCCCACTACGCCAACTCCGTTCTACAGTGGTTGTCAAAAAATAATGTACAATTCGTGGAAAAGGACATCAACCCACCAAACTGCCCGGATTTTCGGCCAATTGAAAGGTATTGGGCAATTGTCAAGCGGCACTTTCGGAAAGAAGGTACAGTGTCCCAAAACATGCAGGAGTTAAAAAAAACTGGACAGCTGCCAAATGGAAAAATACCTTTCTCGGTACTTTCCGGTATTCCAGAGGCTCGAGTAATTTGCATTGATGAGTTGCTTAAGTTCGACTCTTCTGGTAGAAGGTAAAAGTTAGGTTATTGAAAAAATTCTACTTGCTCAATTGAACCATGTTACGTCTCACCTTCCTAGTGTATATATTCACATTCTTGATCTACCTTGAGTACTAGCATTCTATAATTTTCATTTTGTTATTATTCCGAGTTACAATAGAAATAGCCTTATTGTTATCAATAATACTAATATTACTAATGCTTCTCGATCAAAATTTCTGCTGTCCGCGACTCATTTGCTCCTCTCACAATAGCTAGTTTACATAGCAGTTGAATATTGAAACTCCACTGAAGCTTGTATTCAACTTCTCCACGAAACGTAGAGTTGTGGTCTCGGAAAAACAACGAACCGTTGATAATGGTTGTATGCGGGTGGCAAGAATAAATTTGAAAAACGACTATTAACGAATAATTGGGATAAATGATTATTACGCATTTACCAATCGGCTTCAATAAGCTCTTTTATTTTTTAACATCATTTTTTCACTTCGAGGGCTGAGCAAACGAAACAAAACCAATAATTAATGTTACATTGTATGGCTACGTAGGAGTAAATAAATTTTATATTATCTCGAGCAACTTATTTTTCCACAAAGGCAGAATGTTTTTCGTTATAAATCAGTGATGCTGTGGAGTTTTTCATAGGTCAAAAATATATGTTTGATTCAAACTTTATTGTTTTCATATAGAGTAGAAGGGGGTAATGTTATGAACGTTTTTTTTAAAGAGCTAGTGTGCCGATGTTTCTCAACAGTTTTCGACAAAAGAAATAGGTTAAATAGGAAAATATTTCAGCTATGATTTCACGTGCTTAATTGTTTTTTAGACAATAGAAACGGTAAGTTACGATCGAAATACGAAAAATTACTTGTTTTGGATCTCTGAAATTTGGAGGGTTGTATTGGGAATGATGGTTTGGTGTAATAATCATACCAAAATGTATCACACAAAAACTGGAATGTAGGTTTGTGCATGTTTATTGTATGTTTATGAAGTTACGAAAACATAAAAATGCGAGTATGTATGTGACAATCTCCAACAGAATAATAAACATTTCAACGGTGATTCCTACATCTCCATCTCATATATCTTGAATGCTGTCTTGGTGGCTTCTCTTACGTAGATCTTGATTAAAAAGAATATTTTTAATAGTTTACAACATTGCCCTCAAGCGCATTCACAACATTGCCTCAAAGAACTTTTGTCACTTGACCCTCGGAATCTCAATTTCGATCCTAAATGTCAACAGAACAGCATCGGATTTGTGATCAGCGGGAAATTTCACTTGAAAAAAACACTCACCTGATATTATTTATTTGCCACTGTGGATACTCGAGTTTCAACACCAACGCAATAACTATGAAGCAGTGCCATAGTGAGAGTGAGGCGACCGCTTCGGGCTCCAGAATTTAAGGGGCGCCAAAACAAGATAGAATTGATTAAACTTTGTTGTGCAATTAGTTTATGAAAACATTAATTTCTTGCGGATTTTTCCGAGAAAACTATTTAAGTTGAATTAAGTTTCTGATTATTATTATACTACTATAAAAACCTGATGAGATGCCGTAATCATTGTTATTGATATACAAGAAAATCCAGTTCTACAGTCATTTAGAATACAGAAGCGCCATTCAGTGACAACCGTAACAATTATTTTTCATGAGCAAGAGACACTCTCTTCTCGATTGTGGATGTACACTTGGACCTACCACGATAAAGATCTAATTAGAATTGAATCGACTTGGTTCGTTTATGCCGTGGAAAAGGATTCTATGCTTTCTGTGAAATTTTATGCGCCGTTCGCCTTGCAACGTTTTGCCTTTCTCATATAGAAAGGTTATGCAATCACTTGAAAAACCGACTAGTGAAAATTGGCCCGGAGGGCCAAGTGTCATATACCATTCGACTCAGTTCATCGAGCTGAGCAATGTCTGTGTGTGTGTGTGTGTGTGTGTGTGTGTGTGTGTGTGTGTGTGTGTGTGTGTGTGTGTGTGTGTGTGTGTGTGTGTGTGTGTGTGTGTGTGTGTGTGTGTGTGTGTGTGTGTGTGTGTGTGTGTGTGTGTGTATGTATGTATGTATGTATGTGTGTGTGTATGTGTCAAATAATCTCACTAGGTTTTCTCGGAGATGGCTGAACCGATTTTGACAAACTAGGATTCAAATGAAAGGTCTCGTGGTCCCATACGGAATTCCTGAATTTCATCCGGATCCGACTTCCGGTTCTGGAATTATAGGGTAAAGTGTGTTCAATATTGTACACCGTCACTTAAACCGGCGAAGCAAAAAACGTGAAAATTTTTCTAAACTGGTCTCAAAACTACACAAATCGATAGTCATTATCAGTAGGCAACTAAACAAACCGATTCCGGCTATCCTGGTTCCCGGTATCCGGTTCCGGAAGTACCAGAAATAGTGGTCATATATACCAAAATGGATCTCACTCACTTTTCTCAACGATGGTTTGACCGATTTCCACAAACTTAAATTCAAATGAAAGGTATCGTGGTCCCATACGGAATTCCTGAATTTCATCCGGATCCGACTTCCGGTTCCGGAATTATAGGGTAAAGTGTGTTCAATATTGTACACCGTCACTTAAACCGGCGAAGCAAAAAACATGAAAATTTTTCTAAACTGGTCTCAAAACTACACAAATCGATAGTCATTATCAGTAGGCAACTAAACAAACCGATTCCGGCTATCCTGGTTCCCGGTATCCGGTTCCGGAAGTACCAGAAATAGTGGTCATATATACCAAAATGGATCTCACTCACTTTTGTCAGCGAGGTCTCCCGGTCCCATACGAAATTCCTGAATTTCATCCGGATCCGACTTCCGAATCCGGAGTTATAGGGTGCGTATTAGAAGAGTTTGTGTGTCATGTTAGTTGGTGGCCGTACGAACTGACTTCGATTATACCGGTTCTCGGGTTCCGGTATAATAGTGAACCCATTTCGTTCTTTTAAGGATGGCTTACGCAATCATAGCACTGTTTTATTCTGTGTGTTATGCATAAACAATCACTTGGTTTCTTTCAAAAATCGAAGAGAAATTTTTTGAATAGAATACCACAATATTATATGTACATGAGAAAGGCATCATTACACCACTAGGTGGATTAAAACAGGTTTTTTGTCGGAATTCTGCCCATTCGATATGCTGAACGACCTCGATGATCGAGTTTTTATCAGGAGTGACATTATGCATCCAAGTAGAATGGACTTGTCCGTACAAAACAAAGCAAAGCCCTGGCATTAAATTCCTTTTGGCCTTTCTGTTTCAACAGACTTCGCAGCCGATTCTTAGGATTCAGAATGATTGCATGACTATTACTACGGTCTTACTCACATTAAGAATCCTTTCAGGTCTTGTCTCAAACATACGACAACTGGCTTGTAACACATGAGGCTTATGCATTGAACCGCCAACCCTTGTCCGTACAAGGACTCGTACAAGAAGTGTTTTGTTTTTTAACTGATTTATATTGACACAACACCTTATCGCCAGGAAATACTTTTCAGGAAAGGAAATTCAAAATTCTGAAAAATATCGAAAGTACATTTCACCGTGGTAGTAATAAGGCTATGAGTAACGCAAAAGATAACTGCTTTCTAACTGTTCAAAATAGAAACGAACAGTGATTTTGGCAATATCTATGTAGTACTATGTCAACAATTCGAGCAACCCACAGGACTATTTTTTTGTAGTGCTTCATGCCATGTACGTTTAGGTGCCAATATTTCGAGGTCAACCCTAGTTTCGTAAAGCGGTAGTGCTCAAAAGTAAAAGCACCTAAAGAATCCCTAACCAAAATTTGAGCTAAATCGGATACATTTTGAAAACTTGTTCTTGAGAAATCACCGTAAGGAGCGGGAGTTATTGTTGACGCCAAATGTCTTAGAATTGTCTGAAACGTCGAGATGTAGCGTCATCTCGGAAAGTTTATTTTTAAAGAAATCGAACTTATTTTTAATGCTGAATATTTTAAAGTTACCTTAAACATCGAGATAACATCAGATATTGACTTTCTATACAATTCTAAGACATTTGGCATGAAAAAATCGATTTCAATGTTCCAGAGTCGATTTTTTTCCAAAAAAAAAATTATGGGATGACACTAGATCTTGAAGTATCAGGCAATTCTAAAGACAATCGGCATCAAAAAAGAGAATTTTTGATTTCGGAAGTGTCGAAATTTTTCTTAGTTCCATTGTCGATTTTTCCTAATTATTTTTGAGATGACAATTCTATTACATTTGGAATATAAATATTTGAAGTTTTAGATCTCGATTCAGAAAAATAAATAATGGTTTTGGAATGTTAGATCCCGAAATTTGTAATTCTAAGACATTTGATATAAAAAAAGTTCTTCACGGAATTCTTAAGTTCCACAGTTGATCATAAAGCAAATTTTAAAACTTGTTTGCATTCCGAAATAGATTTAACGCAGAAGTATGCTGGTTCTTCATTTTGCTTTATAAATCTTATGAAGATTTTCAGAAGGCTTTTGTGCAGTCTACAGTTTCAATGTCAGATTTATTATGTAACACTCAAGAGAGCTACAAGTATTTACTAAAATTGAAAATGTTACTTGAAATAATCTTAAAGAAAAATGAAATAATTTGTGTTCGTCCTAATGGTGTTTGTTAAAAATTTGCGGGGCGACTATTTTTGTGTTCGCCTCGGGTGCCAGAAATGATCACAGCGTCTCCTTTGAACAGTAACACACCACTACATTCGCATTTACCTTCATGATATATGTTAGTTGTAACGCACCTACTGCATATACCGATGACAAGTAATTTGCTTCATTAATTCAATCGCTACAATCAATTCACTACATTACCCCTTTCTACTGTGAAGTTCTTTTAATATTCTCGAAAAATGAAATCTTTTTCTTTTCTATCGTTCACCCGGTAGAGATATTAGAGTGTTTTTGTTTGTTTACTTGCATTTAATTGCTTACTCTGAATTCAATTTCTTCCTTCCATTCCTGTTAATTTATCAATGATGAAAATCTATAAAAATTTGATTCCATCTAATGTAATGTAGTTGCTTTTGAATGCTTCCTCTTGTTCAACCAATAATCGAGCAAACTTTTGTTGGCCCTATTCGAACTTTTGCCTCATCGAACCAAACTCAGTTCTCAGTGATTGAACTGTGCGCTCGGGTGCTGGTCGGCGATGGAAAACCATAAGAGAGCAGCAAACCACGTTCGCATTCGTGATCTCTTATGCATCACCACGCAAAATAAACACAATTAAGAAACGAAGGAAAACTGCTCCAGCAGATGGAAAATGCATCACCAGATTCTAGCGACATCAAACGAGTAGAGTTGGCCGGCAGCTAGAAAAAACAATCATCATGTGCATTTGATCCGACGATCGATGAGGAAATGACGAGTGACTGTAATAGGATGAGGGAAGTGAAGTAGAATGTATTTTGACAAAAGCTTCAGGTAATGTATCCTAATGCTTCTATGAACCTGACAAACGACTACACGGTTGCTTGCTTTAGTACTATGGAAGTTCCGACTGCTATCCACTGCTTTGTGTATAACAACAGTGGAAGCAGATTAAAAAAATGGAACTTTCGGGAGATGGTATACATTTTTCCCAAACACACATGAAGCGAGTGTGTGTGAAAATGTTTCGAAGCAGTTATTTCGAATCCAATAACAAGCCCGTGACGCAAGTGCATCGATCTAGGACAGATCATGTCCTTTTTTTTTTTCATAAATACGTTTATTTCTTAAGGCAGTTTACATAAGTTTTTCTTCGGCGTAGCATCACTTTTACATAATATTCTTATCCTAATTTAATTCTAACATAGTCACAACGTTTTGCATTTATTAAAACATATTCTCTTATTACTTAAATATCATCTTAGGTAACTCGTCATTAATTATGAAATCTACTCGGAAATATTATTTGAACCAAACGATTAACTTCTATAAATTATAAAATAAGCTGTTATTTTCAGACATTTTGTTAATAATTTCATAAACTGTTTCGAGTTTGTTTGTATCATTACATTATTTTTATTCTAATTTAGCTATTGGTTGAACTCATGGACGCAGCTGGGATCAGAACTAAGTCTTGAAAGGGGCCTTTATTAAATTGAAACTCCAGTTTTCTTTGTGAAATGATAAATAAGTTTCATGTATGAAAGGTCACGACAAGCAAGAATGTCTCGAACTGGGATATTGGATAGTCTACCTTGGGTACGCAAAGAATTTATTAGTTGAGATCTGACATCACGATACTCCACGCATGTCCAAACGACATGATCAATATCTCGATAACCTTCGCCACAAGCACAATGATTAGTCTCGGAGAGCCCAATTCGAAGGAGATGTGCATCTAACGTGTAGTGATTGGACATGAGTCTAGACATCACACGAATGAAATCTCTACTCACATCCAGTCCCCTGAACCATGCCTTTGTCGATATTTTCGGAATAATTGAGTGCATCCACCGACCCAGATCATCTTTATCCCAAGAAGCTTGCCAGCTGGCAAGTGTTCTTTGGCGAGACGAGCTATAGAATTCGTTGAAAGCAATTGGTTTCTCATAAATTTCACCCTCAATAGCACCACGTTTGGCTAAAATATCGGCTCTTTCATTGCCAGGAAGTCTGGGTCCCGGCTCATTGCTCCAATGAGCCGGGACCCAGACTATAGTGATTAGATAATTATTGTTCAATATGTCGTTCAGGCACTGTTTTATTTTGCCCAGGAAAAACGGTTCAGTCTTGCCAGTCATGTTTGAGCGAATGGCTTCAATTGCACTCAGACTATCTGTGAAGAGGAAATAATGGTTTGGAATTAATGTGACGATTACACTCAAACTATATTGAACTGCTGCTAGCTCTGCTATATAAACAGATGCAGGTTCTTGAAGCCTAAATGAGGCCGGAACATTATTGTTGAACATACCAAACCCTGTCGCTTCTTCAATTCGCGATCCGTCCGTGTAAAACATTTTCTCAGAGTCAATATGCCTGAACTTACTTGAAAATATTTTTGGGATTTCCGTCGAACGTAGATGATCCGGGATTCCACGCACTTCGCGCTGCATGGATGTATCGAAAAATAAAGTTGAGTCAGGGACATTTAGGAGGCTGACACGGATAGGAATATATCTTGAAGGGTTGATTTCCTGTGACATATGGTTAAAATATACTGTCATGAATTTTGTTTGAGATCGAAGCTCGACTAGTCGTTCGAAATTATTAATTACCATGGGATTCAGCACCTCACATCTTATTAGCAGGCGTGATGAAAGCTCCCAAAATCGATCTTTTAATGGAAGAACTCCCGCCAGAACTTCAAGACTCATTGTATGTGTCGAATGCATGCACCCTAAAGCAATTCGCAAACAACGATACTGAATTCGCTCCAGTTTGATAATATGAGAGTTTGCAGCGGAACGAAAGCAAACGCATCCATATTCCATCACTGAAAGTATCGTTGTCTGATACAATTTTATTAGATCTTCCGGATGAGCACCCCACCAAGATCCTGTTATTGTTCGAAGAAAATTTACTCTTTGTTGGCATTTTGTTATCAGAAACCTAATGTGTCCTCCCCACGTGCATTTGGAATCGAACCACACCCCGAGGTATTTAAAAGTTAAAACCTGTTGGATCATTCTTCCCATCATATGGAGCTGAAGCTGCGCGGGATCATGCTTTCTTGAAAAGACGACTAACTCTGTTTTCTCCGCAGAGAATTCGATACCAAGATGAACAGCCCAATCGGACAAGTTATCTAAGGTATCTTGCAATGGTTTATGCAGATCAATAGCTTTGGGTCCAGTAACTGAAACCACGCCATCATCTGCCAATTGTCTTAGTGTACATGGGGTTACTAGACAGCTGTCAATGTCATTTACGTAAAAATTATAGAGGAGCGGACTGAGGCATGAGCCTTGCGGGAGACCCATGTAACTATTGCTGAGTGTTGCCAAATCGCCATGTGAAAAATGCATGTGTTTCTCTGACAAAAGGTTGTGCAAATAATTATTTATAACCGCTGGGAGTCCATTTTGGTGAAGCTTGTCTGAAAGAACATCAATGGAAACTGAATCAAATGCTCCTTTAATGTCTAAAAATACAGATGCCATTTGTTGCTTTTGAGCGAAGGCAATTTGGATGTCAGACGAAAGTAATGCAAGGCAATCATTCGTCCCTTTATTTCTACGGAAGCCAAACTGAGTATCTGACAACAAACCGTTCGTCTCGACCCAAGTGTCGAGACGTCGTAGAATAATTTTTTCGAACAATTTTCTGATGCAGGACAACATCGCAATGGGTCTATATGAGTTGTGATTGGAAGCTGGTTTCCCCGGCTTTTGAATGGCGATAACTTTCACTTGTCTCCAGTCAGGTGGAACAATATTTTGCTCAAGAAACTTGTTGAACAATTCCAACAAACGTCTTTTTGCGAGGTTGGGCAGATTCTTCACCAAGTTGAATTTAATTCTGTCCAACCCTGGAGCGTTATTGTTACAAGACAAGAGTGCTATAGAAAATTCCATCATTGAAAATGGGTTATTAATAAAACCATTATTTGGAGGAGATTCCCGTATAATGCTCTGCGTAGGAACAGAATCTGGGCAAACTTTCCTAGCAAAGTCAAATATCCATCGGTTCGAGTATTCATCACTCTCATTGCCCACGGTACGATTCCTCATTCGTCTGGCCGTGTTCCAAAGAGTGCTCATTGAGGTATCTCTTGACAAACCTTCGACAAAATGTCTCCAATAGCTACATTTTTTGGCTCGAAGTATGCTCTTGTACTTGGTTTCTAAAACCATAAGTTTTTCAAAATTCTGAGGAGTTCCTCCTCCCCGTTTTAGAAACGTCTTGCAAGCATTTTGTTTTGCGAGTTTAGCCTCTGAGCACTCTTTGTCCCACCAGGGGTTGGGAGGCCTTCTGTTAGTCGTTGGCCCAGGAAAGCGTTTAGTTTGGGATTGTTCTGCTGCCTCCAGAATCGAACAAATGAGGAAGTCATATTCTTCAAGTGGAGGGAGCTCTTCCATTGAATTCAAAATACTAGAGATACTACTTTGGTATTTAATCCAGTCGATATTTTTTGTCAAATCATATGGAATACTAGCGGAAGTAGCAATGCAATTGCTACTGCTAATTGAGATGATGATTGGTAAATGATCGCTACCGTGTAAATCAGGCAGTATTTTCCAGGAGCAATCTAGTCGAATTGATGTTGAGCAAAGAGATAGATCTAATGCACTTGGGCGTGCCGGAGGTCTTGGGATCCGTGTCATGCTACCCATATTTAATACCGTCATGCTAAAATTGTCACAAATGTTTTGTATTAAAGATGATCTGCTATCATTGTAAACGGAACCCCACATAATACCGTGCGAATTTAAATCCCCCAGAATCAATCGTGGTGCAGGAAGGGCTTCAACCATTTCATTAAGCTGTTGCTGTCCAACTTGTGCTTTTGGAGGAATATAAACCGAAGCTATGCAAATATCTTTGCCTTTAATGTTTATTTGGCAAGCAACAACTTCTATACTAGAAGTTGAAGGGATGTTTAATCTATAAAAGGAATAGCATTTCTTAATTCCCAAAAGCACTCCACCATACGGAGAGTCTCTATCGAGACGTATAATGTTAAAATCATTAAAATTTAAAGCTATGTTTGAAGTAAGCCATGTTTCGCATAAAGCAAATACATCACATTTTTGACTATGCAATAATATTTTAAATGAATCAAGTTTTGGCATGATGCTTCGATAATTCCACTGCAGGACAGTGATTGTATCATTTGCGGCGGGTGATAAATTATCCATCAAAAGATACAAAACCTGAGACAATTGGCCATTGAGCTGATAACTGCTTCAAAAAATTTCTAGCTATTGGAAGGAATGCCATTATGAGGGTCTTTAAGGGTTCAGATATATTGAATGCTGCGAAAATCCATTCAACAATTTCCGAAAACTTCAGTAATCCTGTTGGTGGCTGTGAAATGGAGCCCACTGGATTATTATCTTTTTCTGTACTAGATCCTGGATTGGTTTGTGAATTTGACAAACCAGGAGGCACAGTCTTTGGTTTTGACTTTTTTTGTTTAACACGGGGATCTTTTTTTGAAGATGAAATTTTAGGTGTCTTTTTTGGTAATTTGGAGGAAGACTTCTTTCTCTTAACTGACCCTTGGGTAGTGATAAACGAATTACCTTCACTATTTTCGTCAGAGTCAGAGTCCTCTGGTTCCTCTAGATTTGAAAACCCGTTTAGATCATGTCCTTTGGCAGCCAGTTATTTCATGCACAAAACGATGATTTATTTGTACGGATTTTGCAGAAAGTGTTGTTTGTCATTTCGTTTAGTTGTTTGTCATTTCGAATGTACACACGATTTCGTAGAAGGAAAATAGATGTTTGAACTTTTGCTAATTTATCAATTTATTACTGTGATATTTCGTTTTCACCAGCAGTAACAGAAGCAAATCGACCTGCACAATTTTGACTGGGTAGCCGGCTACTGAGAATACGTTGCGTTTTTATCGCTAGATTTCCGTTTGAGCTGTTAGTAGAATATTGTCACTAAAAGTACTGTTGTTGTACCGTTTAATTCTACTATGTCACGTCATTCCACTCTCACAAAGTCACTATTTTCACAGTTACTATTTTCACATAAGTGTATCAAACGTTACAATACAGAATACAGATACGTATTACGGAATGTTATTTAGATCCTTCTTAAGTGTATCGGTTTTATAAGCAATATAAACTTATAAAAGCGATAGCAATCAAGAACAAAACAAGAAAATTTTGACTACTTCTACCTGTTAAAATATACAATGTGAAGCAATATAAATGATTGCACAGCATTCGTTTGTAAACATACAATTTGACATTCAATGAAAGCTCTATACAATTACCACCTGTGACGAAACAATGTTATGAAAGCTTTATAGTGAAAGCTTCGATGTGACATTCGCCTTTGGGTAGACTTACACGCTGCATGTAAACACATTAATATAGGGTATATATTAATGTCAAGTAGGACTGTGTACATTGTATCATAAGTAGGGCAGTGTTAATATAATGCATGAAATGAATTATATATCGAAAATGTACTTTGTTAGTATTTAGAGACTTGACGAATTGAATTCGAATAAAATTACCTTTTATCTTCAAACCTGTTACCAAAAGCGTTTCGATATTCATTTGGTAATTTTCAACAGGTTATGGGCCCAGAGCTTTACTGGAGCCGCATTGTGTAGATTGTTAGATAAACAATCTCTTGAATCAGCGCTTCGGTTAGAAGTAGCGAGCAGCGACGTTTCGGGAAGAAACGAATTGTTGTAACATCCGGTTAGGATGGATCCAGTGTTTCACTGGAACAGCTAAATCGAGATTGTTGGATAAACAATTATTCTTGATTTAGTAGTGGCGCTTCGGTTAGAAGCAACGTTTCGGAAAGAAACGAATAGTTGTAACATCCGGTTAGGATGAACCCAGTGTTTTACTGGAGAAACTATATACAGATTGTTTTAGAAATAATAGTTAGCAGCTGAACTTCAGTTAGAAGTGGGATATAGTAGTTTCGGACAGAAACTAAGATCGCCGAACAAAGAAGTTTCGGACAGAAACTGGTAGTCGCAGTATCCGGTTAGGATGAATGTAGGTTTTTCCTGGTATTGACCACATTGATTGTTGGAAAAACAATCGGTCGTATTATTAACTTCAGTTAGAAGTGGAAGGAAGCACCAGTACTTCGGTTAGAAGGGGGATCCAGTAGTTTCGGACAGAAACTAAGATCGGCGAACAAAGAAGTTTCGGACAGAAACTGGTAGTCGAAGTATCCGGCTAGGATAAATGTAGGTTTTTCCTGGTATTGACCACATTGATTGTTGGAAAAACAATCGGTCGTACTATTAACTTCGGTTAGAAGTGGAAGGAAGCACCAGTACTTCGGTTAGAAGGGGGATCCGGTAGTTTTGGATAGAAACAGAATCCAAGGAAAAACGTTTCGGACAGAAACGGGAATTGGCCAGCAGTGACGTTTCGGACAGAAACGGGGTTCGTCAACAGTAACGTTTCGGACAGAAACGGGAATTGGTCAGTAGTAACGTTTCGGACAGAAACGGGGTTCGACCAACAGTAACGTTTCGGAAAGAAACGGGAATTGGCCAGCAGTGACGTTTCGGACAGAAACGGCGAGAAGCAAAAGTTTCGGATAGAAACAGAATTTAAGATGCAAGGTTTCGGACAGAAGCGGAATCGCCAAGAGACGGAGTCTCAAATGGAAAATGAGCTCGATCGGTGTTGTCGCAACAAGTTTGGAATTCAGTTATGATAAGCCCAGAGTTTTACTGGCAATAAATAGATTGTTGGATAAGCAATCGGCGATAATAATATTGATTCGGTTAGAAGTGGGATCCAGTAGGAAACAACAAAGCTTCGGTTAGAAGTGTGAACCGGCAGAAAGCAGCAGAAACGTTTCGGACAAGAAGCAGGTGCAATGAGCAATGACGAGCTGCGGGATGTACAAGTTTTGGACTGAAACAGAATTACTCTTAGTGTTGGTGATATGGCGAATCAACAGCAGGTCAGTGGATCTGACTTAGCGAAAAGCAGTAGTGGCTACGAGAGGGGAACTCTCGAGCGCACCGATCCGATAATAGTGGTAGCTGCGAAAGATTCTTCGATGTTTCGAAGAGTACATTTGCTGCATGAAATGACGGAGGAGCACCATTCAACAAAAATGCAGCTGATTCGCACACCAACAGAAGAAGACTTCTACGAACCAATAGAAGGGGTCTCGAAACAACAAGAAAATGCGAGAAAGGTCATCATGAAGAAAAGGCTGGATATCGAAGCCTTAAACGAAAACTTTATGCTTGTGAAGAACGACGTCTTAAACAAGTTGGTTGGCTTAGAGTATGCTAAGCAACCCATGGATACTCTGGTAAAAGTGTACCAGGAGATGGTAACAACGACAACGACGATGAGAAAGCAGATCTTCACGATAAAACATGGGATTTTCGGATCAATTGAGATTTTTGATGAATATGATAAAATCATTCGAGATCTAGAATAGATGGGATACATCGTAGGCAGCGAGAATACACGCTCTAATCATCGCTATACCAGAAAGGTACAATAACGTTGAAGGAGCCTATCTGATACTTTCCAACGAAGAGTTGTATGTAAAACAGAAATCTGAAATCAAAAGAATGTTCCTGAATATAGAAGCCGGGGAAGAGAAGCAGATTGAGCAGAAGAATATCTATCTAGCTTCTAAGTACGCAACAAAACGACGAGTTGCACGGTGCTTTGGATGCAACAAGATCAGAGACTTCAAGAACAAATATATTTTTAATAGAAATGTTTCTGGAAAAGGAGAAGGAGGAATTCTTGAAGCAGAAGAATTGTGCAATGACTACCAGCGTGAATCCCAACAAAAGGATTAGAAAGGATTCAAAAGTGAGCAATGATGTTGTCAACTATTACAGAATGCTGGATGACGTCAGATTCAAAGAAACAAATCAACATCTCTACTGCATAACCGGCTGAGAATCTTCGGGTTACGAAGATTGGTAAAACGAAACTAAAGTGCTGTCGATAGCAGTACGATTAGAGTTTCGATTTTGTGCAACATTTTCTTTACTTTTGATGTTGTATTTACTTTCGGTTAGAAGGGTAGGAAAACACTATAAAAAAAAATCTCATTTATCGATGAAAAGGTTATTTTCATGTATACAGGCGAAGTTATCGCTTCGAGAAGTCTCGTGGATGAGTTGTTCCACTTGGTTTATCTCGGGAGGAAAAGTCTAAGAAAAATGCTACAACTTCTGCTTTTTTGGGAAACAAGTAAGTTTTGACACTTGGCATAGAAGGCTCGGGCATTTGAGCAAAGTTTAGAGAAACAAGAATGGTTGAGGGAATCAATCTAACTTCGAAAGACATACGTACGAAAAACAACCGAAACTGAATCATTAAAGAGTCTTTGAATGCCTACCAACAAATATTATATTTGTAGGTTATCCAATTAATAGTTTCGTGGAATGGAACCAGCATACACGTTTAATGAGAGAAAACTATCTGGTGAACATTTAACATTATTTAAGTAGTTATTGTAAAAAAAAAAAAAAAAAATACAAAAATCGCATAGTGAAGATATGAAGTTGTGTCACTAGGACTAATGTTGAATATTTAGTCAGCGATGATTGAGAAGATGATGGAACACTCATCAAAGAAGATCAATGAGAAACACTTGGAAAAAGTGATTTTGAAAACAGATGTAAAATTCAAACTGAAAGCCGAGATGACGAAAATGGAGGGAATTCATTACGTGGAATCAAGAGAAAGAAGAAGTTTCCTACTTAGTACTGGAATTACTCAGCAGAAGTAGCTATACTTTGTGAAGAAGAAATTCCTCGCAACATTTAAAGTTTAATGAAAACTGAAAATTTGAAGCATGCGATTCAAAATGAATTTGACGCATTGCAATAAAATATCTCTTGGACAGTGGTTAACTGTGTATTCGAGGGACTGAAAGCAATATATTAAAAATGGTTTTTCTTAAACAAGAATTCCAAATGAAAGATATGTTAGAAGTAAAACGTTTTCTAGAAATGGAAATAAATCGTGATTTTAGGAATCAGATGAATGAAATTTTTCTGAATCACATACATAGAAAACTATAAGCGGTTTGGAGTGAGTGATTGTAAACCAGTGGGGATACCATTGGTTACCGCTACTAAATGGTCGAAATCTGAGGCAAAAATTACAGAAGAACCATTTAGGGAACTGCTAGGATGTCTACAATACCTTTCGTTGACATCCTGGCCAGATATGTGCGTTGCGGTAAACAGATTGAGTAAATATACCAATAAAGTTACTGACTGGAATTGGTCAGGTTTAAAGGGAATATTGCGATATTTACGAGGAACGATTAATACAAAAATCATTTATTTAAATAAAAATGGTTATCATGACTTCATAGGATTTGTGAATGCAGACTATGAAATGATCCTAATGAGAGGAAATCTGTTTCAGGATACGTGTTTCGATTATACGGTAATTTAGTTTCGTGGTTAACGAAACGGCAACCAACAGTCAGCTTATCTACAACCCGAACTGATAGCGCTTTGTTCAGATACGAAAGAAGTTGCGTGGTTAACTCAACTTCTCTACGAATTGGATGTAGTCATAGAGCCATTCGTTATAATGGAGGACAGTATTCCATGTATAAACATCGGGCAGGAGTCAAGATCACATCAAAGGATGAAAGAACTTGGACATCAAATGCTTCTTCATTTGTGAACTCATCAAGAAAAGGAAACTGAAGTTCATCGCGAAAGTCGAGCAGCCATCAGGTGCTTTCATTTAGAGGTTACCTAAAACCATAGGAAGTTATTCAGTGTATTGAATGTTCAAATTGCGGGGAAGTGTTAAAATATACAATGTGAAGCAATATAAATGATTGCACAGCATTCGTTTGTAAACATACAATTTGACATTCAATGAAAGCTCTATACAATTACCACCTGTGACGAAACAATGTTATGAAAGCTTTATAGTGAAAGCTTCGATGTGACATTCGCCTTTGGGTAGACTTACACGCTGCATGTAAACACATTAATATAGGGTATATATTAATGTCAAGTAGGACTGTGTACATTGTATCATAAGTAGGGCAGTGTTAATATAATGCATGAAATGAATTATATATCGATAATGTACTTTGTTAGTATTTAGAGACTTGACGAATTGAATTCGAATAAAATTACCTTTTATCTTCAAACCTGTTACCAAAAGCGTTTCGATATTCATTTGGTAATTTTCAACACTACCGAAGTGAGTCGTCATTCGCCCGTCATTCGGGCGCAGAATTTTTTATCTACTAAAATCAATGTTGTTTTCCTCAACTGCCTGGCTCACTATTTTGAATGAGTTTTTTTCATATCTCGGATCAAATAAATTTGTTGGGTTCAATAGAATGTGGCTTTGAGATATTGATCTCTCAGTAGCATTTTGTGTGTTTTTCAAATACTTGATCACTATTTTACATAATTACACCACCTATTCCACTATTGGATGACTTCAAAATCATTACTCACTTTTCACTCGTTCAATCAACGATTGGAAACTTCTAAAATTACCCGCTAAACAATAAAAAATATTTTTAATATGGGATGAAAATTTGTACTTAATAGACTTCATTGCGCCTTCTTTTCATCTCTTTTCGTATCGCAAGGTTGCCAAATATTCTCGTAACGCAAAAAAAATTATTTTTCTTCTTTAAAGACTGTCCCAGAAAGTATGGACGCAACCAAAAACCGCTGCCATTTCGCAATGGTTCAGAAAAAGGCGTGCGAAATGCAATCAGGAAGTTCGGTGATAATAACACCTTTGAGGATAAACCGAAAACGGGTCGAAAAAAAGGTCCTGATAACCCTCAGTTGGATAAACGTATACTGAAGACGTTCGAGCAAAAGAAGAAGGTTTCAGTTCGGAATGTGGAAAAAAGTGGGCACTTCGAAGTCAAATGTTCTTCGTGCTAAAGAACGTTTGAATCTTCGAACCTATAAGAAGCAGAAACAACCAAAACGTAGTCCGAAACAAGAAGCATCGATCAGGCCGAGGCACAGTGATGCCGAGGTGGCAGAAATCCAAAAAAAAATTTAATTTTTTCCTGCACTGTATTATTTTTTTTAAATTCTCAGATAAGAGACTACAGTTTAAAGTATAGAAATTTTTGAAGAAGAAATAGTCTCTCCATAGCCTCTCAAAGATAGGGTATTGTAAACTTTCTTTTCATCCTTCCATACAAAATATATGGCGCAATGATGATGTTTTTCGATTAGAGTTCTATATAGGTAGGAAAGGGCTGCCACTGTTCAATAGTATTTGATTTTATAGCATTTTTTCTCTACTTTTCAAAAACCATTCGGATACCACGTTTGAAAAATTCCTTTTTCTCAGATTTGACGAATGAATCGATCCAATTTTTAATGGTTGTTGAAACTGACCTCAAAAGTTATGCGCCATGGATTGGAGCAAATGGCAACCGTGTGGAACAATATCAGATTAAAAAAATATGGCGGCAGGGGCAGAACTTTTCATTGCAGCGATTAAAAAAAAAGCTTTTACAACCAGTCACGTACCCAGAGGGGGCCCCGAGAGGCTATTGCCCCTCCCGGAATCAAAAACATATAATTATTTAGACTCAGACATGTGTTACAGAAATAACAAGACAGTAAACGTGTAGAAATGTAATACAATATTAGTTGAAGTGGAAAAGTTTAAAGTGTATGTCGAAAACACCCGTAAAAGGCACACCAAGAATTAGGTACATATACCATCTTCAGTAACATTATATTTTAATCCTTGGGCCCCTCCCGAAATGAAATCATGGGTACCGGCCTGTTTACAACTTTCGAAACATGGAGTTTTGCATTGTCATGAATCAAAAATACTATGCCATGATGATCTTCATATTGCGTCCGCTTTCCATGCAATGCTCTTTCCAAACGCAGCAAGTGTAATATGTATATGGAACCAGTAATGGTGTCACCTAATTTAAGTAGCTCATTATAAATAGCGCCCAGTTGATTCCACCACATGCACTTTTTCTGTTGTCCGGAAAAAAATCCTGTTGTCCATATAAAAAATTCACAAGTTTGAACCACGAAAACCACTTTATGCATGTTTGACCAGCGTCATTTTTTGTCATTTTTCATTTTACATAGTTTAATAAGATACTTTAACATAATAAAAATCTACTATTATTAGTAAGGTTCAACCAAATTTTGTGTAAATACTTGTGTTTGTGTTTTCGTGAAAAACAAAAAAAAAAGACTCTTTTGATTGTTACTCTGGCATCTTTACTCGTAGTGCAACAAACTTCATCAGTTGTAAATTATAACATATCAGAAAATAAAAATATTAAGATAAGCCCTTCTGGAGAAAATTGATGTTTTCAAAATATAAGGAAAAGGGTTTTTCCTCAGTGTATACATTTTCCACACAGGTTTAATTATTAGATTAGTGAAAGCTCCTGATCAATCACGAAATAAATAAAAATAAACAAGTTAATTTGTT
This sequence comes from Malaya genurostris, assembly GCF_030247185.1. Lineage (NCBI taxonomy): Eukaryota > Metazoa > Arthropoda > Insecta > Diptera > Culicidae > Malaya > Malaya genurostris. Next base: position 261,655,855 of record NC_080571.1, read on the forward strand.
TCAAAAAGTCGTCATTTTCCGGTACGTAGCGAACGGTGCATCATGTCACTTTAAGGTGGATCGAATATTTTTTTATACATTATCAAGATAGAAATATATTCAGAGACCTCAAATTAGTAATAAAAAATTCATCCAGCTGATGCTTATCGACGTATTTAAGGTTTTTGCCAACTTTCGTATGGTGAGGCATCACTGTGCGAGGGTTCGAAAGCTGTACAATACGATTATTGCTGGAAATTTGAACTACATAATCAGGGACAACGAAACCTACGTGAAACTCGATTACAAATCCTTACTGGGAGCACAATATTATACGGTGCGAGAAGGGCAAGTGTGAAACCAGTCTGAGACATCGATTGAAGTCGAAAAATTTGGTAAGAAAACTATGGTCTGTCAAGCAATTTGTAGCTGCGGTAAGATTTTGAATCCCTTCATCACCACTGCTTCAATGAACAGCGAAATATACATCAAGGAATGTTTACAAAAACGACTTCTACCCATGATTCGTAGCCACAAGGATCCTGTTATCTTCTGGCCAGATCTTGCTTCCTGCCACTAGTTGAAATCAACGGTAGAATGGTATGTACCAAAAATGTCACTTTCGTCCCAAAATACATGAATCCACCAAATTGCCCACAACTTCGACCAATTGAGGAATTTTGGGTATTAACGAAGGCACATCTTAGGAAACATGTCTCGGCAGCCGAAACCATTCAACAGTTCGAAAAATATTGGAAAAAAGTGTCAAAACTTGTCGCCAAAAGTCTGTACGGAATTTAATGAGGAACGTTCACAAGAAGGTGCGCCAGCTAGTCTACAATGGCTAAGTAGCAAATGTTGAGAATAATATTCTGTTGTTGTAGTCTAATATTATCAGTATATCGAATAAAATTTAAATATCTAAAACTTGTGAATTATTTACAGCGAAATCAAAGTGCGTCCATACTTTCTGGGACAGTCTTTAAATTACCATCAACAAGTATTTTATTGGTATCTGTGACATTAGTTTGATTATGTTATTGATATTTATATTTCAATAAATCTGTTTCAGCTTCGAATATTACTAGAAAATGCGTGTTGAATATTAATGAAATAACCATTATGGCAAGTCTAATAGCATATATGTCCGATATATGTCAATATAACGCTGTCAAGTGTAAGTGTTTCATTGGCTGTGCATCTGATATTTCGATATTTTCTAAACTGCCAATCCAGATTAATCTACCAGTAAAATTTAAAATGTAAAACGAAAGAAATCAAAAACGTCCCAATATTCTTTAAAAGACGAATTGATTCCAAACTGATTCTAAAAATATCGTGTGTTGTCTCACAGTTGGCATCAGGCCCTTTTTAGAAGAATTCTGACGTTTTGAACATGAGAGTGTAATAGTGTAATATTTTGTTTCGATTGTTATCGCAATTGCTAATTAATAGAATGAATATAGGACCGACGATAGAATGAATAAAAACCCAATGAGATGAAAATAAGAACAGAGCATTGAACATGTCAGAAGTGTTATTAGCTGTTTTTAGAAAAATAGTTTAATTTCCAAGAAACGTGATTCTTACAAATGAGATGAAATAGGGAGCCGTTACCCTAGTTAGTCTCATAAGCATCCGTGCCTTGAGTGGCTGGCGACGAGCAGCCATGGACCGGGTTTTGTGGAGACGTATGCTTGATACAGCAAAGGACACCCCAGGCCTATAGCTGTTAGGTAAGGTAAGTACCCTAGCTAGTATCGAACAAAGATAAATCCTACAAATCAGTCAAATTTTTGAAGAAATATACTGTAAAAAAGCCCTATTGAGTCCTACACTGGAAAAAATTACCTTAAAAACTTAAAATCAAATAACAAAAAAAAAAAACATTCCCGATTTTGATAAAATTTTGTCCCAAGAAAGGCGATTAGGTTACCTACCAATCGTTCATACCTTGCAAGATGGACACTGCTAAAAAAAAGTTTTTCTAATAATAACCATTTCTAGTGAAACTTATTTTTTATCCTGTGTCTTTTTCTCGGAAGTAAAACAAAACTGAAAATCATTATCATCCCCGATTCCAACGAAACTCAATTTGTGAAAAAATTACACCGAATATCTAATCGCTAGTTGCGATAGCTACGAAAAAGTATTTGTTAGAGAAACGTTTTTCTCTTAAAAATGCCAGTCTAGGACTTGATTTTGTCTAGTATTTGTATTCGAAAATTTCAATAATTTTGTAAAAATTACTAGTGCAACACTTTTTTGTAGGATTGGACGTTTTTCCACTATAACTATTTGAAAAACCATTTCTAATGCACTTAGTGTAATGATGCCTTTCTCTTATTACTTATATTTTCAAAAATATTACTAGAAGGTTCTGTCAAGAAATTTGCTATGTCAAGTTAATAAGAATTGGTATAAGAGAATGTTAAAAGCTGCATATGATGTCATCTGCTAAAGACAGTTTGTTTGTATCAACTTTTCTTGCAATTTTTTATTTATGTTTTCTTAATTTTTTTTATTTATGTTTCCTAAAATTTCTTCTGATAAGATGATCATAATGAAAGATAGTAAATGAAAATGATTGACAATTACATAACAATACGCTATCTCCAAACAAAAAGTAGTTGTCTTTTTCCGATTCGATTGAATAACTTTTACATTTGCGTTGCGCTTAAATTTTTTATTATTTTCATATACAGATTTTTACAGAATTTTGATCCCCCGATACAGATTTACAAATTTTGCCCTTGAAAATGTGGGTTTAAATATGGCAACCTTGCACGCTATACGATGTGTGCTATGTTCGAAAAACGGTGGTGTTTGTTTTTCTTCCGTACCAGCACGTAGCGGTTTTGCATCGTTATTTTGTATGACGTTTTGGGAGTTCTGGCACTCATCGCCATATAATTTCGCAACCGATAGTCGGATCTGGCTGAAATTGCATAGTTTTATTTCTAAGACAATGAGAATCATGAATCATGAAAAGTGAAAATCTTTTCAACTGTTGCTATCAAATCAAAGTGAGTTGCTTTTTTGTAGCTTTTCTTCACTATTATCGGTGCTGTCGGGAGCAGTAATCGGAAAATAGTAGACCCAAAGTAGGTTTATATATCCACTAACTAACAAGATCTGCCAACTGGATGAATTTACCAGAAAGTTTGACAAAAAAATTTGCACCTTGTTTTGCCATCACTGAACAATTTTCACTTATCGCGCTGTAATACATGAACCGAAGGTCGGATCTGCATCTGGATTTTTGGGGACATTTAAAGAATATCAAGACTTTTTATTAGTTTCTTAGTATGTTAAAACAGATCCGAAAAAATGAGTGCGAATTTTCTCATAGATTTGCACATAATACCTTGTAATTCCGGAACCGGAAGTCGGTTGAAGATGAATTTCAATAGCCAATAGCCATCTATGAGACCATAAGACCTTTTGTAGAATCTGAGTTTGTGAAACCGGCTTAGCAATCTCCGAGAAAAGTAAATGACATTTTTTTCCCAAATTTCACTCTGTAATTACGGACCCGGAAGTCGGATCGGGTTAAAAATCAATAACTGTTTATGAGACCATAAGACTTTTTATTTGAATCTGAGTTTGTGAAAATCGGTTCAGCCGTTTCTGAGAAAATTGTGACATTGTCACATACACACCGACATACATACACAGAATAAGACACTCGGCATTCCGCGCCTTCGTCAAAAAATCAGTTTACACAGAAATTGAATAACCTTTCTCTATGAGAAAGACAAAAATAGATTAAAAAAGTACAGCCCTTTTCAAAGCAAAGCGTAGATCGAAGGCAAAGTGGCTTCTTGTGAGTTTCTTTAAAATCTGAGAGGATGCTACCAACTCTGAATACGATTTAGCGAGAAATTTCGCTTTTGAAAACCGTTGTCCCTTGTGCGAAGCGAATGGCGCATGAAATAAACCCGCAGAAAGATGCTGCTGTGCACAGCATTTTTCTACAAGGCATTATCGAACTGAACAAAGTGCAAGTCGATTCGGTACTGATTCGTGTGTTATGCGTGTGATTTTCTTGAATGCGAACACACTCACTGAGGAGCGGAATTCGAATGAAAACCGTGAGCTTATGGATACGAGATTGACGAAACGATATCCAACCAGCGACTGGCACCAATAGAGAAGGTAACAAGCGATTATAAATACACTCTCCTACTCAGTGCTTGAGCGGAAAATAGTTATAGAGCGAGAAGAATAGTGTCTGATGAACAGAGAAGTTGTTTGGATGTATGATACCGGTCGTGAGATGGCTAGGATGTAGACCATGTTCGATGTACGCTTTATCATGCCTAATCGTGTGTTAGAGCTGTGTCTATCACAGTGCTTAGGGTGGCGAAATGGTAGCGCTTATTCACGGAATGCATAAGAACGCAGATCTTAGTGTCAGTAGGATCCATAGTACTAGCCATGCAATGATTCTGTACACTAAGAATCGGCTGCGAAATCTGTTGAAACAGAAAGGCCAAATTCCACAAAAGGAATGTAATGCCAGGACTTTGCTTTTTTTTATAAGAACGCAGATTCGAGCCCTGTCTCTGAGCGTTTCTTTTTCCAAAAAATCATCTTTTCTGAAAGTTTTTCATTCATTTGGTTACTCCAATCTATGTTTCCACTCAGTCATTGCAAAACAAAATTAAAAAAGGCGGGTGGGTAATGTCAGCGACATAACTGGATTTCGTGAATACGAAAACAACTGACATGTTTCTTAACACTTCCGAATATCAACTAGTTGATCAATTGTATGAATTATGCAAGCATTCCCCTTTTCCACATTTTTCGTAAAAACAAAGAAGGCTCCACTTGATCTAGATTACTGTGAATTTCACACAGCGAAAAGTGCAAAAATCAAATCAAACAGTTCTAGATTTGCACTAAACTGAGGATATTTTCCTTCGATTTACGAACAACAAATCCTAATAGTTCTTTAGAAAACTTTTAGAGCCATTAGAACGGCTGATTTTGTTTAATGCTCTTCACCGTAGTTTTTCACCAATGCAAATCATTGGCAGCTGTGACGTAGCTTTGCAAACGACACAAAATACATACATCTGCTCGCAGTGGCGATAGAATCCAAACTGATCCAATTTTTGTTGAGAGGTTTGTTTTTACCTGATTTCGTTTGTAGCTTTTTCACTAATGGGCGGTCCCAACGGCTATAAAAATAGCAGCATATAGAATTTTAATTTCGATTATTTCATTTCGGATTTGCATTTCATTGAAAGAAACTATCCGGATGCTGCACGGGGTTCATTCCTGCCTTTCAGAAGGACCAAATTGTGGAACTCACTACGATATTAAACACTGTTCGGAACATTTTCTCGAACGATTTGTTGTACAGCAGCAGATATTTTGTTCTCTTCCTCAGAACGCGTTCTGATTGGCTGGTGTTGACATGGGTCAATTGAGACAGGTTTTTCAATAGTGTACTATTGAAATACTTCAATGCATTTCTATACACGCTTAAGTTGAAAAATTTCGATTCTATTGGTAGTTAGACTATATAAATCCTTTCACAGATCACTGAGCTATGAGCTATAAAAATACGAGAAAGGCAAACGCGCCTTATGAATTATCCTCTATGATGTTCGTTTATATTAAACATCTCAGAAAAGTTTAATTTTGAATTATTTGAGATTATGTCAAACAACTGAATATTTTATCATAAAATTGTGATCATATTTCCTATGGCAAGCATAAAAAATTATGTTGATTCGTTAGATACGACAAGAGATATTCACGACCAAAAACTTATCACTCTCTTAGAGGGTAAATTTTGAAAAAGCACCCCATAGTATGACACTTGTGACTTTAAATGCGTCTAACACTCAAAAGATTGAACGAAGAATGTTTTGTTTCTCATTCACTACATGCAGATGGGAGTACAGGGAAGGCTGATATGCGAAATATGTGGTCACCCAAAAATTTAGCAGCAGCCATGAAATGTGTCAAAAGAGGACAGGAGACGTTTTTCTTTATTTTTTCCTCATAATTTTCGATCCTACTTTCTGTGAAAATGACTAACAAATAACGAAGATAAGCTGCTTTTTTAATAAAAAAGAATACTTTCTTCTTGCTTTATTCACCTCAAATTAATTCACTATAAGTGGCATTTTTAATTAGCTTCATTAAAGAAAAGTGCTGCATCTCTCCCCACTTTTCTCCTATCATCCTTTAGGCTGTTTCTTGATATTTTCGATATAGCAGGTATTTTATGAAAAATAGGCATCTTTTTCATTTAAAATTTGTTGTACTTTGATAAGATGGATTGAAAGTATTTAAAAAAATTGAACAATGTCGATTCTCTAGCGTATTTCATTTTCGTTTTCCTCTACCTCACCGGTTACAATCAAAATAACGAAAATCTATCGCTAAAGCTGAAAATTTTTGCAATCTGCTTGAAAATGTGAGTCTCTTAATTTTCCAACATTATATTTTGCGGTGAACTAAGTATGTACGGTTGCCACAATCTCGTGAGTTTGTTTTTTTTGTGTGTGTGAGATTCTTCAACAAGCATTGTGCGAGTTATGTTTTTAGTTTGAACACGTCTCGGAGCATCTGTGAACGAAGCTTGCCTGAGGTATTTCGAATCAAAAATAAAACTTTTGTTCTTTTTAAGTTGTTCATACTCGCGATACGTTGAACGCTTGTAAAGTTCGCATATGCTTCTGCCTCGTCACGTTTTACTGCTCACAACATGCAAAACTTTTGATTTAATTCCAATACGTTTCAACGTATCCTCGTGAGGTTATTTCGTTCCGAACAGCAACGGGATAATTGTTCTAGCAAGAGTGTACATGTTACATTAAACAAATGGTTGTGATGTTCTGATTAGTCTTTGATATGCTTTATTGTCGTCCCGAATGGCCTGAAGTGCCACACAAACAGTCAGTTATGTGAGGCCAAAGCCACATCAAACCTGAGCTTGAAAGTGTTTCGTACATAATTGCTTGTTCTGACGCACGGTCCTTGTGGAATTCCCGTCCATGTCGACAGCCATTCCCGATCAAACGGTGAGTGCTGCAGTCGCGTCCGGATGAAAGCTCGTGAGTGGAATTATCGCAGACGTATAGTCCATCGATAAGGACATAATGTTTTTTTGTTTGCTCCTTTTTTTCGCTCCATACCCGGTCGTGACAGCTCCACAGTACATCGGCGGAGGGAAAGTGCCAGCTCACGCACTAGCGAGAGCTGCAAGCATTGAGAAATTAAAAATTATGTCACGTTGGGAAACCATCAGAAGGTCCCCCCAGGCACGTGGCCTTCGCTCGGCGTAATGAAGTTGGAAAATATTTCTCCACATTCATATGTAGAAGAAGATGGTAAGTGCCGTATGCAAATGCGACTTCAATGCGACACGCATTTGTAATGAAATTCCAAGTGGAAACGAGAAGCTCGTAAGAGATATCTTGACCGCATTTTTGGCTTTCTTAAGCTATGCGATGAACTTTTTTAAAGTGATTCCTAAAAGCATCTTAATTTATAGAATATGTATTAAGAATGATAAATAAAAACTTATTTAATCTACCGAAAGGTGTAACGAATATTTAGGTTAAGTGATTTGAAAAAATGCATTTGACTCTAGTAATGAATATAGAAAAAAAAATAACACGGAAAAGCCAGTGCTCGTAAAACAACTAAAATAGTTGTTTTTGCCTTTCTCATATAGAAAGGCTATGCAATCACTGTGAAAATCAACTTTTTATCCGAGGCCCGGAGGGGCGAATGTCATATACCATTCGACTCAGCTCGACGAGCTGAGCAAATGTCTGTGTATGTGTGTGTCCGCGTGTGTGTATGTGTGTGTATGTAACAAAAATATGCACTCACTTTTCTCAGAGATGGCTAAACCGATTTTCACAAACAAAGATTCAAATGAAAGGTCTCATACTCCCATAGCCTGCTATTGAATTTCATTCCGATCCGACTTCCGGTTCCGGAGATATAGGATGATATGTATCAAAAAAGTGAAAAAAATATGCACTCACTTTTTTCAGAGATGGCTGAACCGATTTTCACAAACTAAGATTCAAATAAAAGGTATTATGGTCCCATAGCTTGCTATTGAATTTCATTTAAATGTGACTTCCGGTTCCGGAGTTATATGGTAATATGTAAAAATTTGAAAAAAAGTTTAAACTCAATTATCTCTGGAACGACTCAACCGATTTTCTCAATCTAAGATTCAAATGAAAGGTCTTATAATATCCTAAAAATTTGTGGAACCTTTTATCTGGATCCGACTTCCGGTTCTGGAACTAAAGCGTGATAAGTGGAAAATTACCAATTTTATTAGTATTTTTCCACGAACGATGGTTAAAAACAGGTACAAATCCCAAAAAACTGTCTGATAAACTCTTCTAGTTTGCAGAGCTTGTTAGTTTGTGGGCATGAAAACATAATTCGGCACTACTGGTCCTCTCTTTTTCTGTTCCGAGAGCACCGAAAGTGGAGAAGAAAATTCCTAAAACTAAATTCACTTCGATTTCTCTGCGATGCTTGTACCGATTTTCATAAATAATAATAATAATAATAATATTAATAATAATAATAAAAATAATACTAATAATAATAATAATAATAATAATAATAACTGCTACGGCTGCTGATTCATGATGTTTTGCTTGGCTTACATATGCAGAAGTAACAGAAACGCAAGTTCGATTCGTTTGTTAGATTTCGTTTAATTTGTTTAATCGAAATAAAGCATGAGATAGTAAGAATAGATGTGATCGAAAACTGCAAAAAGGATCTCACTCACTTTTCTTGGAGATGGCCAAATCGATTTTCACAAATTTATAGGTTCAAAGGAAAAGTCTTACAGTTTCATACGGAATTCCTTAATTTGTTTGTGAAATTAGATCCGAGCAAATTATCCTGTTTCTATTCAATAAACAGTTGTTTTTGCGAATTTCACGGTTATATTTATGATGTAATGAGTAATATGAGAAAGGCATTATTACACCACTAGGTGGATTAAAATAGGTTTTTCTGAATATGATTGGTTAAAATGTGATACAACTAATCGATTGTTGTTTCATCTAAACTGTCATTTTTGGTTTATCGATCTGTCAGTTTAGCAATGACACCCAGCAAAGACACGCACCACAAACGAGTAATGAAACGTTACAGTTAAACTATGACATACACCCTTAGCAGAAAATGAAACGTTTCAATGAGGTGTCACTCGTGCAACTGAGCAATGACACAAGCCCAGCAAAGTTACCTGTATGCATGAAAGCAAAAATATCTCAGTTGTTTCAACCAATTATTCAGTTATTTGAACTTATGACGCCTATTGCAATGAATATTTTTTATTGCAGCTAATCGTTCAGTGCTTGAACAACGAAATTTTCTCAGAGTAGTTGCTTATAGATTTATTAACAAAGGATCAAAATTTACAAGATGGAATTCACCAGCAAAATGATCATAGTTGTTTTCCTTTACTTGCAGAATGGCTCGCTGGAAGACCTTTTTTGTTTCTGTTTTCAAGAATGTTGCTGAAAAGCCTAATGCTACAGATACACTTTCAAAAAAATACAAATAGTGCCTCTTCACTTTAGCAGCAAATTTTTAAGCGTTAAGCGTTTATAATTAAAAGATTTCTCATCGAAACACAAAAAATACATTGACATGAACCGTCCGAAAATACATCGCAGATGAAATTAAACATTTAAACATTTATCTATTTGATGCATGGAAAATTTGTTTTACAATTAACTCTTATATTTTTCTGCATACTTTCACTTACATGAAACGGCCGCAACGTAACTCACATAAATGACGTTCATTTGTCATTGAAAATTTTCAATATGAAGCGTTTCTGGTGAAATGAAGAGAATTTTCGTTTTGCTGTCTTCGTTCTCCACCAAGTAACAGCAATTTAGTGCACCTGAATAGTTATGACAAAATCAACAGACATGTTAGTTAAATCAACAACACTTTAGTTGAAAGAACCAGGGCGTGAAACAACAACTGCCAGATTGTAATTTTGTAATCTGCGGGTTCTCTGTGCATTTACATTGAATCGTTGATACTTGGGGGCTCTCAATCTGAACCAATAAAACAAGGTGAACGGCCGTTACAAAACTAAAAAACAAATGTCTAAAAAATATAATTGAAGAAATCATCGATTTTTTCCATATTTTGTTATTAAAACCGGTTAACCCCCAAAAATAATGATGGGAAAATATTAAATCGATATAATAGAAATAACCTCCATTTGACAATAACGATAGTGCCTTTTTAATTTCTACTTTCTTCACGTTTCGCCTTCGAATCATCAGTGCTTAAGTCGTCACTCGTTTACACCCGAGACCTCAGAAAGGAAGCTGCAAATTTGTATAAAAAATCTGTTACATGAAAAGTGTAAACCTTGCATTCGCCTGGCGGTTTGAATTGAACTGCTTGACCGAGATGGTAACACATGGACTGAAAAGCCCCGGGCCTAACACAAAGATGGCACTGGTTTTATTGCAGTCACCTTTTTTCAGTTAATACTAACCTTTAAAAGACAGCTGTTAAAATTTCATGATTTCATAATTTTGAATGATTGAAAAGTGAAGTTGCATGAGTTAGCGGACATCGTAAAGATATCAAACGAACGTGCTGGCTTTATATTGCATGAGTATTTGACTATGAGAAAGCTCTTTTCAAAGTGGGTGTCGCGTTGCTCACTGTTGACCAAAAACGAGAACGTGTTGATGATTCTGAGCATTGTTTGGCCATGTTTAAACGTAACCAACCGGAATTTTGCGTCGATATGTGACAATGGATGAAACATGGACTCATCACTTGACTCTGGAATCAAAACAATTGTCATCTGAGTGGACAGCAACTGGTTAAACTTGTCCAAAGCGCTCGAAAGCATAACAATCGGCTGGAAAGGTTATGGTCTCGGTATTTGGGGATGTGCGTGGTGTAATATTTATCGACTATCTTGAGGAAGGAAATACCATGACACGGAATTGTATATAGCATTATTAAAGCGTTTGAAGACTGAAATTCCAAAAAAAAAACAACCGTATATGGCAAAGAAAAAAATTGTTGTTTCTTCAAAATAACGCACCGTGTTATAAGTCAATCAAAACAATTGCAAACTACATGAATTGAACTTCGAATTGCTCCCACATCCACCGTATTCGCCAGATTTAACTCCCAGCAACTACTGGCTGTTAGCAGGCCTGAAAAAAATGCTCGCTGGTAAGAAATTTCGCACGAATGAAGAGGTTATCGCTGGCACTGAGGCCTCTTGAAGGAGATTGCGTTGACGAATAAAGTTATTTTTGAACCAGAGAATCGTGCTATCTTTGTTAGGCCCGGGAATGTGCACCTAGCATGAATTAGGGGGTAAAACCTGCTGCCCCTTAAACTTACCTCAAGCTGTACGGATAGCAAGCCGAAACTCATGTTTTGCAATTAGCTTTATTTTTACATCTGCCTAGCAGTTTATTTTGAACCGCCAGGTTGAAGGTAGCAGTTCAACAAAACTGTTATACACTGATGAGTTTAAGACGAAACGACAGTTACCGACTAACAACGGTTTGAAGAAAGTGCTTGCAAAAAATACAAGTCCCTTTTTTCTAAATATTGTCTTGATTCGGATTGGCTTCGCCATCCGTACAAAAAATCGAAACGTCTGCTATTTTGAAGACGTGTGCAAAGTTTCATCGAAATCGGGGCAAGTCAGTCCTGATTATATTTCTTTTATATAATTCGACCTCCTGTTTCAATCACTCAATCGATGTAAAATTAAACTGTAATCCATTCATTTTCCAATGAACCAAGAGTGTATATTTGGAAAAACGCTTAGTTTTGATTCCAAAGTATATGTATTTTTAATTGTATATCATTGAAATGTTGATTAATAGCTAGCAGCGTCCTATTTTGTCTGCAAAAAATCTCCGGCATACTGGATTACCCTGCCATAGTCGACGGTTTTGAAGGAGTAAGCGATATATCGAAGGGAAAGCATCGCTCTGATTGGTCAATCGATGCTAAAGCGCAGCTGCTGGAAACACGCGAATCTGTAAATATAAGCAAAATTATAGCTAACGTTTCAGTCCAATGAGTAGCATGCTAGGGGTAGGTTGTTGCTAGACAGCAAGACAAAAAGTGCCATAAAACGATTTGAAGCTTTAATTGGTATGCTTGTGTCATGCAAGCTCGGATGAAATTCCATGTTATGTTGTTTCGCCTGAGAAATTGACAACTACCCCAGGGTAAATTTGGAGTGCATTAGATTAATTTCCAATTTATATAAGATGGACTCGATTGATAATAAGAAACTCGCTTCAACCGAAATCACAGAATGGTTGTAATGGTAGAGAAACGCTATAAAAATAACTGCTTGCATACAAAACTTGAACACAAGTTTGGCGAAGAGAAGCTTAAATATCGATATCCGTATCGCAAGCTTAAATATCGATATCCGTATCGTGTACATACATAAAATTGCATACATTTGGGCTATTGGTTTAATTTTGTCGGCTACAAAACAAATACAAATCACGACAAATAAAGTCTATATTCTGGGTTCACGTGTTCGGTTTTGGTTCCTAATAAAGTTCAATCTAAGCAGACTCTCATGCATTTGCGAATTCAAAAGTGTGACGATTGATTGAACTGTTTGATTGTAGATCATTAGAAATTTTGGTTACCTTGTTCCACATCAATGGCTCGAACAACTCCATGGGGCTGATCCTTGTAGTTTTTTTTATTATCAATCAACGACGATGGGGGTGGAAAATCTCTTATTTTGCCCCGGGCGCCAACAGTGACACCAAACTAAAGAACGAGGGCGTAGATAGTGAACCATTGCTTTCATTATTTAACTGTATAGCTATAAGGGTACTTCACTCCCAAGAACAAGAGTAACAAAGAAATCTAGTATTGAAAAATCATATTAAAAGGTTACAATCGTCTTCGTAAAGCTCTCAAAAATGGGCTGAAATTATAAAGAATATTATAAAATAACAGTGATAATAAAAACAACGCGTTTTGTCGGTTACGTCACTCATACCATCATATCTCCAGAACCAGACGTCATAGCTACTTGATCTTCGAACTTGATTAATGGCTTCAAAACGGGTCTTAGTTCGTTTAAATCGGCTAGGCCATCTTGAGAAGATTGAGCGGTAAATAAATGTTTTGTCGGTTACGTCACTTATACCATCATATCTCCGGAGCCAGAAGTTACAGCCATTTGATCTTCAAACTCAATTAATACCACAGAATAGCTCCAAAACAAGCCGAAATTTGTTAAAATCGGTGTAGCCGGAAATTAAGCGGTAAAAAACAGCAAGTTTTGTCGGTTAAGTCACTTATACCATCATATCTTCGGAATCGGAAGCAAGTCATTTGATCTTCGAACTTTAACAATGGTCCATATAGTAGCTTTCACACTAATCAAAGGTTGTTAAAATCGTTTCAGCCATCTCTGAGAAAATTGAGCGGTACAAAAAATCGTTGAAAGGCACGCACACATACACACTCAGAGACATTTGCCGATCTTGTCGAGCTGAGTCGAGTTGATTTTTCCAGCAATTCAATTACCTTTCCTATAAAGAAAGGCAAAACAACCAACCTTTTTCAGTTTGAGCTCATGCTTTCGTTTCTGGCAAAATAAAAACCTAAGCCTCTAAAACGTAAAGAAATACACGCATGTGTGAAAAAATGTGGATAATTATTACCAACTAATCAAACGTAACAGCTATGAGCTAAAAAGTTGAAAGATAATATTTTCAAAGCTTCCTATTACTCGGATGCTTCGATCAACCAACAAATGATAACATAATTGGTAAGGGGAAGTGGGGAATTTCGAACCACACTTTAATTCAGTTTGATAACTCACCCAAAAGTCGAAAGTAGAAAACATAATTTCACGATTAGGATGTTGTAGAATTTGAAAATGTGAATTTGTTTACAAAATTATAAAGGCTATGAAAAAAATACTCGATTCTGTGGAATTTCGAGCAGTTTATTTTTGACCTCGTAATGCAAAAACATAGAATTTTAGTAGAAAAATTTGGAGTAGGTAATGCAATAAGTTCTTTACGTTACTTTTGGGGTCCTGAAAAAGACCGTAAGTGGCTTTGGAGTCCTGGAAAAAGACTGTTTGGTTACGGATGATCACGATTGTATTCCAGGAAGTAGCCATTTGTAAATTTGAGCCATGACCTAAAAGAAATCATTGCAATAAATGTAATCGTAACACAAGTCGTTTAGTCGCTCAAATATATCAATATTCCATGCAAATCAAAATTTGAGTAAAATAAATTATCAAAATGATGTACGGTATTCATTTTCGTCTTTCAGAAGAGCCAAATAGTGGAATTCTCTACGATATTAAACACTGTTCGGAACATTTTGCAGCCAAATGATAGTTTTATTTGCGCTCGTTTGGTGCGAATTTCACACAGCGAAAAGTGTACAAAGCAAATTATCCTAGATTCGCACAAAACTGTTGATTTTCTCCTTTGATTTATAGAGAAATAATCTTATAACATTTATAGCCATTAGAACGGCTGGTTTTTGTATAATGTTCCCCATCGTTGTTCACATTTCATTTTCTTTTTCTCCAATGCAAACGACCAGCAACTGGACGACGCAATCGTTCTTGTTTGAAGCGAAACTCACACTGCGAATGGCCAACAGCAGATATGCTCACAGAAGAATTAGTTGCTGTTTTTCTGCGTTTAGGCTTAAGGAACGGAACTTGATTTTAATGTTTCGTGTTTGGGCCTATTTTTTCACTTTTCAAACAACAATCTTACACCTTCTTCCATTTTTTTCGTAAAGGAATTAGAGAATATACTCAAACAGGGAAAAAGATAATAAGAGATCAAATCTCGAGTAATTTCGTTATACTTCTGAGTTATGAAATTTTTGAAAATGCACCCAGGTGAGCATAGTAAAGAAAGACGTAGTCCTATGTCAAAATGTAGATAACAAACCGTTGTTATTTTTTCAGAAGTGCAGTTTCTGAGCGATCATGTTTTGCAACGTACATTTCCCACAATCAATGTAAAAAGACCAAGTGTCACGCAAAAATATTTTTAGAGTGTGAATAATAATCACAAACAATGATTTTAAGAAAATTTACATGCTTTATTTTACCCAAAAATATTGAAAAACCAATGTAATTTTGAAAATAAAAAAAGCTTTTGGAGTCTAAACAGTCACCTGATTGTGGCAGAGACCACACATTTTTTTTCATTGTTCGACTACTAATGAAAAAATTAGATAAATCTAAGAGAATACGATGACAGAAATTTCGTATAGACCAAAGTCAGATAATGTTTCGAAATTCCCAACGTTTTGGTGGGCATAGGAAGCCGTAGTTATCCCAATATTTTGACACTTTGGCCTACTTTATAAAAGTGTTCACGTCTCTGTTGCTGATAGATTGCATAATCTGTTTGAATAACTCATTGCACTTTTCTTATTTAATTTCATATTGCCAACACCGTAAGTGACATAGTTCTACATACTATCATCGAATGACAATATTTTACTAGATTGATTCATATGTGTGGCAAATATGCTAAGTTATGTTTTACTGATCTAAGTGACAAATGTGCCCAAGGTTGAATTTTCAATAATCGAAACAAATAAAGCGTAATTAATTTTTAATTCCTAAACTAATAACACGGCAGATGCAACTCCAACCACTGAAAATTTTGCTTCGCACCTCTGATAATGCAATTTTCTTTCTACTGCTCCTACGAGCACTATAAACTACATGTTGACGCATTGCAATTTAATGGGTATTTCCTCTTCCGGGAACCGTTTTGCTTCGTTATAAGCATTCATTTTTTATGCTGCTAGCATCGAGTTCCTTCTTCGTGAGATGTTGTTAACAAGGATGCATCCAAGGTAGTTTGCTTAGAATTTCTCGGAGGATTGCCACGTCGCACGTTTCAGTTTCGCAAAGGACACAAGCAGCTCGTTGGTGTTGACTCTGATGAAAAAGTGTTATAGTTCCTTTTTCTTGGTCCCGGTCCAACTTAAGCGCATATTTATGAAACAAATTCTACATTAGAATATGGTCCCCTTATGACAAGATTAATTCTTTAAGCCTCTCACTATGCTTATCGTCGTCACGATTTAGAGGATGGTGTCTTGACCAATTCTTTTACGTCGAAATTTTTGGGCAGAGAGGAACGGGTTTCCGCTTGTCTCGGCAGGCCACTTTATTAGACGGCATATGATTTTCTGCCGATCTAGTCTTCCTGGCCTTCACCACTTTCGATGCTTACGGAACTAGAAAAGAGGGACCATTAGTGCCGAGTTAAGCTTTTATGCCCACAAACTAACGAGTTCTGCAAACTAGAAGAATTTATCAGACAGTTTTATGGGATTTGTACCCGTTTTCCGGAAACTTTTATTCCGTTGGTGGCAGTTGACACGCTGCAATTTTGTCAATGTTTCATGCGAGTAGTTTGAATTTTTGCGATACGTTAGCCGTTGTTATTTTTCAAGTGCAAAAATTAAAACCAAACAGTAAGCAGGTGGGCACGATTTTTTTTCTTAAACTTCGTTTTCAAATTTTTTTATTTGGCTCAAATTTTTCTTCATGATCAAAAAGGACCATTTGCATCATCAGTGTGCCATTTTCACTCTAAGTTTTGAGCAAGACCAATGCTGAAATTCCTCTAAAATTTTCAATAAGCTATACCTCATAAACATTTATTTCGAATAATGTTGTGTCTCCGGCAAAGTTATGGGTTTCTACGAAGAAAGTATAAACTATGAACAAAATATTTTACTTTTATTTTGTTCTGAAAATGGAACTTAAAACCTGTTTTAATCCACCTAGTAGTGTAATGATGCCTTTCTCATATTACTCATAACATCATAAATATTACTGTGAAATTCGCAAAAACAACTGTTCATTGAATGGAAATAGGAGAGTTTGTTCGGACCTAATCTAACAAACTCTACAAATCCTGTTTACTCTGTAGTTCCGGAGCCGGCAGTAGTATTTTAGGTATTCCGTTTGAAACTGTAAGACTTTTCCTTTGAACCTATAAGTTTGCGAAAATCGATTTGGCCATCTTGAAGAAAAGTGGGTGAAATCTTTTTTTGCAGTTTTTGATCATTATTTCCAATACTTTCGAAATCGGATACAGATGACCGGAATAGCCGAAGTTGGTTTGTTTGCCAGCTACAAATTGGAACAGTTTTGATCTTAGTTAAACCTAGACTTTCTATCTCATTAAACGAATTGTTAAACGTTTGTTAGATACAAACGAAGTGAACCGTCATTTCTGTTACTTTTGCATATGTAAGTCAAGCTAAACAGCATGTAGTAGGAATATTATTATTATTATTTTTATTATTGTCATTACTACACCACCGGCACGGCATTACTGCACTACCGGCTGTGCAATTTGCATTTACTTCGCGAAGTCCTGAATTCCGATATATGTTTATCATTTCAAATAAATTTCAATTCATTGACATTCCTTTATTCTTTCGGTCATAATAATGGTTAAGATTTTTATCAACCGCAGCACCGTTTTTTACCAAAATCAAACACCAGTAGCAGTCATTCGTTACCTTTTCGTTTTCTTTATAGCGTGTACGGAATAGAACGAAGCACGCATCGTTTGTTTTGTGATTTCTTCTTCCACCGTTACATCACGTACCGGTGTTGTAAATATTGTCATTCTATATAGCGATTTGAAAACTTTGACACTCATTGCCCTATAACTGCCGAATCGGAGATCGGATCCGGATGAAATTTTACAGTAGCTTTAAAGATAATATGAGCTTTAATTCAAATCAAGATTTGTGAAAATCGGTTCAAGTATCGCAGAGAAAATGAAGCGAATTCTATTTTGGAGTTTTTTTTCACCACTTTCGGTACTTCCGGAACAAGAAAAGAGGGAACCAGTAGTGCCGAATTAATGCTCACAAACTGACAAGTACTGCAAACTAGAAGAATTTATCACACATTTTTGTGGGATTTTCCACTTATGACTTTTTAGTTCTGGAACCGGAAATCGGATGCATATAAAATGTGCTACAAATTTTTAGGAAACTATAAGACCTTCAATTTGAATTTTAGTTTGTGAAAATCGGTTGAGCCGTTTCAAAGAAAATTGAGTGCACACTTTTTCTCTAATTTTCAATTATTACCATGTATCTCCGGAACCGGAAGTCTGATCCAAATTAAATTCAACTGCAGGCTATGGGACCATAAGACCTTTTATTTGAACCTTAATTCGTGAAAATCGGTTTGCAATATCTGAGAAAAGGGGGTGCATATTTTTGTTACATACATACACACATACACGCACACACAGACACACACATATATATACAAACACACACTTACACACCGACATTTGCTCAGTTCGTCGAGCTGAATCGACATGACATTCGGCCATCCGGGTCTCGGTTAAAAATTCGGCTTTCCCAGTGATTGAATAACCTTCCTTTATGAGAAAGGCAAAAATCAATTTTCTCAAAAAAGTGTTTTCAGTGACAATTTTTGGTTCCATGGCCGAAGCCTTGGCAACGACGACATTGCATTAAGTTTGCAATACGATTATGCTGTTTATAATGTTCCCAATGAATTTTAATGTGGGAAATGAAACGTACTTTTTCTAAAGTTGTCAAATTGTTAACATCACTTCAATTGAAGTGTATTAAGTAAAGTTCATGGGAAATTCCAGAGCGTGGTTTAGAAGTACCATTCGCTCTTTTTTTCATAAGTATTACTTGGGAAGGGGCAAAACCAAGCAATTCTTTTAGTTCATTTTTAATTTCATTAGTACTTTGATCATTTGATAAGCCTTTCAAGACATCCTTGAAGGGTCTGTCTGATTTTATATCATATGAATAAAATTTATGAAGTTTCTCGGACAAATATCGGATAAGACGTTCATAATCTTCCAATCCATCAACCAAGACTCGACATTCTCCTCTTCGTCCGATTTGAAATGAGACTTTTACTTCCGGGAGAAAAGTAGAAAGCTCAGTACGGAACGCTTTGAAGTCGGAAATCATCACCGTCAATGGTGGCATAGATTGTTGTTCCTTCCCAGAACGACAAGCGTCCATTTTGGGAATTTTTGAAGAATTTTCTTCTATGTCGCTACAATCGGATTCAGGAAGAATCTCGTAAATATTGTTAGACGGCATAGAATCGAAGGAAGGGAAATCCGTCCGTTGTCTTTTATTTTTACATTCAGATTCTATAAGATGTTATTAGGAAAATTTTGAACAACGGATTGTGATTTATTCCGTATTGAATTATTTTTAGCCTTAGGCTTGTTGCTTTTCCGGTTGGACGCAGGCATTTTTTGAAATGAAAGAAATTTGAAATTAAATTAACTAGGCTAAATTAGTCTTCGATTAGACTCCTAGTTTGGAAAAGTCTTGATAATGACTGATTAGTTCTAAGAATAATTCTTTGAATAGCTAGCCTTAAAAGGCTGATTAATTTCTTAGTCACTCTAATATCACTCTTTGTATAGCCTTGAGAAAGGCTGACTAACTTGTTAGTCTTTAAAAAGGCTGTTAGTGATTCAGGTAACCTTGAAAAAGGCTGAAGCCTTGAATCAATGAAACACTAGGTAGCCAGAAAAAATTTCCAGGAGCCAAGAGATATACGCGTGCGGTGCGAACGACTGTTCAACACCGACTGAAACTCAATTCACTTACTCACATATGATTGAATTGATTTTCAAGAACTTAAATTCAAATGTAGTAGTAGTATTATGCAACAGAAATCTTCAAATTCGTCTGGATTTTTAATTAATAAATTAATCTGTTTTTGACCTTTTTTCAAATGTGAAAAGACTAAAATCTAAAAAGAACATAACAATCTACCATTTGCTACTGCATAACTAGTAGAACTAAGCATCATTCCATTCCTTTTAACAGAGCTTCAATGGAAACGCATGGTTGATTGTAATTTTTGTTTTGTTGTCAAAAGGGGGTGGGAGGCACCGTAAGCCGATTGACCTACGTGAAAAACCGCGGGAAACAAATAATCCCCTTCCAACAGTATGATTCAAGAGTATGATCAAACAATGACTTTTTATCACTTGACTAGCTTTTTACAAGATGGTTTGTTGAAGAAGAAATACACGGTTCAGAAATTTGACGTCTAACTGATATCAAGTTGTTGGTGGATAATAGTTACTAAAAGTAGGAAATTCCAAAGATTCACAGCAATACTTTTTTCTCATAGCTTTCGAAATATTTAGAAAACTACTCAAGTTATTGTTCCATTTTAACAAGCCAAGCGGTGTACAAGATATGTGTTAAATATCATCCATTCCGTCAAAATGGCGGAGTCATTTTGCTTTGTCAGGATGGTAGAAATTAACTCGTTCGGAATAAAATATTCTCGTGAATTTTGGTAAATCCGACAGTGGTCCTGTGCACAAAAGCTCCTTCGAAGGATCTTATTTCGAAAAGTGTGAGCAATAAGGTTTTAAAGTTAAAATATTAAAATACTGAAATGTTGACGTAAGCATAATATGGGTATGTCATAATTGTCGATCAAGGATCAGGAGACAACCCCAAGCGCAATTAAGCAAATGGGCTCACCAGGCACGAAATAAAAAAATTTCCCATCAAGTAAAAAGGATAGCAAACTGTGCTTAATTAATCTGATAACACTCCATTCCATGCAATATTAACAGCGAGAAAATTTTGCGTAAAATGTTAATAGATAATGCATGTAAAAACAATATCGCTACCAGTGATACTCTGTTGACCTGTGAAATGAATTTGACACGTGTCAGAAGTAATTTTATCATTCGTGCGAATGATAACTCATTTAGCAGGAAATAAACTTCGTAAAACACATGTGAAACTAATACGCAGCACTGCATATAACTTGCCTGTTGCTATCGCATTGCATGTTATGTGCATTATTTATTGGGGTTGTTTTCGAATGATATTTTTTGCTAAGCACTAATTCCTCTGCGATGGATTTCCTAGCATTGCTCTGAATGCACGAATCCTGAAACGTGATATGCGAGTTCGTGTTCAGAAAAAAAGCCTTAAATGGAATTTTCCAGTAGAATGAAAAAAAAAAGAGACGAACCCAAACCCAAGAATTGTTGTTTATGCTAACCGTAATTCTGAGAATTAAAAATTGCAAATCCGGTTATCCCTGCAGTTGATATATAAAACATTTACAGTTTGAACGAAGTCTTTAATGTGAGGGATTTATAATAAAAACAGTTTGATAAATAAATTGATGGAAATGTATCTTCTTGAAAACTGTGTTTTATGATGATGACCATGGAGCTGCGGAAACTTTTTCCCTTTTTTTCAATCAATATTTCAACTAATTGAAATAACCTTCAACCGATTGATAAAGTAAAGTGTTGTTGGAAAAACGCATCTTTTGTACATTTTTATTTTTTTTAAATAATTATTTTTTGGAATATGAGTTAAAATTAAATTATTAAGATTTTAATTGGATGTTCAGCCACATGTGGTGACTTTTCAGCCCTATTATATACATGATTTGGTTATTACCATGAAGACATCATTTGCTTTCGCAATTCTGTGATTTTTGTGTAGGTACTTATATACTAACTTACTAACTAATACAGAGAGCGAATCGATTCATTTGAAGATTTCATAGATTTTTGTTGGAATTTACTTATAATATCATGTGACATTACATCTAATGGTTCTATATTTGTGAGTCTGTGTAACTCATTTGTACTAAGCCAGGAAGGACGCTTCAAAATCATTTTCAGAATTTTATTCTGAATCCTTTAATGCGTTTTCGTAGAAAAACAACTTGACCAAATTGGTACTGCATAAAGCACGGTTGGTCTGAAAATTTGTTTATAAATTGATAATTTGTTTTATTAGACAGAGCTTAGAGTTTCTGATTATAAGAGGATATAAACACTTAATATATTTATTACACTTTGACTGGATTCCTTTAATGTGATCCTTGAAAGTGAGTTTTTTGTCATACGTTAAACCTAAGTATTTAGGTTGATCAGAGCATGTCAATTCCATTCAATTTGAGAATGTGATTATTGTTTGGTTTAAGAAAAGAAGCTCTTGGCTAATGAGGAAAAATAATTAATTGCGTTTTTGCTGCATTTGGTTTAATTTTCCATTTTGACAGATAATCACTGAAAATATTTAAGCTTCTTTGTAGGCGTCAATTATTAGGAAACTTAAAAACCTGAAGGCTCCTGGTAATGATGGAATTTTTAATATTCTTATTAAAGATCTTCCCGATGTTTCCTTGAGACTCTTGGTTAAAATTTTCAACAAGTGTTTTTCTTTTACTTACTACTCGTAAAGATGGAAAAACGCTAAAGTAATTCCTATCCTCAAACCTGATAAAAATCCAGCAGAAACATCAAGTTATCGACCAATTAGTTTACTTTCTTCTATTTGTAAACTTTTTGAAAAAATTATCTTGTTGAGAATGATGTCTCATATAAATGAGAATTCAATTTTTTTTTACCAGAGCAGTTTGGATTTCGTCATGAACATTCAACTACTCATCGACTTGTCAGAGTTACGAAAATGATAAAATCAAATAAATCCTCTGGGTTATCCACTGGAGTGGCTCTTCTAGACATAGAAAAAGCAGAAAAAGTGTCGTCACAGAATAGCGATTTCTGACAACCAACGGGTAGATTTGGAAGATCAGAAGTGAAAATATTATACAAGATATGAGCTACGCTCGAACCCTGCGGAACACCGGCTCGTACGGGTAGCAATTCAGATTTACAATTCTGATAGCTAACCTGAAGAGTACGATCAGTTAAATCATTTTGATCAAATAAATAGGAAACTGGAAATCAGACATTTTTGCTATTAAACCTTTGTGCCAAACACTGTCGAATGCTTTTTCTATGTCTAGCAGAGCAACTCCAGTAGATAATCCAGAAGATTTATTTGATTTCATCATTTTCGTTACTCTGACAAGTCGATGAGTAGTTGAATGTTCATGACGAAATCCAAACTGCTCTGGTAAACTTTGAGAAATTATAAAATTCATTTTCACTCAATTTTAAAGATCGAGCATTCCAGTTAAAGCATTCAAATAATTATTTAACATCACTGTTAAATTTTAAATTCATTATAATATTATTTGCAAATTTCCATCCGATTTGAAATGCTTCAAAAAGTGATGAAGTCGAATTCATTTGGATGATCATTTGGAAAAGTTGATCTTGTAGGTAGATCATTTTATTTTCAGTTATATCGCCTAAATCGACTTCGTTCAAAGAAGCGAATGGCATTGAAGGAATATTGGTAGGCAGATTTCTACCTGTTACACTAGTGTAACTGTCATTAGAAGAAGGTGATTTGGCCGATCTACCTATAATAAATTGTGTTCGTTAGAAAATGAACTGGAAGGCGTTCTTGTGTTTTGATTATTTACATTAGAAGAATTAAGAGGTATTTGTATACCTGTTACCAAAGCGTAATTGTCATTACAAGAAGATAATGACGAGGTCGATCTACATGTCAATAAATTGTTTTCGATAGAAGATGAATTGGAAGGCGTACCTGTTTTTTTGTTTTAAATTCGAAGAAATAAGTGCCTTAGAAGAGTTAGGCATGGCATTTGTAACGGTTTTTTGATTTTCAGGTATGTTCTGTAAATTTAAGGTCGTTGATTTGAGTTGTTGTCTAAGCAAACCAGCGTTTCAATTTTTTTTCCCTGATAGGACATTTCAAATAATTGGATTTATGATTTCCATCGCTATTTGAACATGAAAATTTATCAGTGGTTTCATTCATTGGACAAACGTCTTTCGAATGCGATTTACAACAATTCATACACTGTATATCCATATGAAAATTTTTGATTCCATGGCAAACGACGACATTGCGAAGCCTTGGCAACGACGACATTGCGTTAAGTTTGCAATATGATTATACCGTTTATAATGTTCCCAATGAATTTTAATGTGGGAAATGAAACGTACTTTTCCTAATATTTTCAAATTGTTTACATCACTTCGATTGAAGTGTATTAAGTAAAGTTCATGGGAAATTCCAGAGCGTGGTTTAGAAGTATCATTCGCTCTTTTTTCATAAGTATTACTTGGGAAGAGGCAAAACCAAGCAATTCTTTTAGTTCATTTTTAATTTCATCAGTACTTTGATCATTTGATAAGCCTTTCAAGACAGCCTTGAAGGGTATGTCTGATTTTATATTGTATAAATAAAATTTATGAAGTTTCGCGGGCAAATATCGAATAAGACGTTCATAATCTTTCCAATCTATCAACCAAGACTCGGCATTCTCTTCTTCGTCCGATTTGAAATGAGACTTCTACTTCCGGGAGAAAAGTAGAAAGCTCAGTACGGAATGCTTTGAAGTCGGAAATCATCACCGTCACTGGTGGCATAGATTGTTGTTTCTTCCCAGAACGACAAGCGTCCATTTTGGGAATTTTTGAAGAATTTTCTTCTATGTCGCTACAATCGGATTCAGGAAGAATCTCGTAAATATTGTTAGACGGCATAGAATCAACGGAAGGGAAATCCGTCCGTTGTCTTTTATTTTTACATTCAGATTCTAAAAAATCGTAAATGTTATTAGAAAAATGTTGAATAACGGATTGTGATTTATTCCGTATGGAATTATTTTTAGTTTTAGGCTTGTTGCCTTTCCGGTTGGACGCAAGCATTTTTGAAATGAATGAAATTTAAAATTAAATTAACTAGGCTAAATTAGTCTTCGATTAGACTCTTAGTTTAGAAAAGTCTTGATAAAGATTGATTTTGTGGTAGTCTTAATAGAGACTGATTAGTTCGAAGAATAGTTCTTTGAATAGCCTAGGCAGATTAATTCCTTAGTCTTGAAAAAAACTGATTATATTAAAATATCACTCTTTGTATAGCCTCGAGAAAGGTTGACTGATTGTTAGTTTTTAGGTTAGCTCTAGGTAGACAGAAAAAATTTCCAGCAGCCAAGAGCTATACGCATGCGGTGCGAACGACTGTTCAACACCGACTGACATCTTTTGTTATTAATTTTGGTTCCGCATATGTGTGCTTACCTTATTTACAGCGTCATGAACGTTCTAAGTAAAAGAAGGTGCCTATGGTAAAAAAGTACGAACTTTCTTGTAGCCTTGTACGAAACCGTATAATGAAACGAAAGGAGGTTTATAGTTTTTCACAAAAACAAGTTTTGTTTACAATAATAATCATTGAGAAGTAATTTTTTCACTTTTACACTCTTTTTACGCGGGTGATACTTACCGCGTAAAAAACCGCTCGAAAAAGCCGCGTAACTATGGAAATCCGCTTAAAAAACCTCAAAACTAAAGAAAAAAATTTTTAATGCCAAATATTTTCCAAATACATGAAACGTCCAGATTTGGAGTAATTTCAAAAATTTTTTTTTGTAAAAATCGATTTTGGGACTCCGTAAAATTGAAGAAAGTATTTTTCTGATGCCAAATGTCTTAGAAATGCGTGAAACTTCGTGAATGTCTTAGAAATGCGTGAAACTTCCCGCATAACTAGGGAAATCCGTGTAAAAAAATACGAAAAAAATACCTCAGTGCATATAACAAAAAACACTTTTTAATCCACCTAATGGTGTGATAATGCTTTCTCTTGTAATTCAAACAGCACCGTTAAAACAATTTTTTTTCGTTGTGATAATTTCTGACACGAACTTGGGCTGATTTTTGATACAAATTCATTCAGATTGTTTCGGTTAGTTAAAAAAAGTGTGACTCAGAGCTTATGTCGCCTATTCGACATCATTTTAGAGATCAAAAGCATCAGTAATAATACATTTGAACCAATGGTCAAGGTTACTTTCTGAAAAAAGTGCGGATATAAAAAAACACGTTTTGTCGGTTACGCCACTTATGTTCTTATATCTCCGGAGTCAGAATTCATTATCTAATAGTAGCTTTCAAACGTATCTAAGTTTGTTGACTTGAAATCGGTTAAGTCCTCTTGGAAAAAAAATTGCACAGAAAATAGTGCGATTTGTCGGTTACGTCACTTATGCCTTCCTAGCAACTGTTCTTCGAACTTGATTCACAACCCAATAGTAGCTTTCAAATAAGTTCAAGATTGTAGAAATAGGTTCAGCTATTTCCGAGTAAATTGAGCGGAGTGGAAATAAGTGCATTTTGTGGGTTACGTCCCTAATATCTCAAGAGTCAGAAGTGTCAGCCAATTGATTTTCGAACTTAATTCTTAACCCATTAGTAGCTTTCAAAAGGAGCGAAAGTTTGATAAAATCGGTTCAGCCAACTTAGAGAAAATTATGCGAACAGAAAAAATGCATTGTATCAGTTACGTCACTTATACCAAGATATCTCCGAAACCAGAGAGGACAGCCACTTGATTAAATATTATTCAAGATTATTTACATAATTATTGTTTTATATTTAATCCACAACCCAACAGTAGCTTTAAACGAGCCTAAGTTTGTTAATATCGAGAAAATCATCAAATTAAAATTAGGGGTCTCAGGAGCTCCGACCAAAGTCGGTTTCTCCAGCAATTCTATTATCTTTCTAGAGTGGAAGGCAAAACGATGTTGGACAAATGGAGAAAAATTTTCAAACAACTGTACGTAACCGTCCTCGCCAGTTTAAAAAAAAGTTTTAATTAATTGTTGTAACCAGGAGTTTACAAATTCATAAGTGGGCTTTGGTTTGCTTTAAACGTATTTTATATAACACTTAAAACACAAAAGTCACTTTTTTATCCTATTTTACCCTGCAACTTTAAAGAATAATTGATTTTTTCTAACTTTCTGGACTTGCAAGTAATCGGAAAAAATATTATAATGCAACAAGGCCTTTTTGAATCTAAATCCGGTGAAAATTTTGTGGGCCAGTAATTACTTAAAACCTTATAACTAAAAGTATGATTCACGGCCTGTTTTTTTCACATTTATGGAATTTTCCAATCCTATATATGCAACGGCGCAGTTTATGGAGAAAGAAGTTCAAGTTCTGCATCAAAATGAAGAACTCTGACTCAGATTTAATTGTCCTGCTGTTTTGAATTTTTTGTTCGAATTACGCTGTAACAACTCGATGCTGTTATAGAACTGTATCTGCCACAGTTCAGAAATGGTAAAACGCGTATGTACAGTTTGCATAATAACCCAGGTTCAAGTTCTGCCTCTGAGCGTATCTTTTTCCTAAAAATCATCTTTTCTGTGAGTTTCTTATTCATTTGGCTTCTAAAATATATGTTCCACTCAGTCGTTACTTTCTCTGTTGTGAAAATTGATACTGCTCAAAAGAACTTTTCTCAAAAAATTCAGATCCAGAAAACACGATAGTAGAAAAAAAATTAGGTCTATTTTGGAATTGAAATGACAAACAAAATTTAAAGTTTACAATTTTTCAATTATTTAATATGATCTAAAACAGAATCAAGGCCAAAGCATTTTAGCTAAATGTCTCGATATCAGAGCCTAAAATTGGCACGCATTTTCAATGCGATACAACAGCTTCATACGGTAATGGCTCCAGTAGTCTTCTCATATACGAAAACCATTCGTTAGCAATAGATCTGCAGTCTCTGTTCGGTCGATTGACCATAAGGGTAAGATGAAAATAGCTGCATTCGTTTCGAGTTTTCGCGTCACTTTAACAGCAGTTTTGAACAATTTTCGAACTACTTTTTCTGCAATATTGCTGCTTAGAGCCGAAGCAAACATATTGTATCCGATTTATTCACGATTAATTGATCGAAAGTCGAGAAATAGGCAAAATAACATGGCGACTTTACTAATGTGATGACTATTGCTACAAATAAAAAAATTATTTTACTAAAAAACGAAGAGAGACGAAGAACTTTCGTCTCTTACCGCAATAAAAGAGAGTATCAACGCCAACGTTACTCGTTGCCTCACAACAAGACGAAACCAAAATAACGTTGTCAATCGAATTTCAATTGTCATTGTTTCATTCATCGATATAATGAAAATCTGGGAAGATTGGCTATAAAGAGTGTCTATGTTAAATTGAAAAAATTACACCTCTTTGCAAACTAAAACTACCATTGATACAGGCACCAACTGGTAGAAATTACTGTGAATCGTTTTTTGTCATTATCGATTCCCATGCAAAGTCTTGGCATTACATTCCTTTCGTGGAATTTGGCCTTTCTGTTTCAACAGATTCCGCAGCCGATTCTTAGCGTACAGAATCATTGTTTGGTTATAGTAATACGATTCTACTGACACTATGAATCTTTCCAGGTCGGGGCTCGAACATATGACAACTGGCTTGTAAGGCCAGCGCCGTATGCATTGAACCGCCAACCCGTGTAATCCGGGTTCGATCGATTCCCATATCTTCGGTTGAATATCGACACTGTAAAGTTGGTATACGACTTTTACTGGAAACCGAAAATGACTAAAAGGATGAATGAAAGAAAGAACACAATTTTGAAAGTACACTGTGGGCCATTCGAAGTGGAAGCATTTGTTTTTGAACAAAATATTTGAAAAAAAAACATTTTTTTAAATTTCGATTACAACTTATTTTGGTTCAAGGAGATATGTTACAGTTATTTTTGGAAAATAATATCGTGTAAATGGCCACCTTTGGCCTTGAGTACGAAATGTTCCCTTTTTTCGGCGTTTTCCATCGTTTTGGCCAATGTATCGGTCGATATAGTGGCGATTTCACGTCGAATGTTTAAGTTGAGCTACGGCTCTTTACTTATCAGCGCTTTTTTGTGGATTTAAAGTAGCTCCACAAAAAAAGTCTGGTAGCGTCAAATCGGGTGATTTCGGGGGCCAGTCAAAATCACCGTTTTTCGATATGACTCGTACGGGGAACAATGGTCGTAACAAATCGAGCGTTAGTCGAGCTGTATGGCATGTTGCCCCATCCTGTTCAAACCAGTGGTCATTCATATCACAAAATCACTTATTATGACTGGATAACGATCACCATCAATAGTTTTCGTTGCTCCATCATTGTCTTGGAAAATAATGGGGACCAATCACTATATCCGCACAAACGCCACACCAAACTGTAACTTTCTTGTCGTATAGAGACTGTTCCTCAATCAATTGAGTGTTTTCAGTGGCATAGAACCGACAATTTTGCTTATTAGGGTATCCATTTAAGGTTAGATTTTGATTTGATTGGTTTTCACAAGTCAGAAGTTATTGTGAATGTAAAGCTGAACAATTTTTGCGTGTACTGTTTCTTGGTAACATTGTCTTGGAATGACCCCCTATCACTTTAAACGATCCCCTATCCTGTACTGTTCCGCTTATGTCGTTGACTGGACATGGATCTCGTTCTCAAAATTTGAAAGCGGAGCTAAGAGTGACGTTTATTTTTATTTGTTTTCGTCTATTTTGAGTCAATTAGAACTACTTTTAGTAGCTCTGATCGGTGTATTTGTTTCTGATTAACAAATTCAATAAGCTATTATGTTATGTTACACTTCGAGAACGATTGTGTATTAGTACCGAAATATAAGAAGATTTAATTTAATTTACATTGAATTTTCACTATGCCGAACTCGAGACTCGGTTTTTAGCGAGTGGCTTGGCGATTCAAAGCAATGGCTACCGTATATTCGAGCTCTGACATTCATAGGATCATAGCACTAATCGAAAAACAGATCGCAATCCTTTATGCCGATAATGGTCAAATTTCGGCCATTATGTTTGTCTTTGGTGTTAGAATTTTTCATGGAATATTAAGAGACTTTAATTTCCTTGGAAAAGGCTCACAGCAAAGACCGAAACGTTTTCTTAAAAAATTACCGAAAGTGATATATCACCTGCGTAGCCAACAAATCTGGAGTTGGTTTTAAGCGAACCAAAAAACTTACTATAAAGAGATTTTGAACTTTTACCAATTACATTAGATGTTACGAGAAGTAAAATGATAAGGATGGTCGGGAAACTCTACAATCATTTGTTCCTATGTGTCAAAAAACTATATTTTTACAGTGATGACGAAAGCAACTTCTAAACACCACTACAAGACCATTTACGGTGTCATCTCAAAGCGAACTGTCCGAGAGGGAGAGAGAGAAAGAAAAAAATAGCATCAACCACTCAGCACAAGTGTGAAACTTGGATCGAACAGCAGAAGATTGAGTTCAGTCGTAACCTGATTTGAAATGGAATTGCTTGCTTGATATGCTACGAAATGTTTATTCACGAAAACGTGGCGAAGCAGTTTCTACATTTCACCCCATCGGTTTCGCTACTCTCGATGAATATTTATGGAGAACTCGGTAGCGACTATTTATGCGCAGTTTCTCAATGGCTTTGAAATTCTATGAACTGCTGCAACGATATTGCTAGCTGTTAACGGTTGCGATTTACGGTTGTTTTTTTTTCTCGCTTGCTAGAACTAGCCGGAACTGGTTCGGAAGCTGAACGGACCGGACTTGTTGATTTATACTGAGTTTCGGAAGTGTATTTATTCGAATTTCAGTTAAATTTCATGTTTATAAAACAACAGTTTGGCTCTGCTTCGGTCATCGAAGAACATGCCGTAATTAAGCACTTTTTCTTGTCATTATTATTAGTTTATTGCATGCGACTCAATACCCGAGTTGATACTTTATTTGTAGTCATAATGTATGAGAGCTGCCCCTTCCATCGTTCTATTTGCTTAATCCCATTGAAGAGAGAACTTTTTTATCTATTAAAAGCCCAAGTATTCCATATATTGTACAATGATCTATTTTTACTGAATAGAGTAGTTCCCGTGGGTTCTGAATCAAGCTGAATTTATTTGAACATTAATTTTTTTTAAATATCGAATATTTGCCGATTGGGGCTCTCCAATGGAAAATATTTCATAATTATCTTTTTCTATAGAAAGGTAATAAATTACATTTATTTGAAAAACTTTATCCAGCACAGAAGAAAATTATGCGACTGATGACAAAAGAATGCTTGCTATTGTTTGGGCAATGCATTCTCTCAGAAACTTTATTTATGGTCATAAATTAATTATACCTACACTGATCATCAGCCATTAACATTTGCAATTTCACCAAAAAACAACAATGCAAAATTGAAATGGTGGGAAGCTTTTATTGAAGAACATAACCATGAATTACATTATAAACCAGGAAAATCTAACATAGTAGCTGATGCATTGTCATGAATACAAATTTATTCAATGACAGCTACTCAACATTCCGCAGATTATGATGACAGTTCCTACATCCCTTCAACAGAAGCTCCGGTAAACCTTTTTTTAAAAATCAATCCATTTCTAAATTTGGAAAAATTCAAGTTATGGTTTGATAATTACAATTTTTTATTGAACGAAAATTTTCTAAAGAATTTTCAACAGAAAAATTAAAAGAATATAATAATCCAAAAGTTTTAATTGATATATATATATATATATATATATATATATATATATATATATATATATATATATATATATATATATATATATATATATATACCGATGAAGCAATAATGGGAGTGATTCAAGAAGTCTATAGAGAAATTTTTGATCCTAGAATAATTAGGTTTAGATTTTCACAAATAAAAGTACAAGATTTAAATAACGAAGAACGACAACTAGAAGATGTTAAAAAATACACCAATTTGCCCATAGAAATGCACATGAAAATTCAAATCAAATGATTAAATACTTTTACTTCCCGAAATTGAAGAAAAATCATAAATCAATTTGAAACAAATGTGAAAAATGTAGCACAGAAAAATATGAACGAAATCCGCAAAAATTTATACCATTAAAAACACTGATCTCAACATACCCTGGAGACATTATTCATATTGATATTTTTGTATATCATCTTAACAACATGTTTTCAAATTCAATTGATAAATTCTCAAAATATTTAAAATTTAAACCTATTAAAACAAAATCAATTCTAGATATTGAAGAACCTCTTTTAGATACACAAATGGAATATACAAAAATGATAGTAATGAATAATAAACTACAAAAGTAATCGAACAAAGATTAAGAAATTCAGGCATTAGTATATTTAACACTCCTGTTCATGGATCTGAGACTAATGGCCAAATCGAAAGAAGACATTCAACAGTAAGAGAAATTTCACGGCGCATTAAGAAGAATCACCAGAAATAAACATTTTGGAATTAATGAGAAAATCCGTTTACAAAAACAATAGTTGAATACATTCATTTACAAATGTTTATATAAGAGAAAATGGTAAAAGATTCAACGCAGATCAAAGGGCATTGCTAAAAATTAAAAGTCATGAAAATATTACTGAATTGTATCAAAAGAAAAATGAAAGCATATAAGAAAAACATTATCCGAATTT
The DNA here is from genome assembly GCF_030247185.1 of Malaya genurostris. Lineage (NCBI taxonomy): Eukaryota > Metazoa > Arthropoda > Insecta > Diptera > Culicidae > Malaya > Malaya genurostris. The sequence continues at coordinate 261,688,138 of NC_080571.1, forward strand.
TGAGCCAGGATCACATACTGTTGAAAAAACATACGATATTTCAAAAAGAAAAAGTTAATACAAAAAAATTACAGTCAGAGAAAATCATGACACATACATCATTGATACAAATAATCGAAAAAATCATAAAATGAATTGGAGAAAAAAATAAAGTATTTTTTTCTTTTTTCTTTTCTCATATAGAAAGGCTATGCAATCGCTGTGGAAACCAACTTTACAACCGAGGCCTAGAGTGCTGAGTATCATGTACCATTCGATTCAGTTCGTCGAGAACACAAAATGTCTGTGTGTGTATGTATGTATGTGTGTATGTGACAAATAATGTCACTCGATTTTCTCAGAAATGATTGAACGATTTTCACAAACTTCGATTCAAATGGAAGGTCTTAAGGTCCCATACAAAGTTCCTGAGTTTCAATTGGATCCGACTTCCGGTTCCGGAATTAAGGGGTGATATACACCAAAAACAGGAAAAAATAGACACACACGTTTCTCAGAGATGGCGTAACCGATTTTCACAAGACTAGATTCAAATAAAAGGTCTTATGGTCACCTACAATTTTCTTAAATTTTATTTGGATTTGGACTTCCAGTTCCGCAATTACAAGGAAATATGTGGAAATTTATTAAAAAATGCGAATTCAATTTTCTTAACCGATTTTCACAAAATAAGAAGCAAATAAAAAGTATAAAATTCTTTCAAAAGTCCCCGAAATGTTGATCCAGATCCGACTTCCTGTTCCGGTATCACAGTGCGACTACTGAAAATTTTCAATTTCATAAGTATTTTCTCACAAGCGTTGGCGAAACAAGGTGCACATTTTTATAACACTTACCTTTAAATTCATCTTGTTAGTAGTTCATGTTAGTTAATGAATATATAAAACTACTTTGGGACTACTAGTCCCCGGTTTCCGCTTCTGAAAGCACCGATAATAGTGAATAAAATTTCCAAAAACGGAGCTCACTTCGATTTCTAGGCAACGGTTAAGCCGATTTCCACGAATCATGATTCAAATTAGGGATCATTGTCTTTAAAGCTACTGTGCAACTTCATTCAGATTCGGCTTTCGGTTCCGAAATTATAGGGCGATGATTGTCAGAACATTCAAATCGTCATTCAAAATGACGATGCAAAACTAGTACGCGACGGTACATGCGGCTTTGCTCCGTTCGCAGCGTGCTTTGTTCAATTTCGTAAAGTATGCAGGGTTGTCACATTTGAATTTATATTTTTCAGGAGGAAATTTCTTATTTTTGTTGGTGGTATTACAAGATAATGATAACGATTAAAAAGGCCTCCAATCTAGGTAGTAATAATATAGTGGAAATAATAAGTAATTCAAACGCGCGTGAAGTCTGTTAACCTTTGTTTGGTAATTAAATTGGTTTCATGGTTTCTATGTAATACTTAATACACATACTCTATCTGTTAAATAGAGCTTTCGGCTAATATCTATATGTCTCAATAGTGAATCAATTATTTTGTCATAGTCCTGCACTCTCGTTCATACTGCAGCAATCAATTTCATTTGAGTCCGATTTCCGGTTCCGGAATCACAGGGTGATATGCCCCAAATACGTGAAAATAATGTGACTCACTTTTCTCGGAGAAAGCTTAACCGATTTCCACAAACTTAAATTCAAATGAAAGGTTTTGAGATACCATATAAATATTCCAATTTTCATCTGGATCAAATTTCTAGTTACGGAGGAAGGGCAATGCAAAGTCTTGGCAAGGGCAAAGCAGGTCGGGGCTCGAACATACGCCAACTGGCTGGTGAGACCAGCGTCCTATGCATTGAACCGCCAACCCGGGTCACGGAGGAAGGGTGTTTAGTGTAAAAATTTCAAAGGCAAGAATATTTTTTTCACAAGCTGCCTCATTATGTTGGCTAGCGAATTCTTCTAGTTTGAAGACTATGAGAGTCTGTTATTAGTTCCATAAATGATTTGCTGAATTTTATCCAAGTCGATAAACAACCCCTTTTTTCCAAATTCAAATTGTCATAGAGAATCTTAAGAATCTTGAAAAAATTTGCTTCAATTAACCGATCACTATACCTTTATCCAGCTTTCGGTTCTGGAAATACCGACAATAGTAATCAAATGGGATAAAACGGGGCTCACTTGACTTTTTCACATATTATTGAATAGATTTTCACTAATTCAAATGCATCAATGTAGTAGTTTTGTTACAGAAATCTTCAAAACTATTTTCTGAACTTATTCAAATTATAGTATTTCTGGAAATTTCTGCTGTAATATATCGGAGAAAATGTAACTGAGAAAGGCATGTTACACCACTAGGTGGATTAATACTGTTTTTTTTTAACGATAAGTCTTATATGTATACCACACATCTTTGTACAAGCAGCATTCAAAATACACGATCTAAATAAAAATCCTTTGGCCATAATTTCTACAGAACGAGAACTTTGTGTAATTTAAAGATGTAATTGAAAATTTCGATGCAATTATTAAAAATAACAAATTGAATGGAAAATTATACCAAGTATTAAAGAAAAAACATACTTATAATTACAATACTTACTATAAACTAAAACCTATTACTCATCGGAGAAACGGCACAAATCTCCAAATATCAAGGGGAACGTGCCATTTGAGCCAATTTGTTCTGAGAATTCAACACATTATCAAAGCTACAAATGATATTCTCGAGCTGGATTTTAAAGTGAAGTTAGAGCATGAAATAGAAATAAATATTTTAACAACTATTCTCAACATGGACACAGTTCAAACACAATTGGAAATTTGAGAAGATTCTTTTTTACTAGCGAAACATGGTATTCCAAGTAGTAGAATTTTATCAATTACAGATTTCGCCAAAAATGGAATTTCTGGAACAGTACAATATTTATGTAGCAACTTACGAAAAGTTGCTATCAAAATCATCAGCTCAAGTTGCAATGAATAATATATTATATATGCTAAAATACCTCAACTGTCTTCAGAAATATGTCAATACGAATTCATCGATGTATTAGTACAAAATCAAAAAAGATACACATCAACACATATTACGTTCTTTTCAACGCAACAGCAATATACGAAATAAAAAATGAATGCAAACAAGATGACATATTTTATATTTGTGATTCTAAAATAATAAGTACTCCCAATCAATGTATTAACAGTTTAATGAAAATACAACATGCAAATAGCACTTTTGAAAAAGTTTACTCTACAGGAATCATAAAACGCATCGACGTCGACACAATTGTACTAAACAATGTAAACATTAGTTTAAGATCAAATTGTAGTAGTAATGTTCAAGTACTTAAAGGATCTTACATAGTTCATTTTGAACAATGCGAACTATATTTGGATGATAATGTTTACACAAATTTCATCTTGAAAATTGACAACAGATTATTCAGACCCACAACAGGATTTTGGTTAATGAAGATTATATAATTGATATTCCATCACCAAAATATTTCGAAAATATGACACTAAATCACAGAAGTACTCTAGATAATGTATATCTACAAAACCAGTCATTGAAATGGCACCTTCAACTTTTTGGATCACTTAGTATTTCCAGCCTTGTATTGTTATCTATAATATTCATTACAATTATTTCAAAATTTTGTGATTCAAAGAAAGTCATATTCCAAATTAATACCAATAAAAAAAATATCCTTCAGCGCCCCCACGAGATGAGATTCAAGAAAATAACTCAATTGCGGAAATAAATTCATCCCCTTATCAAGATGTTTCACCAGAAAGAATAATTGAAATTCAAATTTTTTTAAATAGGCCAACACAGGGACGCTCTTTGAGACTTTGAGGACAAAGTTTTTTCAAGAGTTTAATAATTATCAACTTACTAATCCAACAACAACAATTACAACACATGGGTAAACGGTATAAGAATTCAAAATATCAACATAACTTCGTAACAATCTAACCGATAGTCTAAACAATAACATTATGTTAGTTGGTTGAAATAACTATAACCTGGAACTTGAATCCCTGCGGCAGTTTTCTAACTTCATCAGTCTAGATTTAACCATTGTAGCAAATAATCATAAGTAGTGATAAGTTAGTGATAGTAATACATTTTTTTAAAAAGTAATTCAGGGTAGTAAAATTATTAACTGATTCAAATGAATGGTCTTATAGTTTCCTAAAAATAATTAAAACTTAATTCGGCTCTACTGGTAATCCTTTTTCCTTTTCCAGAAGCACCAAAGTAGCAAGGAAAAACTCCACAAATTGAACTCTCGTCGATTTCTTAGCGTTGCTTGAACCGATTTTCACAAATATTAATTTAAATTCAAGCTCACATTGTCTCCGGTACTGTGAAATTTCATCAGGATCGGACTCCCGGTTCCGCAGTTACAGGGCGATGAGTGTCAAAGTTTAAAAATCGACATATAGAATGACAATGTGTACAACACCGGTATGTTCAACGTGGAAGAAGAAAACTCAACACGAACGATGCTTACTTTGTTCTATTTCGTTCATGCTATAAAGAAAACGAAGCGGTTACGGATGTCTGTTACTGGTGTGTGATATTGGTAAAATATGGTGATGCGGTTCATAAAAATTTTAGCTGTATAATGATTGTCAATGAATTGAAATTTGAATCATACATCGGAATTTTAAGCTTCGCGATGTAAATGCAATTTTCACAGCCTTTAGTGCAGTAATACCGTACACGTGGTGTAATAATGTCAATTATATTAATATTAATAATAATAATAATAATCCTACTACATGCTGTTTAGCTTGATTTTAATATGCAAAAGTACCAGAAACGCAGGGTCGCTTCGTTCGTTAAATTTCGTTTAATCGGTTCAGTCGATATAGAACATGAGATAGTAAGTCTGGGTTTAACTTGGTTCAAAACTGTTCTAATTTGAAGGTCATATTTGTTGCTGGCAAACGCACCAACTTCGGCTATTCCGGTCATTTGAACCTGGTTTCGGAAAAATGGGAAATAGTGATCAGAAACGGCAAAAAGGACTCACTCACTTTTCTTCCAGATGGTCAAATCAGTGTTCACTTATAGGTTCAATGAAAAAGTCATACAGTTTCATACGGAATTACTAAATTAGTTGTGGTTACTACTTCCGGTTCCGGAACTAAAACAGGATCATGATCAGAAAGAGTCTCCTATGATGTTTCGATGCTTAATTTCCTTCAACTTTCAGTTCGACACCGAAGTGATTCGTACAAGATTTAATTATTATATTTTCAGCAGTAAAAAAATCTCTACTGAATAAATTCGAAACTGAATCGCTACTTAGAAATAATGACTGCAATATTTTCGATGGGGTTGTCAATATGAACAATAATATTTTTTTTCCAAATTTCAAATGGCGACGAAAGGCTTCCTGATTACACTGCAGTATTTAGATTAAACCCAATAAAACGCTATTTAGCATGAATTTGATTCATAGAAGTAACTGGAGCGCAGCATTGTCAGCATGTCTAAAACACTTGAACGTTGCGCCTGCGCCTGGTGCGTTTGGATTGGCGTTGCGATAACCTGCGCTCCTGTTACTTCTGCGTACGGTATTCAAGTTAAATTGGGTAATATTTTCAATTAGTAGTATAACATGCTTTGTGATTGGTTATTTTGGATATCTATTAATCATCACAACATTTGCTGCTTTTATTGATGATATTACTCCACCACCAGGGTATTGCTAAGAAAATCTGGAATACATCACCACTATTGATCCACTTATTAATCACCCTAGGCGCACTGAACATTTTCAGAAAGGCTCATTTTTTATTTATCGGCGAATTTATTCATCATGTATTCTGCAATGGGTTGAGATTTAACGCCTATGAAAATTCATGTCCCAAAAATCTTCTGTTCGAAAATCATATCCGGCATATTCAAAGTGCGAACTTTTTTCTTGGATATCATCGAGAAGAATATTCGCTAGTGAACTTTTCACAACTAATTTTTGCTTTCTCTATAGAAAGGTATTAGAATTGCTGGAAAAACCGACTTTCGAACGGAGCCTCTGAGACCCATAGTGTTATATACCATTCGACTCAGTTCGACGAGATCAGAAAATGTGTGTGTGTGTGTGTGTGTGTATATGTGTGTGTGTGTATGTGTGTGTGTGCACTTTTCGAAGATATTTGAACGCGCTCAATTTTCTCAGAGATGGCTGAACCGATTTCAACAAACTTGGGCTCGTTTGAAAGCTACTGTCGAGCCATTGATCAAGTTCGAAGATCAAATGGCTGAGACTTTTGGTTCCGGAGATATGATTGTATAGGCGACGTAACCGACAAAACACGTTGATTTTTACCGCTCTTATATATATAAGAGTGCCAAAATTTTGGGATCACCTCTATTTTCGTTAAGCTCTAGTGCTCAAAAGTTTAAGCACCTCGAAAAAAGCCTTCATGCAAAATTTGAGCTAAATCGGACATGCGTAAGGGGTGCTGCCCGGTGGTAAAGGTTTGACAATTTTCGATCTTGAAAAAGCACCATAGGGGGGAGTACATGAAATTTCCAAAATCGAAAATTTTTTTTGATGCCAAAACTCTTAAAATTGCATAAAACATCAAAATTTAGTGTCATCTAAAAAAAATTTTTTTTTGAAAAAATCAACTTTCTGGGACTTAGAAAAATTTTCATATTTTTTCTAAGTCCCAAAAAGTCGATTTAAAAAAAAATTTTTTTTTCGAGATGACACTAAATCTCGACGTTTCATGCAATTCTAAGTCTTTTGACATCAAAAAATCAACCCGACTTTCGAACGGAGGCTCGGAGACCCATAGTGTTATATACCATTCGACTCAGTTCGACGAGATCTCAAAATGTCTGTGTGTGTATGTGTGTGCACTTTTCGAAGATATTTATGCGCGCTCAATTTTCTCAGAGATGGCTGAACCGACTTTAACTTTATGCTCGTTTGAAAGCTACTATCGGACCATTGATCAAGTTTGAAGACCAATTGGCTGTGACTTTTGGTTCCGGAGATATAATGGTAAAAGTGACGTAACCGACAAAACATGTTGGTTTTTCACCGCTCTAATGTATATAATGGTGCCAATATTTTGGGATCACCTCTAATTTCGTAAAGCGCTATTGTTCAGATGTTTAAGCATCTCGAAAAAAGTCCTCATGCAAAATGGGTAATGTCCGTCGTTTTTAGTGACAATTTAAGATTTAAATCACTCATTACTCTGTAATGTTGAAACTGCAAATCGGATCGAATTTGAATCTAAAAGTGTAACAATCGATTAAACATTCCATGATATGACGAAGTAATTTCCACTTTAGAGTTTAGGGTAATTTAAGGTACTTCCAGAGCCGGTATTCAGGAACCAGCATAACCCAAACCGATTCGTATGGCCATATGACGAATAAATTGCAAAATTTTTGAGTCCACCTTTAAAGCTTTTCATCCTACTATTCCAGAATCGGAAGTCAGAATTGGATAAAATTGGATTTATTTTAATTTGAACTTTTGTTTCTGAAATTCGATTTGGCTTTTTTTGAGAACACGATTGAGCTTTGAGAAACGATTAGATATTGAAACCGGAATTCGAAATTCGGTGTAGCCGAAGTCAGACAAATTCACCTGAGTAGCTGTATAGTTTACATTTGTTTCAAAATGTTTGAAAATCAATGTAGACATCTTTGAGGAATCGTAGTGCGAATTAAATTTTTGGGTGCTTTCGAAACGAAAACTGAATACAACCAAAAATGAAATAAGTTTACTTGGTTATCGACTATCCAAATCTGCTAACCAGATAAACCTGATTAATTTATGTGAAATAAACATTTTTATACTAATCACCCTGTATCTCCGAAACCGGAAGTTGGGTCTGACTGAAAAACAATATGTATTATAGAATCTTAAAACCTTTCATTTGAATCTTGAGATACACAGTTTTAAGTTCGTTTCACATATCATCCTGTAGTTCCGGAACCAGAGGTCGGAACCAAACATAATTCAGGAACCTTGTTTGGGAGTATACGACTTTTCATATGAACATGAGTTTGTAGAAAACGGTTGAGTAATCTCCGAAAAAAATTGAGTGCAATTATATGTCACACACATTTGCTGATCTCGACGAACTGATTCGAATGGTATATGGCTGTTATGTTCTCCCAGCATTTATTGTTGTAAGTAGTTTAAATCAATATAATTATCGAATTGCTTTCAACTCGAAAATTCTGCCATCATCTGGTTTATGTTGCCAAAAACGAACCGTGCTAAAATCGGTTCGAGGCAAAATATCATGCTGTACATAGTGTTTTGGGTACTTAGAATCAAATGTATGTAACAGTACAAAAAATCGTGTTTTATGTTGCTCCCAAGCATTTCTTTGCCAGACAGTGCTCAAAACTTCTACACACACACACACACACACACACACACACACACACACACATGCTCAGTTCGTCGAGCTGAATCGATTGCTATATTACATTCGGAGCGAATTCTATACCTATTTTTTATATTTATAAAAAAAAGGTTAAAACATGCAGAATAGCTTTTTGTGACACAGTGATAGTGAGACTCTGTCTAGAAAGTGTCATTGAAAACTGAGATTGAGATTTGGCGCGAAATACGACAGTTCGCTTCTGCGAATCATTCTGAATGAACCCGAAGTAACCTACCCTAAGTTTGTGTCTAATTTTATTTCATTTTAAAAACAAATGTTTTAATGACACTATTTGAGTGGTCAGAGAAAGGCTTCTTGTTAAGTGCTTCAAAAAATTAAACCGGATTGTCATTAAGAATCAGTTAGGTCTCGCTTCGTTTGTCACTTCAAGGGGTGCCATAGAAGGTGAGATGACTAAAGTGCCCTGATTAAGTATTCAAGTTTTAGTTTTTGTACTTCGGTCACGAAGCTCAACCTATCCGTAAACGTCTTAATTTTGGACAAAATCCAAGCTTACCCACCAGGACAAAAGTCCTCATTGGTGCTAGAAGTGTTTCGAAGACAAAAAATGGTTCTATTCTTTGGCTGTAGCAAACTCTACCTCTACTTTTGTATGCTTTTTAGCTGAACCTTTTTTTGTTAGACCATGTACAGAAAGATAAATTTTATCGCCGGGCACTCGTTTTGTATGCGCTCATATTCGCTTTGTGTGGAACAATTAAAACTTTCACCAACTACCGAAAACAAAATAATCGAAATGATCCGAATAAACAATGGAGGATTCGGATAACCGTAGCATGGCTTATTTCGGAGTCAACTTGCTGTAAAATGTACCGGTTTTTGTGGTGCTCATTTTTTTTGTCACGCAGTGCGGTACATTTTCCCTCCGACTGTTTCTAGTATGCTTCGCCAAATCAAGCATGCTGCTGGTTGCTCGTTGTGTTGAATGGAATGCCACGGGTAGGATTTCTGACGATCATCGGGTAAAATACTTGCAACGTGAGCACAAAGGCATACATTACATCACTGCACTGTTCAGAACTTTCGACCAAAAAAAAAAGTAAATGAATGTTGTGTGTCCGTTGGAGACACGATGTTTTGCTGCAAAAATTTATACGGAATAAATTCCCTAGCAGGGACGGTATAATACCGATCATAAAAAGGCATTTTGCGCTGTTCCATATTTGACTACACTTTGAAGCTGATTATCGCTACAACTGCGGGTTGTTTTAAATTGCTGCACTATTTGATAACACTTTAATGGACGTCAGAACAAGAAGATAACTGGTTGGAACAAATCCTTAGCTGGAATGAAAGAGAATAATGGACAGATATAACGAAGCATGCCATGAATCGAGGTTAGTTACCACTTTAGCGTAGCCATGTTAGTAGTGTCCTGAGTAGGGCTAAGTTACCCGGTTCTGGACGAAACCACGGACGGTTTCAATCGAGCGGAGGGGGGGCGACAATAAACCAAACCACAGCAATTGTAGACAGTTTTGTTTTTATCTGCCACTTTCTGTGAATCGGGAACATTCTACAAGTGTGCGTGTGTATGCACGTACTTTTGTCGACCGAACATACTTATAATCGCACTGAAAAGGCAACACAAATGCGAAGCCACAAAATACCCGATAACGAAGTCTGCCAGCGATTCTGTTGGTTCCTTTGATGAATGCTGTTGCGCCAATCGCACCGAGGCCACATCCAGGGCGAACGTGAATGGAATTTCATTCGGTGGACCGCCGGAAATACGCCGAACCAAGTTGAGCTCTTGAAACCCGATGGTGTTGATAGTGAGGCAGATGATGATGACGATGATGATGATGATGGTGATGATGGTGATGTTGATGATGACGATGGAAACTCCCCGAATGACCATAGCCTGCGGGAGTACTGCATAAGCCACTTGCTGATGGAAGTGATGGGTGCTGACTTTTCGTGTAAATTGGATGATCAATAATCCATTTGTTGGTAGGTCTTTTGGCCCTGCGGACACCGGCATCATCAGTAGCTTTACCTGTCAAGAATGCTCGTTAGAGGGCTTCGTTAGAGCGAGGGATAATTACACTAAATGAATTAACTGTAGGCACACAGAGAGGTACGAGTAATTCCCGTTGATGCGTTTAGTTTGCGTTGGCTTTCTGATCTGCAAACTAAAACCTCATCACCGGAATTCTAGAAACAGTTTGTAATTGAAAGAGTTCGAAACGCAAAATTTTACCCGGCACATGAAACTAAAACCATGGGAATCAACTTGACCACAGTTTCAATCACTGGTCCGATGAACCGATGGGAACAGGACATTCTTTTAATTGTTCACACATATTGGATCCTTCATAATCGTTGGATTGGATCTAGTCAATTTCATGACATTCATTGGACTCCGTTCGCAATGCATATTTTCACAGCCCGTGCAGTCTCGTCAGCTGCCGACCGGTGTCATCCTGCCAACAGAAAACCGTTACCGTAGAAGCGAACCGGCAAGATGCAATTCAATTAGCCTTTATTATCTGGAACAAATAACATCAAGTAAAACCACCATTGCACCGGTGTGTAGAAGCTCTCTATCCGGGCGTTCCCGGTGACACTTCGGTAACAGAGATGTGCTAGAAATAATTGAATCAGATTGCATCTAGTATCCAGCAGTATCCTGTCGAGTATCAATTTAGGAATACAGTGCTACATGATGTTTGAAGAGTTCTGTACGAGTGCATCTTTATCGATTGCCTGTAGGATATGGTTACTATACTAAAGACTGTCCCAGAAAGTATGAACGCACTTTGATTTCGCTGTAAATAATTCACAAGTGTTAGATATTCAAATTTTATTCGATATACTGATAATATTAGACTACAACAACAGAATATTATTCTCAGCATTTGCTATTCAGCCATTGAAGACTAGCTGGCGCACCTTCTTGCGAACGTTCCTCAATCAATTCCGTACAGACTTCTTGGCGACAAGTTTTGACACTTTTTCCAATCTTTTTCGAACTGTTGAATGGTTTCGACTGCCGAGACATGTTTCCTAAGATGTGCCTTCGTTAATGCCCAAAATTCCTAAATTGATCGAAGTTGTGGACAATTTGTTGGATTTATGTGATATTTTTGGTTGTATACCATTCTACCGTTGATTTCGAGTAGTGGCAAGAAGCAAGATCTGGCCAGAAGACAACAGGATCCTCGTGGCTTCGAATCATGGGTAGAAGTCGTTTTTGTAAACATTCCTTGATGTATATGTCGCTGTTCATTGAAGCAGTGGTGATGAAGGGTTTCGAAATCTTACCGCAGCTTTAAATTGCTTGCCAGACTATAGCTTTCTTACAAAATTTTTCGACTTCAATCGATGTCTCGGACTGGTTTAACACTTGCCCTTCTCGCACCGTATAATGTTGTGGTCCCGGCAAGAATTTGTTATCGAGTTTCACGTAGGTTTCGTCGTCCATGATTATGCAGCTCAAATTTCCAGCAAGAATCGTATTGTACAGCTTTCGATCCCTTCGGCCTGATCGATGCTTCTTGTTTCGGACTACGTTTTGATTGTTTCTGCTCTTTATAGGTTCGAAGATTCAAACGTTCTTTAGCACGAAGAACATTGGACTTCGAAGTGCCCACTTTTTTGGCCACATCCCGAACTGAAATTTCCTTGTTTTGCTCGAACGCCTTCAGTATACGGTTATCCAACTGATGGTTTGCAGGACCTTTTCTTCGACCCGTTTTCGGTTTATCCTCACCGAACTTCCTGATTGCATTTCGCACGGCTTTTTCACTTACTCCTTCCATTTTTGCTATCTTTCTCAGTAACAGTCCGCGTTCTGTGCACCATTTGTACACAATTTTTCGAAGTTGTTCTGCTGAAAGTCCACGTATTTCGAAACAAACTAATAAAAACCTGTTTTAATCCACCTAGTGGTATAATGATGCCTTTCTCATATCAATCATACTATCATACCTATATAATACTGTGGTATTCTTCAAAATTATTCTTCTTCGTTTCTTGAAAGAATAATCGAAATAAATTTGTTTGACCGTCTACTGATAAAAACTATCAATTGGAAAAGATTTGAGGTCGATTTAGAAAACTTTTTAAGGTTTTTCCCCATTTTCAGTGATGGTGTACATTTTTTTAACACACTTTACCTTATATTTCCGGATCCGGAAGTCGGATCCGCATGAAATTCAGGAATAACGCATGGGACCATAGGACCTTTCATTTGAACCTAAGTTTATGAAAATCGGTCGCGCCATCTATGAGAAAAGCTAGAAAACATATTTTCATTTTTTTGCACATTTTACCCCATAACTCCGGAACCGGAAGTCGGATCCAAATAATATTCAGGAATTTTGTATGGGACTACAAGACCTTTCATTTGAACCCAAGTTTGTGAAAATCGGTTCATCCATCTCTGAGAAAAGTTAGTGCACTTATTTTCACAATTTTTTGCACATTTTACCCCATAATTCCCGAACCGGAAGTCGGATTCAAATAATATTCAGGAATTTTGTATGGGACCACAAGACCTTTCATTTGAATCTAAGTTTGTTAAAATCGGTTCAGCCATCTCCGAGAAAAGTTAGTGCAAAAAAACGTTACATACACACATACGCACATACACACACACATACACACACACACACATACACACACACACACACACATACACACACAGACATTTTGCGTACTCGACGAACTGAGTCGAATGGTATATGACACTCGGCCCTCCGGGCCTCGGTTCAAAAGTCGGTTTTCACAGTGATTGCATAACCTTTCTATATGAGAAAGGCAAAAAGCCTTCTTAGTCCACTTAGTGAAATTTTCATATATCTTGAAAAATCACCATAGGGGGAAGTACATGAAATTTTCGAAATCGAAAAAAAAATTTTGATGCCAAAAGGCTTAGAATTGCATGAAACGTCGAGATTTAGTGTCATCTCGAAAAAATTTTTTTTTGAAAAAATCGACTCTTTGGGATATGAAAATAAGTCCCAGAAAGTTGATTTTTTCAAAAAAATTTTTTTTTGAGATGACACTAAATTTCGATGTTTTATGCAGTTTTAAGAGTTTTGGCATCAAAAAAAATTTTCGATTTTGGAAATTTCATGTACTCCCCCCTATGGTGCTTTTTCAAGATCGAAAATTGTCAAACCTTTACCACCGGGCAGCACCCCTTACGCATGTCCGATTTAGCTCAAATTTTGCATGAAGGCTTTTTTCGAGGTGCTTAAACTTTTGAGCACTAGAACTTAACGAAAATAGAGGTGATCCCAAAATTTTGGCACCCTTATATATATATATATATATATATATATATATATATATATATATATATATATATATATATATATATATATATATATATATATATATATATATATATATATATATATATATATATATATATATATATATATATAAGAGCGGTAAAAATCAACGTGTTTTGTCGGTTACGTCACTTATACAATCATATATCTGGAACCAAAAGTCACAACCATTTGATCTTTGAACTTGATCAATGGCCCAACAGTAGCTTTCAAACGAGCCCAAGTTTGTTAAAATCGGATCAGCCATCTCTGAGAAAATTGAGCGCGTTCAAACACAACGCTTTTTGTCGGTTACGTCACTTATACAATCATATCTCCGGAACCAAAAGTCACAGCCATTTGATCTTCGAACTTGATCAATGGCCCGACAGTAGCTTTCAAACGAGCTCAAGTTTGTTAAAATTGGTTCAGCCATTTCTGAGAAAATTGAGCGCGTTCAAATACAACGCTTTTTGTCGGTTACGTCACTTATACAATCATATCTCCGGATCCAAAAGTCACAGCCATTTGATCTTCGAACTTGATCAATGGCCCGAAAGTAGCTTTCAAACGAGCCCAAGTTTGTTCAAATCGGTTTAGCCATCTCTGAGAAAATTGAGCGCGTTCAAATAGCACGATTTTTGTCGGTTACGTCACTTATACAATCATATTTCCGGAACCAAAAGTCACAGCCATTTGATCTTCGAACTTGATCAATGGCCCGACAGTAGCTTTCAAACGAGCCCAAGTTTGTTGAAATCGGTTGAGCCATCTCTGAGAAAATTGAGCGCGTTCAAATATCTTCGAAAAGTGCACATACATACACACACACATACACACACACATACACACACACACAGACATTTTCCGATCTCGTCGAGCTGAGTCGAATGGTATATAACACTATGGGTCTCCGAGGCTCCGTTCGAAAGTCGGTTTTTCCAGCAATTCTAATACCTTTCTATACAGAAAGGCAAAACGAATAAACAACTGCACAAGTGTTAAGAGAGGAGTGTAAACAACAGGATGCAGCCATAAAAATTGACAGATTCTGAATCATTGCGAAAAGGCAGCGGTTTTTGGTTGCGTCCGTACTTTCTAGGACAGTCTTTATATGAATGGAACAATTCGTCTTATCAAAATTGTAATTTTGGAATGTATCACAGTAGCTGCTTTACATGTATATTAGTGTCCAAATTTGGTTAAAGCTTGTTCTGCCTTTCTCAAATTGAAATACTATCAAACCACTGTGAAAAACGATTTTGCAACTCAGGCCCCGAAGGTCGCCTGTCATAAACCGTTCGATTCAGTTCATCGAATTCAGCAAATATCCAATAATTTTCCTTTAACGAAAGTAAAGACATAAGATTGTATTGCCGGTTTCAACAAACGTGGTTTTCCACAATGCCTCGGGGCCATTGGTATGAACATTAAATCTAAAACGAGTTCCAAGTTTAAAAGTAATTCAATTTCATCGTAATTTCTCCATCAGATGGCTGCCATATTGAAATTCATCCCAGAGCTACAGATGCCGTGGATTATTGTAATTACAAAGGATGGTATTCAACGGTTTTGTTAGCTTTGGTTGATTACAGGTACTTTTGATTATGTATATCCGAAGAACATGTTATTCGATCTTAATTCAATCATAAAATCGCTGGACTGGTGTCAATGTGCCAGTTGTTGCTATTGGAGACTCTGCTTACAGATTTTCAAAATCAATGATGAAACCCTATCCTTTCGACGTCCTGGGGGATGAGTATCAAAAAAATGATAATTTTGCCCAAGCCAGTACTCGAAAGTCAGAACAAATCATTTTATTATTAACTAATTTCTCTGTTAATTTCTAGAGCTTAAAATGTAATGAAAACATTTTTCATCTCTGTTGTGTTAGCTACTAATGTTTCAAGAAGATCTGTTCGTCGTGATTCTAATTCGAACATTTTTCATCAGTCCTTTCCAAGTAGTCTTGTTGCTTTCTGATTTCTTCATCCATTTGACTCCAATGTTCTAGTAATTCATTATGTAATGAATTTTTCTTTTCTTTTTTTCCAGCCCTTAATTGCGTTGCCGGCTCAAGATCCGATGATTGTTGATGAGGTGATTCTGGATCTGAAGCTTCCGTACATTCTTCGACGATTTCAAAGTCGTTCGCACCTGCCATTTCGAATTTGTATAAAATACAAGTACATATTTTCTTATTTATGAATTTAAAATGTTTAAGGAAACTTGTTTATACCTATTGATGCTTCGAATATACTCTCTTCAATTTGATTCGATACGTTATTTATGGGGAACGTTCCAAGAAATGAATGGATTCTATTGTACAAAGGCCAAATTGACGGTGATCCCCCCGAAGGAACGATGAGTGCCTTCTCTTTTCTGTAAAGCAAAAATCATGATTTTTCCATATTTTACTCAGGTTTTAATTACTTATATTTAGAAGTGAGATTATGAATTCTCACTTTTATCTCTTCAGTTCCTACAAAAAAATACTCTTTTGCCAAGTTCATGCTTTATTTCTTGGTAAACATGGCTATTTTTGCGGCTACCGCGTAGATCCGATATTTTATCTGCCCATAACTCCACCAGCAATTCATTTTAGCGTAACTCCTTATGTTTTCTAATTTTTTTTCTGATAAGATGGAAAGTTGGTGGCCTTATGCATATAGTAAGGTACAATTACATTACAATAAACGCTATAACTAAACTAAAAGTAGCGGTCATTTTCAGATTCGATTTAATGACTTTTTCATTTCTTGCGCTTTAATTTCTTATCATTTTCATGTACAGATTTTCAAAACAGAATCTCCCAATACAGATTCGCAGATTTTCTAAATATAAATCTTCATCTATATGTGGTAACCCTGCACGCTATACAAAACTGAACAAAGAACTTTGTGTGCTTTGTTCGTAAGACGAAGTGTTTGCTTCTTCCGTTACAGCACGCAGCGGTTTTGCATTGTTATTTTGTATGACAGTTTGAAAGTTTTGATACTCATCGTCATATAATTCCGAAACCGGATGTTAGATCTGGATGAAATTGCGCAGTATCTTTTGAGACTATGAAAGCTTTCACTTTAATCATGATTTGTGGAAATCGGTTTAACCATTGCTAAGGAATCCAAGTGATTTCAGTTTTTGGATCATTTCTTAATTATTATCGGTACTTTCGGAAGCGGAAACAGGGGTTTAAAAGCCCCAAAGTAGGTTTATATATGCACTAACTAACAAGATCTGCCAATTAGATGGATTTACCAGTAAGTTTTATAACAATTTGCACCTAGTTTCGCCATCGTTTGTGAAAAAGTTCTCATGAAAATAGAAAATTTTTACTCATCGCCCTGTAATATCGGGACCGGTAGTCGAATCTGAGTTAACTTTTCGGGGAATTTTTAACTAATTGCAATTCCTTTTATTCCGGAACCGGAAGTCGTATAAAGATGATATTCAGTAGCAATCTATGGAATCATAAGACTTTTTGTATGAATCTAAGTTTTTGAAAATCGGTGCAGCCATCTCTGAAAAAAGTCAGTAACGTTACATACAAAAGGCAAAAAACGTATTTAATCCACCTAGCAATGGGACGATGTCGTTTTAATCATTCCTCACTTGAGTATTCTTCCATCAATGTTCAATTGTGTGGACCGTTTTCTATCAAATTTTAGAGTTCAATAATAAACAAAAAAATATTCGAATAAATGTTATGTTACCAAAATTAAAATGTTTCAACAGTATAAGTTGAACGAACCCCTGGATTCAATTCTTTTTTATTGTATCCTTCATATATCTATGTTTTGATTTATACATTGCCATTCGTTTCAAATATAATTAATGGGTGATAATTCTCATATAGAAAGGTTATGCAATCACTGTGAAAACCGACTTTTGAACCGAGGCCCGAAGGGCCGAGTGTCATATACCATTCGACTCAGTTCGTCGAGTACGCAAAATGCCTGTGTGTGCGTATGTGTGTATGTAACGTTTTTGCACTAACTTTTCTCGGAGATGGCTGAACCGATTTACACAAACTTAGATTCAAATGAAAGGTCTTGTGGTCCCATACAAAATTCCTGAATATTATTTGGATCCGACTTCCGGATGCGGAAATATTGAGTAACGTGTGATAAAAATTTTATACCATCACTGAAAAGGGCGAAAAACCATAAAAAAATCTAAATCGACCTCAAATCTCCATCCAAATCCAATTGATAGTTTTTATCTGCAGACTGTCAAACAAACCGATTTCGGTTATTCTTTTAAAAATCGAAGAAGATTATTTTGAAGAATACCACAGTATTATATATGCTTAGCTGAATTACCCGGCGTTGCTCGGAAATGTTTCGTGGAGGCAAGGCCGGAAAAAATTGTCCTGTTTAGTGAAATATCCTGATTGTAGTGAAACATAACATAGACGGAAATCAGATTGAACAATACTAAGTTCATGTTCAGATTGCGAATGATCAGTGTCCCATCTCAGATCTCACAATAATCATAATTTTCATGGTATTCTCGAAAAATTGGGTCAGTTTTATATTTGAACCCTTGTGTTAGGAACATTTAAAACAGCTTTCTCTTTATAAATACCTTCTTAGTAACCTCCGAGTTTCATACGTATATGTGCTTGTAACGTACTTTCGTACTTCCTCGTCACATTCGATCTACAATACCTTTGGCTTCCAGGGCTATAAACACTTGCTACTTCCTCCAATTTCTAAAAATTTTTATGACATCATGATTTGTTCAAAATTTTCCATTTGATAATGATTATTTTATAACGAAAGGCTGTTTAACATCATAACTACATTCGTACTATAGAATAACGTTTTTTTATAATTTATTCTACCAAGGCTTTAACCATTTTGGTCGTTTATCGGGGAGGAAAGTTAATACAAATGTTGTTGTAAAATTATTTCCATCACCTTGGGTCGACAGTTTTCTCTATGTACATAATAAAATGCACATTGATTGTATGATCTCGTCAATTCCGATCATTGTTGAGAAGGCTTATTCCCTCTCCCCCTTGTGAATATTTTTGTGAACCTCACTTAGTTGCAAATATACTGTACTTTTGAAGAAGTACCAATTTTTCGTAAGACCCGATCAATTCTACCTTACACTTTCCATGTTCAGGACACTTGCTCCACTCTCTCACCCTCAAAATAACTTTATAATCTATTTTGATTTAATTTCCTTTTGTCAGTGAAGTTACTACAGATCTCCTTCATGACTATCCTGAGTAATGTAGAAAGTTTCTGTGCTTTTCAAAAAATATCGAATCCCACCTTTGGTACATGTGCCAAACTTGGTGGCGATTCGTTTAGTTGTTTCGTAGTTATGGTCAGACTTAAATACATTCGCGTTCATAGACAGACAAAGATTGTTTTTCATTAGTTCTTCGAATTTCCCGGCAAAATGGAACCAGATCCTTTGAAATTATTAAAAGAATATTATGTTGCACTCGAATTAACAAAAGCAATACTATCTACAACGACCTTTAAATTCTTGCCACTCTCTTGTTTTACGAAAAATGGGAGATGAAAATTTATTTTCAAAAACCCCTCTTTCTAGTCTAAATGTCGATTCTCTTCAAATTATATAAATTTCGTCATTGACCCCATGTTGAGGACACTTGCTACACACTTTCCCTCCTGAAAGTGTCCTAATGATCATCTCTGAAGAGCAAGAAGTATCTGTGCCAAATTTGATAGCAATCCGTTCAGTTGTTCCGGAGTTGTGCCGTTAAAAACATTACATCCCTTTTTAAAGAGACGTACTACATACACCCCACACGAATACCCTTATAATCATATCTAAGTTGCGCAAAAAGTATCTATGGTCTTCAAAAAGTATCCATTCTCGTCAAATTAAATAAATTTTTTCACGACTCCTGTTAAGTATACTTGCCTCGCTCCCTTACCCATAAAAATACCCTTACAACTACCTGTGATAGCAATCCGTTCAGTGGTTTCGGAGTTATGCCGTTACATCTTCCTTTTTAGAGGCACTTGCTACATTCATCCCCCATATATATCATATCTAAGGTATGGTAAATGTTTGCACGATCTTCAAAAATTATCGATTCTTGTCAAATTTTATGATTTTTTTCATGGCCCCTCCTGTTAATGATACTTGCTACGCTTCCTCCCCTATAAAAATACCTTTATGACTATTTTTGAAGAACAAGAAATAACTGTGCCAAATTTTATAGCAATTCGTGCAATAGTTCCGGAGTTATGCCGTTACAAACATTACACTTAATTTTAGAGGCACTTGTTACATCCGTCCCCCATTGAATCATGTCTAAGGTATGCAAAATGTTTCTAAGATCTTCAAAAATGTCGATTTTCGTCAAGTTATATGAATTTTTTCATGACCCCTCCTTGTTAATGACACTTGTTACGCTCCCCCCCCCCCATAAAAATACGCTTATGACCATCTCTGAAGAGCAAGAAGTACGTGTACCAAGTTTGATAGCAATCCGTTCAGTAGTTCCGGAGTTATACCATTACCACTTGCTATATCCACCCCCCATATAATCATATCTATTATATGCAAAATGCTTCTATAGTCTTGAAAAAGTGTCGATTCTCGTCAAATCAGACAAATTTTTTTAAATTATATTTAAAAAAAATCAACCGTCGGAGGGTTACAGGAATCGATAATCAAAACATGTTATTATGATTAGGTAATGTAATGTGATACGGGAAAACATATTATTATTTTATCATATTCAACTCCAACGTGTCATTGCCGTTTCAACCTTCCGAGCGAACGGACGTGCTTTGTGTTTACTGCGAAAAAAACCAGTGCCGTGTGTGATAACGTGACCGGACGATCAAAACTAGATTATATCGCTATTGTGTAATAGACAATAGTGCTTTTTTCTGTGAGAGGTTTTTTGTACATTATACACTGAAGCAGTGCATTGTTGTGAGCGGACGATCGAAACAGTACCGTTAGCCGGTGATTGTTTGATCGATCAAGGCCAGATTTCAGTGGCCATTGTGATTATACTGTGCGGATTATAAGTGAGTGTGCTTTTTCCTCTCGGAGGTTTTTTGCACACCCTCGAAGCGGCGATACGCCGATCGACGAGGGCTTGGCCTTGGTGGCCCCCGTTGGATTAAAAGTTAAGTACTATTATTTTGTATATTTTTTTTTCTTCTTCATTCGACCGTTCATTACCCCCCCCCCCCCCCCCCCCTTCGAATCATTTATTTCTGCGCGGAGGTAGCTCCGCGACATGTCAAATTTGACTCCCGACCCCTCCGTTCTCGATGATCAGATGGAGACTTCTGTTGGCAGCAATAAGTCTCGCATAAAGAGTTATCCCGATGGGCTTGCACTCTCGGCCGGGCCTTACTCGGTTTATTTCCGGACCAAGGCTAAAGAAAAAAAATTGAATGTTTTGAAAATATCGCGGGATCTGTCCTCGCGATACAATACTATAAAAAGTATTGATAAAATACGACCAGATAAGCTCAGGGTTCTGTTCACCAGCTCAAAGCAGGCAAATGAGCTCGTTCAAAATGACCATTTTACGCGGGAGTACCGCGTCTACGTGCCAGCTCGCGAAGTAGAAATCGACGGTGTGGTCACCGATTCGAGTTTGACTTGCGAGGACGTTCTTAAGTACGGAGAGGGCTGTTTTAAGGACCCCTCACTTAAGAACGTCAAGATACTGGACTGCAAGCGATTGCATTCAGTATCGATCGCCGGGGATGGAACAAAGTCTTATCCCCAATCTGACTCTTATCGTGTGACCTTCGCCGGCTCTGCTTTGCCCAACTACATCCTCTTGGACCGGGTTCGTCTGCCTGTTCGTCTTTTTGTACCTCGAGTAATGAATTGTACCAATTGCAAACAATTGGGGCATACAGCTTCTCATTGCTGCAATAAGCCCCGGTGTGCTAACTGTGGGGAGGCTCATGCGGATGGCTCTTGCGGTAAGGATGCTGAAAAGTGTCTCTACTGCAAGGATGGTCCGCATGACCTAATGGCATGTCCTGCGTATAAGCTGCGAGGAGATCGGATGAAGCGTTCCCTGAAGGAACACTCCAAGCGTTCCTTTGCCGAGATGCTTAAGAGTGCCACCCCTCCTAAACTGACAACGAACCCATATGCCTGCTTTTTAACTGACGAGAGCGATTCTGACGACCCTTTGGAAGGTCCATCATCGGCGGTCCCTCATAGCTGTAGGAAAAGAATGAATAAATCCTCTCATAAGCTACCTAGTAAGGGCTCGAAGGTGTCTTCCGAAGGGCTTCAAAAAGTTACAGCTAACGGGAATCGGGACAAACCACCGAAGCAAAAGGCTCCTGGTCTCGGAAAACTCAGTTTCGAGATGGAATTCCCACCACTTCCCGGGACAACAAAATCCCCAAACGTCCCTGAAAATCTATCAGAGAACCAACTAGGTGCTGGACTTATCAAGTTCTCTGATGTTGTGGACTGGATTTTTACAACTTTTAATATTTCTGACCCTCTTAAAAGCATTTTAATTGCTTTCATGCCAACAGTAAAAACATATTTAAAGCAGTTGACTGCAAATTGGCCCCTTCTCTCAGCGATTGTATCCTTCGATGGCTAAATCATCCATCGAGGTCACGGATCTAATCACTGTTTTACAGTGGAATTGCAGAAGTATTATCCCAAAAATAGATTCCCTTAAATTTCTAGTAAATAATCTGGAATGTGACGCATTTGCATTGTGCGAAACTTGGCTAACTTCTGAAATATCCTTAAACTTCCACGATTTTAACATTATTCGCCTGGATCGAGATGATCCCTACGGAGGAGTACTTTTGGGGATCAAAAAGTGCTATTCTTTTTATCGAATTAACCTCCCCTCGATATCAGGTATTGAAACTGTCGCATGTCATGTTACAATCAAAGGCAAGGATCTTTGCATTGCTTCAATCTATATTCCCCCAAGAGCCTCGGTTGGGCATCGGTGGCTCAGTGATATCATTGAGCTCCTTCCCGCACCGACGTTGGTTTTAGGAGACTTTAACTCACACGGTACGGGATGGGGCTGTCTTCACGACGATAACAGATCAGCTATGATCCATGATATCTGCGACAACTTCAATATGACAATCTTGAATACGGGAGAAATGACACGGATTCCTGCACCACCAGCAAGACCAAGTGCGCTGGATTTATCACTTTGCTCGACATCGCTACGGTTGGATTACACGTGGGAGGTAATTCCTGATCCCCACGGTAGCGATCATCTACCGATCGAATTACGCGGCGTTAGACGTTAAAATTAAGAACTTGATTAGAGCTAAGAAACGCGGTTACTGGCGTCGGTTCGTAGACGGCCTAACAAAAGAAACATCTATGAGCACTCTTTGGAACACAGCCCGACGAATGCGCAATCATAACACAACGAATGAAAGCGAGGAATATTCTAACCGCTGGATATTCGATTTCGCTAAAAAAGTATGTCCAGACTCTGTTCCGGAACAGAAGATCACCCGCGCCGCGACACCAAATACAAACGAAACACCGTTTTCGATGGTAGAGCTCTCTTTTGCGCTCTTGTCATGTAACAATAAAGCCCCGGGATTAGACAGAATAAAATTCAATTTGTTGAAAAATCTGCCTGACCCCGCCAAAAGGCGCTTGCTGAGTTTATTCAATAAGTTCCTTGAGGACAACATTGTTCCACATGACTGGAGACAAGTGAAAGTGATATCCATTCAAAAACCAGGAAAACCAGCCTCCGATCACAATTCGTATCGGCCGATCCTGTATCCGGAAGTTGTTCGAAAAAATGATTCTGTTTCGTCTAGACAATTGGGTCGAGACTAATGGCTTACTTTCAGATACACAATTTGGTTTCCGCAGGGGCAAAGGAACGAACGATTGTCTTGCGTTGCTCTCAACCGAAATTCAAATGGCATTTGCTCGTAAGGAACAAATGGCGTCAGTTTTCCTAGACATCAAGGGGGCTTTTGACTCAGTTTCTATAAATATCCTATCTGAGAAGTTGCATCAGCATGGTCTTTCACCAATTTTGAATAACTTTTTGTACAATCTATTGTCCGAAAAATACATGTATTTCGCGCATGGTGATTTGTCGACAATACGATTCAGTTACATGGGTCTTCCTCAGGGCTCATGCTTAAGCCCCCTTTTATACAATTTTTACGTAAACGACATCGATAAATGTATCAACACATCTTGCACGCTGAGACAACTTGCCGACGACAGCGTTGTGTCCATTATAGGACCCAAAGCTGGCGATCTGCAAGGGCCGTTACAAGATACTCTTGCCAACTTATCCACATGGGCTCTTCAAATGGGTATCGAGTTCTCTACGGAGAAAACTGAGCTGGTTGTATTTTCAAGGAAGCGAGAACCAGCACAACTACAGCTTCAACTAGGGGGTGAAAACATAGCTCAGGTCTTCACATTCAAATATCTCGGGGTCTGGTTCGACTCCAAAGGCACCTGGGGATGTCACATTAGGTATCTGAAACAAAAATGCCAGCAGAGAATCAATTTTCTTCGTACAATAACCGGAACTTGGTGGGGTGCCCACCCAGGAGACCTGATCAGATTGTACCAAACAACGATATTGTCCGTGATGGAATACGGATGCTTTTGCTTCCGATCCGCGGCGAACACTCATTTCATCAAGCTGGAAAGAATTCAGTATCGTTGTTTGCGTATTGCCTTGGGTTGCATGCAATCAACTCATACGATGAGTCTTGAAGTGTTGACGGGCGTCTTACCGTTGAAAAACCGGTTCTGGGATCTCTCATATCGTTTGCTCATTCGATGCGACATTTTGAATCCTCTGGTGATTGAAAACTTCGAAAGGTTAGTTGAGCTTAATTCTCAAACCCGTTTTATGTCCTTGTATTTTGATTACATGGCTCAGAATATTAATCCTTCTTCGTTTGCTCCCAACCGTGCTCATTTCTTGGATACTTCTGATTCTACTGTGTTTTTCGACACATCCATGAGAGAAGAGATTCGTGGAATTCCGGAACACGTACGCCCTCGAGTGGCCCCTAATATATTTTATAATAAATTTAGAACAGTCAACTGTGAAAAGGTGTTTTACACTGATGGATCAAACATCGACAGGTCCACAGGCTTCGGAATCTTCAATCAAAACATCACCGCTTCTTACAAACTCAGTGATCCGGCTTCAGTTTACGTCGCAGAATTAGCTGCTATTCAGTACACCCTCGAGATCATTGAAACATTGCCCAAAGACCATTACGTCATTGTCACGGACAGTCTAAGTTCAATAGAAGCTCTCCGGGCAATGAAGCCAGGAAAGCATCCCCCATATTTCCTGGGGAAAATACGGGAACACTTGCGAACTTTATCTGAACGGTCTTATTCAATATCGTTAGTCTGGGTCCCTTCGCATTGTTCCATTCCGGGCAATGAAAAGGCAGACTCATTGGCTAAGGTGGGCGCATTACAAGGTGACATTTATGAAAGACCAATCTGCTTCAATGAATTTTTCAGTATTTCTCGTCAGAAAACTCTCGAAAGTTGGCAAACTTCATGGACGAATGACGAACTGGGACGATGGCTACACTCCATTATCCCTAAGGTATCGACGAAACCTTGGTTCAAGGGGATGAACGTGAGTCGTGATTTCATTCGCGTTATGTCACGACTCATGTCAAATCACTATACATTCAACGCACATCTCCGGCGTATCGGGATCGTGGAGAGCGGGCTCTGCACCTGTGGCGACGGTTATCAGGACATCGAGCATGTCGTGTGGTCGTGCGTAGAGTATCGCGACGCCAGATCGGAGCTATTGGAATCCCTCAGGGCCCGAGGTAGACCGACTGAGGTTCCGGTTCGGGATGTGTTGGCGAGTCGGGATAGTTCATATATGCTTCTGATATACGAGTTTCTCAAACACATTAATATACAAGTGTAATCTGTTACATCTGGCTTAGAAAGTTCCTCCTATTTATCGACGTTGTTTCAACTGTGGCTAAGAATAATCTTCACCTGCAGGTTCGACACTAACTTCCGCCGATTATCCCGATTCCTCATCTGTCCACCATCTTCATCGGAACTAACAAGATCTTTTTGCTGTCACTAACCTTTTCGCTTCCCCCCTCCCCGTCTCTTCTCCATCTCGATGTCAACTAATTAGATCTCTGTCGTTCTTAGTCATTTCGTTCCCATATCCCCATTTTACTTCGTTTTCCGCAATATTTACTTCTCTATATTTTTTCGTTATATTTACATCACCATCATCGCCCACGGAAGGTCGCTCTAGTCATGCGGGCCACCCGCCGGGTATTCGTAGCCTGGGGGTGTTTCCCGCGGACCCACACAGACCGAGGGATGCGGCCAACGTCATCTGGAAGACTCATGATATATTCCACCCACCGGCCGGTGCCGATCGCCAGCTGAAGGTTGGATCTGCCAAAGTCGACCACTGCGACCCCAATACAACATTATCCAATCATACTATCCTAGTTTTAAGTTAGTCGTTAATAAAATTAGAAAAAGTCCTTGGCACCTTAGAGCTAAAGCAGTGTGCCTTAAAAATAATTATATTATTGAATAAAAAAAAAAAAACTCCAACGTGGTAGGAAATGCAATTCAATAGTCCTGTATAATGTAACGGCTGGTCGAGTTCAACGTATCATTGAAGTACCGTGGTTTTGTTTTGCACAAAGAAAAAAACAATTTTTGTTGTGAATTTCGGTCGTATACTGGAACGCTGGCCGCGGTTTTTGCAGTTCACCAACCAAACTACCGTGCAATCAGTGGTGATGTCGACCTCATGTCGATTGCCGCGGACAGGGCAACCAATTACCGCTGGATTTCGTGAATACTCTGCCACGAGTACCCGTTTGTCACATTCGTTTGTGGCAAAAATACATATGGGAGTCGCTAACAGTAATCAAAGTACCTTTGCTTGCAATTATTGGAAGCTCATGTGTTGAGGGATTCGATGATATAATGAACTACATGCATGATTGCTCGTACAACTATTTTTTCAAACGGAACGGAAATTGAAATTTGAATATCAATTGTTTTAGAAAAAAAAGGTAGAGAATCACGCAAAAAAAATATATTTCGGAAAATCCTTCGTTCACGAACTAGCTATTACAATTGAGAATCTCTCCTTAAAATTAACGTCACGCTTTTCTTACGATTTTCGACTCCCCATCACCCTTTGCCACAAATTGTTACAGAAGCCAAGATCCTCCACCACCTGATTCGATAAGCTTTGATGTTGGTGGAGGAAAATCACATATGATCAAGATAAGACATGACATGATCTACGTCTGAAATCGTTGATCTCCCGCCCTTTTTCAAATGGAGTACAATTGAATAAACTGCATCAGAATCAGATAAGAGAAATTCTGATGATATACTATTATCAATGCTAGAAAATCAATTTACTGAAAAAATTGTCAGTGCATAACTTAAGTTAAACCGTTTGAAGGTATCTTTTTCTTATTTACTCATATTAGCAAAATTTATTAATTTCGCTAATTTACTCGCTCCTCCGTGCACTTTTGCTGACCACAACAGAAATGATTTCCTGCATCATTCATTTCAGAATTTACAAGAAGAAGCTTTTACATCAACAAATACACGTTTTCCTATAGAATGTAAACGTTTATTGTGAAGATTTTTTCAGGAAATAGGGCAAAGCAGTAATATAATTAGGTATTTCAAAAATGCGCTCATTGAAAATATTGGACGTCACATTCCAAAAACCTCCCCCCCCTCTCCCCTGTCACAAAAGGTCACGTTTTATGAAACACCCCCCTCCCCCTTGCGGCGTGACGTCTTTTATGGACAGCCCCTAAGGCACAGTGCCTTAGCTCTAAGATGCCGAGAGTATACGTACAATTTAATGCTTTTTGATTCATCGCACTAAAATATTTTTTGCATCTCCCAGATTGAACGAAAGATATGGGCTTCATTTCTTAAGTAGGAAGGTATGTAACCCCATAATTACTTCTCCTTTGGTATTGTCGGAAATCAAAATCACATCTAGTGGTGTAATCATGCCTTTCTTATGTTATTGATTATTCTTTACTATTTAAATCACTCATTACCCTGTAATTCCAGAATCGGATGTCAGACTCGGATAAGATTAAACAATTTTGGATGGGACTAGAAGTCCTATGATTTGGATTCATGAAAATCGGAACTTCCCGAACTGGAACCCGAAAACCAGTGTAACCGAGGTCTGTTAAAATTTAACAGTCAACTATGGGATTGTGTGACCTTTTATTTGATTCATTGCTTATAAAAATCTGATTAGTCATCGTTGAGAAATCAGAGTGTGCTTCAATGTAAATATATTATAAATATTCCCTGTACATCCGGCCCCGGAAGTCAGGTACTTACACATAAAAAATGTTTGAATTTTTCAGGTGACCTAATCAATTAACCGTGACAGATGCAATTAATAAACATCTAATTTGTCAAATGACGGAAAAATCCGTTTGTAATGATCTATTTCTTGTCATGCAATAAATATATAATAACTGTAAAAGTGAAATATTATTAACGCTCGAATATGTCGCTCCACGAAGAAGAAAATTTAATCGTTTTTTACTCTGTAAACTAATAAAACTAATTAGTCAATTTGAAGAAACTGACTACTTTTTTCCCTCGGAACCGGAAGTTGAATCTGGGATAAAAATCGGGATTTTTGGGTATCTTGAGAACCTTAAATTTGAATATCGTTTTGTGAAAAGCGGCTCAGCTTTTTCCGAGAAAATGGAGTTTCATTATTTGTTACGGACACATACTCACACAAAAATTTTAGTTTAAAAGTCGGTTCCCACAGTAATACATCAAAATATTTAACGATTTATTAATATTCAGTTGGTTTGACGTAAAGTTTTTGCAATGACTGAGTGGAAACATATATTGGTAAACCAAATGAATGAAAAACTTACTGAAAAGATGATATTTTGGAAAAAGATACGCTCAAAGACAGGACTCGAACCTGCGTTCTTATGCATTCCGTGCATAGGCGCTACCATTTCGCCACCCTAAACCTTGTGATTGACACAGCTCTAAAACACGACTAGGCATGATAAAGCGTATATCTAACATGGTCTACATCCTAGCCGTCTCACAACCGGTACCACACATCCAAACATCTTCTCTGTTCATCAAACACCAGTCTTCTCATTCTATACCTATTTTCCGCTCAAGCACTGAGTAGGAGGAGAAAACCCTAAAAAATCCAAAAAATCATCACCAAGTTTTTTATTCGTTTGGCTTCTCCAATATATGTCTCCACTCAGTCATTGCAAAAACTGACTTTCAGTAGGTTTGTGTTCATCAAATCGAGATAAATATTGATTATAAAGATAATTCAAATTTACCATGAATCTTCAACTATAAATCAGTACAATGATGATGTCAAAGCTATTCATCGTCAGCATTTTTTCACATGAAATACATTTCGAAAAATTCTGAAAAAAATCAGAAAGATTTCCCGTAATACATAAAATATGTCTGTTTTTTTCAAGAGGTTTTATACCTATCGACTTCAGTGGAAGGCCGAACAAAGCTAGCCTGACTATTCCGGTTTTTGACTCCTCGTTTTCTTAAGGAAGACCTACGCGAGCAAAGCACTGTTTCATTCTGTATGTTATACTAGCAAATGCTCAATCCTTTGATTTCTTTAAAAAATCGAAGAGAAACCAAATGAATAGAATACCAAAGTATTACATACGAGAAGAGCATCATTACACCACTAGGTGGATGAAAGCAGTTTTTTTCTTGCTTTTTCACTTTTTTCTTTCATTTAAATACTTGTTCTTTGGTCTTGTCGGAAATCAAAATTACACCAGTGTCGAGTCGTAGTAATAACCTGTTTTAATCTTCCTAGTGGTGTGAAATCAGTGTTGGGAAAATCATGATCAGAAAAAGTTCATATCATTACTCGTGAAAAAATTAGTTCTGCACATTCGGATTAAATCCAATAAACGCTATTTAGCATGAATTTCAATTATAGAAGTACCAGGAGCACAACATCGTCAGCAAGTCTCGAACATAGTAGGCGCAGTGTTTGAATGGCGCGTTTGAATTGGCATAGCGGTAGTCTGCGCTTTTGTTACTGCTGCGTACGTTATTCAAGCTAAATTGCATGGCATCCCGATCAGATGCACATAACAAATTCATAACACAAGTGTATCAAGAGTTGATATGTATAACAATTTGTGTTATTTTGAGATATTTAACAATTGAAAACAGTTGAAAATTGAAACTTATGATTACAATATAATAACAAAATCAGTTATGATGTTTTATTTTCGTTTGTAAGACTTATGATAATGTTCATTAATTGGAAAAATGAGTTCTTCTGTTGCTTCATATCGAAATATAATGACCAGAATTTCAAAAAAAAATAAAACGAGAAACCAGATTACTAAATAAATAATTCATTTAATAAAAAAATCATTCAACAATTTTGGATTGACACGATGCTAAAAGTTGGCTATGATATATTTTTTCTGTGTTAAATTTACTATCTTATTTATTACTAATTTATTAATTTGTTAAAAATTTTTCCTCATTAATTTGTTATAAATTTCAGCTTTCGGACTTCTGTAGTTATATCAAATACAATAATAATTGTAATACAATTGTTTCAAAATCTGTTACGATTTTGTTGCTGCTAGAGTCTTTTTTGTTATGATTTTTGTTATTTTAGCAAATATTCCAAAATTTGTTATAAAATATTTCTGAAATAAATTACTCCAGTTGTTATAATTCTGTTATTACCATCTGATCGGGATGGCCTGCATAACATGCTTTGTGATTGTTTTTATTTTTAATGTTTTAATTATCATTACAACTATCACTAATCATAGCACTTGCTGCTTTTATTAATGATGCAGTGCCGAATGAATTTTATTACCACATTGATCCACTTATCAACTACCCTACGCACACTGATCGTTTTCAGAAAGCTTCAGTTTTTGTTCATCGGCGAATTTATTCATCATGTATTCTGCTAAGGGTTGAATAGGAGACTACTAGGAAAATTCAAATCTTCTGTTCGAGAAATATCATCTGTTCGAGAATCATATCAGATATATTCAATGTGCGAACGAATATCATCGAGCAGAATGTTCGCAAGTGAGCTGTTCAAAACTGATTTTTTGCCGTGCGAAATCAGTTTCAGTGAGATTCACGTTGCCGAAAAATCAGTACTGAAATTTTCTGCAGTGAGTTTTCTGATAGATGATTTTTTGTCTAAAAATCACTAGTGAAAAATTTCAGTCGCGATTCTCGAGATTTTGATTTATTTTCCATTCCTGATTATTTTTTTCTCATATGATTACTATTTCCCATTAATTCCCATGTATGAGTAATTTTATTTATGACAGTTCGTTCTTTAGTTGCTAATATTTGGACAATGTGTAGAAAAATCTACAACTTTGTTTAAGTATTCTTAAAATCAAATAAACATTATTCTAGCATAATAGAATTATTTGGAAGCAAGGCTTCCATGCTATACCTTTCCGTTTGAACCCGCTTAATATTCATGTGCCTTCCGAATTGATCAAATGTGCCTCGATTAATTTTCACAAAATCACATTTCGTAGAATTGGCTTCCATTTTCTTAATTCATTTTGAATTCTTGGTGTATGTATCACTACAGCATCTTGTTAGTATGTAGGATTCTCCCATAGCTTTGAAAATAATTTCGCTTGAAAACAGGATGCGACTTCAACCGAGACAAGTCAACCGTGATAATTATTCTTGAGTGGTGGCTTCTACTGAACAACTGCACGGCAAACAACATGAAAGCATATCTTTTGGAGAAATGAAAAGCATGAGCAACACGATTCTCGAGGGCAAAACAAATTCCTAATTGTTCTAGGAACTGACGGAAGGAAATCAACAGCGCAATAATAAATTCTTTCAAAGTTCCTAAGGATAGAAAAATTCTTAGTAACTGATATTGAAGTTGTCCAGTGCACCGTTTGTTCTTGTATTAAAAACTCGTTATTCTGTTTCTGATATTGAGTTGACTGCATTATTGTTGCATAGAATCAATAATTGGATTGTTTTGTCGAGCGATTTTTGGGTGAGAATTGATATTAATATAGTTGAAATGCGTGTTAAGGCTATTCTACCAATATTCATCTCATTAGAAACGTCGCCATATTTTTTTTGCCGTTTATTTGTCTGTCAGTCAACGGTATTGTGATGAAACCGGACACAATATCTTTGCTTCGGCTCTACGAAGCAACACCGCAGACAAATAGCTCGGAACTTGCTCAACACTTCTGTTATAGCGAATGCATCTATTTTTATCTTCCCCTCATGGACAATCTATCGAACAGAGACAACAGACTCATTTCTCGCTCTAACTGAACGTTTTCGTATATGAAATGGCTACTGGAGCTTAGATAACTACTGAAGCCGTTACCCTAGGGGAGACCGGGGCTAAGCCGGACATTATTAATAAGTTTGTATCTAAGTTATCCGTTGTGTAGCTTAAGTCTTCAGCTACAATTCCCAATTTGTGGTTTGGCAAAATATGCATTAGTTTTCGTAAAAATTTGTCAAGAAGTAACTAACCCAAACCAAAATTGTAAAAATGTGTTTATGTAAGCATGTATGTTTGTGAAAGAGAAGAAAAGATGATGGGTTTTTGGCGCGCTTTGCAGATTGCTG
Organism: Malaya genurostris; assembly: GCF_030247185.1. Lineage (NCBI taxonomy): Eukaryota > Metazoa > Arthropoda > Insecta > Diptera > Culicidae > Malaya > Malaya genurostris. Next base: position 261,720,510 of record NC_080571.1, read on the forward strand.
ATTTTCAAATAGATCAGATGAAAAATAAACGAATAGTAAATAAATAAATCAGTAAATAAAAATGTGCAAAAGAAATTAAAAACAAGTGCACCAGCTTTTCTAGAAGATGGCTGAAGCGATTTTCACAAACTTAAATTAAAATAAAACGTAAAATTCCTGAGTTTGCTTTGGATCCTACTTCCGGCTCTAAAGTTATGGAGTAAAATATGCAAAAAAATGAAAATATTTGTACTATCTTTTCTTATAGATGGAGTGACCAAACTAAGATTCAAATGAATGGTCTTATGGTCCTTTACAAAGCTTGTGATTTTTTTTTGGATCCGACTTCCGGTTCCGGAATTATAAGAAAACGTGTGTTAAAAATTACTTAAAGCGGCTAAACAAAATATGTATAAAAATTTCTAAACTGGCCTCAAATCTGCTCCAATCGATAGTTATTATCAGTAGACGGTCAAGCAAACCGATTCCGGTTATCGTGATTCCCGGTTCCCAAATGGATCTCACTCACGTTTCTTAGCGATGGTTTGACCGATTTACACATACTTAGATTCAAATGAAAGATCCTGTCGCAGAGATGTCCATCTCCTCTGTGTGACGAAGAGCAAGCAAAATTTCTCCCCTCGCACTGACAACTTCAACGAGAGCTCTTCTCTTTCACATATATACACCACTGTTGTATAAAGTGTGCACGCATCATGAGTGCGTTTGTTTATTTCCTTTCACCTCTTCCACTGAATCGCACCAAAGTGCTAGAGCATTAGCAAATAAATTCTCTGAGGTGGATGCAGATACCTTCACAGAGGTGTACACGCCGGTGAGCACTCTGGTGTATGGTTTGCGTAGAAGAAGCGCGGGGCACGCAAAATCAGCAAAATAAAACAATTTATCGTTAAATTTTCGGTTTTCATTGCAAATTTTTCAGAGCAAGGCCAGATCTACTGTTTATTAATTGAAGTTCACAGAAGTGTTCGCTCACCATCACGCGTCAGTGATCACTTGGGTGTATTTAGGCGAGAGCACGTGAGAGTGATTCGTGCGAAGAGAATGTTATTCTCTCGCATCAGCTTCTTTCAACACAAGCACGCACTCAAAGTCTGTCTGTCTGGACACTGAGAAGAAGTGCGCTTTCCTCTTTGTGTGGAGCGGAGCAAATATATCCGCAGTGTATAATTGAAACCTACGCCCTGGTGTATCACTCTAGTGAAATGCCATCTCTGCTGTCGTCCCATGAAAAAGTTCTAAATTTCACACAGAACCCACAGCTCAGGGTGGCGAAAATGGTAACGCTTATGCACGCATTGCATAAGATGCCTCTGAGCGTATCTTTTTCCAAAAAAGATAGTCTTTTCTGTGAGTTTTAGTTTCTTTCAAATGTTGTATAACGATATGAATTTTCGTCGGGAGGAAAATTCACACTGCTATAGCCTATACAAATTGCTCGAAGCTTGACAGTTGCATTAGGATGAGTTATGCTTAACGCTCGTAGATTTTTTTGACAAAAAAAACAATACATTTGGCGTAAAAATCAAGCTATCACATCAAGTAGTTTCAGCTCTCCATTAGTCTGTTTTTAGTGTGTGTCACAAGCAGGGTAGCTCAATTGGCAAAATGATTTACCCGGATAAGAGCTAGCTATGGGTTCGAAATTCGTCTCAACGGTTGCTTTTTTGTGGTCTTCATCACACAGTTGTATTCGCATATCATTTTTTTAAATATTTTTTCCTCGTTAGATACTGATAAACTAGCTCAGAACGGTTCTACGCTTTAACAAAAATAAATAAATCGTTAAAAGCAAATAATTATCAAATGATTTATATTCATAATCTCAATTTTTTTTTTTTAGGGCATATTTAAAAAAACTAAAAAAAATGCACGAATTATTCATCAAAAAATTTTGGAGAAGCATATGATTCTTCTTGGTGGTTACTATTGATGACATAAGGCCAGAAACAATTGAAAATGTACCCAAAAATTGGGTGGATCGGATTGGCTACTTCCAAGCCAGCCGTGGAGGTCATTTGAACGAAACTATTTTTCATAAAAAATGATAAATCAACTCTTCATATATTGTTATTTATATTTCTTTGACATCTATCAAATGGTTCTTTTGTTATTGTATTTTTAGGTTCGAAATTTTTTGTGAGACACCCTGTAATGAAAATTCGAAAATCTATTTTTACAACCTACCTTCCTTCCCTTGGGAATTTTTCTAGACCGTATATTTTCAAACATTTTTTAGGGTAGGCAATCTATCCCCAAACCTCTAAGCCTAATAAACATCTAAGTTCAAATGTAGCGTTCGGTAGATGCACTTTTTCACCATAAAAACATAATAGTGACAGTATTTTTTTGTTCGTTAGTAAAACACCAAAGCAGTGTGATGAACTACATCTGAGACTTCCCAATTGAAAAACCGTCACTAACATGGTTACCAACAATAAAGTTGAACCCCTTTCAGGATGAAGCATGTGAACAAACAGAGATGTATGTGGGCAGGCTCGAAAGACAACCGGAAAAGTGTTCAATAGTGACGTTCACTAGCTGAAGATAGAAAAAAAAACGCTTCGCCAGCGATTTTTCATGAAGACCAATCAAAAGCACCTGTGCGCTTTCGATTTACTGCAATATGACTCAGCAGCAATACAATGGACACTACCTCCGTGCCGTTACAAGCACAGGGTGAATTACTGGGTGCAACAAATCAAACACTGATTGGGGCATCAGCAGAACGAAGTGCAAAAAGTCAATCCTTTCTGGTATCGAATTTATTTTGTACCGTCCGTTCGAACAATCATCACAATCATTACTACAGTCGGTGCCACAGCCATTCTGATTCTTCTTATGCGCTCTTCAGATGAAGCCACCAAAATGAATGCTGAATAGAAGCCACATTTCACGACTATTTTGTAAAAGTTTCCTTTCCAGCGCTGGAAGTACGCCAATCCGATGGTGTAAAGTTTTTCTCCTTAGCGAAGCATTACACTTCCCTCGGCAAGCTGGTATCGTAAGATCCGGATACGAACTGTATGTGGTGTTGATCCGAACAACCGCTGCGATTCAACGGATTTTGAACTAAATAAATAAATAGTTGAATAAGTAAAAGCAACTCGCTTGAATTTCGATCCTGATAACCAGTTTACCCACATTGAAAGTTTTAATCCATCCGTCCCAGAGCTGTGAAATTGTTTTAATTACTTATTTTCAATTGTTTTTGGCATGATGCATCTTGAAATCAAGAAACTTAAATGCAGTTTACTCGATTCCGATCAGTTAAATGCGATTCCTTGTTCAGGCAATCTACTTAAGATGCTGAGATAACTAAAGACAGTGTAAAGCGATTACAGTAAATTCATTCCGGATCAATACGTGAAAACTCTAAATTATTCGTTTGCAGAACATTAATGCAAGTTGAAGTTGTCTGGTGATTAAAATGCCTACAGTTGATCATTTTGACTTGTTTGAAACATAAATCAGTAAATATCGATGAGATTTGCATCGCAATTTATCTCAAATGGGTAATGACAATCGAATGAATCAATGATGGATGGTGACCGGAATAAGTGACTGTGCATAATTGAGGGAAGCTATTCATTTCTCTGTGCATACTCACTTTGTCAAAACATTTCATTAAAACGTCGAAAACGATCCCGACTGTGACTAATGGCTGTGCCACTGCATCTCTACGAGTATCCCGGGAGAAAAATTGTGCAAGAAGATCCGTATCTGTGTTGGTAAACAATATGATCTGAACCAGCCCCGTATCCAGGATTTCGTTTCGGGAGGAGCCTTCAGAGAAAGTTACTGAAGATTACTTCTGTACTTAATTCTCGGTGTGTATTTATCGTCGTTTTTAATAGACGCTTGGAACTTTTTCACTGGAACTGTCATTATGGAGTATTCAAATAAAATTTGTGACTGTGCCAGAGAGAAGGTTTTTGTACCTATTATATTTCTTTACGTTTTATGTCATAACAATCTCCAAAATGTTTATATAGCACAGCAATCCACAAGACTTTTGATGATGCCAGATATTCTGAGATCAATTACATTTCAACTTTAAATGACGACAATTTACTTATAGAGTAGCACAGTTGATTCGTGGAGAACGTAAAACATCTTCTAAATTTATAGGTCATATTAGTAGATGGTTATACAAATTTACTTTGGTTATACTGGTTTCGGATTCAGGTTCTGAAAGTAGTGGTCTGAAATTCCAAAACGAAACTCACATAAATTTCTCAGAGATAAATTATAGTTTGAGTACAGATAACGAAGGAAACGAGGATGATGCCCAAGTAACTGAAACCTAAACCGTTTATTTTAACCATAATAACGATGCTCATGTGCTTCATGTAAGGCCATTTCATAACGATTTCGGTCTTCAATCGCTTCATTAGTGTACGCTAATACTGGCATTTTTCTGATTTGAGGTAGTTCTCCAAAAGTATACTATGCCGATCCCAGAAATCCGACATTGTGACATTTCCGTCCCATTGAGACACCATACGAGGCACTCATGTCGCTTCGAAACACTCGGGCTGAATTCAATCTATTTTCGGGTAATCATTCTGTTCTATAATAATGGATTCAGTCAAACATGTACTCGAAGTGAGCTTGCATTCGTCTTTCTAACCCTAAATAGGTATGTGCGGGATCCAGCGGCAGGATATCTTTCTTATCTGCAGAATCTTGCTTAAATAAGGCATATGCTCGCATACTTTCTGTTTCCGGTAGTCCAGTACAATTTTTTGTATTATTATTATTGTCATTTATTTTACCCCGGTTTATCCTCCATTTTATGTGGTTTTGACTTCGTGGGATCTGCTTCCGCTTCGTAGGAACTGCCGTTGCTTGCTTTATCTACAGTGGAGTTTTGACCATCACGTAACTCTCAAAACCTCTATCTCACGAAGTAATCAACAACCCCATAATATTTCTCAAACTTTTTTTGTTTCTATTTCTGATTTCGGGAGGGGACAACCCAAGTAACAATTTTTGTTGCGCTAACTTATTTGTGACTAGATTGCAACCAGAAATTTGAGTGATTGTTACTAACATCTAACCACTTGCGTGACTTAAAAAGCGCAGTTTCTACTAGTTGCTAAGTCGGCTAAAATTAAGTTGTCGTTACGTTGTAATGCCATACTGAAACAACCTATCATTCCATAACTTGAAATAACTTGATTTCAAGTAGACTAGTTGAAATTTAGTCACCATCGACATAATAAACATTGAATGAATCCAGAATACTTTACAGGGTCCGGCACTCGAAGTGTAACCAATTAAAAAGGCCATAAATTCAGTTTGGAAAATTACTTTTACTTAATTCAAAGTACAAAATGTGTAAAAATAATACAAAATTCAGAATCAATTCACTTTTGCTCGATATGACCACCTTTTGCCTTGACTTGATGACTTGATAGAGCGAAGGAGTTGCTTCGGTTGGCCGAATGTGACTTGCAGGTATTTTGGCCCACTCGCGGACAATAACTTTTTTCAGCGCCTCGAGACTGGTGTATCTTTTAGTTCAGACTTTGCTCTCCAAAATGGCCCAAAGAGAATAATCCATTGGATTCACATCTGGTGAATTCGAGAGCCATTGTGTGGACGTGATGAAGTTCGGAACGTTGTTTTTCAGCCATTCTTGGTTCACTCGAGCTTTGTGAGACGGTGCCGAGTCCTGCTGAAACGTCCATGGTCTGCCACCGAAATATTTGTCTGCCCACGGCTTCAAAGCAACCTCCAGAATACTTTCCCGATAATATGTCGCATTTACCTTGACGCCAGGCTCGATGAAAACGATTGGAGAGCGCCCATCTGCGGTTACAGCGGCCCAAACCATTATCTGTTGCGGGTGCTGCCTCCTGGTGGCCAATCGATGACTCAAATTCTCGTATGAACGGTCGGTCAAGTAAACTCTATCGTTTTGAATTGCTCAATTGGAAAAATTTTCTCGTCAGAAAATACAATGTTCGGAAATTGACCGCTTTCGGCCAAACGAAGCAACTCCTTCGCTCTCTCAAGTCATCAAGTCAAGGCAAAAGGTGGTCATATCGAGCAAAAGTGAATTGATTCTGAATTTTGTATTATTTTTACACATTTTGTACTTTGAATTAAGTAAAAGTAATTTTCCAAACTGAATTTATGGCCTTTTTAATTGGTTACACTTCGAGTGCCGGACCCTGTACTATCATCAATTAAAAGGCAGAAGAGTACTTTAAATTACAAACTTGACACAAGGTACAAATTTCACGATTTTAAAACTGTCGAGCAGAATTCTGCTTAAAAAGATATAAAAAATAAACAACAAAATAACCCTATGTTCAGAATGCTCGAATTTTTTTCAAGTAGAGTGATTTTTAATCATTTTAAATTCATACATCATGAGAATTATAATATTATCACAATCGATGTTCGATTCCTATATTATTTTCTACATGTTTAAGACATTGCATAGAACAATAGTGACTATTCTGCCTTTTACTATTTTCGGCAAAAAGTAGTTTTGAAAAAAGTAATATTCTGGTTTTATTTATGTTTCATACACTTCTTGAGACTCCATATTGTATTCGCAATATATTTAAGCCAATAAAAGTTTTTTTGATTGCATTTTCGTTTTCATAACGTTGGAAAAACCTACCGATAACTATCTGAATCAATGAAGAAATTATATGCTATAATCTTATAATTTCTATGTTATAGCTATATCAATGGGAGCGGGTCATATCACCGAAAGCCATTTCGCCGAAAGTCGTTTCGCCGAATGCCATTTCGCCGAAAGTCGTTTCGCCGAATGCCATTTCGCCGAAAGTCGTTTCGCCGAATAGGTCATTTCGCCGAATTGGTCATCTCGCCGAAAGGGTCATTTTGCCGTAAGGGTCATATCTCCTGCATGTTATGTCTCCTGTATAACTGATGTGGCGCAGCCACATAACCGAAGTCAAGATGGCTCGGCGGCACAAAGCCGCCGAGCCGACGCCAGCTGAGTCGGCCGCCGACCCGCCGTCGGAAGCGGCGGCCTCTTGCATACAAACCTGTAACCGCCTCGTTTGCCCGGTCTACTCAAAGCTAGGTTTCTTTGTTTTAGTTAGGTCCGAACGAGCGGTAGCGAGGTCGGACAGCACATGAATCAAAACGATGTGGCGTAGCCGCATTAGTATTTTTTCATTTTCACTTAATTAACGGAAAATACCACCTACATTTGCCTGGTAGATACACCTATGCAATTGCTTTGATGCTTACTAGCTAATAGTCAACAAGTTTTCTCGGGAACTACTTTCTGAGGTTCATCAATCAATCTTTATTCAAGAGTACAACAATTAATCATTATTCAAGAAGTACAATGGTAGGTTAACAAAACGGGCGTTAACGCTATCATCTTTCGTTTGTCTTTAATTTAAATCAATTCTAATTACGATTTCAGGATTCGGCGAAATGACCTTTCGGCGAAATGGCATTCGGCGAAGTGACCCATTCGGCGAAATGTCATTCAGCGAAATAACCCTTTCGGCGAAATGACTTTCGGCGAAACGGCTTTCGGCAAAATGGCTTTCGGCGAAATGACCCTGATCCATATCAATTCACAGTAACGATTCACATATCCGTTAACGTATTTATAATGGTTTCGCAACAGAAAATATACCAGACGTGTTGGAATTAAGTAACGATAACTTATAAATGATAGTTAGTTCAATGTTTACGTTATAAATAAACACTGCTGTCACCTTGTTTTAACCAGTATAACATAAAAAAATATTCGTGCTCTTGTTGCAACATAGTTTGGACTTAGTCGTATCAGAACTAGTTGCGGATTGCTACTTGGGAAGTTCTATAATTCACAAAAGAATAACACACGTAACTCTTCCAGCTCTCATCAAACTAACGCATTTAAGGGCTGAGACCAGTGTGTTTTAGAGGGCTATTTTCACGCTCCGAATCTGGGTTTCTCAGAAACGGTGATGAATATAAAAAACTGACCAACTGACAATCTCTCAGAAAATTATTGAAAAATAATTCTGTGAAGATTTCAGAATGATCCATTAACTTCAGCGGTCGGGAGTCTTTTTTTCTGAAGGAAGAATTGCATAGCTGAAAACACCGTCTTTCAACTTGTGAATGTTATTTTTGTGAAGGTATGTCGATTTCCATAGACGCACATTTTTTTCTGCTCTTGTTTCCTAGTAACGTAATGAATCAAGAGAAAGAAATAAAATCGGCTCAAAAAGGCTGCCAAACAAGCGGTAGCTCTATTAGATTTTTTGTGATGTAGTCAAACTTGTAACCAAAAATATCAAAGCTCTTTAAGTAGCGCTTCGCCGTGGTCAGGTGAACTTCGTTGCCTATCCCGGGGTTTCAAGCACTTTACCAAAAATTTACGAGAGAACGGGGAAGAAAACGGAAATTCCGAGAACATACGATTCTAGATAATTAGTTTTTCCATCGATTCGTATATAAATTGTGCCCGATAAACGTTTTTATCGAAAGATTTCGTGCGAGTTGTAAAAATAAATGAGTTTTTCCTTATTCTTTCGAACACACACAAGAAAACAAAATGTTTAACAAAACTCGCACGAAATCTCGTGGAAGAAATGCTTTCTAACTGATATTTTTCGCCAAATGCATAGTAAAAACATTTATCTACAATCGTATGATTTTGATTTTTCGTGAATCGGGTTAGTATTGGAGAAATTTGCAATTTAGAGTGAAATATCGGCAACAAAGTAAGAAGAAGCATTGAGTTGTCTCGCTTTGACCTGACCACGGCGAAGCGCTACCTTATGGTCAATCTATCGATCAGAGGCAGCATATCTCACTCTAACTGATAGTTTTCATATTGTAACTAATGGCCGGCTAGCCTCGTCACGAGACCCTTCTCGTTGTCACAGGGTCGGCAACCGCGATAGGGAAACTTACGAAGAGACACTCCAATCTCAACTTGGCCACGACCCGACAGCAATCGTACGGGGCACGCAAGAAATGTGGCAACATGACAATATTACGTACCGTTAAATTTAATAATTTATTCAGGATATATGAAGCAACTAAAGAAATAAAGAAATTAGATAAACTAGACTCACTGGTCGTCGCGTCGATGATGGCGGATTCCTCGTGATGATGTCGAAGAGGCTCAATGGCTGCCGACTACCTCTGGTCGGACTCCTCGTGGTTTTTCACCTAGCACTATCTCCAATGGAAACGATCGCGGATGGAGAGACTCACTTTAGAGCGGGTTTCACCATTGGCCCGGATTATAAATCTCGCTTTTCCGCACTTTAATTCCGTACTTCCCGGCGTTAACAAAGGCACTTTTACCGTGTTTCATCGGTTACCCGTCTCTGGGGTGACGCTTCTGTACGCTCACTCTTATCTCGCACTTCCGAGTTTTTCTATACCGGACAGAACGATGGCACTTATTTATTTATTTATTTATTTAATCAACAGACAAATTTAAGTCCTAATGATTGTTTCTAAGAATATTTAAAAAATTTTCCCTTATTCGGCTGCGGGAAAAATGAAAATCGAATCCCGTCGAAACACCGTTGAAGGTTCGTTGCAATCCAATGACGGCACCGTTGATTCCGTAGTTAGTAGTTAGTCCAGGGCAATTTGCGAAGAGCGAAACGAACGAAACGTCGTTGGATTGACTCAATTCTGAGAACACCGTTAAAATAGTGAGGGTTCCATATCACCGAGCAGTATTCGAGTGTTGAACGAACAAGTGAGCAGTACAGCGACTTCAAACAGTATATATCTGTGAACCGCTTAGCAATTCTCATAACAAATCCCAAACAACGAGAAGGGTTATATTATTTAAGATCACTAACGATCGACTTCCGCAAAGAATCACACACTAATTTTTTTTTTTAATTTAACGACGCCTTTAGCAGTCGGACTTTTAGGGTTTCACTTAATTGACTTACTTTCAATTGGTCTCCAGGAAAAAAACAGGACGCGAATTAGGCAGAACAGGGCTTTTATAGCCGGTGAGTTTGCCCTTCGGATGTTGGGTCGACACAATAGCCCAAACAATATTTTATTCTTCGGCAGATCATGCGATAATCCGAATTGCGCTCGGTCGTATATTCCGGCCCGCATATCGCACGGTTGGAATCTTCGATGTTCTCAATACGCCTCAAACCAGAGAGTCCCCTACCGTCCCTAATCTTACAGCTTCGAAATTCGAAGTTAGTTACTCACCTAACTAGCTTCTGATTGGATGTTGGTATGAGCAAATGGTCCCACTTGACGACACATGGAATATTTTTGCCGCTCTGTTTGCATTCAAGATTGTTCTCTTTTTCTCGAACTAGCATGATAACGAAATACTAACACCAACGCCGTAAGCTTTCGATCGTATGAACGGTCTCATTAGACGGTACAACAGTTCTTTTTACCGTTCTGTCTGCAATTTGGCTCTATTGTTATTATTTTTTTCCAAATGCGACGCTACGACGACCTACACGTTCCCGAGCAGATATCAAAATTTAATTCAAAATAGATTGATATTTTGTCTTGAATTTTATCTTTAACACATAAAGATCAGGAAAGAGCCAGTAGTCACTGGGGGCTAAATCTGGCGAGTATGGGTGGTGGGGAAGCAGATCAAAGCCCAATTCGTTCAATTTCGCCATTGTTTTCATCGACTTGTGACAGGATGCATTTTGTTCCATCGAAAGCAATCGCGGCACCCACTTGGAAAAAACCTTTTTCATGCTCAATAATACACTTCCATATGATATCTGTGTCATCTCATCAATCTCACGGAGCTTCACTTTACGATCTTTCATTATAATTTTTGTAACTTCACTCACATTTTCCGGTGTAACGGCTTCCACAGGTCTACCCGAGCGTTCCGCGTCATTTGTGTCGGTACGACCACGTTTAAACTCGGCGAACCACCGACAAATCGTTGCTTTTGATGGACAAGAGTCCGGATAACATTTTTCAATCCATTGTTTCGCTTGCACGGTGTTTTTACCCATTAAAAAACAATATTTTATCAAAACACGAAACTCGGTTTTTTCCATTTTTTAAACAAACTACAAAACGACTTTACTCCAACCTCGATAACTCAGCTGTTTCTGGTCGGATCGACTTAAAATTTTGACCCGTTTCAAGCGAAGGTTTGTACTCTAGAAAGACGTGGTTACTGGTTTACTACGAGCGCCATCTCTGTTTTAGTCTCGGGACTTATTGATCCATGTGTTATATAAGACTAACTTTTTCTTGCGTGAAATTTACATTTACCGACAATAATTTTGTTTAGCAAAATTGACACCCGGTCAATTGCTATAGGGTGGAAACTTGCCAAAGGTTACAATATATGAGATTAACTACTGGAGTTGTTACCTTGTTTGTTTAGTTTTATTCGATATGTGAGATTTATTGATCGACTCTTCCGAAAACCAGTGATGGCCCAGCACACGAGCCAGCTCTCATACAGTCCGTGTGCTGTACCTTTTCAAAAACACGCACACGAAGTCTGAAGCACACGCTCGTGTGCCGTGTTGCTACTAGATCGAGAGTCGTATGCGTCGAAGAACCAGCTCGCGATACTGGCTCATCTGCTGACTCATGAGCTGAAATGGGGAGCTAGCTCGTGAGCTGACTCATGTGCTAGCTCATGTGCTGACTTGAGTGTCCGTTTTTTTTATTTGATAATATAATTTTTAAGCACATAGTGTTCGCTCTTGTATTGTTTCTTGTCAGTAGGTGGACTACACAAATAGCACACGCTCATGAGTCTGGTTTGAAAAGCACAGCACACGAGCTTAATAGGCACACACTGCATGAATAGAGCAGCTCGTGTGCTGAGCTCGGACATCACTACCGAAAACTGTTTAATTTCCAGGTCAGATGTTGAGTAGTGCTTCCACAGGAACCCTCAGTTATTTGAACAGTGCTTGTGAGAGGGAGGAATAGATAGCAAAAACAATTTTTTTCATAATAGTGGTTTTAACCTTGTGTTCATTCACTTTTCTTGTCAGAAAAACTGGAATACTTTATTCTTGAAGCTTCTGTTTAACTTATGATATGATTTAAACCAAGGCCCATGCGCACGGGGGAGGGGAGTTTAGTGGAATGATTTCCCTTGAATGATGCCTGAGCACGGGCCTGATTTAAATGTCAAAAATGGTGAGATTAGTAACTTTACAACGCTTAGATTAAACTGTGTTGGGTATTTTCTCTATGCTGTGGTGGAGCTAACGATTTTTTTTTCAGCTCAGTTATTCTGAATCTAGATTAAAAACTGACTTCATATACATAGATTGATAGCAGTTAGTTTGGAAACTGGGTTGGATACCAAACAAACACGATATTGTAGAATTTTATTGAGAAGAGATTCATTCCCAGTATGCTCATATAATGGATGCTGTGTTCTTTGTTTGTAGGCACAAAAAATTAAATTGGTTTGAAATGATCCGTTTTCAATGGATCCTAATGCAAAAGTAAAACATTTTCAATGTGGCAAACTAAGATAACAAAGTTGTCTGGCGGCAGGAATGAAATTATTTTCTGAAAGTTCTAAGCCTCTGCTGTTTCACTTCAGGCAGACAAACCGACCGGAATATTTTTGAGCTTTTGCTGTGCTGCTCTGTAGAATAATGGAAGGAAGACGAAGCCATAAATCTGGATTTTCTTAACGAAACAAATGATATCCTTTCTTCCCGTCTTGTACGCATTCACCTCGTTCGGGCCGTGTTTCACGACTAGAAAGTCAGTTCGTGTTCCAACGTCAGTGCAAATGAAGAATTGTGAGAGCAGAACTAATCTTCTTCATACTGATGGGACTGCAATTTCCCGGCTGGATGAGATAGATGAAAAAGTTTGAGCCCGGTTACGGCCATTCACAGCTGCCTCGTCGTTGACCTACCGCATTGCTAAATCTGTTTTATCAATGTGTAATGAAGTGTTACTAACTCCGCACAAGCGTTTATTCTTCGAATGCTTGCTTCATTAGACAGCAGATTTCTGGATTTGTTGTTGGTACACGAACAAGCTATCCTACAAATTTTGGAAATTGCTTGATAATTTTCCAACAATTCCAAATGCCACAGAGAGGCAAATTATCACCCGAAATCAATGGTTCCAATCCACCAATTGCCCCGTTACATCTCACTGCACTTCACTTTTTGGGATATTTCTGGGCTGTCGACGGGAAAAGCGATGACGAGCACGTCTCGAATATGGTTCATATAGCAACCACGTATTTTCCCGGTACAATTTTTATTCCGAGCAGAAAACAAGGTTCGTTTATTCTGTTTCGCACTGCCAAGTAGCAAAAGTTGATTCGTAACTGGCATAGGCGGAGTCCGGCTCATATCAGTGATTCCAACGCAGTAGCAGTTCAGAGAAAATATTGTTGAATTCATAAAAAAACGACGGGAACAGATTCGCACAGATTGAAACAAACGAAGCTTTGTTTTATATTGTCTCTCTCTCTCTCCGTTTGTTTTTACTTTGACGAAGCTGACAAACGTGGCCTTTGCCGCATGATGTCAGCAGTGCTATCGACGAAAATTTGTTGCTACGGCAATCGGGTTGGCACTCTAATTGACGTTGTATGTCGTTACACTGTACCGGCAGGGATTAGCACAGTTTGTATTGTTTTGCATCCAGTCTAAAAATAAATCTATTAATTGAAACATATTTAATTATAAAACATTTCCAGCGAAACAATCTAGTAAACAGCCTTTTTATAAATGCGTACTGGCGCAATGTTGGGCTTAACGAAACTGGAACGATAATTTCTATTGACTGTATCACAGCTATTGTTTGTTTAATATTCAAAGTTTAATCACATTTAAAATCACATTTAGAATTCATTTGGAACAATGGAAAGTATCAAAAGTTATCGTATCAGGTGTACAACTTTGCTTCCGCCGTTTTTTTTTTCTCAAATTTTAAAGCTTTATTGCGAAAAAGTGCTTACAGATGTATTATTCAAAGTATTGTTCGTCGCTAGCGACAACTTTCTTCCATCTTTCCGGAAATTTTCGGATTCCGGCTCGAAAAAAGGAGTCCTTTTTTGACGCTATCCATGAAGCAATCCATTTTTCCAACTCTTCGAAGGATTGAAAATGTTGATCTGCCGTGTGCCATCGAACGGAATAGGTGAAAGCCAGAAGGGGCGACATCTGGGGAATACGGCGGGTGGGGCAAGGCTTCCCATTTCAGCGTTTCCAGGTACTTTTGGACCATTTTTGCGACGTGAGGCCGAGCATTGTTGCGTTCGGTAGCAATCTCCTGTGATGGTTTCACCCGGTTTTAAGAGCTCGTAGTAAATTGTTATTCATCTTTGAAGGTTTTTTTTTCTCTTCCACCATCATGTTTGTCTTCGACATCGAAATCACCATTTTTAAAACGTTGAAACCACTCCCGACACGTTCTTTTACTCAGAGCAGCATCACCGTAAGTTTCTGAAAGCATTCGATGCGCTTCAGTTGCATTTTTTTCGAATTGTAACAGAAAAGTAAAACTTCTCGCAAATGGCGAGAATTGGGCATATAAACAGACATTTTCGAGCGAGAATAATACTAAAACAAGAACAACTGTCACTGAAACGGCGATGACATTTCTTTAGGCACTGTACACACTCACTTTAAAGGCATTATCATCTATGTATTTTGACCAGCCTCAGCCAGTACAGCCACCTATCGGAAAACGACGGAAGCAAAGTTGTCCACCTGATAGAAAGTGGCAACCAAACAAAATCAAAGAAAAAATGGGAATGCTTAACAGTTCGGCTGAAAATTTCGTATCGTCTAATAGAAACACACATTTTTTGCCAAAATTCGTTTTTATTATTCAACATAATTGCCATCAGAGGCGATACAGCGATTATAGCGATCTTCCAACTTTTCGATACCATTTTTGTAGTACGATTTGTCCTTTGCCTCAAAATAGGCCTCAGTGTTAGGGATTACCTCTTCATTGCTTCTAAATTTTTTACCAGCGAGCATTCTCTTGAGGTCTGAGAACAGGAAAAAGTCACTGGGGGCCAAATCTGGAGAATACGGTGGATGAGGGAGCAATTCGAAGCCCAATTCGTTCAATTTCAGCATGGTTTTCTTGATGAAACAAAACTTTTTTCTTTTTCAAATGAGGCCGTTTTTTTCCAAATTTCGTCCTTCAAACGCTCTAATAACGCTACTGTTGATGGTTTTTCCCTTTTCAAGGTAGTTGATGAAAATTATACCATGCGAATCCCAAAATACAGACGCCATAACCTTACCGGCCGATTGTTGAGTCTTTCCACGCTTTGGGTTCGGTTCATCGCGTGCAGTCCACTCAGCTGACTGTGGATTGGACTCCGGAGTGAAGTGATGGACCCATGTTTCGTCCATTGTTATATATCGACGAAAAAAAATCGGTTTTATTTCGATATAACAGCTCCAAACACTGCTCAGAATTATCAATTCGTCTTTGTTTTTGATCGATTGTGAGCTCACGCGGCACCCATTTCGCACAAAGCTTTATCATATCGAAATATTCGTGAATAATATGTCCAACACGTTCCTTTGATATCTTTAGGGTGTCAGCTATCTCGATCAACTTCACTTTACGGTCATTGAAAATCATATTGTGGATTTTTTTCACGTTTTCATCGGTAACAGCCTCTTTTGGACGTCCACTGCGTTCATCGTCTTCGATGCTCATATGACCAGTACGAAATTTTGCAAACCACTTACGAATTGTTGCTTCGCCCGGTGCAGAGTCTGGATAACACTCATCAAGCCATTTTTTGGTATCGGCGGCACTTTTTTTCATCAAAAAGTAGTGTTTCATCAACACGCGAAATTCCTTTTTTTCCATTTTTCTCACAATAACAAAAGTAGCTTCACTCAAAATGCAATATCTCACAAACTAATAATCAGACAGCTGTCAAATTTATACACGTATCTTTTGAAGGTTGGTACTAACTGAAAATGGTATGGATTTAATTCTAGTGGCGCCCTCTCATAGAAACGATACGAACTTTTCAGCCGATCTGTTACTAATGCAGACTATACTTTAAGCTATATTGGTGTCATAGAAATATTTGCAAGATTTTATTCTCGGCCAAGTTTACAAACGATGTTACACATCGATTCCTTCATCTCCGAGATATTTTGTTGCATTGAAAAACACTAGAGATTGTCGCATACGTCACATATAACATTACATTTCTCGAAATGGAAATGTTCGCCATAACCCTTCCAAATTTGATTGATAACTTTTCATGGAGCTTAAATTCATTGGAATTTGTTGAATCTTCTTTGAGAACATTCAGCCGATGAAATATGTGCTTTTAGTCGTTTACGTCACTCATACCTTTATATGTCCGGAACCAAAAGTGACAGCCATTTGATCTTCGGGATTGATCCACAATTCAATCGTAGCTTTCAAACGAGGCCAAGCTTGTAGAAATCGGCCTAACCATCTCTGAGAAAATTGAGCGGAAAAACAACACGTTTTGTCGCTTACGTCACTTATACCATTATATATCCGGAAGCGGAAATGCCAGCCACTCGATCTACAATTCATTATTAGCTTTCAAATGAGCCTAGTTTTGTTAAAATCGGCCTAGCAATCTCCGAGAAAACTGTGCGGTAAATAAGTAATGCGTTCTGTAGGTTACGTTACTTATATCATTATATCTCTTTCTCTTGAACCAAATATGACAACCTTTCGGGCTTCAAACTTGATCAATGGTACAATAGTAACTTTCAAATGAACCTTAGCTTGTTGAAATCGGTTCAGCAATCTGCGAGAAAATTAAGCGGTATGAAATCAACGCGTTTTGTTGCTTACGTCATTTATAGTATTATATCTGTGGAAATGCCATCCGTCAGCTCTTCGAAGTTGATCCACAATTCAATTGTCGCTTCCATACGAGCTTAGTCATCTCTGATGAAATAAAGCGATAAGTAAAAAACGTGTGTTGTCGCTTACGTCACTTATACCATTATATCTCCGGAACCAAAGGAGACAACCATTTGATCTTGAACAGTTACTTTCAAACGAAGCTATATGTGTTAAAATCGGCTTAGCCATCTCTGAGAAAATTTAGCGGTAAAAAAAACAACACGTTTTGTCGGTTGCGTTACTTATACAATTGTATCTCCGGACCAGAAGTGCCAGCCAATTGATCTTCTAACTTGATTCACAATTTAATAATAGATTTTAAACGAGTCTGGGATAGCTGAAATCGGCTTAGCCATCTCTGAAAGAATTGAGGGGCAAAAACAATGCATTTTTTCGATTGCGTCACTTATATCAGAAACGAGAAGTGAAGTGGCTGACCAATGGTGTAATAGTGGCTTTGAAACGAACTTAACCTTGTTGAAATCGGTTCTACCAACACCGAGAAAATCGAGCGTTTAAAAAATCTTTGAAAATCATTTTTCGATATCGTCGGGCTAATTCGAGTGGTATATTACACTGCTGATTTCCGCGGTTCCTTTCAAAAGTCCGTTATTCCAGCAATTCTAGTTCCTTTCTATAGAGAGGCAAAAAATCTGTTTTAAACTATCTAGTGATGTTATGATGCCTTTCTAATATCACCTATATTTCCAAAAATATCACTGGAAGATTCAGTCATAATATTTTTTTAATGTTTAAATAAAATTGGAAACTTTCTTTGGGAATAAACTAGCATAACCTTTTTAATTTGTAAAAAAATATGTCAGCCTCTCGGCGAATAACCAAACAGGTTAAAGCCAGAGAAAGATAAACGATAAAAAAAATATATGCCGAGTTATTAAGAATTTTTCCTTATTTTACATCGTCGCACTGAATGACGGTTTGAATTATAAACACACTTTACCCTATAATTCAGGAACCGGTGTCGGATCCGGATGAAAAATATCCGAGAAAAATAAGTGATATTGCTCAGCTCGATGACTTGTGTCGAATGGTATAGGACACTTAGCCCTGCGAGTCAATTTTTGCAACTTATTATATAACCGTTCTGTATGAGAAAGGCATAAATATATACTCCATAGAATTGAATCGTAATCAAGAAATATCATCGTTATTTGTGATAATACTTTCAAGTCGGTCAAATAAAAGAAAATATCAAGAATGGTAAACACTACAAATGGTCCCATCTGCTAATGACGGTTTATCTATATGAACTTTTCTTGCAAATATTTAAGCGTAATTCTTTATGTTATCTAGAATTTCTTCTGATAAGATGGAAAGTTGGCCTTAGGATAGTAAAACGAAATGATTGCCAATGACATTACAATAAACGCTACCTCTAAATAAAAACTAGTTATCATTTTCAGATTCAATGACTTTTTCATTTCGTTACGCTTTATTTTCTTATCATTTTTTTATATACAGATTTCCAATACAAAATCTCAATCTCCCGATACAGATTTACAGCTTTTTCTCCTGAAAAATGTGGATTTAAATGTGGTAACCCTGCACGTTACACAAAATTGAACAAAGCACACTGCGAACGGAGCAAAGGCGGTGGTGTTTTCTTTTTCCGTACCAGCACGTACCGATGATTACTGGTTTTGCATCGTCATTTTGTATGACGGTTTTAAAGTTTTGACACTCATCGCCATATAATTTCGGAACCGAAGTCTGAAAAAATACTCAATAAACTGAAAATTTTGCACTTATCGCACTGTAATACCGGAACCGGTAGTCGTTTCCGAATAGACTTTTCAGGGACTTCGTATTCGGAATTTAGTGCGCATTTTCTCATATATTTGCACATATTACCTTGTATTTCCGGAACCGGAAGTCGAATAAAGATGAAATTCAATAGTAGGCTTTCGTTTGAATTTAAGTTTTTGCAAAACGTTTCAACCATCTCTGAGGAAAATGAATAACTATTTTATAATTTTTTAGTGCACCCTGTAGTTCCGGAGCCGATGGGACTATAAGACATTTCATTTGAATCTAAGTTAGTGAAAATCGGCCATCTTTGAAAAAATTGAGTGAAATTATTTGTTACGTACACACATACATACATACATACATACACAAAAAAAAACACACAAATATGAAAAATATATTTTATTTTTAGTTTTCCGGTACATTTTCTGATTCTTGAAAAAGTGAATTTTTTTTCAGTGCCATGTACATTTTTTTCATAGTGCCAAGCTGATTTCCTACATCTTCGTCTTGTACACCATTTTTTGTGCAATACATAGTTTCTGAGTTATTACGATTTGAAGCAAATGCGTGTAAACATTTTTTTTTGTTAACGACCAACGTTTCGAAGGTTATACCTTCATCTTCAGAGAAAAACGACTGCAAATATTTTTCGTCAAGTATGGTGTAATATTTAAAATAGTTGGTTGAAAAACGACTACTCTACAACAAGCACTTCCCAGGCACATCGACTTCGATTGAGCGAATCGTTGACCGTTAACGAAAAATAAATGTTTTGACGAGAAACCAGTTGACCAAAAAGCCATTTTTTGATTTGAAAGTCTGAATAATTGCTAATCATTTCTGGAATTATACTTGGTACTTCAAGACTTTTCACTACGATTTAAGTTTTTGAAACTCGAATCTCGGAGAAAAACGAATGCACATGAGTACTGTACTCGAAATAAATGTAACAGAAAGAAATGAAGCTGAAGTAGTGAATGAGTGAAAATGCACAATAAACCAAAAAAATCGGCTTGGGAGAAGTAAATGATTTTGATTGAACATACTCACTCACTCAAAACTTTTCATTGCATGGTCGATAACGACACCGACTCAACCAAAGGTTGTGCTACTGAGGAAGGAAAGGAATGTTAGTCCAAAACTCGTTGTTTCTAAAGACCGTGAGTACCTGCATCTGCATCTCCACAAGTATCACACGATGGGAGAAGAACTGGGATATGACTTGGTAAACAATACGGTCGCAATAGAAAATACGGTGTAGGGAACAGTAAACTGCCAGAATTCGTAAAACTACAGACAGCCGGCTGTCAAGAGATCTGGCACATCATTGATTTGTCAATTATTTCACTTTTTTTAACGATGAATAAATAAGTCATAATATATCGACCGATTGAACTATTATAGAATAAAAAGAGAACGTGAAGCGACGATGAAGAACTATTTCGAAACCTGCTTTCAAAGCAATATATTCAAATAAGTTTAACAGGGGAGTTGACTACAGCGAAAAATCATTGGTTTTCGGTTCTCAAGAGTGAGATGACTAATCATATAAAACATTTTCATTTTGATGTGGAACACATCTTTGTTTTCTATATAGGAGTGCAAATTAGAAATTCAATGATAAATTTTTCTACAGCTTTTGAACACTTACAGACCAATCAGTTTTGTTTCAATCAGTAATATTATTTCATCAATTTATTGTAAATATTTCTACATATTGATTTGAATATATTTTCGAGTATATGCAGACGGCGGTTCGATCGGTCAATATTGTTGAATTTTGGAGCGGTAGATTATCAGTTTCCGCCGTTTAAGCATTTTTAGTTTTGCGAATCAACATTATTCAATGAATAGCACTCTCAGTACTAAACACACACACTTGCCACACCTGCCCTATCACTCAAAATAACTGTTTCAACCAAATTTTCAACTATTCCTATCAAACAACACATTGAAACTAGACTTTTTTCAAAGCAGCACTTAGAGACCCAATTGTACTCCCAATGATGTCAACTCCTTTTTTTTATTTTCAATTATATATCATTGAAATGTTGATTAATTGCAAGAAGTGTCCTATTTTGTCTGCTAAAAATCCTAAGCGATTTATCAATGGGAAAGCATCATTCTGATTGGTCAATCGATGCAAAAGCGAAACGGTTTTTTAAAGAACGCAAATCTATAAATATAAGCCAGAGGTGGGAGTGTTGCTAGACAGCAAAAAATAACGATTTGAAGTGTTAATTGATATGCTCTGATCTTGTGTCATGCGAGTTTGGATGAAATTCCATGTTATGTCGTTTTTGCCTGAGAAATTTGCAACTACCTAAGGGTAAATTTTCAGTACTTAAGATTAATTTCTAATTTATATGAAATGAACTCGATTAATAATGAGAGAAAGTTTATCACTTCAATCGAAATAGCAGAATGGTATAGAAACTTACGCTATAAAAATAACTGCTTGCATACAAAACTTGAACTCAAGCTTGGCGAAGAGAAGCCTAAATATCGAAATTCGTATCGCAAGTATGTACAAAGATATAATTGCATATATTTGGGATTTATCGATGTAGTTTCGTCGGCTACAAAACAAATACAAATCAAGACAAACAGAGTCTATATTCTGGGTTCGCGTGTTCGGTGTTCGTTCCTAATAAAGATCAATCTAAGCAGACTCTCGTGCAATTGCGGATTCAAAAGTGTGACGATTGATTGAACTGTTTGATTGAAAATGTCGATCATTAGAAATTTTGGTTGCCTTGTTCCACATCAATGGCCCGAACAACTCCATTGGGCTGATCCTTGGAGTTTTATTACTCAACATATCACAGAAGCATTCTGATTGGTCAATCGATGCAAAAGCGAAACGGTTTTTTAAAGAACGCAAATCTATAAATATAAGCCAGAGGTGGGAGTGTTGCTAGACAGCAAAAAATAACGATTTGAAGTGTTAATTGATATGCTCTGATCTTGTGTCATGCGAGTTTGGATGAAATTCCATGTTATGTCGTTTTTTGCCTGAGAAATTTGCAACTACCTAAGGGTAAATTTTCAGTACTTAAGATTAATTTCTAATTTATATGAAATGAACTCGATTAATAATGAGAGAAAGTTTATCACTTCAATCGAAATAGTAGAATGGTATAGAAACTTACGCTATAAAAATAACTGCTTGCATACAAAACTTGAACTCAAGCTTGGCGAAGAGAAGCCTAAATATCGAAATTCGTATCGCAAGTATGTACAAAGATATAATTGCATATATTTGGGATTTATCGATGTAGTTTCATCGGCTACAAAACAAATACAAATCAAGACAAACAGAGTCTATATTCTGGGTTCGCGTGTTCGGTGTTCGTTCCTAATAAAGATCAATCTAAGCAGACTCTCGTGCAATTGCGGATTCAAAAGTGTGACGATTGATTGAACTGTTTGATTGAAAATGTCGATCATTAGAAATTTTGGTTGCCTTGTTCCACATCAATGGCCCGAACAACTCCATTGGGCTGATCCTTGGAGTTTTATTACTCAACATATCACAGAAGCATTCTGATTGGTCAATCGATGCAAAAGCGAAACGGTTTTTTAAAGAACGCAAATCTATAAATATAAGCCAGAGGTGGGAGTGTTGCTAGACAGCAAAAAATAACGATTTGAAGTGTTAATTGATATGCTCTGATCTTGTGTCATGCGAGTTTGGATGAAATTCCATGTTATGTCGTTTTTTGCCTGAGAAATTTGCAACTACCTAAGGGTAAATTTTCAGTACTTAAGATTAATTTCTAATTTATATGAAATGAACTCGATTAATAATGAGAGAAAGTTTATCACTTCAATCGAAATAGTAGAATGGTATAGAAACTTACGCTATAAAAATAACTGCTTGCATACAAAACTTGAACTCAAGCTTGGCGAAGAGAAGCCTAAATATCGAAATTCGTATCGCAAGTATGTACAAAGATATAATTGCATATATTTGGGATTTATCGATGTAGTTTCATCGGCTACAAAACAAATACAAATCAAGACAAACAGAGTCTATATTCTGGGTTCGCGTGTTCGGTGTTCGTTCCTAATAAAGATCAATCTAAGCAGACTCTCGTGCAATTGCGGATTCAAAAGTGTGACGATTGATTGAACTGTTTGATTGAAAATGTCGATCATTAGAAATTTTGGTTGCCTTGTTCCACATCAATGGCCCGAACAACTCCATTGGGCTGATCCTTGGAGTTTTATTACTCAACATATCACAGAAGCAGTGAGGCAAATTTATTTACGTTATTATTATAGTAATTTAAATGGATTTTCGCGAGAGATGATTTTTATCAATCAAATTGAAGTTCTAAAGAATCGAAATAATAGGAAAAAAGAAAACGATAGCTGCACAAATACGTTATCTACACAAATATACACATACACACAGAATGTATATGAATACATACAGACATGAAATGAAAGGTACTATTGTGCCAAAGAAATTTTTTCAATTTGGTGCGGATCTGACTTCCGGTTCCAGAATTACAGGGTAATGAGAGAAAAGTCTGCAAATTCAAAAGTTTGAAGTAGATGTAAAAGTGATCTAATTTTTTTTATTAGTAGTAAATTAATTCCTTCAGTTTACAGGTCTTGTAAGTTGAAAACCACACAAACTTACATCTGACATGCCGGTTCCCGGAATACGTTTGCAAAAGCATCGGAATTAGTGGTCAAAATGGAACTAGCTCAGTTTTTTTCGCGACTTCTCAACCGATTTCCTCAAATTTGAAATCAATGGATTATGATTCCATAGAACGTATTTGAATTTTACCCGGAGCCAACTTCCGGTTCTGGAATTATAGGGTTAAGTGTGTTTAAAATTGCAAATCGTCACATCAAGCGACAATGCACAAAGAGGGAAAAATTATTCTAAAATCGGCTCAAAACAATTTCAGTTTTTAGGATATGATAGTTGTTTGCTAATCGAACAAACTTCGGCTATACCAGCTCCCAGTTCCCGGTTCCGAACGTATCAGAAATAGTGATCGAAAACTTCAAAACGGCACTTGCTTGATTTTCTCAGAGATGGTTGAATCGATTATCGGAATTTTGGGCTCAAATGAAAGGGATTTAAGTCGCATAGAACGCTTTTGAATTTTCACCAGATCCGACTTCCGGTTCCAGAGCTATAGGTTAAAGTGTGTTTAAAATTGCAAACAGTCATTAAGTGCAACAATGCAAGAAAGGAAAAATTGTTCTAAAATCGGTTCAAAATTGTTTCCAATTGCAGATCATGATAGATTCCCAGTGCTCGGTTCCGGAAGTACTGGAAATAATGGCAAAAAAATATTAAAACGGAACTCTCTTCCTTTTCTTAGCGATGATTGCACCGATTTTCACAACCTTTGGCTCAAATAAAAGGGAATTGTGGTTCAATAAACTGCTATTTAAATTCATTCGGATCCGACTCGCGGCTCCGAGACTAGAAAGTTAAGTGTGTTGAAAATTTCAAACCGACACTAGGAGCAAATCTGGGAAATTTTGTCTTAAATTGGCGTAATGTTTTACAAATTGGAAAGTTTATGTAAGATTATACCAAATTCAACTTTCTAGTTTTTATTCATGTTTCAAATATATTTATTTGAAAGAATCTTCAAATGATAATAACGAAACTATAAATGTTATGAGAAAGGTATCACTTTTTCGGAGCTTTCCCTTCATATAAGTTGTTCCAGTATGTCTAAGCACGATTTGAAAATAACAATACGAGCTAAGTTTTTGAGTTAATCAACGCATCAAATTTTGATTTCATTGTTCTGTTTTCTATAATATTCAACTATAGTTCCAAGATCCATTTAATTCCAATGATTGCCAACGGCTTTGGATACTTTTATCCAGTCTTTTTCAAAAGTTGTAATGGAATTGCTTACCTTGACATGCTTCCATAAATATACCTTTGGTAGAGCCCAAAAAGATTATATTGGTCTGGCCTGGGACAGTTAATAAGTTCATTCCCTAGGAGGAATTCTATTCCGTTTGTTTTATACCAGGTTAACGTGTTCTTCGCGTAATGCACTGATGCCAAATTCTACTAATTTAGTGCTGGATCACGATGTTTTCGGATCATGGAAGGTAGGAGCCTCTGCAAGCATTCCGGACCGTTTGTATTCGCTGTCGCCGTATCATTTGTCCCAAATGGATTCGAAAACATTCTTCACTTTCAAATTGCTTGCCAAATCATTGCTTTTTGAACTAAATTTTTCAGAAGCAATCGACTTATGGACATCTTCAATACTTTGTCCTGCATGAATCGTATAGAACTGGTCACCCATTAAATGATGATTGGTCTTATAATCAAATTCACTTCGTTTTAGCTTTTTCTGATTCTTGGTTGTCCTGACTCCATTTCGTGTATTTGCTCGATCGACTCTCTGGGAGTTTTCCAGTATTCTGGCCACATTTCGTTTGGAAGCACTCTTAGGCAGACAGAACTATTTTTAGATGCCTAAAGAAATTGATAAGGGAAAGTTGTCTCGAAAAATGAAGAATAAAGAAGATTTTTTAATATGTATGTTGATTGAATGGATAGTTTAATAAAAAAACGTGAAACTGCGTTAAATTTTCTAAATCTCAGCCAATTCGTTCGAACGAAATCATCTTTTAATAATTGAAAAATGAATGTGATTTATTTCATACTCGACACACCAGAGAACCCATAACCTGCTCAGACTTACTAATTTGTTTTCTGTTTTCACCTTCGCATTCCATTGAAAAGATCCCTAGTTGGTCATATAAACACTAAACCGAAGATAAAAACAGCTTGTTTAGTAAGAAAATGTGTGGGCTTGATTGACGTCACCTCGTGAACACGTGTTTCCTTAAAATGCCATCACTTTCGCGTACGTACGACATAAATTATGCAGTTGATGACAAGATTTTAACACAATTTAAATCTGCAACGAGAAATGAACTGATGGGATACGATAGCATTACTGACGAACTGCCACTTGAAAAAAAATGGCGACATTACAGTCCTTATTTTTTTTGCACTCATCCTGCTTTAATTCCGGAACCAGAAGTCGGATTCAAATAAAACTTAGGAACTGATGAAAAATATTGGTGTTATAAATCTTCTAATAAACTACTACCCTAAATTGGAAAATGGGGAAAAATGAAACAATTAAAAAGGACGTCATATTTCTGAGTGTGAGGAAGATTGCTGCAATCAGCCTTCTTTCTAACATAATCTGAAGCCCCTTCATCGTCGATCCATGATTAGAAACAGCCATGAAAAATGTCTCGACCACGCCGAACTCATGTGAATCGTGTCAAGTTTGAGCACGAATCAGATATTAATTTCCACACCTGACCGGTAAGATAAAATGAAACACTGTACTGTAACGGTAAATGGACATTCAGTACACCTGTTTGCCGTACGGTTTAATATAGTGTCAAATTCCAAAAGTTTCCCGCATGCCGGACGATGCACTACGGGGAACATTTCGAATGACCAGCTTGAAACAGCATGTGAATTACGGTGATCAGTTCGGTTCTGCCTCGAACGAGTAATGGTTGTGGCTGTGCTTAACTGATAACCCTCATACGACAGGTGCTATTCGAAGAATCTGAAGCAGCTTTTAAGATTTTTTTTGTGTTGGTCAGCCAAGTGACAAAAGATATTTCGAATATTTGGATTATCAAGTTAATGAATTTTCACGCACGCTGGTATCAATGAGCTTGTGACATCAAAGGAGTATCAAATTAAATTCTACATCGAATCCCTATCCTCATACTTGCTGGTTTAAGTCCCTTTGAAGATATGGCTTTGAAATGTTCCTAGCGCCTTCTAATTCAGCAACGATGTAGACTGACATCCGGTTCAATCAGATTTGTAAAGAGAGCATGTTGGTTTTCGATGACAAGCGAATTGATAAGTAGCTGAGAGAGAAATTACTTGAATGTTAAAGTCAGAGCGAAAAAAATATAAATTCAGTAAATGGTACTGAAGGCTTGTCTAAAGTCAATTGGCACGCACAAAAAGGTCTGTAATTCGTGATTCAATCAATTTAAGATGTAACCAATAATGGACACGAGTCCCGGCCTGGAAGAATTCTTAGTGTCAGTAGAATCGTTGCACCAGCCATGTAATGGTTCTATACACAGAAAAAAGCTATGAATATTACAGGAGACATAATTCTGCAAACGATACTATTAATAACTACCTAAAATTTCAAATGACGCAATATTCTACTCGTACAGTGTGAACTGTATAAATTTATATACATTTTTTACCAGCCAAGTAGATGTGTGCTTCTGTGGTTTACTCCATTAACTGACATGCTTTGTGATCTAATGTTTCTCGGTTCATGACGCGCTGTTGCTGCTCTATCGATCTTTTGTTTTTTATTTCATTCGATTTCAGGCGAAATAATTTTCAAATCATAAAATTTTTCATGTTCTTGAATATAAATTTGAGTGGAATATGGCGCTCCATTTATGTGCAGCTTATAAGATGTAAAATCACAAGATTGTTTCTAATTGTGTACGCTAAGAATCGGTTGCGAAGTCTGCTCGAACAGAAGGTTAAATTCCACAAAAGGAATGTAATACCAAAGCTTTGCTTTGATAATGGTAACTTTTCAGTATATTTAATCCTTAATTTACGCGTCTTAAAAAAAATTCGATTAAATTTACGCGATAATCACGTGAAGAAAGGTTTTTGCATAATGGAAGAAATTCTAATTCATACATATATAAAACAATTAAAACATGCTTCAGTGAGTTGAATATTGTGAAATGTTCATTACTACATTTTTTAGTTTCTAAGAATCTCCAAAATGCAGGAAATCTCTGGGAAAAAGATACCATTATATAAACGCGTAGAATAAGAATTCTGTATGACTTTTGAGTACGGTATTTACTCGTAGTATTATATACATCAAATTAACTTACTGTGATAAGATCTGTAGATGTTCTTGAGCATACAAAACCTCCTAGGAACATAAGCCTTGATTGTAGTCCAGGCAATTTTTGTTGAGCTCTATGCTGAATGAAAGTTGTGACAGATGGAAACCGGAAAACGGAAATTAATGTAGGATTTCTACATTGAAAACACAAGGCAGTCCGGTTGAAAAGTTGCAAAATTGTTGAATTTGATCAAATCTACCGTGTCTTTAAACATTTCTGTGAGCCGAAATTATTGCTGGCAATAACGCAGAATGCGTCCTAGAGATACTTACGATCAGAAATTTCCTTGGAAGATTTTGAGCGCAGCTAGTGCAAATCTAGAACACTCGGATGGAAATATTGCCATAAAATAGAATTCCAACTAAGGAGTGTATCGAAAATAAGCTATCCACAAATTTTTCTTTCAAATTATGATAAAAAACGATACTTTATTCAAACTAAAAATTGATCCTCTATTGTACGAGGTTAAACTAGAGCATAATGAAAACCGGATGGAATTTAAGTAATTCCTTCACGAATTCTCGAACTTTTGATCGAACGCTCTTCATCAAGTTCCGGACAAGTGGTGCATCGCATTTTTTGGACGCCTGAGCCCAATTTTTTTTAACTCCTGCATGTTCCCAGCTGCCTTACCAGTCTTCTTGAAGACCCTCTTCACGATTGCCCAGTAACGTTCGATGGGTCGAAGCTGAGGGCAGTTTGGTGGATTGATATTTTCCTCAACGAAATTTATACCCTTTTCCGCAAACCAATTGAGAGTGGTTTTGGCATAGTGAGCCGACGATAAATCCGGCCAAAGCAGTGAAGGTGTACTATGCTTCTTATATAAAGGCAGCAATCTCTTTTGGAGACACTCAGATCGATAGATTTCTGCATTTATAGTTCCGGTAGTATAACAAAATGGTTGGCATCAAACCACAGGAACATATTGCTTACCATACCAGTAACTTTCGACCGAATTTCTCCACTTGAATCGACCTGTCCACATCGCTCACATCCTCCCCGACGATGACAGTAAAGTATTGTGGACCTGGAAGGGTTTTTGAGTCCTCCTTTACATAAGTCTCATCGTCCATCAAAACCCATACATCCGGGCGCTGCAAAGATGCGAATACAATTTCCGTGCCCTTGTTGCTGCTCGCTTCTTCTGTTCTACACTTTGTTTCGAGATTTTCTGCTTCTTGTAGATCGTCAGGTGATTTCGCTTCTTGATACGCTGGATCATTTCGACACTCATTCCTGCGTTTTTGGCCAAATCACGTATTGACATTAATTTTTTCTTCATGATTAGAGATACCACTTTCTGGTCTAGTTTCGGGTATGAAGAACCGGGTTTTCTGCCTTTTCCTGGTAGCTCATCCAAAGAATAGTGTTCCCTAAACATGACATGAGAAGATGACGGAAACCTACATCGGACTGAAAGCTGAAGCTAGGCGTATCGGACTGGCCATACTGGCCAAATACATGAGAGGAAGAGGCTCTAGAGAAGAATCACTACGCCTCCCACCACGAATATTGATAGACGGTGACGATATCGAGGTGGTTGACGAGTTTGTGTATCTGGGCTCACTGGTGACCGCCGACAGTGACACCAGCAGAGAAATACAGAGACGTATTTTGGCAGGGAATCGTACGTATTTTAGACTCATAAAAACCTTCCGATCGAGAAAAGTACGCCACCGCATGAAATTGACCATCTACAAAACGCTCATTATACCGGTTGTTCTCTATGGCCACGAGACCTGGACTTTGTTGACAGAGGACCAACGCGCCCTCAGTGTTTTCGAAAGAAAGGTACTGAGGACCATCTATGGCGGAGTGCAGATGGTAGACGGAACGTGGAGACGGCGTATGAATCACGAATTGCAATAGCTGCTAGGAGAACCACCCATCGTACGGACAGCTAAAATCGGACGTCTACAATGGGCTTGGCATGTCATGAGGATGTCGGACGACAGGCCAGTGAAAATGGTTCTTGAATCTAATCCAACTGGTACAAGAAGAAGAGGAGCGCAGCGAGCAAGGTAGATCGATCAAGTGGAGGGTGATCTCAGAAGCATCCGTGCCTTGAGTGGCTGGTGACTAGCAGCCATAGACCGAGTGATGTGGAGACGTATGCTTGATACAACAAAGGACACCCCAGGCTGTTAGGTAAGGTAAGTAAGACAATGCTGCGCTCCTGTTACTTCTATAAATCAAAATCATACTAAATAATAGGGTTTTATTCGGTTTAATGGATAATGAATATTCAGTATCGTAATATTATTGGAGACTCTTCTCTCTTTCGATTATCCCTTTAGCGATATTTCTGTGGCTGAAAATTTGTCATCAAATTTCGCTGACACAAAAACTCACTTGTGAACTTCGAGGTTCAGAGTTTTGTGGATGCTTGTTTCATGAATTAAAATCTCGGAAGGGATATTATCAGTCACTGGAAATTCTCTTGAACTGATATTTTCACGAGTAATAATGAAATGCTCTTTTTCTGATCATGATGCAAGGATAAATTGAAAAAAAGATTAGACGCATTTTTGTTAAATATCGTATAAAATAGCGTGAACTTTCATGTTTGAAAGTTTTTACATAAAACAAACGATGCTCTCTTACATTTGATCTGAATTAGTTTGTACAAACTATTTATCCGTTTTCATCTGAGCTCATTTATTCATTTCAACTTTCAAATCTTCAGTTAGAGTGGTATCTGCTCTGTTCGATGGCTCGATGGCTTTATGAACGATAAATGATAATACGAGATCTTGTTTTTAACAAATCGAGGCACATTTCACGTTCAATGGTTTCGTTAATAAGCAAAACTCGCAGTTCTTTAGCACTGAAAAGCCTCAATTAATTGAGGCTTCTATAGTACTAAAAAGTTACAGTTTGGTGTGGCGTTTGAGCGGACATGTTGATTGGTCCCTATTTTTTCCAAGAAGGTGATGGAGCAACAAAAACTGTTAATGGTGATCGTTATCGAGCCATGACAAATGTTTTTGTGATGTCCATTATTCGTGAAAAAGGTTTGAATGACTACTGGTTTCAACAGGACGGTGCAACATGCCATATAGCTCTACTAACAGTCGATTTGTTACGACCATTGTTCCCCGGATGAGTCATATCGAAAAACAATGATTTTTATCACCCGATTTGACACCACCAGTTTTTTTTGTGGGTCCATTTGAAATCCATGGTATACGCTGGTAAACCAAGAACCATAGCTCAACTCAAAGACAACCTACGACGCGAAATTGCCGCCATATCGACCGATACATTGGCCAAAACGATGGAAAACGCCGAAAAAAGGGCACATTTTGTACTTAAGGCCATTTACGCGATATCATTTTCAAAACATAGCTGTAACATATTTTCTTGTTCAGAACCAAATGCTTCTACTGTAAATGGCCCACCTTGTATGATGGCATTTATCCTTAAATTCAGTTTATGGTATGAAAAGACGAGCAATGCTCAGTGAATCACTTCATGTTAGTCCATTTAGCTAAGAAGAAGCATATCATGAAAGAGCCTTCATTCAAACAGACTTCAAAACAAAGTTCTGCTCAGCCTTCATGTATTTTGCATGGACTTTTACAGAAACGTTTTACTTTTCAGTCCAAATGATTCAGCCATAGATGTTTCATAACGAACTCCTTCAGGTGTTCGTTATGGAATACTTTGTGCAACTTTTTTCTACTAAAAATTTAGATGCAAGAGCAATAATTTTTGCATTTCTGTCACAATCCAAGGGGCGGTGACGACCGAAATGAGTCGCATTCTATTTTATGTCATGCCAATACGCTTTTAATCATCTGTACGTTTCTCTAACTTTACCGTAGAGCACCTCTCAAAAAGACAACGCATCACACCACACAACTCTGTCGGGACGGACTGGTTGATGAGTGGGGTCACTTTCTTTAATAACGTTGCTTTTGCAAGGGCGCCAAGGACCTAACAGCACCGTGCATTTCTTTGCAACTTTCTTCGCCATGATGATTTGTCGTACCAACTTTCCTTTTCGTTCTGTTCGAGCTAAATTGGATAATTTTCCCTTCCACTTATCTGAGTTACGTTTTCTAGTGGTTGAAAATTGGTGTGATGCATTAGGAATCTTTTTCTTCTGTCTTCACTGGAAGTGGCTCGGTCAGTCATATGCTTAAGGAAATGTGCGCAGGAACTGGAGATTTCACAGTCCATTCAGTAGAAATGAACCTCATTATGCATTAAGGTTTTTACTGAATTTAGTACAGTGTGGTGTTGGATTTTAGCAAACAATCAGCTATGGATTATTTATTAAGTATTATTCGATCTGATTGACTATGATGATAGAATAAATTTTCATGGTAAAATTGTTGTTGCACTCAGTATTTGCACGAAACTAGGCATATTAGCTCAGTGCCTAATCGCTCGTTTTGTTTGTATTTATTTAGTTTAAAATCTTCCTTAATTTTATGAGATATTTCCAGTTAACAAAAGCTCTGGATACAATTAGTTTGAAAATTCAAGTGAAAAATCAGAAGATTTAACCATTATTTTGGCATTATTTTGGACAAAGACACCAATACCCGGAATTTGGTCTTTCCAAGTAGTCGAAGAATACCAAATACCCGATACTAACACTTTTTTTCCTGATAACAAAGCCAAAATTTTGACGGAGTTTGTAAAATACGTAATTCTAAACAAATTTTCAACAGACAATTTTATTTGTCGTGAATACGACTTACTTTACTATGGGGCGTCTTTTCAAAATTTACCCTCTGAGAGAGCGATGAGTTTTTGATCGTGAATATCTCTTCTTGTGTCTAACGCATCAACATAATTCTTGCTACATGCAATCGGAAATATGATCATAATTTTATGACTAAATTTTCAATTGTATGACATATTCTTGAATAATTCAAAATTAAAATTTTCTGAAATGCTTGGTATCAACGAGTATCAAAGAGGAAAACTCATGACGCGTGTTTGCCTTTCTCGTATTTTGAAAGCTCATAGCTCAACATGATCTGTAGAACGATTTATATAGTCTAACTACCAATAGATTCGAAATTTTTCTACTTGAACATGTGTTGCAACAACAATGAAGTGTTTTAATAGTGAACTATTGAAAAACCTGTCTGATTTGACCCATGTCAGCATCAGCCAATCAGAACGCGTTCTGAGGAAGAGAACAAAATATCTGCTGCTGTACAACTGCATCGGTATAAAAGATTAACCTTCCCTTTTTTTCCATCATTCTCTGAGCTACTGTTGTCCAAGCAAGACATATGGGAGAGCAACATCAAACACCTCAAGCTTTTGGAATGAAGCGAGCGTCGTCGCAGCCGGGCACACAGTAAAACCACACCAAAAGCCTCCCGGTGGAAGTTGTCAGTCGTCATGGGAGCGCTGTTCAATTAAGTTGTCCGTTATTTGAAACGAAATTCATTGTGAGTTACAAATGCACTTACTGATTTCGCCCGAAATGGATTGTTTCATCTTCATGGAAATATGAAGATGGCACTTTTCAGTCCCATAGATCATCATTAGAAATAATTTAATTTTCTCTATTTCCTACCAAAAGGATCAGAATCTTCAAAATGAAAGTTGAGCAAGTTTGCGCCTTAACTAACACATTCAAATACTATGGCATCACTCCACTCAATGCGAAAATGAAAGTATTGATGTAGAACAAATTTTTATAATAGTATGAGTGTCGTTTCAAAATATGCCGTGCGAAACAGGGTTGCCATATATACAGATTAGCCTGTATTTTATTTCTCATGAAACATACAGATTGAAATGCTGCGAAAGCAAATAATTTCTTAACACCGCTGAAAATCCACATTTGTTTATAAAGTATTTTTCCAAATATACTTCATGTTTCTATGCGGATTCTCGTAAAAATACTCCGATGTTAGTTGTGTGGGATTTCAATATTGATGCATCAAAACAAGATAATATAAAATTAATTGATTTCATGAGCAAGTATGTAAAGTTGAATATGCAATCAGCTTCTTTACAAGATATTAAGCACATGTATTGATATCGTATCTGCTAAAAATATCAATGTAGAAAGCCGTGGAAAGATTTCATACTTTTTATATAATAGACCTATTGTATCATTGATTAACCTACCGAAATAATGTTTTCTTCATTGGAAAATTATTATCGGTTGTGAACGCTATATCTACGCCACCAATATTACTATCTCATCCACTGACAACAGGTCAGCTTGGTAATAGATGATGGAAGTTAGTAGCATCCATCAGAATTCGAATTCAACTCGTCACTTTCCAACACGAAAAAGGCTCTTTTCAGAACCACCATTATTTTATTATAAAAAGTGTGTCAGAATGTGTTTTTTACAAGGTGAAATGCATTTACGCACAGAGTGTGGGACTCTCCACAGGACTACCACTGTATAATTGGAACTACCCACTAAAACACCTTGGTTCTCCAACCCTACCTCCCCGGAACTACCATTAGGTATTACTTCGGGGTGGAAGGCTATCGGTGCTCAAAGCACCCATTCCTTCATGGACGTCTGCGTCGTTCTCTCTTACTTTTGGGCCATATATCTCTCGATTTCGAGCTACTCGTTTCGCTACAGGGGATCGACCAGGAGGATGTCGAGGTCGGCCCGGCGATTCCGGTTGGAGTTTAGCTTCCGGTTCGCTGACGCCTCAACGACCCAGGGCTGGTCTACGTCACGAACGACTCAGCTAATCCCCGGCGATGAATCTATCCTACACCGACGGAAAAGTTCCCCGACGATGGAAGTTTCCTCGGGATCGACGCTCCCGAAATCTGTGAACAGTTCGAACGGCAGGATGCCTGAGTCGGTCCAGTTATTCCGGTTGGAGGATGACTTCCGGTTCACTGGCGCCCCGACGATCCATATTAGAGTTACGTCGTAATCTACTCATCTAATCCCCGTCGAAGGATCTAGACTACGCCGACGGAGAGCTCCCCGACGAAAGAGTTTCTCCCGACACCGAATCTCGTGTTTTGCCACACGGGACAGTCGAATCAGTACCGAGGTCGGTCCTGTAATTGCGGTTGGAGCGTAGCTTCCGGTTCACTGGCGCCCTGACGACTCAACTTCGATGCTGTGGATTCTACTCGGCTAGTCCCCGGCGTAGGATCTATCCTACAACGGCAAAGAATTCCCCGGCGATGGAAGTTCTCCCGTAACCATTGCTTCCGAAAGGATCGATCGGCAGGATGCCTGGGTCGCTCCAATGACTCCGGTTGGAGGATGGCTTCCGGTTCACTGGCGCTCCGACGATACATACCGGAGCTACGTCGCAATCTACTGGTCTAATCCCCGGCGAAAGATTTAGACTACACCGATGGAGAGCTCCCCGACAACGGAAAAAACTCCCGAGCCGACGCTTGTTCGCTGATCCCTCTTTAGCGGTCGCGGCTGCCTGTTGTTCTGCGCTCCAATTCCGCTGCAATATACCCGCGATCTGGGATGTCGCGGTCGACACTGCGTTCCAGTTCTCCTCGCTGTAATACATCCTCTGGACTAGGTTCTCTGGTGTAGTTTCTCTGCCACATACATCCAGTAGACCATTCCTTTGTGTCGCAAAGCGGGGACAGGCAAACAGGACGTGTTTTGCCGTCTCAAGCTCATTTGGGTATCCAGGGCAAGCAGGAGATGCCGCGTGGCCGGACCTATGGAGGTACCACATAAAACAACCGTGACCTGGGAGGAACTGCTTTAGGCCAACGTTTACTTCGCCGTGGGGTCTGTCGATCCATCCGGAGACTCTTGGAATGAGCCGATGTGTCCACCTGTCCTTCACAGTTCTAAAAATTCTTGTGATTTTACATCTTATCAGATGCACATAAATGGAGCGTCATATTTTACACAAATTTACATTCAAGAAGATGAAAAATTGTGTGATTTAAAAATTACATGGATTTAAAACGAATGGAATAAAAATCAAAAGATGGATAACACCAACGCGACCTGAACCGAAAAACATTAGATCACAAAGCACACCAGTTAGTCAACTGAGCCACAGAAGCACATATCTGCTTGGCTGGCAAATCGTGCATATAAATTCATACAGTCTCACTTGCTAGCCGAGTGCAAATTACACTCGGAACCAGTAAATTTCTGTACGAATGGAATATTGCATGATTTGAGAAGTTATGTAGTTATGAATTGTATCGTTTTTAACAGATCGGCTGAAAAGTTCGTATCGTTTCTATGAGAGGGCGCCACTAGAATTAAATCCACACCATTTTCAGTTAGTACCAACCTTCAAAAGATACGTGTATAAATTTGACAGCTGTCTGATTATTAGTTTGTGAGATATTGCATTTTGAGTGAAGCTACTTTTGTTATTGTGAAAAAAATGGAAAAAAGGAATTTCGTGTGTTGATGAAACACTACTTTTTGATGAAAAAAAGTGCCGCCGATACCAAAAAATGGCTTGATGAGTGTTATCCAGACTCTACACCGGGCGGAGCAACAATTCGTAAGTGGTTTGCAAAATTTCGTACTGGTCATATGAGCACCGAAGACGATGAACGCAGTGGACGTCCAAAAGAGGCTGTTACCGATGAAAACGTGAAAAAAATCCACAAAATGATTTTCAATGACCGTAAAGTGAAGTTGATCGAGATAGCTGACACCCTAAAGATATCAAAGGAACGTGTTGGTCATATTATTCACGAATATTTGGATATGAGAAAGCTTTGTGCAAAATGGGTGCCGCGTGAGCTCATAATCGATCAAAAACAACAACGAAAAACCATGCTGAAATTGAACGAATTGGGCTTCGAATTGCTCCCTCATCCACCGTATTCTCCAGATTTGGCCCCCAGTGGCTTTTTCCTGTTCTCAGACCTCAAGAGAATGCTCGCTGGTAAAAAATTTAGAAGCAATGAAGAGGTAATCGCTGAAACTGAGGCCTATTTTGAGGCAAAGGACAAATCGTACTACAAAAATGGTATCGAAAAGTTGGAAGATCGCTATAATCGCTGTATCGCCTCTGATGGCAATTATGTTGAATAATAAAAACGAATTTTGGCTAAAAAATGTGTGTTTCTATTAAACGAACTTTTCAGCCGAACTGTTAGAATTATGTCACCTGTAAAATTCATAATTTCTTTCTGTGTTGGTTGAGCTGTTCCATTTCCTTTGCCACTGACGTAGGGAGGCTGCGTTGGCAATCCTACGGGCGTTCCTGTCCCTCCGCGTAACGTAGCACTCAGCGTCCTCCTTGATGAGCAGTCCAATAGGCATCATGCACGCCACCACACAGGCTGCAGCGCCAGATACCGTACGGTACGCACTGATCACGCGAAGACAATAACATTTGGAGCCATTAGAATGGCTGGTTTTGTATAATGTTCCCCATCGTTGTTCACTTTTCGTTTTCTTTTCCTCCAATGCAAAAGACCAGCAGCTGGATGACCCAATCGCTCTTGTTTGAAGCGAAACTCACATTGCAAATGTCGTAAGCACCAGTTGTATAATGCCGGGTGTAGTTCCACTGTGTTGGCGTAGATGGCAGCCTGCGCACCCGATGCGTCTCCGTTCATAGATTACCATAGACTGAAGCTAGCAGACATGCAACAGGGTCTATTTATAGATTTTGATTTTGATGTATCATATTTGGAGCTATTTTTCACTATTTAAACAATGTTTTCGACTTATACGTGGTATTAAGAATAATCTTACGTCTTTTTCCATTCGTTTCGTGAAAGAATTGGGGAAAATACTCGAACAGGGAAAAATTTATTAAAGAAACAAATCTGGAGTAATTTCGTTACACTTTTTTGTTGTGAATTTTGGAAAATGTACCCAGGTGAGCATAGTTAAAAAGGACGTAGTCCTACGTCAAAAACTATTTTTACGCGATTAGTATCGCGTCATTTCAAAAATAAATAATTCGAAGGCAACTGCTTTGAATAAAATATCTTCTAACGGGTGGAAACTACAATTTTGGAATTTCTTTCTCAAGCTGTCAAAAAAAGACAAACATACTTGGAGAAGATCTGATTTATTGAAATTAAAGATACATTGTTCATTGTTGAAAAAAAATTAGTGACTATTTGAAAACGGTCCGTAATCGGAAGTTCGGCGAAGCTTCTGTATGATGTCGGAACAGGAGCGTTGTACGACCTTCATGTCAAATTTGCGAATGCATCTCTTGATTCTACCAATGAACTGTTAGCAATTTGTGGCTCTCCTGTTATTTTTGTACACCAAGGAGCTCAAAACCCCGAAGAAATTGGGCGACACTGAGGTAGATTTATCGGGTTGTGGTTTTTGGGTACAAATGGGATCGAATGGGTATTCAGGAACGATTGTGTTTTTTGGCGCAATGCGA
This sequence comes from Malaya genurostris, assembly GCF_030247185.1. Taxonomy (NCBI): domain Eukaryota; kingdom Metazoa; phylum Arthropoda; class Insecta; order Diptera; family Culicidae; genus Malaya; species Malaya genurostris. Next base: position 261,758,393 of record NC_080571.1, read on the forward strand.
TGACGCTTTATCCGGCCAAAACACATATTGTCCATCTGATGATGTTTTTAAAAAAAACGTTATCAAAACTTTCTACAAACATTCGTTCTGGTACACATCTTGATTGATTGCCAACCCGGATGGCTTGAACCATGGCTTAGAAATGGCTTTCTCGGAAATGACAATGTACAGCATCACTTTCTGTTCAAACTTATGTTTAAACTAACATTTTATGTTCGGATGTACAGTCGAACTATCCGTTGAATAGTATCGATCGTTTGCGGGAATCTGCGTCTTCGAAAGAGGGAAGTAACTTTCGTCGTCCAAAACAAAACTTTATCCGGAAAATTTTTTAATCAACCAGCGTCATTGGGAATTCAGCGTTGAAATCTGTGCGTCAGTATATCCCGGGGCTCGTGTCTTCTTTCGGTACTTTATTCCGAGTCTTTTCAATGTTTGCAGATGTACTGGTGAGAACAGTTGAACTTTTTTGCGGCATCCCTTTGACTCAGTGAATCCTTGTTGTTGAAGGCACGAGAAAGAGAACGAAGCCCTTTTGCGTCCATAATTTCGACTGGTCTTCCACTACTTTCCTTACGAGCAGTTGTTGCCCGAGCAAAGTCAAACATCAAAACGAGAGCAAATCGAAATCTTATTATGATAGCAACATCACATTGAAATCTTAATTTGATCTCAGCTCATCAATTTTTCAATTGATATCATATTATGTTATCATTTTGCTGTTACTTTTAGAAAAAAAACTTGGGAGGCAAATATTTTGGGAAACTCCAAAAATGATTATTCAAAAGCAACAACTTAATAACTGCATCAAAATAGGACTAATTCCATTAGGCGATACAAAAATGCAAAAATAAATTTTAATGGAATAATTATTCCTTTAATTCTATGTTGCGTTTTTCAAAAATGCTTCGTGTGGCAGTTGTCCGGAACCTAACCATGATCAAGGATAAAATTTTTCTCAACACTTTTGCAGCTTTCACACCAATAATCCTCTATATTTTTACTTGCGAGATTATTGTTTTAGCATCACATATCTGGAGGACATTGGATAGGTTGACGATCATTGGTGCCACGTCTATCTGAAGCTAGTTCATCTTTTTTAGCGATCTCCTGGCATACTGGGCCTTCACCAGATCCGGCCAAAAGGCTTCATTCTTTTTCGAGAACGAATAGCGGCTTGGGCATTCTCATCTCGCTGATCGTCAGCCACAGAAAGACCTTCGTCAGGAACTTGATATGAATATCAGATTCTCTAACAGTTTTCGCGTTTAGTAAAAAAAAGATGTTGAATGTTCTGACTATTATTTTCGGTTGATGTTTTGACCGTTATTGTCTGTGGTTCAGAATTCGAGTATCGGTATTGCCAAAGTGATTGTTTTTTCGTGCATCAACTAACAAGTTTTTTGAACAATACGCTCTTCTTTATATCATACTAGCCGAATTACCCGGCGTTGCTCGGGAATGTTTCGTAAATACAAGGCCGCAAAAACAATTTTAGGAATTGTTCTGACCATTGAAATACTCAGAGCGTAGTGAAACACAACCTATTTCCACGTAATCACTTAGTTGCTAGAAATATGCAGTACTAGTCAAGAAGTATAATTTTTTCATAAAATACGATCAATTCACTATATACTTCCCATGTTTGAGGCACTTGCTACACTCCTTCCTTGAAATAACCCTTTAATCTATTTTGATGTGAAGGTAGTATCTGTATTAATCAAGAAGTATCGTTTCTCGTCCAATGAATTTTACATTAAACTCCTCTTTTGTTAGTGAACTTGCAACAGCTCTCTGCCCTCTGAGTAGTGTAAAAAGTATCTGTGCTCTTTAAAAAAATAGAGGGGGGGGGGAATGAAAATTGATTTTCCAGACTCTTTTCGCCTAGTCTATATCCTCCGGCTTCCCTCGTTTGTCGTCAAATAAGATAAATTTAACAATAAACCTCTTTTTAGAGGCACTTGCTACAAACTCCAACCTTTTATTCACCTGTGCAATGAATATCTGATCTCGACAAGAAAAAATAATTTTATTACCACCTCTGAATTGCAAAAAGTACCTCTGCCAAGTTTGGTGATAATTTACTGAGTTGTTATGGAATTATTCCGATATTTACAAACAATTGAACTGAGAGCTTCTTCAACAGACACTTGCTATCTTTTCACGCGTATAAATATTCTTACGATCATCTCTTAGTTGTAATAAATATCTGTGTCTGTCGAGAAAAAATTCGATTTCGTAAAACTCGAAACATTTTGACTCAAATTCCCCCTGTTAGCAAACACTTACTGCAACCACCACCTCTCCCACCCCCTCCTCATTAAAATATCTCCTATAAGAACCTATGAAGAGCAAGAATTACATGTGCCAAGAAAGTTAATAATCTATTGAGTTGTTTTGGAGTTATGTTCGATCATATATACAATTTATCCTTTGCATGTTTGAGTTTAATCTCCTGTTAAAGACCCTAGCTAGGCCTCCTACCCCATAAAAATACACTTATGACCATCTCTGAAGAGCAAGAAGTATCTGTGCTAAATTTGATAGCAATCCGTTCAGTAGTTTCGGAGTTATAACATTAAAAACATTACATCCCCCTTTTCGAAGGCACTTGCTGCAATCACCCCTCGTCAATTCTAAGGTATGCAAAATGTTTCTATGATCTTCAAAACGTGTCGATTCTCGTCAAGTTATGTGATTTTTTTCATAACAACACAAACCTCCCCCCCCCCCCCCTCCCATCCCTTCTTTTTGACCCAACCCATCAAAAACATCTCTAAACAGTTTGAACATTTGATTGCATTTTAGACGACGTTATAAATCATCATTTTTTGCGACGTTATAAATCATCATGTTTCAGAGATATAGCGTAATATGTCTTCTATCAGAAACTTTCGAGCGCTGTAGGAGCGCTTGGCGAATAAATTCCTAACTAACATATTTTTCATAATGTAGACCTTGACATCCCGCACACCTTTCCTCAGAAAAAAAAGCTTTGAAGATTTCAGGTTCTGAGCTAGATCATATTTTAGCACACTAGCTCCATATAGTACAGAGATTTTGCATTAATATTTGCAAAACTTAGAAAACTAGTTTGAAAACCCTATTCTCAAAATAATTCGCATAATGATCCCGAATTTAAGTCTACACAAGAATTAAAAAATTGCTAAATCACTGTAATGCTGTCTGTGAGCAGAAGTGAGATACTCGTTAATTGACCCAATTAGTCGAAATAAGTAAAATATTTTTTTGGAATCGAAATAACATATGATCTGAGATTGCTTATTGTCAGATTCCTAATTCACGTTTCTAGTAAGCCTTTGCTGTAAAAGACTTCACTCTAAAGCGCTCGCCCTCCTAAGCCTAGAAATTCGTATTTCAAAGTGATTACATACTCGAGTAGAGTGAGATCAAATAAATAACTCAATTTGTTATTATGATGTTCACATGCTACAGTTTCTGGATACGAGAAAGACAAAGAGCACATTTTCATACCTATCAAATAGCCGCACTTCCATTCACGATGGTCGGCTAAAACTACCTGTATACAGCTTTGTGAATCAACACTGCTTGTCATATGATCGAAAATTCTCCACCTACTCACAGCTTAACGTCACAGTCCATAGCATTCGCAGAGAGTTCGGAATCCAAATCACCTAGGTTCGAAACCCAATTCTCTCTGTGTGGGAGGTGTTGGTGCTTTGACGCTTTTTTTATTGTTGCAAGTAATATCGCCTAAAGGTATACTATCCCGGGTCTTTTGCCCAATCTATTTTTAGCTTATGCTCGCGACTTGTTTGTTTTCAGTAATGTCTTTTTAAAGCAAATCAATAACTGATTATGCATTCCAGTTTTGTTTTCGTTGTTTGATAATAATTTCAAATTGAAAACTAGTTTTGCTATCAACAAGAAAAAATCTATATCTTATTTAGATTTCAGTTTGCTTTCGCTGTTAGCAAAAATAGTTTTCTTTTTGCTATCATCGGGATATCTTTTTGCTTTCGATTTTGATGTTTTGCCACTTAAAACGACCAAAACAACAGCAAATTGAGTAATCGTTAAATGCGAACATCACAACATCAAAATGAGTTATCTATTTGATCTCACACTTTGCTCGGGTGGGCATCTTAGGATATTGTAAACTGTCGAAGCCGCAACATTTTTGCTTTAAAAATGTTGTACCGTATACTATTTGCCGACATTTCAGTGCAGTTCATAGAACTGTACAATGCGCTCGTGAAATACTTCTTGTTTAGACGGCATTTTGAGCAAAACTGAGCAAGCATGAACAAAACAGAAAATACTAGCAGAAAGATTAGAAAGAGTACTAACACATACACACTCTTAGTTCTTTCTGAGCTCGTTTGTTGTTGAGCATACAGGCCTCGAAAAAATTCCAAAATTTTAGTTGCCACCCGTTACTTGAACTTGAACAACTCGGGCAGTTTAGATATTGAAAGGTTTCATACCGACAAGTTTAATTGGATATCTTCTCGAGTTGAGCACATGCCGTAAAATTTGCCCCGAAGATGATCTAGCTTATATCATTTCAATTCAATGTCCAATATTCATGCTTCACCGGTTTTATGTTAGTGGAATTGTCTCTCAAGGGATTCATTAGAAAGCGTGATGTTCCACTAAGCAGAATTCTGTACACCATATCGGAGTAAATTCCCTACTGGTGTACTGACTGTCTCATTTCTGTCGGTGCTTTCGAGCGTGCATTGCCATCTTCTTCTTCTGTTTCGTCTTCTTTATATTTATCTACATCTCACTTACTTAATCCCAGTGGCCTTCTCGCGTCACGAACCCTATCGTTGAAAGCCGAAAAAATGGCACAACCAGCCGGAGACAGACAACCATTAAAAGCGGATAATTGCTCCGGCTGCTCGGCCATCCATGGAAGTTGACCATCAATGTTAACTTCCCTCTCTGAGCAGCCTAGATAGCCGTGTAGTGTCGGTAGCGGTTTCCCAACTGCTAAGAATAACGCTACGGTCCACCTGTACCGGTGGTATAAGTCCACCAAACAGGTAAGCCGTGTGGCATCCGGCGGAATTATTTTTTACCAAGAATTGATCCACTGGTTTCCTATTCCATGTCGTAAAAGGCCACAAAAATAGGAACTCCTAAGTCAAGGTGTATTTCCGTGCCGATGGCTGAATGGCTGCAGGAGGTTAAACATTGCAGTCGTGAACGGAATATCTTGGGTTTTTCCCGGGAAAAGAGAGGCTTTTGGAAAATCATGGGGACTCAAACCCAGATATATTCATTGGATCTACACAACTATCGTTAGACCAATTTTAGCATATGGATGTCTTGTATGGGGGCAGAAAGGAGAAGTCGCGACAGTTCAGTCAAAGCTAAATCATCTCCAAAGGATGGTCCTAATGGCGATGACAGGAGCATTCACGACAACTCCTACTGCTGCTCTAGAGGCGCTACTGTGCATTAAACCACTACATGTGTTCCTAAAACAAGAAGCATTATCTTGTGCATACCGTCTTAGGGTTACAGGGCTTTGGAACAGTAACCCATTAGAATATGCTACCAGTCACACTCGCTTGTGGTCTCAAATGGTTCCGTGGGATGAGTATTTACTCGCTCCTAGTGACCTAACTCTCACATGCAGTTTTCCTTTTAAAACATTCAATGTGAGCTATCCTCTTCGTTAGGAATGATTGTCTGGTTGTCTGGAACGACAACTTGATGAACACATAGTTTGTTTTACGGACGGTTCTCTGTTGAATGGTCGTGCTGGTGCTGGTATCTACTGTCGTGAAATAGGCTGGAGCAGTCTCATTCACTTGGTAGATACTGTACTGTGTTCCAAGCAGAAATCTACGCAATTCTGTGTGGAGTACAATCGGCACTTCAGCAGAGGATCTGTGGTAAACGTATTTATTTTTGTTCCGACAGTCAGGCAGCCTTAAAAGCACTCAGTTCGAATGACTCACGGTCGAATCTAGTGATCGCATGTCGAACTCAAATTGAAGACCTCAGCATTTCAAATGCTGTTTACTTCTTATGGGTACCCGGCCATTCTGGTATTACTGGAAATGAATGGGCTGATGAGTTGGCTAGAGCTGGTGCAACGAATGATTTCGTTGGTCCTGAACCAGCTTTACCACTTTCAACTAGTTGGATAAAGCACAAGATACGTTCTTGGGCTGCATCCAAACATGCCAGCTACTGGCGCAGCTTGCAAACTTGCGCTCAGACAAAAGCATTTCTACCAGATTTAGATCTGAAAATGTCAAAGTGTCTACTGCATTTCTCCAAGTATCATTGATGTGTTCTGGTCAGAGCTCTGACTGGACATTGCAAACTCAATTATCACATGGCTACTATTCAACGTGCTGAGTATTATTCGTGTGATTTGTGTGAATGCGATTATGGTACTTCATATCATCTGATATGTAACTGTCCCGCATTGACGCAACTACGTATCCGGGTTTTTGGTTCTCCATACATGGTTGAGTCTGTGTATGCGGAGCTAAAATTGAAGGATATTCTCTCGTTTCTCACCCAATGTGGTAAGGAGCTATAGTCAGAAGGGTTCATCGTTCTTCCTGGAGTGAATGAATCCCTTCTGTATTCACCTTAAATAGGGTTTGGCAGATTGTTTGGCATCCTCTGGGGGGTACCGAATTTACTTCTGCTCGTAGTCGTTCTGCATTCTTCCGGGAGTGCAGAATGGTGTCGCTTTTGTAAGATCTCTAAATCCTCTCGGGGGTTGGAGGTTTTATTAACAGCAGACTGTTCGGGACCTCGTAGAGGTTCAGAATTTCCTTCTGCTTCCACTAAATGTGATCCTCAGCAGATTGTTCAGCATCCCTTAGGGGTGCAGAATTTACTTCTGCTTTTATGTGTTTTTGTGTCGTCAATTTTTCCCATCCTCCTAGTCCAACCCTTACCATTTCCTTTCAATCCTTCCCTCTTATATATCGGGAAAATGATGTTAAAAACAAATTGATGGCAAGGCACAAATCTCCAAATATCAAGGGGAACGTGCCATTTGAGCCAATTTGTTCTGATTCCTGATACTTAATCCCAGTGGCCTTCTCGCGTCACGAACCCTATCGTTGAAAGCCGAAAAAATGGCACAACCAGCCGGAGACAGACAACCATTAAAAGCGGATAATAGCGCAAAGTTAAACAAAGGATTTGCAACTTTTGCATTATGATTATTGTTATGCAGCACCGTTATTCCTTGCTTGCCCTTGTACTGCAAATGTTGATCAAGAATCGTCTGCCGAGGACGAAGGGACTGATCTCAATTCGTACGGTACCAGCATGGTGGAAACTTTTACAGGTTTACGGGGCTCGAGATTTGGTGCCAAGTGATAAAAGTAAATTGTTACAATGAGTACCTTCAACTGTCGACTGCTGAAAGGAGGCTCCCTGACAGTCTTTGTTTAGCTTTTGTGGAGCGAAATGGAGCATACAGGACACATATATGAGTTTTAATGTTTTAGTTGTGAGTTCATTTAGACTAACATGCACAATTGTGAGATACAAAGCATCGTTGATTGAATGATGACCAGCAGAGGATAATCCCTTGATTTCTACACCATTCTGACAGTTTCGTCTCCGTTCGCCAACTAATACATCTGTCGTTTGAGTTGTTGTGTCCTATTGATTATTCCAGTTAGAGCATAACCAGATTATCACTTCCTATTGCATCATTTCGTTTCAACGTCCTAGACAACATTGCTGGCGAAGAGAAGACGCTCGGAGCGCCCAATACAGTTATGCTTCGGATTTACCAATCAAGAAAATAATTGCTTTTTGCACGCTCCCATTACTTACTCCATCAATCATTCGATTCAGAGTGCGGTTGTGTCTCCTTTTTTTTCTCTCTGTTCATACTCGGATTAGGAATCCAGCAGGCATTTTCTTTCTACGATGAGAACCGATTAGATTTTCGTTCGATGGATAACTTTTCGTGTGAAGTCTATGGGCCAGGTAGAAATCCTACGGAGTAATGTTGGTAATGTTGGAGTTGGTATCGATAACACGATCTCGGGGAACGTCATAGTCCAGTGAAGATGTGTCATCAAAAAGGAAAATACGTTTTCTTGTTTGAACCGTGTACTGCTGGAAAACAAACGTGACTTGAATGAAGGGTGTTTTTTTTCGTTCCTTCCAATTCGATGGCGGAACACCATAAATCATATACAGGAGAAGCGTGTGATGTTAAAAAGTTCAAAAAGTGAACCAGATGCAAACAGTTGGTCAAGTTACAGCCCTGGCGTGAGACATTCGCACCCTTTCGCAACTTGGCGTCCCTACTTCGTACACAGGAACTTGAACGGAAAATGGTTCCTTTCAATCAACGCAAACAAGAAACGAGCTAATCGGCTTCTATTGTACATACATATGAATGCCGGCTAGCAGTACTACTGCTGCTGCTGCTGCAGCTATTAAGGCTAGAGCAATGCGGAACTACTCGGATTCTTCATGCTGGTGACGCTCATTCACCAGTGATTGGGAGTCACGTCAGGCCGAATAAATCGAAATCCAATAAAGCAAATTGGCATTAAATGTCGCCCGGTTTGACAGATGCTGAGCTGCCGGCAATGGGTGCATTTCTCGATGCATTGTTCGCACTAACGATGCTGGCGCAGGCAGTAGAGATAACAGCGAGTGTGTAAAAATGGTGTTTGCCTAAAAAAAAAACAGTTACATTGGAAAGTTTGCGTTGACTACTGTTGATATTTTTGTTTCGTTTCGAATTTTGAAAACGCAAATTTCGAAGGGGCTGGGATCTACTAGAACATTGGTAGTACCTATCATATTTCTCCGGACAGTACCAGCCTAGATGCCGTGTGGAATCCGGCGAAAAAAAAAACATAACCGAGCATAGGTCCACTTGGTTTCTGCTTACATGTCGTAAAAGATAACGTTTCACATCTGATTACTTTATTTTACTAAATTATGTCTTCCTTCAATTTCATTCAACTTATCAATTTCCGGTTAGCTACTGAGAAAAGTTTTATTTGTTTTTTTTCTTCCATGTTATTGCTTGTCTTTCACGATTATAAATTGAATGATAAAAATCAACTACTGCGAAGATCCGTTTAAATTACATTGTTAATAACAGAGATAACATAGATACTTGTTTGTTTGATAAATTAATGGTTTTTTCTCGGTAGCCGACTGCCTGGATCAACCAATAAAACAAATTAATCGTTTTTCGCGGTAAATAATAAAGTGGAAATAATAAACAACCAAGACACACGTGAAATCTGTTGACCTTTATTTGGTGATTTAAAATGTTATAATTTATCGAATATGTTAATACAATGAATAAACTATATTGTCAAAATCCTATTCACTCTTTTGTAGCAGGCAGTTCCATTTAGAAAACTCTTCTTAATCCAACTAGTGGTGTGATAATGCCTTTCTCTGTCTTCAACACAGTCTCATGATCTTCTTAAGCATTTTATAAAATAATTGCTGACACTAATTTGGTATCGTTTTTGACACCAATTAGTTCAGATTAATTCGAGTAGCTCACAAAAGCATGCTTCAGTGTTTATGTCACATACTCGGTATCAATTCTCAAACCAAGCGCTTGACATTTGCGTTGACTATTTGTATGAGAAGAGAGGTGCTAATCTAAAAAAACTGTTTTAATCCACCTAGTGGTGTAATGATGCCTTTCTCATATCAATCATACTATCATATAAAATACTGTGGTATTCTTCAAAAATATTTTCTTCGAGTCGAGAATAACCGAAATCGGTTTGTTTGACCGTCTACTCATGAAAACTATCAATTGAAGAAGATTTGAGGTCGATTTAGAAAACTTTTTACGGTTTTTCGCCCTTTTCAGTGATGATATAAAATTTTTAACACACTTTACCATATATTTCCGGATCCGGATGAAATTCAGGAACTACGTATGGGACCACAGGACCTTTCATTTGAACCTAAGTTTGTGAAAATCGGTTCCGCCATCTATGAGAAAAGTAAAAACACATATTTTCATTTTTTGCGCATTTTACCCCATAACTCCTGAACCGGAAATCGGATACAAATAATATTCAGGAATTTTGTATGGGACCACAAAACCTTTCATTTGAATCTAAGTTTGTGAAAATCGGTTCAGCCATCTTCGAGAAAAGTTGGTGCAAAAAAACGTCTTGAAAAAAAATGTTTTTTGATCGGTACCTGGGACTTAGAAAAAATCTCGAAATTCCCAGAAAATCGTTATTAAAATAACAACTATTTTTCGAGATAACACTAAATCTCGACGTTTCATGCAATTTTAAGACATTTGGCATCAACAAGAAAAAATTCAAACCTTAACCGCCGGGCAGCACCCCTAACTCATGTCCGATTTAGCTCAAATTTTGCATGGGGACGTTTTTCGAGGTGCTTAAACTTTCGAGCGCTTTACGAAATTAGAGGTGGCCCCAAAATATTGGCACTCTTATATATGGTGCATTCCATGCAAAATCAGCCACCTTTAGCTTTCAAATAAGCGATTCCATAAAACAACCTTTAAAGTTAATATAATGAAAAAAGTTAAAAATAATTAAACAAATAAAAAAATTTCAAACTTGGGCCTAATTTTTTTTGTTTTTTAGTTGAAAAAAGATGCCTTAGGGGTTTAACTCAATCTTTGCAAAGTTTCAGAGTGGAAAGATTAATACTTGCGAAGCAGTGAATTGTTCAATCATGACCCGCACGCACGGAGCGTACCGCAGCGCAACTCGCTCGAATATGGGCTTAACTAGTCGGCACATGCCGCGCAGCTGATCGAATTCTAACTTTGACAGTTTATTGTTAGCAACGTTTCAGTTAAGATCGTAAAACGTGTGAAAAAGAGTTCAAAAATCAAAAACATTCGTTTCGTTCAGTTTCTTCTTCTCTTCTTGAGAAACCGTTTTTTTGCAAGCAAATGATGTTTTGTGTGCACCGTGTAAAATTGTTTGACTTTAATTTTTATTTCAGGGAAAATTGATTTTCTGTAAAATATTATTCATGATGTCTTTATATACATCAAAAGTTTGATGTTTTTATTTTTTGTTCCCATAATCGCAAAAATCATATCGCAATAAGATTTTTTTTCACGAGATTCCCTACATTCCTAACAAAATATTTTGATGTGTTCATCGTATGCGCTGTCTTACGAATATTCCAGTTTTTTTGGCAAAACTATCTGGCTATCTTGGACTTAAGGAATTATAAACTATAAATTATCGATATCTACTCACCAAGTGTAGGCGAAAAGTATTTATAATTCTTTCTAAAAATTCATGAGAAATTGTAAAATGTTATTCACTTATAACCAAGTACTTTTACACATCATTATAACGAAATGAAACGAATCAATACCATATTTCCCCTTAAAATTTAAACCTAATCTACTCAAATTACAGGGTCCGGCACTCGAAGTGTAACCAATTAAAAAGGCCATAAATTCAGTTTGGAAAATTACTTTTACTTAATTCAAAGTACAAAATGTGTAAAAATAATACAAAATTCAGAATCAATTCACTTTTGCTCGATATGACCACCTTTTGCCTTGACTTGATGACTTGAGAGAGCGAAGGAGTTGCTTCGTTTGGCCGAATGTGACTTGCAGGTATTTTGGCCCACTCGCCGACAATAACTTTTTTCAGCGCCTCGAGACTGGTGTATCTTTTAGTTCGGACTTTGCTCTCCAAAATGGCCCAAAGAGAATAATCCATTGGATTCGCATCTGGTGAATTCGAGAGCCATTGTGTGGACGTGATGAAGTTCGGAACGTTGTTTTTCAGCCATTCTTGGTTCACTCGAGCTTTGTGAGACGGTGCCGAGTCCTGCTGAAACGTCCATGGTCTGCCACCGAGATGTTTGTCTGCCCACGGCTTCAAAGCAACCTCTAGAATACTTTCCCGATAATATGTCGCATTTACCTTGACGCCAGGCTCGATGAAAACGATTGGAGAGCGCCCATCTGCGGTTACAGCGGCCCAAACTATTATCTGTTGCGGGTGCTGCCTCCTGGTGGCCAATCGATGACTCAAATTCTCGTATGAACGGTCGGTCAAGTAAACCCTATCGTTTTGAGAGTTTACGAATTGCTCAATTGGAAAAATTTTCTCGTCAGAAAATACAATGTTCGGAAATTGACCGCTTTCGGCAAAACGAAGCAACTCCTTCGCTCTCTCAAGTCATCAAGTCAAGGCAAAAGGTGGTCATATCGAGCAAAAGTGAATTGATTCTGACTTTTGTATTATTTTTACACATTTTGTACTTTGAATTAAGTAAAAGTAATTTTCAAAACTGAATTTATGGCCTTTTTAATTGGTTACACTTCGAGTGCCGGACCCTGTACTCCTTTTTGGAACTAAGCAGAAAACATCGTTGTAATAATTATTAAATTCAGGGTGATTTAAAGGATTTTCTATGGTTGATATAGTGACAATAACGAATTATCTCCTACTTCGTGAACGAAGCCTCTGCATAACAGGAAAACGCTTTCTGGGTGATATTCCATGGAAATCACTACAATATAGGTATTTTTGGAATGGGTTTGATGATTAGTTATAAGAAAACGATGTTTGAGCACGTTTAAAAATTCAATATGGTGACCTCCGATATTTATTGAAAACCTTTACTCATATTGCAAGGATTTTCAAGAAATGTCAATATACCGAAAGTCACCATCTTGGATTTTGGGATGACCTCAAACATCGTTCATTTACACATCGAAACTGTTTCAAAAATACCCATATTGTAATGGTTTTCGAGGAATATCAATGAAATTGATTCCGAAGTGAAGTGGTGAATCACATATCGACGCAAAAATTCCGGTTTGTTACGTTTGAACATGGCCAAACACGTCTCAGAATCATGAACACGTTCTAGTTGTTGGTCAATAAGGAGCAAATGCGGAACCCACTTCGAACAGAGCTCTCTCATAGTCAAATTCACACACGTTCTTTTTTTTTTATTCAATATTATAATATAATTTTAAGGCACACTGCTTAAGCTCTAAGATGCCAAGGATATTTACTAATCTTAATTACGACTATATTAAAACTAGAATAGTATCATTATGTAATGCCGGTGAATTGGATATTGCATGAGGGTCTTCCATATGGCGTTTGCAAATATCCATGTTGGCCGCATCCTTCGGTCCGTGTGGGTCCGCGGGAAACACCCCCAGGCTACGAAGGCCTGGCGGGTGGCCCGCATGCTGGTTTTCGACTGGAGCGGTCTTCCCTGGACGATGATGGTGATGTTACGGAAGAGATGAAGAAAAAAAAAAGTAAATATTGTGGAAACGGGGTAAAACAGGGGATGTGGGGACAAAATGTCTGAAAACGATAGAGATCTAATTAGTTGCCATCGAGATGGTGAAGAGACAGGGAAGGGGGAACGAAAAAGTTAGTGACAAAAAAAAGATCTTGTTAGTTCCAATGAAGATGGTGGACAGGGACGGGGATCGAGAGAATCGGGCGGATGTTAGTGTCGAACCTGTAGGTGGAGTTTATACTTTCTGAACGAGGATAAACACATTACACTTGTATATCAATGTGTTTAAGGTACTGGTATATGAGAAGCATATATGAACTATCCCGACTCGCCAACACATCCCGAACCGGAACCTCAGGCGGTCTACCTCGGGCCCTAAGGGATTCCAGTAGCTTCGACCTGGCGTCACGATACTCTACGCACGACCACACGACATGCTCGATGTCCTGATAACCGTCGCCACAGGTGCAGAGACCGCTCTCCGCAAGCCCAACACGCCGGAGATGTGCGTTGAAGGTGTAGTGATTTGACATGAGCCGCGACATAACACGAATGAAATCGCGACTCACGTTCATCCCCCTGAACCAAGGTTTCGTCGATACCCTAGGGATAATGGAATGTAGCCATCGTCCCAGTTCGCCATTGCTCCATGAAGTTTGCCAACTTTCGAGAGTTTTCTGACGAGAGATACTGAAAAATTCATTGAAGCAGATTGGTCTTTCATAAATATCACCTTCCAATGCGCCCACTTTAGCCAATGAGTCTGCCTTTTCATTGCCCGGAATGGAACAATGCGAAGGGACCCAGACTAACGATATTAAATAAGACCGTTCAGATAAAGTTCTCAAATGTTCCCGTATTTTCCCCAGGAAATATGGGGGATACTTTCCTGGCTTCATTGCCCGGAGAGCTTCTATTGAGCTTAGACTGTCCGTAACAATGAAATAATGGTCTTTGGGCAAGGTTTCAATGATCTCGAGGGTGTACTGAATAGCAGCTAATTCTGCGACGTAAACTGAAGCCGGATCACTGAGTTTGTAAGAAGCGGTGATGTTTTGATTGAAGATGCCGAAGCCTGTGGACCTGTCGATGTTTGATCCGTCAGTGTAAAACACCTTTTCACAGTTGACTGTTCTAAATTTATTATAGAAAATATTTGGGGCCACTTGAGGGCGCACGTGATCCGGAATTCCATGAATTTCTTCTCTCATGGATGTGTCGAAAAACACAGTAGAATCAGAAGTATCCAAGAAATGAGCACGGTTGGAAACAAACGAAGAAGGATTAATATTCTGAGCCATGTAATCAAAATACAAGGACATAAAACGGGTCTGAGAATTGAGCTCGACAAGCCTTTCGAAGTTTTCAATCACCATCGGATTCAAGATATCGCATCGGATAAGCAATCGATATGAGAGATCCCAGAATCGATTTTTCAACGGTAATACGCCCGCGAGCACTTCGAGACTCATCGTATGAGTCGACTGCATGCAACCTAAGGCAATTCGCAAACAACGATACTGAATTCTTTCCAGTTTAATGAAAAATACGGAAGCAGAAGCATCCATATTCCATTACGGACAATATCGTTGTTTGGTAAAGCCTGATCAGGTCTCCTGGGTGGGCACCCCACCCAGTTCCGGTTATTGTGCGAAGAAAATTGATTCTCTGCTGGCATTTTTGTTTCAGATACCTAATGTGACATCCCCAGTTGCCTTTGGAGTCGAACCAGAATCCGAGATATTTAAATGTGAAGACCTGAGCTATGGTTCCACCACCTAGTTGAAGCTGTAATTGTGCTGGTTCTCGCTTCCTTGAAAATACAACCAGCTCAGTTTTCTCCGTAGAGAACTCGATACCCATTTGAAGAGCCCATGTCGACAAGTTGTCGAGGGTATCTTGCAATGGTCCTTGGAGATCGGCAGCTTTGGGTCCTATAATAGACACAACGCTGTCGTCGGCAAGTTGTCTTAGCGTGCAAGATGTGTTGATACATTCATCAATGTTGTTTACGTAAAAGTTGTATAAAAGGGGGCTTAAGCATGAGCCCTGAGGAAGACCCATGTAACTGAATCGTATTGTCGACAAATCACCATGCGCGAAATACATGTATTTCTCGGACAACAGATTATACAAAAAGTTATTCAAAATTGGTGAAAGACCTTGCTGATGCAGCTTCTCAGATAGGATGTTTATGGAAACTGAATCAAAAGCCCCCTTGATGTCTAGGAAAACTGACGCCATTTGTTCTTTACGAGCAAATGCCATTTGAATTTCGGTTGAGAGCAACGCAAGACAATCGTTCGTTCCTTTGCCCCTGCGGAAGCCGAATTGTGTATCTGAAAGTAAGCCATTAGTCTCGACCCAATTGTCTAGACGAAACAGAATCATTTTTTCGAACAATTTCCGGATACAGGAAAGCATAGCAATCGGCCGATACGAATTGTGATCGGAGGCTGGTTTCCCTGGTTTTTGAATGGCGATAACTCTTACTTGTCTCCAGTCATGTGGGACAATATTATCCTCAAGAAGCCTATTGAATAAATTCAATAAGCGCCTTTTGGCAGAGTCAGGCAAATTTTTCAACAAGTTGAATTTGATTTTGTCTAACCCCGGAGCTTTATTGTTACACGATAAAAGCGCAAGTGAGAACTCGACCATCGAAAAAGGTGTTTCGTTTCTGTTAGATGAGGCGACGCGCATGATCGTCTGTTCCGGAGCAGAGTCAGGACATACTTTTTTAGCGAAATCGAATATCCAGCGGTTAGAATATTCCTCGCTTTCGTTCGTGGTGTTTTTGTTGCGCATTCGTCGGGCTGTGTTCCAAAGAGTACTCATTGATGTTTCTCTCGATAATCCGTCTACGAATCGACGCCAATAACCGCTTTTCTTCGCTTTAATCAAGCTTTTCATCTTAGCGTCTAATGCCGCGTAGTTTCTAAAATTATCAGGTGTTCCGTTTTTCCTAAACTCGATAAATGATGAAGTTCTCTCCGCGTTTAATTCCGAGCACTCTTTGTCCCACCACGGGTTGGGAGGACGGATGTTAGTTTTCGCGCCGGGTACACGTTTCGTCTGAGCTTGAATCGCGGTGTCGAGAATCAAGCCAGCCAAAAACGTGTACTCTTCCTCCGGAGGAAGTTCTTGTGTTGTTTCTAGTTTCTCAGATATCGAATTTGTGTAGCATTTCCAATCAATATTTCGTGTGAGGTCATACGAAACATTGATTGTCTCCGATGGTCTTAATCCGGTGGCGATTGAAATTACGATAGGCAGATGATCGCTACCGTGGGGATCAGGGATTACCTTCCACGTGCAATCCAACCGTAGCGATGTCGAGCAAAGGGATAAGTCTAGCGCACTTGGTCTTGCTGGTGGTGCAGGAATTCGTGTCATTTCTCCCGTATTCAAGATTGTCATATTGAAGTTGTCGCAGATATCATGGATCATAGTTGATCTGTTATCATCGTGAAGACAGCCCCATCCCGTACCGTGTGAGTTAAAGTCTCCTAAAACCAACGTCGGTGCAGGAAGGAGCTCTACGATATCACTGAGCCACCGATGCCCAACCGAGGCTCTTGGGGGAATGTAGATGGAAGCAATGCAAAGGTCCTTACCTTTGATTGTAACATGACATGCGACAACTTCAATACCTGGTATCGAGGGGAGCTTAATGCGATAGAAAGAATAGCACTTTTTGATCCCTAAAAGTACTCCTCCATAGGGATCATCTCGATCCAGACGAATAATGTTAAAATCGTGGAAGTTTAAGGGTATTTCAGAAGTTAGCCAAGTTTCGCACAATGCAAATGCGTCACATTTCAGATTA
This sequence comes from Malaya genurostris, assembly GCF_030247185.1. Lineage (NCBI taxonomy): Eukaryota > Metazoa > Arthropoda > Insecta > Diptera > Culicidae > Malaya > Malaya genurostris. The sequence continues at coordinate 261,775,479 of NC_080571.1, forward strand.
TTTACTAGAAATTTGAAAGGATCTATTTTTGGGATGATACTTCTACAATTCCACTGTATAACAGTGATTGTATCCGTGACCTCGGTGGGTGACTTAGCCATCGAAGGATACGATCGCTGAAAGAAGGGGCCATTTTGCAGTCAACTGCTTCAAGAATGTTTTAACTGTAGGAATAAAAGCCATTATCAGGCTTTTAAGAGGTTCAGAAATATTGAAAGTAGACATGATCCAGTCCACAATATCAGAGAATTTAACAAACCCAGTATTTGGTAAATTCTCTGACTGATCTTTAGGGACTTTCGGGGGTTTTGAAGTCCCAGGAAGTGATGGAAATTCTTGCTCGGAATTTAATTTTCCAAGGCCTGGAGCTTTTTTCTCTGGTTTTTTGCCATCACTACCAGTTGTTGTAATTTTTCGAGACCCATCAGAGGACATCTTCGAACCCTTACTAGGGAGCTTTTGAGAGGATTTATTTCTTCTCTTTCTAATTGATGAGCTATGAGGGACAGCCGAAGATGTACCTTCGAGGGGGTCATCATATTCGCTCTCGTCAGTTGACAAGTAAGCGTAAGGATTTTCGGTAGGTGGCGTAGCACATTTCAACATTTCCGCAAATGAGCGTTTGGAATGTTGCTTGAGTGAACGCTTCATTTTATCCTTACGCAATTTATACACGGGACAATCAGAGAGGTCATGCGGCCCCTCCTTACAGTAGAGACACTTTTCATTGTCTCCACTGCAGGAGTTATCCGCATGACTCCCTCCACACTTTATACACCGGGATTTATTGCAACAATGGGATGCTGTATGTCCCAATTGTTTGCAATTGGTGCAGTTCATGACCCGCGGTACATAAAGACGAACAGGTAAACGAACTCGGTCCAGGAGGACGTAATTAGGCAAAGCCGAGCCAGCGAAAGTCACCCGATACGAGTCTGATGGGATATAGGACTTAGTCCCATCCTCAGCGGTCGATACTGAACGCAATTGCTTGCAGTCCAGTATCTTAACGTTCTTGAGTAGGGGGTTTTTAAATCCGCCTGCCCCATGCTTAAGAACGTCCTCGCAAGTCAGACTCGGATCGGTGATCACGCCGTCTATCTCGACTTCGCGAGCTGGTACGTATACGCGATACTCCCGCGTGAAATTCTCACTTTGAACGATCTCATTAGCCTGTTTTGCACTGGCTAACAAGACCCTAAGCTTGTCCGGGCGTACTTTTTCAATTTTTTGTACAGTATTGTATCGCGAGGACAGGTCATTAGAAAGTTTTAGAAGGTTCAATTTTTTACCATTCGCTTTGGTCCGGATGTAAACCGCATACGGTCCGGCCGAGAGTGCAAGCCCATCGGGATAGCTTCTAATGCGCGATTTATTGCCATCTGAAGCATCCATCTGATCATCAAGGGGAAGGTCAGGCAATTTGATATCGCCTGTCATGTCACGGACTTGTGTCCGTGCGGTCAGATTCGGGGTGCAATTGAAGTGGTATTAAACAACAGAGAAAATAAAGTTTTACTTAGCTTAAGCTCCAAAACGGTGAACGGCTGCCAATACCCAGTCCGAGGCAATGGGTAAATATTCCTTCCAGTAGAGTGCAAAAAACCTCTTTCAGGAAAAAGCACTTTTTTTTGTCTCTCACTACACTGTCCAATGAAACGTTTCTCTTTTTATCACTATATATATTTATCACTGTTTCTAATGTACAACGATATATACGCAGCGCCCAGCGCTGGCGCTGGCTAACGGTACCGCACGCAGTGCTGCTTCACACAAGCTCACAGTCGGCCTTGAGAACGGATTAATTCGAATTATCACTGATGCAAACAATAGAATACGGAATGACCTTGATAACGGAATAAAACAATTCACCACGCGATTGGAGAAAGCCGAATTTACGTCCGATCGATCCGATAGTCACGGCACGAATGAGCACACGTTCTTTTGTTTTTGATCCATTGTTTTGAAAACAACGAAAGTAGCGTCACTCTTAGCACAATAACTCACAAACTAATGAATAGAATATCATGAAATTTTAACAGCTGTCTTTTAAAGGTTAGTATTAACTGGAAAAAAGGTGACTGCAATAAAACTAACGCCATCTATGTGTTAGATCCGGGACTTTTCGGCCCTTCTGTAATCTATAATAAATGGATTAGCATTTTGCACTTTTCACTGTGCGAAATTCGCACCAAACGAGCTCAAATAGCGTAGTATTTCGTTACTTCCCACTCGAGAAAAATGTAAGAAAAGTGTTTAATATATAGAGAATTTCACAATTTGGCCCTTTTGAAAGACGGAAATGAGTCCCCTACAGCATTTTGATAGTTTCTTTCACTCAAATATGGAGATGTATGAAATATTGAAACATATGAGGAATTGTACGACTCGCGTTACGATTATAACTATGCAATGATTTCTTGTAGGTCAAGGCTCAAACTTGCAAATGACTCTTTCTTTTCAGGACTCCAAAGCCACTAACGGTCCCCAAAAGTAACGTAAAGAACTTATTTAGAAAGTAGCCTCAAACTGCCGCTCTAATCCCTAAAGTATAAACGCAATCTTCGGAACCTGAGTGGTCCTTTCTAGAATTCCAAAATGTTAAGCGGTCAAGTGGTATCAAATCAGTTAATATCTATACACATCTCGAATGCAGTCCTTCATTAATCTCGCGGCTATGTTTCTAACATTACCTATCCAAGTTTTTTTTACGAAATGAATTACATATAACGTAAATTTTTGTTCACGAACCAAATCCTATATAACGTAAACTTCTTTTACGAATTAAATTCCAAATATTGTAAACTTTTCCTACGAACTAACTCAATTTACGAGCCCCCGTTTGTTCGTAAATGAAGGTTTCGGTGTACTTCTACGGAACCGTGCATTTGGTGGTTGATTAGATTCAATAGAAGAAGATAAACCTCCCGTAAACGCTCAATAATTACATATGACTATCATCTCTTGCAAAATGTCCTCAAACGTGAATCCTCGGTTAAGGACTTGGGTGTTATCCTCGATCACAAATTGGATTTCAAGAATCATGTCGATTATGTAATTTCGAAGGCTTCTAAACTCTTAGGCTTCATATTTCGGATCACTAAGAACTTTACCAATATACGCTGCCTGAAGACTCTTTATTGTGCGCTAGTTCGATCAACATTAGAATACGCAGCTATCGTTTGGTCGCCTCATTATCAAATCGACATTGATCGTGTCGAAAGTGTCCAACGCAAATTCGTAAGATTTGCACTCCGCAATCTACCATGGAGGGACCCATTCAACCTTCCTAGTTACAAAGATCGCTGTCGGCTTATTGAGCTAGATCCGTTGTCTGTACGTAGGAACGTATGCAAGGCTGTCTTTATTGCTGATCTAATTCAATCACGTGTTGACAGTCCGGATCTCCTACAATTGATCGATTTTGACATTCATCGTCGAAGTCTTCGTTCTCATCCATTTATACGAATTCCCCATGCCAGAACCAATTACGGATATAATGAACCCTTTTCCAGTATGTGCCGTTTATTCAATAGTTGCTCACAGGAATTTTATTTTCATCTCTCTCGCGATAAAACGATTATTCCATGATTCTTTATTTTTGCAGTTATAATACTAATGTTAATTCTTTCCGCTCGACCACCCCTTCGTTCTCTCCACCATCTCCATTGAAAACTAATAAATTCGCTCGTTGTAACTAATCCTGTTGTATCTTCTCTTCTCCGCTCTTAATCGTTCTTCTCTAATCTTTTTGAACACTAATTAGATCTATATGTCGGTTCTAACCTCGTTTGCTAGCCCTCTTTTTTTATCCGTCTTCCACCATCTTTTCGACTACTAATTAGATCTACATGCCGAACCTAACCCCGTTTCGTTCGCCAACTCTCATTCACCACTCCCTCCTTCTACCTCCCATTTTAAATCATATTTCTTTTTTTCTTTAGTTTTAATGCAAAATCACCAACGTTTACCCGATGGGTTTAGTGTCGGAGTTAGTTAGCTAGGATTAGTTTTAATTGATAGTATTAAGTACATACATGTATCTGTTGGATTGTTGTAATCTGTTGATATAAACGATGAGGAGGTTTTATGCCTGCTGGAGTGAGAGATTATTATTTCAGCTCCAGTGGGCTTTTTCCTGCTCCAAATAAATAAATAAATAAATAAATAAATATGGTTTTTCTACTAAATTATATTGAACTAAAACTAATTTTAGGAAGTTAGAGCCTTCAGTTACCAATATATTATCGTCAGTTGTACATTTTTATGAAAAAGAAGTATCTATGATTATCTTTATAACACAACTTTGAACTGAATCCATTAGCAAGCCACAGTCTCGCTCGGAATTTGAGTTTCCCGTATACGCATCTTTAGGTTACAACATTCAAGTAATGCTTTCGAATCAAGTTTAATGTAGAAAATCCATCAACAAATCACCGAGGTACAAGCGGTACGAAAAATCTGTTGCCGATAGTTCTAAATTGGCCTGCTAGTTACTGGAGAATCAATAGCTGATCGGTGTTTAATATACTCAAGCGAACACGCTCTGCAGCAGACGAAAAATGGCATCTTTGCACCGCGTAAAAGTAACTATCCAGCCAGCGACTGGATGTAACTCTGTTTTGTCACCCATTCACTAGATAGGTTACATGTTTCGTTCGCAGGCAGCCAGTGACAAAGGGACTAAAGGATGGCATCATTATGGCATTGGCTCCTGAAAACATAGGTCAATTCAAACCAATTTTTCAATAGTACGCTACTGAAATACTGAAACGACGTTGCCATTAATGTTTAAGTTAAATGTTACCGTATCGATAGGTTGTTAAATGATGTCAGTCTCGATACAAACGACTGCGTTATTATCGTAAAAAATTATGACATGTACTACACACTTTGGGTGCATTCTGGAAATTCAAGAATTAATTAGTTCTAGCGCATGTTTTCAATGATTTAACCCAGTGAAATTTGTCGGCCAGAATCGGCACAATCGTTAAACCGATTGATCACGCTCTTCTATCGTTATATAATGGAAGAACAGACTTCCTTAAAAATCTATATGAAATCAGTATATTTTGCAAAAACCGTATAAAATTCAGTAAATTTTACCAATGTACTTGAAAATCAGTAGAATACTGAAAAATCCGTATATCTGATAACCCTGAACCTTATCAATCAAACAAAGAAAGAAGAAGACTGAGACTGCAGTCAAAACTCATAAAAAAAATTATCAAAAGTCTCCAAATCTGGCAGGCGATTTGCGGATGTGGTATAATTAGCGCTTGCTTGATAATTCACGAAACAACCGATTTACTTGATTCACATCGGTTTAATTTTTGTGAGTAAATGTTTGTACGAATTCGAATATGAATACAACCTTTATAGATTTCATATAATAGCTCTGGTGAGAAAAATATTTGGTGCTTTTTCCGGGCTTCAGTCAGATCTACCAATGTTGCAGTTCGCAGTGTATTCGGATTATTTCTAGCAATCTAGGTAAGGATTGTTGCTGTGTGTTACATTTACATGGAAAGACCGAAATCAGCATTCTGGCGAAAAAATTAGTTGATTTTCTGATTTTAGTTAGTTATTTTTTGAGACAACAAAAGGAATCTTACTTTTGTTAATTTAGATTTTTTAATTCTCATTCCCTTAATAATAATAAAATATTTGTTGAAATGGCTATTTTTTTAGTTGAATTCACCAATTGAACGTGCTGTCATTTCTTAGCACACTTCATTTCCATTCAACTAAATTTTTAGTTGAATTATAGAAATAAAACGTTGTTACAATCAATTACATACCATTCTGAAATACTACAGTGACTAATAACTGACACTGATGATTCAAGGGCTATTCATAGAAAAATGTAAAATTAAAAACTGTTGTTAAATTCTTCTCGTAGTAAATCCAAAGCTGACGACCCACCTCTCCGGTTTGTTATTTGTCTTCTAATGATGCTCCACTGGCTAACCCGCGAAAATTGCTTTTTCGCTAGTCAAGCCAGTCTTTCATAGAAAGTAACACCAATGATAGAATTATGTGAATAAAAGTGCGGTTTGTGCGATTCGCACCAAATGAAAACCCATTCGAGTACGAGTTTTTGTGTGCGAGTGTGTGTGTGTGTGCTTTGCCAATTACCGATGTGTGGTTTGCTGCCATTAAGTGCACCTGAAACTCTAAGCTACTACCGAGCTGAGAGCAAATAAAATCGGTTTGTGTCCGCGTGATAAAGGCATACGAACGGTTGGCTAAATGAATGTCCAACCAGTGCCCTGTCCGGCAGCTCTTTTCGATTCACCCAGAAAGGTGTTATGGCAGGTAAAAGCAGACATCGTTCCTACCAGAACAGCTTGGCCAAGTCCGCATGATGTTTGTGGTCGCGCAGCTGTGGTTAATGTGGTCATATTGTAGCGGCAACATGCGCTTCGGTAAGTTGTGACATAAAGTTTTGCCTCGTACTTGAACTGTATAAAAAGTGTTTTTTTTCTCTGTTTGAATATGAGTATGGAATAAATTCGAAAAGGTTACTTCATAATAGGATGGAAGTTATATTCGCATTTTGATTCTTTTTCGCAGTAAATTAATCGGTGAGTGAACTTTATTCTTAAATTTGCAGTTCGTGCCTACTGGCTATAATTTAACAATTAAATCATCCTTAGCCAAGCTCTTGCTATAGCTCGGCTACCAAGCAAACAGAAATAAAGCCATCGATTTATTATTAGAGATCTTGAAAATGCCATTAATCCACTCAACAACTGAACATGCCATTCATCAAATTTCCATCGTTTACGGAGAAGACGCATTGAACAATGATGCTAGTGCCGCTTATAAGTATATCTGCCAGTCAGGAAACTCATTCATTCATCCGGCAGAATTTGCAGCATAGCGCAGCATAATAGCTTTCGATACGTTGCTGGAATTTTAAGTTATTTTGTCAGCCGTTGTTTTCCGTTCGTTTCTGATATGCAATGACAAAGCTTTGCGGGTGGTATACTCGCCTGCAACCCACTGCTGAAGGCGGCAGAAAACTCTACTCAAGGATCAGTAGTAGCTAGAGCTAGAGAGGGCTAAACCATTATGTCATCATTCTTCTCGCTGCTGTTCGCAACGCATCCAACCGCGTCACACAGTACAGGTCGATTCTGGAAGTAGCACTGCAGGATAATATCATCATATGGCAAACGTCAACAGCTCGCTGTCGCATCTTTCAGCATCATTGACATTACGGCAGTGACTTGTTCCGTACGGGTCATATATTTGCGAACAATGTTGTGAATGAGACCAACGAAGTTACGCCACTCGTGTTGACCTACATTTCAGTGCCGTTAGCGTTAGGCCAGCTTCGATTGCGCTGTTGTTTTTTTTTCTATTGCGATGATGGAGCTGTTCAACCGGTACTGCAGTGATCCTTGGAGATGTGTAAATATGGTATTTTGTCATAGCCGTTTGTTCGAACGAATACTCTGTGACGGCGAGCGTTCATTATCATTATTAATAAGTGTATGTTTTTTTTATAAACTCCCAATTATCTTTTCATTAAAAATTCTAACGAAAATTTTCTTATTTTAGCATTGCAATTTTAATATCTCAATCATTAGTTTACTGCAGTGCTAGATGGGGTCCGAGATTCATCAAGCGCCAGTTTGTGGTTATTAAAAGTCTAAAGGTTGCCCTGCATTTGGAAAATCTGACCGATCAGAGCTCTCCTGAACCGACTTTTTTCTACTTATACCATTAAATCTCCGGAGCTGAAATTAGCTGCTATTTGATCTTCATACTTGATCTATGGCCCCAAAGTAGCTTTCGAATGAGCCAGAACGGGTAAAGTCGGAGTAAGCTTCTATGGGTACAATTTATTAACAGGTAGATGGGCCACGTCATCTTTTTCTTCTAATGACAGTTACGCTAGCGTAATAGATAGACAATTACCTACCAGTAATCTTTCAATGCCATTCGCTTCTTTAAACGAAGTCGATTTAGGCGATATAACGGAAAATAAAATGATCTACCAACAAGAACAGCTTTTCAAATGATCATCCGAATTAACTCGACTTCATCACTTTTTGAAGCATTTCCAGTTGGGTGGCAATTTGCCAATAATATTATCATGAATTTAAATTTTAACAATTATGTTAAATAATTATTCGAATATTTTAAATTGGAATGCTCGACCTTTAAAATCGAGTGAAGATGAATTTTATAATTTTTCCCAAAGTTCACAAAATTCATATTGCTATTGTGACAGAAACATTTCTTGAACCAAGTGTCAAATTGAAAAGCAATCCTCATTATGTGGTTCATCGATTTGACAGGTTTACTGGAATTGCTGGTGGAGTAGCCATTTTTGTCCAAAGGCAACTCAAACATCGAACTTTACCCAAGCTTTCAATAACTACAGTTATTGAAAGCTTGGAAATCGAAGTTAAAACCATTCATGGAATTTATTCCATCGCTGGAGCATATTTGCCATTCCAATGCACCGGTGAACAATTAAATTTTTTCTTAATAGGAGACTTAAATGCAAAGCATGACCAGCGGAATTGTAGGCAACATAACAGTAATAGTAAAATACCTTATAATCAACTCTCTACTGGTGTCTTTACAGTTCTTTATCCCAGTAACCCGACTTGTTTCTCTTCCGTGAAAAACCCCTCTACAATTGATCTGGTTCTAACAGTCACATTTGTAATGAACCGATTACACATGCTGACTTTGACTCAGATCATCTTCCTGTAACATCCAGATTTTCCAAAGAAGCTATAATTAATTCAATTTGTTCTATATTCAACTATCATAGAGCCAATTCGTTTGAATACAGATCTCACATTGAAAATCATGTGGATCATGAAATTATTTTAGAAAATTCTGCGGACATCGACACAGCAATAAATAATTTAAATCTTTACATTATCGAAGCTAGAAATCTTTCAGTTCCAAAAGCTCAGCCTAAACTAAATTCTCCTATCATCGATGACAATCTTCAACTGCTCATTCGGTTGAAGAATGTTCGTCGACGACAATATCAACGTCCTCGTGATCCTGCTATGAAAAACATAGTTAGGTATTTACAAAAAGAAATTGAACGTAGATTTACTCTTTTGCGAAATGAAATTTTCGCTAAAGAAGTTGAACAAATTAAACCTTATTCTAAACCTTTCTAGAAACTTTCTAAGGTTCTTAAGAAACCTCAGAAACCAATTCCTGCTCTCAAGGAAGGAAATCAAATATTTCTTACAAATGGTGAAAAATTTCAAAAACTTGTTCAGCAGTTCGAGAGTGTCCACAATTTTAATTTGAACGTTGTGAGTCCTATTGAAAATGAAGTCTCACTGAAATATGATCATATTTCAAATCCAGTTTTATTACAAGATGACATTACTGAGACGAATTTAAATGAAATTAAGTCAATCTTTAGGAAACTTAAAAACATGAAGGCTCCTCGTAATGATAGAATCTTTTATATTCCTATTAAAAATCCTCCCGATGTTACCTTGAGACTCTTGGTTAAAATTTTCAACAAGTGTTTTTCTTTAGCTTACTTCCCTAAGAGATGGAAAAAGTAGGCGGTAGAAAAAAGAACGCGTTTTGTCGGTTACGTCACTTATACGATCACATCTCCGGAACCAGAAATGACAGCCATTTGTTATTCGAACTTGATCCACAATGCAATATTAACTTTCAAACGATTCTAAGCTTGATGAAATCGGTTGAGCTAAATTCGAGAAAATTGAACGTTTGAATCTTTGAAAGGTGCACACACATACATATACACGACCTTTTTTTCGGTTTCCTGAGACAGCATAAATAGTTAAAGCCATTATTGAGCCGATTTCTATATACACCCAAACCTCCATTTACGAAGTCTTTTTTAGGAAGTATTCGATTTGAGTAACTCTTTTTACGAACAAAATCGCAAAAAACGTAATCTTTTTAACGAAGTTAATTCCAAATAACGTAAGCTTTTTTCACGAACCTACTTCGTAAAAAGTGGTTTTTTGCAAAATATACGACGAAAAGTAGCCGTATTATTGCTATTTCTTGAAGCACCTCACAGTATAGATAATTTCGGTAGTAGAAGCCGGAAGACGATGTTAGAGGTGGATCGGAAATACCAGATAGCGGTTTCCGGTTTTTCGATATTATTTGAAACCTCTTACAATATGGGTATTTTCAAAATTGATTAGATTATTAGATACCGGAAAACGATGAGCGAGAAGGTTCTGAAATCCAAGATGGCGACATATGGTTTCATAATATTTCTTTGAAACCCTTACAATGTGAATATTTATGGACCGGACTTGAAAAATAGATGCAAGAAATTGATGTTTCAGGTCGTTTTGAAATCCAGATACGGTATTCGGTTTATTGATATTTCTTGAAGCCCCTTACGTATTTTCGGAACATGAGTTTGATGAGTAGTTGCAGGTAGTTTCAATGAATCAGAAGTCATAATCATGAAATTCGGAACTACTTCAAACTTATTTCATCGGCATTTAGTCATCAAATTCTATCCAAATATACTCATATTGTACGGGGTTTCAAGCAATACAACCGAGATCGTGAATTTCAGAACCACCTCAAACTTCGTTTTCTGGCACTCATCGAACCAGTTCCGAAACTATCCATATTGTAAGGGGTTTCAAGGAATATCAATATACCGGAATTCGTTATCTTGGACTTTGAAATGACCGTAAACATTATTTTCTTGGGCCTACTGTTCACATCCGTTCCGGAAATGTCCATACGATTGGGATTTTCCTCATTCATTAGGGGAGACCGGGGTTAAACCAGACACTACTTGGAAATTGAAAAAACTCATTAGACCTAGGTTAGACCCAATTTATCTATACCGTTGTGTTACTTCAACCTTTAGCTACAATTCCCAATTTCTGACTTAGAAAACATGCTCTAGTTTTTGTACCAAATCACGATGCTATGATGACAAGCCTAAAATCCAATATTTAGGTACTGCACGACAAAACCAAACTACCTATTGGGCAAAGCCGGACTATAAATCTTAAGATAACTTTATGAGCGCCAAATCTTAAGATAACTTTATGAGCGCAAAAGAAATGATACCGTGTTTAAATGGAAAGTTTGTTGGTTTCAACCTTATGTGGGACATAATCCTGCTCGCTAGTACCATATAATTGATGTTTAAACTAACTTTAGAGTTTTTATTCAATTTTATTGTGTAATTGAGTTTTTATTCACTATTTAATTGTTCCGCTAAATATAATAAATGTTTTACTTAAATGTATAGTAAATCTAGTTTTAATATGTGATAGGAAGTAGAATGGACATAAAGATCTCAATATTTAGGTATGTTTCAATAATCCATTAAGAATTTTTAACCGAAAATCATGTGTACAGTTCAGCCCAGCAAAGACAATTCATTTTCGAGACGGAATTTAATATTTATTATTAACATAATCGAAATCACTGGGTTCAGCATGAAATTGACATTTAAAAGCACTAACCAGTATAATGTACAGAAATCAAATATATCCAGAAAATCAGATATTTAAGAAAAAATCGTAAACATTTCCACACAAACACGATCAGTGTTGGTGATTGCCGAAAATTTGACAGAAGCTGGTCGATATTTATCTATATTGTATATAAAATTTTCAATCTGCTAGAAGATGCTACAAGAACTCGAGTCTCTCAATGCATGAACCGCGAGAGAATTTTTCTATATTTCTTCGCTCCACTTCATACTCTGAGTATTTCACGGCCCTTAAAAAAATTACAGTCTGATAATGATTGTGTGCTGTGTGGAATTTACCAAGAGAGAATCGCATGTTGAGAATTAGCGCAGGAAATCGAATCGATGATTCGACTTGATGATTCTCATACTAGGTTGCTATATTTCAAAACCCTTATTTATTTATTTATTTATTTGGAGCAGGAAAAAAGCCCAATGAAGCTGAAATAATAATCTCTCACTCCAGCAGGCATAAAACCTCTTCATCGTTTATATCAACAGATTACAACAATCCAACAGATACATGTATGTACTTAATACTATCAATTAAAACTAACCCTAGCTAACTAACTCTATAGTAATTAGATGACGCTAAACCCATCGGGTAAACGATGGTGATTTTTCATTAAAACTAAAGAAGAAAAGAAAATATGCTTTAAAATGGAAGGTAGAAGGAGGGAGTGGTGAATGAGAGTTGGCGAACGAAACGGGGTTAGGTTTGGCATGTAGATCGAATTAGTGGTCGAAAAAGATGGTGGAAGACGGATAAAAAAAGAGGGCTAGCAAACGTGGTTAGAACCGACATATAGATCTAATCAGTGTTCGAAAAAATAGGAGAAGAACGATGAAGAGCGGAGAAGAGAAGATACAACAGGATTAGTTACAACGAGCGAATTTATTAGTTTTCAATGGAGATGGTGGAGAGAACGAAGGGGTGGTCGAGCGGAAAGAATTAACATTAGTATTATAACTGCAAAAATAAAGAATCATGGAATAATCGTTTTATCGCCTTACGAGAGAGATGAAAATAAAATTCCTGTGAGCAACTATTGAATAAACGGCACATACTGGAAAAGGGTTCATTATATCCGTAATTGGTTCTGGCATGGGGAATTCGTATAAATGGATGAGAACGAAGACTTCGACGATGAATGTCAAAATTGATCAATTTTAGGAGATCCGGACTGTCAACACGTGATTGAATTAGATCAGCAATAAAGACAGCCTTGCAAACGTTCCTACGTACAGACAGCGGATCTAGCTCAATAAGCCGACAGTGATCTTTGTAACTAGGAAGGTTGAATGGGTCCCTCCATGGTAGATTGCGGAGTGAAAATCTAACGAATTTGAATTGAATACTTTCGACACGATCAATGTCGATTTGATAATGAGGCGACCAAACGATAGCTGCGTATTCTAATGTTGATCAAACTAGCGCACAATAAAGAGTCTTCAGGCAGTGTATATTGGTAAAGTTCTTAGTGATCCGGAATATGAAGCCTAAGAGTTTAGAAGCTTTCGAAATTACATAATCGACATGATTCTTGAAATCCAATTTGTGATCGAGAATAACACCTAAGTCCTTAACCGAGGATACACGTTTGAGGACATTTTGCAAGAGATGATCGTCATATGTAATTATTGAACGTTTTCGGGAAAAAGATATAATGGAGCATTTGGAAGCGTTTAGTACCATCCTGTTATTGTGGCACCATTTGGCGGATGTGTCAAGCTGAGCTTGCAAAAAACATGCATTTTCTAGTTCCTTTATAGGCTGATATAGTTTGAAATCGTCAGCAAATGATAGTTTGAAACATTTCACGGATAAGTTGCGATCATTGATGTAGAGTAAAAATAGAAACGGTCCTAAGTGGCTTCCTTGAGGTACTCCAGAACTAACAGTAAAAGGAACTGTTGTTAAGTTTCCTATTTTCACCGATATCTCGCGACCAGTAAGATATGAACGCATCCAATCCAGTAAAGCGCCACTAAAGCCCAGTCTGTCGAGTTTAGCAATTGTTATTTGATGATTTATTTTATCGAATGCCGCTGAAAAATCTGTGTAGATAGCATCAACCTGTAGATGCGATTGTAGAGATCAGATGATAAAAGATATGTGGAGGATGAGCTCCAACAGGAGAACGGAGAGGGACGTTCACGATTGCCTCTGATACTTCTTCGCTACTAAGAACTTCATTGGAGAAAACGCATTTACATACATTCTCATAGACACAACTAATACAAAGGTTATATGCACATAGTTAGAATAAGAGGCAATAGGAAAATGATTCTATAGCAATTATCCACTGCTCATACAGAATCGGGTAGCGAAACGAGAATATGCGAACCATGCCGGTTTTTTGTTGCTGCGATGATATCCGTCTCTCTTTGATGGCACTGATTGAATCGTGTGAAGAGTTGCTAGTGAGCGTTCTTTGATACGATAAAAGCCATCCTTGAACACGATTGACGCCAAACTGAATTGACTTAGCGACATCCAGCTTATTGACGCCTGTCTGTCACATGAAAACGCGTTTACGAAGTCAATCCATGGATCGATATAATTACTTGTTTATAAGATACTTGTTTATAAGATATTTAACACCCGTGTCCGGAATAGTCCCGGTCTCCCCTACACAAAACTTATTTACGAAGTATAATCCAAATAATAAAAACTTTTTTCACGAAATAACTTCCAAATAATGTAAGATTTTATTCGAACTAATTCAACTTACGAACCCCTGTTCAGTTTGTAAATGGAGGTTCCGGGGTGGTTAGATTTAATTGTAAGGTCTTATGGTCATTATAGCTGTTAAGATCTGGTTTCCGGTTCCGAAAACTGTTCGAAACTGGGCCCACGACAGCTCTAATTAAGAAGTTTGTGGCTAGTAAAACAGTGCTTTCGGATATACCGGTACCCGCTATCCGGTTCCGGAAATGCCGGAAATAGTGATCGAGAACTTCGAAATGGAATTTATTCTGATATTTCTCAAAGAGGGAGGCAATCACAAACTTAGGTTCAAATATATGCTTTCACGGGTGTTGAACTTTATTCGGACCTGAATTCCGGTTCCGAGTTGAAAAAAAAAATCAAAACTGTTTCTATTTTTAGATCCTTTTTATTGATGACCATGCATGCCCGGCTATACCCGTCCCGGTCTCTTGTTCCGGAAATCGCGTAAATTGGTAATGAGAAAGGCATCCGCGTATTTATTGGTAATGAGAAAGGCATAGTTTACTCCTGCGGTTATGAGAGACCAAAAATTCCCAGCTGTTTGGCAGTTGTCCTAATTGTGATTTGTAATGACGACCATGTACAATTTTTCCAAGTGCGCTTGAGATACTCTACATAACCAGAGTATCTTTATAATATGAAAATTCTTATCTGTATGCTAATTGCAAATACTTCCGCTATTTTTCAAATATTTTAATTTCCATTATCAACGAGTGCAACGTTGATTGCGCTGTTTAGAGCAGCTCAAACTTATGGTTTTTTTTTCCGTTTTCGGTACTTGCATTGGTACCTACAACATACAACAAGCTTCCTTTCCTTTCTATCTCTCGGCAGTGTTCTCCGATACAATTCCATTACACCTTTACACAGGGCGAACATGTTCTGCGTCAACCAGCTGCACCCATTAACCCATGGGTCCCATTGACTTATGGCCGTAAAAAGTCAGCTGCAGCATCTCTGGTTAAATTATGGTTTCCGGCATACGTGCAAACAATATGCTTGCCGACTGCGCCTTCCCCCTTCGCCGTCCTACCGTCCTCAGTGCTCTTCGGACCGAACCGAAAAGCAAGCTAACTCGCTCCACTTGGCTACGGCATAGGACCATAATTTTTACCACTTTGCTTCTAGTGAAACTTCAACCGGTGGGCAGATCTACCGTCGGGTGATGGAACGCGTATAGAAAAAAAAAGTCAAAGGCTTTCCATTCCATGTTTCGCCCGATCGTTCAGTTGCTTCGCCTGGTGTTAAGGGATTTTTTTTCTTTCCCACCTCAGATGGAAGGCTAACCACGTTTACTGGCAAGTACCGGAACCTGGTAAATCAAGTCGATGTCGCTGTTGATGAAAAGTGTCATCTAGTGCTATTTTGTTATTTTGAACGATTTTTCTTTCAATGCATATGCGTTTGGAATTAACTAACAACTTTGGGAAATGTGATTTGTTGTATTAATGTACAAACAGATACAGTGATAATTTTCTACATATTTCGAAACTTGGCTTTTTTCAAAAGTAACCGTCGTTGATATGCAGGAAGTTTGTTGAATTTCACCTAATGGAGTCTTCTTCTAGGTAAGCAAACTTGTTCCAACATTTCATTAGCTTCTTAATCCCGAAAGGGTGTAGCCGAGTTTGGATATAAAAACTGCCCTCAAAATAAAATTGATATAAGCTGATTGAAAGGGCTGGAATTGGAGATAATTGTCTTAAATATTTGTGCAGTTGGGGTGGTTCTTCTAATTTTATTTAAATTTTTCAAAAACCTCTTTAGCAAAAAAATTGAAATAAATCAGGAATATATTAGGAGTAATGGGGAAGCTTTCAGTTTTTTCAGAATTTTTCAAAATGTATTTCATGTGAAAAAAATTTTCAAAATTTTCGAAATTTTTTTTTCGCACTTACAGTTTTGGTATCACTCTAGATTTTACATCATAAATAAATTATTCATGAGTCCATTGAGTATTTTTTCCAGATTTTTAAAAAATGTATAATGGTATAATGAGATTTTTTTAAAAAATAAAACATTCAAAAACAACGCATTTCCATCAAATTATCATCTGATGGAGACACATGGTATTTAGTTCCAAAGTCATATACCACATGCCCTTAGAACTAAATAAAAGTACTCCCAGACACCAAGCGCAAAATCAAGAAACGGCGCGTGGCTGTATTGAAACGACTTCTAGATACAGAAAAGATTAAGATTAAGATTAAGTAAATAGCATCAAAATATTGAATATAGAAAACATATTGTTTGTAAAGAAAATTGACGAGGCACTTCAACATAATTTCTATCTGATTTTATAGTATTTCTTAGGAATGCTAATAGCTACTAGTGTTTATTAGTAAAACCTGTTGTTTCTAAAATTGATCCAAAATTCTCGTTGTCCTGCTGAAAGCCGAACTTATCTTAAGGTCTCGTCTGGATCAACGAAACCTCTAAATCATCCCGTAAGATGTTAGAAACTATCATAATTTTCCCTTCGATTTTCACGAGGCATCCTACACCACCTCATGAAAAACTGAACCAGTCCATATAATTTCCTCCTTCATGTTCCACTGTGTGTCTCTTGGGGCTTAAGCTGTTTGATTTTTATTATCTTGTAGAGCAATTTCGGGCAACTTAGCTATTCATAAAATGTGATACAGAACGTAGACGAACAGTTTGCCCTAAAACTGAAAAGTATTTTTGGATTTCTCTTAGTTTTGGATTTCCCTTAGTTTGGATACTTTTGTCTGATACTATATTTTTAATATTACTTAGAGCTTTCACTAAATATAGCAACAATACGAGATTAAAGTTAACTACTACACACATTGATTTGTATACAATAAATGTAAGAAAAATTTCTTATCAGCTCAGTACATATAAAATCTAAATATTTGTCGATTCATTAGTTCTGACCCATGTTTCTTTTTTGTGTAAAAATATATGTTTTATTGTCAGATGTTAAATTAGGTCGTTTTAATAATTACAAATCAAGGTGAAACATTATTTGGCTACATCTAATCTATAGTTATTTTCATTAACGAAGTAGATTACTTTATGAACATACTCAAAACTTCCACTCTTTTCCATTTCCCTGAACCTCTGAGAGCAGGTCTTATAAGTTCTTCAAAAGATAGACGCCTCCATCCGTTTGTGATGTCTGTTAATCTCAGCTGTAGGGCCGTCCAAGCCGGCGCGACACGAGCTCAGGTACTAAACTTGTGGCAGAGAGTCTCCTCCGTTTGATTTTCACAGTGTGTGCAGAATTCGTCTGGAGTATGGTGCATAGAAAACAACAATTTGCGGTGCTCGATCTTCTCATTCACTAACAGGTACAGCTCCGATCGTTGCGACGATGAGAGCTGCTTCAGAGCTATGTTACGCCATGTGCGTTTCCAGTCGATTGTCGGATTATTTCGTACCACCCTTGGCAGGTCCATTTGTTGCACAAAATAGCGTTGGATTTGATCGGCAGAGGGGTTTTGTTGAAGTTGATGAGAAATTTGGGATAAATTTGAGAGGATTTGTTTGAGGTCGGGAAGATCTGCTGGAATTACTGGTCGGGGATTTGCGTGGTGAATTAAGGATCTTTAGTAGGGAAGGGAATCGATTTCACGGAGATGCCGGTTGATTGCAAGCGATTTGCACTTCAGCGCTGGTAGGTGCAGCTTCAGTCCGCCTTCCTCTTTGCAGCGGGTTAATTGCATCATTGGGACGCGGGCGATCATTCCGCTCCAAAGAAAAGTGCCCATCGTTGACGTGATTTTAGCAGTGTGTACTGCAAATGGTGGCAGAATCGATGACATATACCATATCCTTGAAGTGCCAAACGTATTCAGCAGAATAACCCTTTGGTGAAGTGTTAGCTGCCATGGAGAGTGCAGCCACATGAGCTGAGCGAATTTACTTGTAATCGCATCCAAATTCATTGTCGTCATCAGCCGTATCGAGTTCGCGAAAACAACACCCAGGATTTTGACCGCATCTGTTGTTTGTATCCACGAGGTACTGATTTCATGCCCCTCCCAGTCTCCAACGTTAACTGCAGTTGATTTTCGATGGTTGAGTTTGGCACCGGAAACTATCTCGAACCGAGCGAACAACACTCTCATCGCTTCTATCTCCTCGTTGGATGCTACGATCACGGTGATATCGTCTGCGTAAATCACCAGCAAGTCATTGCCGCAAACTCGCTCAAGCTCCTTAATCAATGGATGTTACTGCAACACGAACAAATGCATTTAAATTGGATCGCCTTGACGTACTGAACGTTGTATTTCGAACGAGCGAGAAAGATGCCCATTGATAAGCAAACGCGATGTTGATCGGTTTGCAATAACAGAGAGTAGTTGTGTGAGATCCTCATTGATACCAAGCGAGCGCATGGTTTCGAAAAGAAATGAGTGTCGTACTCTATCGAACGCGTGGTCCAAATCGAAGCTGATGAGTTGAGTACCCTCTAGAACGCAGCGGGTAAATTGCCAGAAAGGGCTTCGTTCAGCAGCAGATTGAGCTCTCGGTGGATGACGTCAAACACGCGCTGGTAGAATTCTTTCGGGATGCCATCGCACCCGGGAGATTTCTTGGGTGCACTAGTTCGTATTGCTGCTAAGATTTCTGTTGTGGTGATCTCGTCCATGCATGCCTCGTTCAGATCGGTGGGATGACGCCCGTAGCTCAGCCATAGCCGAAGCAGAGAAAAAGTCAACGCCGGAGAGCTCGGATCGGTCGCTACGTGCGTTTCATTTATCCTCATAAACGCGTGAGAGAAGTTTTGTTGAAGAGCCAACATTTCGCATTTTAAACGGTTTATAGTGGGTAACATTTCGGGATGTTGATAGTACCCGTCGTACGCTAGCCGTAGCTCAGCATATAATCGCTGATGTTGACTATGGAACTCTTGAGAAACTTCACGAGTTTTCTATTTGAAGAATGATTTTATCTTGGACTTAGCGTATGACAACCACCATTCTATCCATGAACGAAAATTTCTGCGCTGTCGAGTCCAGTACTGCCACTTGTACTGAAACTCTGCAATATTTTCATCGGTCAATAGATGGGGCCGCAGTGACCAAAATCCACGACCGTGCTCGCGTCCTAGTGAAGGAAGGCAAAGTCGAAGTGTGATCGCTTTATGGTCAGTAAATGAGCACACGTGCGCTTGTGCTGTTCGCAAGTTGTCGCGAAGTTCTTTACTGACATATATTCGATCAAAGCGAGACCGGGCATTTCTGTTCACGTATGTAAAACCTGCATAACTGGGCATAACTTTTCTTAGACGTCTTGTAGGTGTAGCTGCTGCACAGCTGTTTTCAGTGCGCGACTGGGATTTGGACTACTCCAGTCGCACGTTCGAAGTACGCAATTAAAGTCGCCCGCTAGAAGAACGTGCTGTGTATGGTGCCGGAGGTAAAGGGCCAACGTTCCGTTGAAAAATTCCTCTCGCGGCACGTTGCGCAGAACCGGAAGGAGCGTAGACATTGCAGATTGTCGTGTCTTGGACTCTCAATGCGATGAGTCGCCCGTCTAGACTTCGCTCGACGTGAGAAACCTGGATGTTAGTTCACGAATAGATAGCACTTCACCGAACGCGCTAAAAAATTTTACGATTTTCTCTTCGCTCACGTCTTCGGGGAGGTCGTGCACCTTTACTTCGACACTTCCATTCTCCAATTTTATTCGGAGTTTGTACTTTTTCCCCTTTAGCTCCACTTCATGTTTTCCGTCGTGATCGTCGACAACTCTTTGTGCTATCTCTAGGTCACTGACCTTTATGAAAGCACACGCTCCACCTCGGTGGCACTGCAGTCTCTTTACATCTTCTTTCTTCAAGCCCAGTACTGTACGGCAAAAAGTATGCACTTTTTCGAACGACGGCTTTACGGGAAAGGCCGAATAGTCGATCTTAAAAGTGTTTTCTCGCCTCATTTCGAAAATGCCGCGGCGCGGCACAATTAAAATCGAGTAGGGAGAAATACTTGAGAATAGCTTCAACGGTTTGACTCTCGAATAGCGCAAATGGATAAGACGTCCGTTCGGTATCAAGAACAACCGATGTATATGTTTCTTCACTGGTTCTTCATTATGAACTACAACTGTCCGCTGGGACACATGTACACTAGTGCATTCCCTACAATATTGCTAGGTAAATCGTGTCAGGCACCTACATGAGGAATGAAGATCTTTGATCATTATTAATTATGTCAATACTTAAACCCTGAAATCAAGTTGTAGATGGAAACGCATAGTATTTAGTTCTAAAGGTAATTGGTGTACGATTTTAGAACTAAATACCATGCGCCTCCAGCAGATGATAATTTGATGGAGACGCATGGTTTTTTGAATGATTTATTTTAAAAAAACTGGAACATTTTTTAAAAATCTGGGAAAAAATACAGCGTAATGTACTCATGAATGATTTATTTTTTATGTGAAATCTAGAGTGGTACCAATAATGTAAGTGCGAAAAATAAATTTCAAAAATTTTGAAAAATTCTGGAAAAAATCAGAAAAGTTTACCATAACTCCGAAAATATTCCTAATTCATTTATTTTTTTTGCTAAAGAGGTTTTTAAAAAATTTGAATAAAATAAAAATAAGAAGAACCACTCTAACTCCACAAATATGGCAGTTAAAGGGCTAAAACTTTGGGAAAATCATCTCCAATACAAACCAAACAATAAAATGTCAATTTTATTTCTATTTGGAGGCAATTTTTATATGCAAACCCGGCTACACCCTTTTCGGAAAGTTTGCCAAATACTTCAACCTGCGTTGAATGATCGATGATCTTCTCATGCGAACAGATTTTTTTATGGGTCATTTTTTGTGCGATCAGATTCATATCCACGGGAACCATATCGGGCAAATATGCTGAATGGGAATGTGATTGGAGTAAATAATCGTTAATTTTCGCCATGGAAGCGATGCTTTTGTATTTCGGCGCATTGTCTTGTAGTAACAAAAAATCGCTTCATGTAAGACCATTTCGCAACGTTTCTGGTCTTGAATCGTTTTTGAAACGCGCTGTAAAATTTCTTTTAGACGGTTTCGAGGTAATCCACGAAAAGTAACCTAAAAACCGTCATCATGATCGACTCCGGCTCATTGAGCCGTTGAGTATGGGAAAGGTTGGTACTAGGCGTATCTCATTGTGAGCTCCTGTTAATTTTTATCACTATTTACTTGCAATAAACATTGAGCCCTATTAATTTATTCGGTTACACTCCACTATCCCTGTTAACTTCATATCAATACGACAGACGCAAATATAAAATCTGTCATAAGAAAATAAGCTTTCTATTTATTTCTAACAGAACCACGTTTTTCTTGACTTAGTAGAAGTTTTTCGACTCAAAAGAAGTTATCATCGAGTATTCTGAGTATTATGAAAAATTCGAGTAGTCGTGTCGTTCCGAAATGTCCATATTGTAAGGTCTTCTTGGATTTTGGAACGACCGCAATCATTATTTTCTATGACCTACTTTTCACATCCGTTTCGGATACGCTTTTTTTACAAAGTTAATCCGCAATAATAATTTTTTTTGCGTTGTTAATCCTAAATAAAGTGAACTGTTTTTACAAAATAATTTTCAAATAGAATAAACTGTTTTCACGAACTATTCTCTTTGAATAGCACCGCATTTGTTCCAACGGCGTTACAACTTTTATACACTTTTTTACCACAGTTTATCATAAGCCAGAACAATAACGCTTCAACCTCAGCGATGATCTCATTGTTCGATCTAAATCTTTTCCAGCCAGCTTCTGTTTCAAATCTGACAACAGAAAATAGTCGCCTAGTACTAAATATGGTCAATATAGTGAATTGGTAACGGAATTTAGCCATCGACTTGTGAAACGGTGAATTTGATCAACTGTGTTTGTTTTGCATCGAAGTGCAATGTCATTGTGTTTCAACAGTAACCATTTAATTTTCCAAAAGACGCTAAAAAAAAATAACGTCGAATATTAGCTCAAAACGAAAATATCGCAAGAAAAATTATTAATGTCATTTTTGGCTCTGAAGATGCCTTACTCTTCACTATACTGGGCCAGGTGTCAATAAAAAGATTCATAAATAGCCACGTAACATTTTTCTGGCATAATTTTGAACGATAATAATCAGTCATTTGTCACGGTCGACGGTTTCGATCGTTGGTCTGGATGACAAAATTAGGTTACGTCCATTCGCGCGCTGGATACTCACTTTTGTGCTTTGTGTGGATGACGGAAGTCTGCTGTCCATCGTGTTCGCTTGAGTATATTGAATACCGATCAGCTTTTGATTCATTTAACTGTATGCGGGTATGCCAAAGATGTGTTCGTTTGTGTGGGTGTTCACTGCACTGCAATTCGCTATTAATTTTAGTTCACCAGTGAGTGATGGGGTTTCAGAAAACGCTGTACTTACAGGATTGGATCAGAATTACCGCAATTTCCAACGCGTCTAACTAGGTGATTTGAAGATGGATTTACATATTTTCTCGATGAGTGTTAGATTAGGTTCTGACTTCTGAGTACAAATGACTTAATAAACAGTAGGTTTGAAAACATTTACCACAAACAAGCATAGCAAAAGGATTTGCTATTTACGATAATAAGTACTTCTAATAAACGGGATGTTTGAACGTAATCAGAGCACGTCAACCAGCTTGATGAGTGGATGATAATTATTGTTGTCGATACTGTTTCAAATCTCTAGACATGGAATGAGTCCGACGAGAAGGTTTCAAACATTGATATTTCAAGTCACTATTAAGCCCAAAATAGCGGTTTCCACTTAGTGAGGTTATTGCAAATTCCTATAACATTATTATTTTTAGTACGAGTATGGCCAATTAATGTCAAAAAGTAATGTTTTGAGCTATGTTCAACATTTCTCTAGTTTTCTACTACAAGGCTACAAATAACCTGCATCTTCAAGTTGCATTAGCATTTGGTACTAGGCAGTATTATATACACTGATAAAAAATTGCACGGTCGATTCACATTTAAATAGCACTTCAATTTAATATGCTTCTTCATTTCAATACATAACCAAAGCGACTTGTTTTAAGATTTCATGTGCACATTTTCTAATATGCAAGATGAGATTATTTTTAACTTAGCTTTGATGTGTTTTTCATTTGGATGTGATGTGTTTTGCTATTGAATCGAACTACATATGTTAAACATTTCATTTTCTAGTGGAAATGAGTACAGCACAAATGTGTGTGCAAAACACTTGATTCGGTCAACCGTTTTCCAATTGAAATCTATATGGAAAACAATGTGACATTCATATGAAATTCCTATAGAATCTCGAGGTAACGATATATTTTATCGTTTAGATGTGCATTTCAGATAAATGTAGCATGATTTCCACTAAATATCAACAGTTTTTACACTCACTTCATGAGATAAGCGTATACTTTCATGATTTTCATGTGTTCTACACTGCCGTTCTACGCAAAATTGTCCCATATTCTATGAGATTGCTTACATGTATGGGACAGTTATGAGTAGAAGGGCAGTACATGTAGTGATAGTTCAAATGTAATTGATGCTAATTATTTTCAGTGTACAAACCGTTGTGTATCCACGTCTACCCAGCACTATAGTTGCTGACATCACCCACCGTTAATTTTGTTATTAAAAGCAGAGCTTAAAATTGTCACGCATTCCCAATGAAAGAAACCATTCCAACAGTCTCATTTTCAATGTTTTACTGTCTCATTCGTAAATGACCGACACCAGAACAAACGAAGAGAGACGAAGCATTTTCGTTTCTCATCGAAAAAATGATAGAGTATAATTGCCAACGTCACTCTTTCCTCTCCTTTTTTTCATCGATGATTTTAAAATCTGTGACGCTTTGGCTATGAAAAGGAACTAAAATATAGTAAATGAAAATAATTACATCCCAGAACCTCTTAGGAAACCAAAACTACTACAAATTCGAGCACCAACAGGTAAAAGTTATTGTGAAACCTTTTTCTGTCATTTTCAATTCTCACAGCTTCGGTTGAATATCGACACTGCATACTATGGGACTTTCACTGAAAACTGCAAATGACTGAAAGAGCCAATGAAAGAAAAAACACTATTTTGAAACTACTGTCCCGCTTATGGCATTAACTGGACATGGATTTCGTTCTCATAGTTTGCAAGCGAAGGTGAGAGTGATAATAATTTCCTGTAATTTTCGTCTATTTTTAGTCAATGAAAATGATTTTTATTAGCTCTGATTAAAAGTAAGAAAGAAAAAAGTCGTTATATAGTTCGTTCAATCCAATCAGTGTAGCTTATGCATTGATTTGTACTTTGATTATCGTACAGCGTCAGTGATTTCTGTTTTCTTGATTTCAATTTTAATTGAATCGAAACATTCGGCGAAAATACAATATAAGAAAATTGAACGTAATGTACTACTTATTTATACGGGATAATTGCAGTTTTTCAGGGTTATTGGTGTCAACTAGATTGTAGATTTATGATAAGGAAGACCGGGAAGAAATATTTTTCTTTAATTTTGCATTCAAAAGTTATATGATTTTTATTGATAGTCCTTAAGTTCAATACTCGGTAGTTTTCTAAAAAAATAAACCAAAATACGTAAGTTCTGAGAAGTAGTTCCATGTCAGCGTTGGAAATTTTCTTTTAGGCTTCTGTTGTGGATTTCACGAACGACTATTATTCTACTTTACTCAATAACATACATCAAACATAGCAAACACAACATCACCGGTGGCACTTGTCGTAAACAGATATCTTTATTTACGAACGGAAGCTGAAGTTCGCAGAAAAGAACTCTTCTTTTGAATAATCTTGAACTCACTTGACGATGACGATGATGATATGACGGTTCTAACTTAATAAAAATAGTTTCAGAACCCTATATTCATATCTATAATTTAAATCTGTTGATGAGGGAATTTTAAAATTACATTTTAATGCCACTATCATCGTCGTGTCTCGTACACAACCCTGTATTTTTCGTCTATATTTTCCGATTCATATTCTAATTCTGCAAAATCATTCAACTTTTTATCGACGTATTTTCACTCCACAGTGCTCAATTGGTTTCTTCAACTCCTTCTCAGACACCATTTTTGAATAATTTACGGTTTTTGAGCAACAGCTACAGAAAAAAGTACATACATAATGCATCCGTTTTTGAAGGGAAGACGAATTTGTCCTTGTAAGTTGTTCCATATATTCGTCTCTTCACAATTATTTCTCCTTCATTTGAAGGTGAATGAAAAAGTTTCCTTAAAATCAAAGTGCTGCTAGACCCTCTGTGTGACGAAGAGCAATCATGAGTGCGTTTGTTTATTTCCTTTTACCTCTTCCACTGAATCGCACCAAAGTGCTAGAGCATTAGCTAATAAATTCTCGGAGGTGGATGCAGATACTTTCACAGAGGTGTACACGCCGGTGAGAACTCTGCTGTATGGTTTGCGTAGAAGAAGCGTGGACACGCAAAATCAGCAAAATAAAACAATTCATCATAAAATTTTCGGTATTCCTTGCAAATTTTTCATAGCAAGGCCAGATCTACTCTCTATTAATTGAAGTTCGCAGAAGTGTTCGCTCACCATCACGCGCCAGTGGTCACTTGGGTGTATTTAGACGAGAGCGCGTGTGAGCGATTCATGCGAAGAGAATGTGTTTCACTCGCGCCAGCTGCTTTAACCACAAGCACACACTCAAATGCTGTCTATTCGACACTGAGAAGAAGTGCGCTTTCCTCTTTGTGCGGTGCTTCGTTTTTTGCATTCTCGGTGTGGACAAGAATCTGACTCCAGCGTGTATCACTCTGGTGAAATGCCATCTCTGGCTAGACTGAAAATAGATATCCGTCGTTCGCAAATTATTTCAGAAGCCTCATATCAATTGGGTTTTCGTTGTAGAATAGCAAAAGACTCCAAAGACCCGCATTTTCAGAAGGTATTTGTAGAGCATTATCCTACGCCCGATTTTCGGAAACGACTCAGTACGCCGGAGCGGATTGCGGATGTCATAGAATTGAACCAGTGCAGAGATACCCGCATGGCAGTGCGAAATCAAATTAACGATGAGACAAAAAGGCAGAATCTACTCGTTAGCCGGGATGCCCATGAACTGGTTATTTGTTTTGCTTGTTTTAGTTTTATAATAACAGGTGCAATGTGCGACTTATTGCTTTCAGAAGTAAATGGTGTCGTTAACTCAAAGTGATTCAGTTCACTTTCAAAGAGGTGCTCTAATTTTCCTGCTATTTAAGTGAAATAGTCACTGTAACGCATCTGGAATGGCATTTGACAATGAAACCAACATTGCAAACAGATTAGTCAAGGTACATTGTTCGAAAAGGTTCGAACCGTATTTCAAAACGTACTTCAAAACTTGAGCTCTCAATCCAATATTCTATTTAACAGCACAAAAGTATACGGTAATTCCTCTTGCAATACTTCACATCGCGACCGCCATGCAGAGTACAGTAGTTTTTGCCGTCTCAAATGCTACTACTGTTTTTTCTGTACATGTTCTGATTATCACGCATGCAATATACGGATTCGATTCCATTCCACTGCTCATCCGGAATGATTGAGTTCTGTTCCATCAAAACAACTCCAATCAATCATTACCCAGGAAGTCCGGAATGCCGTACGGAGCAGCATAAAAAAAGAACATCCAGGAAAAGCTGGAAATATGTTCACAGACACTTGAAAGTGATGAATGGGAAAATAAAGTAATAAAGGCGAAGAAATTCGAATTACTCCCGCTATGAATAAGCATTTTTTATGATCGTTCTGGGATGTTGGCTGTATGGCGGTCTGGGGTCACATACCGACGGTGCCCTGCGCCCCCCACATGTGTATTATTTTATCGAAATTCGGATCAATGTCGTGTGCGTGTACGTGTGCTGGTAGTTGGTAGCGAATTTGGTGACGATCCAGGAAATGAGAAAAGTCTTGGAAAATTTTGTCATTACTTAGATTGAATGACATGCGATAATTCATTCGAAGCAACTAATGCTAGACGAACGACCGCTTGAGTAGGTTTCATAATCGAACCGATCCGCGTGTGTGTGTATGTGTGAAGAGGAAGCGGCTCACGTTGAATGACAATCAATACCAAATCACTGATGTTTCAAATAGTTGGTTCTCAACTGAATCGCATCAAGTAGAACTTTTCTGATACTCCTGAAAGTGGCAACATTGAAAATATTACGAGTGTATGGACATACGAGGAAATAGAGGAAGGGATGATTTAGTTCCGAGCAGTTGCTTAATGTGGCACAACTAGTTTTGACAATCAATAGAGCAATTCCTAAAAAAAGTAATAAAACATCGGACTTCACATACATCGATTTGAATGAAACTTAACACACGTCTTCGGTATAGCATAGGTTGCATCTATATATATTTCTTAAAATCGTTGTAACTCAAAAAATTACACACCGAACACAAAGTTCAACACGTTTCTTAGAATTAAAAAATTGATTAAACAAATGTATAAAACTGGAGTCTAAGAAGAAATTGCAGTGAAAAGGGTTAACACTATTAAAAACATGCACTGGTAAAAGTTCAACCTTTTTGTCGTGAAGACGACTTACTTTACTATACGGCGCCTTATCGAAATTTATCCTGTACTAGAATGGGTAGAACTTTATCGTGAATATCTCTTGTTGTATTTAAGGTAGCAACATAATTCCTTCTCCATAATATCGGAAATGTGTTCATTAATTTATGATACAATTTTCAATCGTATGAGATATCCATAAGTTACTCAAAATAGAAGATTTCAAAAATGTATGGTATGAACGAGCATTAAGGTGAAATTCAATGCCAAAATAAGGTACGCAAATTTTCAATCGCATCATTTAACGAATCATCGCACAAAGCGTATCATGCAAAACCGACACAAAGAAATACGAAATATTTTCAGTAATTGAGTGCGGTGGGTTTACGATACGTTTTGCCTTTCTCATATTGAAAGGTTATGCAATCGCTGTGAAAACATACAGCTCGACGAACTGAGCAAATGTCTGTGTGTGTCTGAATGTGTGTGTATGTAACAAAAATGTGCACTCGATTCTCTCGGAGATGGCTGGATCGATTTTCACAAACTTATATTTAAATGAAAGGTCTCTTAATCCGATAGGGTGCTATTGAATTTTATTTATTTATTGAATACTTAAATTTCACACGGTAATAGCTATCCAACAAGCCATAGTTTGTTAAAATCCGTTCATTTTCAACGGAGATATCGACATTTTTGTGTGAGCGACTTTTCCCCCTATTCCAGCAGTAGGAGTTTTGAGCGCTGTATGACAAAGCAATGCTTGGAGCAACGTGAAACGAGATTTTTATACTGTTACATACAATTGTTTCTAACTACCAAAAAGACTGTGTACAGCATCCTTTTTCATAACAATTTGCCTCGGGCAGATATTAGCACGGTTCGTTTTTGGCAACATAATCGTTCGAATATGGCATATGTAAACCAGATGATATCAGCATTTTCGAGTTTTAAGTAATTCCATAATTATATTGATTTGAACTACTTACAGTAATAAATGCTGGAAGAACATGACTTCCATATACCATACGACTCAGTTCGTCGAGATCAGCAAATGCGTGTGTGACAAATAATTTCACTCAATTTTCTCGGAGATGGCTAAACCGTTTTCTACAAACTCAGTAGTTGCACTATTTACGTACTATTTAATTCCACTATTTCTCTGTCACGTTATTACAGTTTCACAAAGTCACTACACTTCAATGAAGCATAACAAACGTCTATTTCGGAATGTTATTTGCATCGCGTATTTCGGAATGTTATTTGCATCCTTCTTCAGTGTATCGGTTTTATAAGTTTTTTTGAAAGAATGCTGTAATGCTGCTCCTTTTATACGAAATGTCTTATTGTCATCGGGTAAAAACGGGAAGAAACAGGTAGTAACAAAAGGGTAGGACGGTAATTTGATTGTCAACGGAGGGTAACAAACTGAAGAAGTGGGAGATTTAGTATTTTCTAAATCTATTTGTATCTTATGTGTCGGCAATAAGTTGAATAGCCAGGAGGGCTTTTTCCTTGGTCCCGATTTAATAAAGAAATGGAGTTAATTTTGAAGATTTCTAATCTTTTGGCTGTGTCTAATTTCCATGGGTTGGAAATTTGTCTAATGATTTTTATGTCGTTGGTAGTGAGTTCATGATCTTCAGAAAAGGCATGTTCAGCTACTTTTGACTTGAAATGATGTGGTAGTCCTTTCTCTAATTCTTTAGATGCTTTTGCTATTACAGCGACGTGCTCTTTGAAACGGATGTCTAGATGTCCCCCGATATTCTTTTTTAAATTTTCCGATGGGGGAGGCAGAGTTATAAGTGATTGTTTTTTCAACAATCCTAATTTTTTGTCGAGGATTGTTTGGATTGAACGCTCCGGATATCCATTGAGCTTTCCAATTTCGAAAATAAAGTTTTTCTCTTTTATTGCAGCATCTCTCTTAAGGGGTAAGGTCAGCATTCTGTGAATCATATGGTGGAAAGCTGCCATTTTGTGTTGGTGGGAATGATTAGAAGTTTTTGATATGACCCGATCTGTGTTGGTTGGCTTCCTGTATATCTCGAAATTCAAGGTTTTTGCCTCTATGACAATGAGGATATCTAAGAAAGGTAACTGTTGTCTTTCTTCTTCTCATAGGTGAATTTAATGTTTTTATGTAAGTTATTAATTATTTGTAAGAAAGTTGATAAATCATTGCGTTTGATGATACAGAATATATCATCAACATATCTCCACCAGCGATTAGGTAATAATCCCTGGTTTTTCAAAAGTTCTTCAAGATTTGCCATAAACAATTCGCGCATAAAAACGGGGAGAGCGGATTACCCATTGGTGCTCTTTGTTACTGTTTATAAAAATCGCCTCTGAATTTGAAGTAATTTACATCCATACAAAGCCGAGTTAGGTTAAGATATGACCTAACTTTGGTTTTCCATAAACTGTTACTATGTTGTTGAAGTAACCAATCTTCCAATAGATTGATTGAGTCCTTCACTGGGAAAATGGAATAATACCATTATTTCGTCTTTTTTTTTATTTCACCAGAGTTTTGAAGTTGAGTCGTAAATTCTTGTGTGTTGGGGACTGATCTACTGAAAAATTTTTTTGGCATAGAATGGAATTCTTTTACTAGCCATTTGGTGATTTTTTGGGTAGGGGCTTCCACTGAAGAAATAATTTCCCTTATTTCGTTACCAGGTTTGTGAACCTTTGGTAGTCCTTTGATTTTGGGTGAAGAAGGGTTAGGAACTTTGAGGTAATTGAGGTTGACATCAAAGTTTGGATTACATCCAAGAAGAGTTTTATCTATTTTTTTGATAATTTCAGGAAGGGGGTCGGTTCATTGTTTCCTATAAGGACCATCATTAATTTTTTGGGTAATCAAGTTGTCATAATCTTGTTTGTCCATAATAACTACTTTATTTCCCTTGTCAGCCTTTACATAAAAAACAGGCTTTTCTCGCAATTGTTTCACTAGTTCTTTTTCATCTATGGTTTGCTGATTATTCAAAGAAGTACTTTTAATGACGTCAGCTACGATAGTTCTGGCGTCATAATTTGAGGAAAGGAAAGATCACAGTTATTTAAACCTGTTTCTATGTCTGTAACTTGTTCGAGATTTACTTTTGAAGAAATTGCATAATTTAAACCAAGATTTAGAAGATTAGTTTGTTCATTGGTAAAATTTTGAGATGAACGATTTACAAGAAAATCCTCCAAAAATTGTACTGGTGGTTTTGAGGACGGTCTGAAAATTTGTTGGAACGTAAATTTTCGAATTTCTTATGAAATGAATTCGTTTGCGTTCGAATTCGCAATGTTCTGCAATTTTTACTTTGTTTAGGAAAGTTTCGAAGCCTTGGGGATATTGTTTCGCTAGTTTCAAGTGAAGGTTATAGCATTCCAAAGTTTTTACGCTCTGAATGCTATACAATCTCCTTACAGCGTGTGGGAATTAATCCAAATCTACTGCATTTCAATATCTTTGGATATTCCCCCAATTTTCTTTCTTAACTTAATAAACCTTTAAATAGTTACAAACTCAGATTCATATGAAAAGTAGTATACTTTCAAACAAGGTTCCTGAATTACGTTTGATTCCGACTTCTGATAGCGGAACCACAGGATGATATGTGAAACGAAATTAAAATAATGCAATTAATTTTTCTCGTAGATGGCTGAACCTATCTAAGATTCAAATGAAATCTAAGAATCATCTATGATTCAAATGAGAGGTCTTAAAATCCTATAAAACATTTTACTTTTTAGTCAGATCCGACTTCATGTTTAGGAGATACAGGGTGATTAGTATAAAAATGTCCATTGCACATAAATTAATCAGGTTTATCGGGTTTGCAGATTTGGATAGTCGATTACCAAATAAATTTATTTCAGTTTAAGCGATATTCGTTTTTGGTTTCGAAATGTACTCCCAAATTTTAATTCGCACTACAATTCTTCAGAGATGTCTATTCTGATTTTCAAACAGTTTGAATCAAATGTAAACTATTTAGCTCCTGGGGTGGATTGAACTGATTTCGGCTACACCGATTTTAGAATTCCGGTTCCAGTATCGAATCGTTTTTCAAAGCTCAATCATTTACTCAAAAAGGCCAAATCGAACTTCAAAAACAAAAATTCAAATTAAAGAACTTATGGTCCCATACAGAATTGGTGAATTTATCCGATTCTGGAATTACAGAGTTTTTAAAATTCATACCGATATAGAATGTGTATATTGTTTGGCGTATTTGTTTATGGCCATTCGAATCATTTTAGGTTATGCTAGTTCCTGAATACCGGCTCTGGAAGTACCATAAATAATGACGAAAAACTCTTACTTCGACATCTCATGGAATGTTCAATCGATTGTCACACGTTAAGATTGAAATTCGATACGATTTGCAGTTTCGACATTACAGGGTAATGAGTGATAAAAATCTCAATTTGCCGTTTAAAACGACGATAATTAAAATAATGTCATGAAAACTAAAACACCTAAGAATATCCATGCAAAAAAACACATGCGGATTGATAAAAAAAGGTATCATCTCACTGCTAGGTGGATTAATCACGTTTTTATACATGACATGGAAAACTCAATCAAATACATTCAAATAGCCGTATAATACTTGAATTGGAAGGATTTGGTTAGTTGATGACCAAATACATTGATTTTGGGTATACTGGATCTTCGTTCAAGATTTCGGGAGTATCGAAAAAAAGTGATCGTGTACTCCAAACCGGAAATAACTCCAATTTCTTAGAAACGGATGAACCAGTTTTCATTTTCTTAGATTCGAATGAAAAGTCTCTTGGTCTCATAGCCTGTCATTGAATATTATCCAGATCGAACTTTCGGCTTGGAAGTAACAGGTTTAACTAAATTTCATGTGAATCCGACTTCTGGTTTCGGAATTAAAGGGTAAAGTGTGTTAAAAAAATTTTACCATCACTTAAATGGGCGAAACAAACACTTGAAAATTTTTCTAAACTGGCCTCAAAACTAATTCATTCATTATCAGTAGACGGCCGAAAAAAATGAATCCGGCTTTCATGGTTCCCGGTTTCATGTTTCCCAAATCGATCTCACTTACTTTTCTCAGAGATGGTTTGACCGATTTTCACAAAGATTCAAATCCTGTGGTCCCATTAGGTATTCCTGAATTCCTGGGTCCGAAATTATAGGGTGAAATGTGTTTATGCTTTATAAGTGATGGTTTATAAATTTTATACCATCACTTAAAGAGGCAACCCAAAATAGTAAAAACAAATTATAATCAATATCAAAACTTGTCATTATCAGTAGATGGCCAAACAAAATGATTCCGGCTATTCCTTCGAGAATCGAAGAAATTAATTTTAAAGAATTCCACAGTATTATATATGATTGTATGATTGATATGAGAAAGGCATCATTACACCACTAGGTGGTTTAAAACAGGTTTTTACATCTGTTTCGTGTTATTTAATTGTATGGTTCAATATGCTTATCGTCAATAAGTCGTACTTTGGTATACAATTCTGGAAGGGAAGCTTCGTTTTGGAGATTTTTATCCTTGTTTCCGGTACTTCCGGAACCGCATTCCGTTAATCGTTATATCCAAACTCGGTTCGGATGGTTAACAACTTACATGACCTATACATTAGAAAGCCCAATTTAGTAGTTTTTTTCTCTTATGCATCGTTGCCTAATACGACGGCTGAGTTCTTAGCTCAAGAAAATCGGTTAAACCAGTTTTTTCACTCGCCACTCTGTTATTTTGGAACCGGAAATCAGATCAACACGAAACTCAAAAAAAAAATCGATGGGGCAAGAGTGACTTTCATTTGAGCCTAAGTTTGTTAAATTCGGACCAGCCATCTCGAAGAAAAATGAGTGCATATTTTTGTTAGTTGTTTTGTCGTCGAGCTGAATCGAATGGTATATAACATTCAGCTCTCCGAATCTTGGCGGTTTTCATAGTGATAGCTCTTCTTTATGAGAATAGCAAACAATGGAACTTGAGTTCCGGTATTCACAAAATTAGATTCAAATGAAAAGTCTTGTAGGACTGTCCCTTCGAACAGGCCTTTCTCAAAAGTACCGGCTGCTCGGCCATCCATGGAAGTTGACTATCAATGTCAACAGCGGTTTCCCAAGTGGCTAAGAATAACGCTACGGTCCACCTGTACCGGTGGTATAAGTCCACCAAACAGGTAAGCCGTGTGGCATCCGGCGGAATTATTTTTTACCAAGAATTGATCCACTGGTTTCCTGTTCCATGTCGTAAAAGGCCACAAAAAAAGGAACTCCTAAGTCAAGGTGTATTTCCGTGCCGATGGCTGAATGGCTGCAGGAGGTTAAACAATGCAGTCGTGAACGGAATATCTTGGGGTTTTCCCTTACTGTGTTAAGCGAAGCTCTGGCACAGTGGACGACTTCTTTCTTCGCAATTCGTGGGATTTAAATGATTAAAACATTTTAAAAAATCCTTACATGGTTCGCTATAGGCGATTATAAGCCAATATATTTAGTTTCTTGTAGTTGTTGTACGGTTGGTGCTGGAGGTGAAAAGTTCGTTACTCTAATTGATAATGGTAAGAGTGGCACAAATCAATCTTCAGCATAAACGTACAGCAACTATGAATCTATCCAGACTTCTGCAAGAAGGTAAAGCTTCTATAGCTTTGGTTCAAGAACCATATTTCCAAAAGGGAAACTTCTACGTTGGAAAATTGTTAAACCCAGTCTTTGTTGCCTTCAACAAGACCGGTATGACTAATCCACGTGAAATGCCTCGAGCATGCATACTTGCAAATAATGCTCTCGATGTTTCTCTCATATCGGAGCTCACAACTCGGGATATTTGTGCTGTCACAGTTGGTATGACTATTGATGGCATAGACAGGAAATATGTCTATTGTTCGGCATATTTACCGCATAACCAACCTTCGCCAAGCGATGACTTCAAAAAGGTTGTATCATACTGCTGCAAGAGTGATTTACCACTTGTAATCGGCAGGGACATAAATGCTCACCATATCATTAGGGGCAGCACAGATATAAATTCGAGAGGCTCTGATATGATGGAATTTGTGAGCAGTACAAACCTGCACATAGTCAATGCAGGAAACCGTTCAACTTTTGCGAGTTCTGGAAGAGAGGAGGTTTTGGACGTAACTCTCTGCTCTGATAGAATTGCGCATGAGTTGGTGAATTGGCTCGTCTCCGATGAGCTCGAACCTTCGTTGTCTGATCATAGGTACATATTCTTTGATCATTGAAACGTTAAATTTGATATTATCACATATCGTAATCCCAAATCCACAAACTGGGACCTCTATGAAGAGGGCTTGGCGACTAGATTTTACGGGTACCAACCAACAATTGAAACCCCAATTGATTTGGAAAATGTTGTCGACGAGACAAATTCACTCATAGTTGCAGCATATGAAGAGGCTTGTCCACTTCGGATTGTGCGAGCTACTAACATAGAGGAACTCTTTGGTGGAATGCTGAACTTGCTAGACTAAGGAAACTATGCAGAAGAGTGTGGAACCACCGACGCAGAGATGGGTCGGAGGCATTCGTGTCGGCTCGAAGGGCTTACAAAAATGCTCTTCGATAGTCTGAGCGAAGTGGTTGGAAAGTCCTCTGCACAAATGTCTCTAATCTCAAAGAGGCTAGCAGATTAAATAAGTTACTTTCGAAGTCTAAGGACTTTAATGTCAGTTTCTTAAGAACTTCAGATGGTGAACACTTGTCTGATGGAGGTGATGTACTTCACTATCTTTTTAACACTCACTTTCCAGGATGTATGGATCCATCACCGACAGCTCTTCCCGAGACTTTTTCAGGTAGTTTCGATTCTTGGGCCCTTGCTCGAAGCGTTGTGACGATTGAATCGGTCAAATGGGCAGTTGAGAGTTTTGCTCCGTACAAGTCTCCTGGAAAGGATGGAGTTTTCCCAGCCATTGATAACGTGTCTTTCAATTCAATTCTGGAAGCAGCACGTGGTCATGGCATACTTTAAAGTATCACAAATTGGATTCAGGCAATGCTTAGTAATCGACTTCTTTGTTCATCGCTTCGGCAAGCAGAGATTAGAAAGCTGAGTGTCTGTGGGTGTCCTCAAGGTGGTGTACTATCCCCACTTTTATGGAACCTAGTCCCTGATGGTTTGTTAAGGAAACTTAATAACCTTGGATTTCCGACTTATGGTTTTGCCGACGATTATCATATATTGATGACCGGTATAAGCATTAACACTCTCTTTGATTTAATGCAACAAGCCCTGCGATCTGTTGAACAATGGTGTTGTCAGGTTGGATTATCTGTAAATCCGGGCGAAACATCAATGGTGCTTTTCACTCATCGTAGGATAATCACAGGAGCTCGTTCGTTGCAGTTCTTTGGTTCAGAGGTCACTGTGGTCGATCAAGTTAAATACGTCGGGGTTATTCTTGACTTAAAACTGAATTGGTCTGCTCACATTGATTTCAGGATTAAAAGAGCTTGCATGGCTTTCGGTCAATGCAGACGAGCTTTTGGAAAATCATGGGGACTCAAACCCAGATACATTCATTGGATCTACACAACTATTGTTAGACCAATTTTAGCATATGGATGTCTTGTATGGTGGCAGAAAGGAGAAGTCGCGACAGTTCAGTCAAAGCTAAATCATCTCCAAAGGATGGTCCTAATGGCGATGACAGGAGCATTCACGACAACTCACTGCTGCTCTCGAGGCGCTACTGTGCATTAAACCACTACATGTGTTCCTAAAACAAGAAGCATTATCTTGTGCATACCGTCTTAAGGTTACAGGGCTTTGGAACAGTAACCCATTAGATTATGCTACCAGCCACACTCGCTTGTGGTCTCAAATGGTTACATGGGATGAGTATTTACTCGCTCCTAGTGACCTAACTCTCACATGCAGTTTTCCTTTCAAAACATTCCATGTGAGCTATCCTCTTCGTGAGGAATGGTTGTCTGGTTGTCTGGAACGACAACTTGATGAACACATAGTTTGTTATACGGACGGTTCTCTGTTGA
Organism: Malaya genurostris; assembly: GCF_030247185.1. NCBI lineage: Eukaryota > Metazoa > Arthropoda > Insecta > Diptera > Culicidae > Malaya > Malaya genurostris. The sequence continues at coordinate 261,812,265 of NC_080571.1, forward strand.
ATGGTCGTGCTGGTGCTGGTGTCTACTGTCGTGAAATGAGGCTGGAGCAGTCTTTTTCACTTGGTAGATACTGTACTGTGTTCCAAGCAGAAATCTACGCAATTCTGTGTAGAGTACAATCGGCACTTCAGCAGAGGATCTGTGGTAAACGAATTTATTTTTGTTCCGACAGTCAGGCAGCCTTAAAAGCACTCAGTTCGAATGACTCACGGTCGAATCTAGTGATTCTTCCGGGAGTGCAGAATTGTGTCGTTTTTGTAAGATCTCTAAATCCTCTCGGGGTTGGAGGTTTTATTAACAGCAGACTGTTCGGGACCTCGTAGAGGTTCAGAATTTACTTCTGCTTCCACTAAATGTGATTCTCAGCAGATTGTTCAGCATCCCTTAGGGGTGCAGAATTTACTTCTGCTTTTATGTGTTTTTGTGTCGTCAATTTTTCCCATCCTGCTAGTCCAACCCTTACCATTTCCTTTCAATCCTTCCCTCATATATATCGAGAAAATGATGCTAAAAACAAATTGATGGCAAGGCACAAATCTCCAAATATCAAGGGGAACGTGCCATTTGAGCCAATTTGTTCTGATTCCTGATTCTCAAAAGTAAGTCTAGAGTCAAAACTGTGAACTGATGATGCCAATTGTTCGTTTCGGTCATGAGAATGCTTATGTTGGATTAGAGCCTAAAAATTCATTAAAGGAAATGATTATTTTTAGTGGAAGTGTGTTTAAAGAGTTTGTATATTTTCGCTAATATAATACAGAAATCGTTGTTCCACTATTCCGTAAAGTTATGTATCTTTCGTTTTTTTGTATCAAGGTGAACATCTATTGAAATTATAACGGCTCGTATATTGGGTGTGAACAGTAGAGACAATAAATACAAAAATTTCTTCATCGGATGCATCTAATTGCACCTTGGCGGGTGAAGTAAGTAAATTAAAATCCGAGAAGTTTCATCTATCCGGTACACGAATGAACATGTGTGACAGATCTACGTGGTCTAAACTCACCAATGGGAACATATGTGAGCATGCTGAACATATCCTCGAACGGTTATTTCATAATAAAAGTTTATGACATAACTCGTTCGATCATCACGTGTGTGCGACTTCATTGGTATTCCACTGCGGAACCTGTAGTTTCAACCGAAAACAATAAAGACAAGCTGGGGAATCAATATTGGCCTACCTATACTTGTGAATCGATCGAAAGACTACTCGTAAGAGTAGCAACATCCCGTAATCGACTCTATTCGATCCGAAAATGAAAGAAGCATACTGCGACTTGCACGTTTATAACCAATGATAGATGCGTAAAGTTTCAAAATTGTGATAGTTTAGCAATTAGTATATTCATACTTGCACCTAGGAATCTAATTTGGTTAAGATAAGCGGCGAAATAATTTGGTGCCTATAAACTACTTATCTTTATACTACAAGCGACCCAGTACCACTTTTGTGTTTGAACAGTTTGGAAAAAAATCATGATTTGTGGTGTCCACTGTATCTCAGCGCAGACTAATCAGAAGTGAACAAATAAACGCAGCATAGTTGGAGAAGAAGTTTTTCTAGACCACAACGTTTCTGTAAAAACTACGATTTTTCACGAAAAAATCCGCCATTTTGTAGCTATTAAACCTCCCTAAAGTAACTAACAACAAAAAGGAAAACGTTGGGGTCTGGTTTTTTATATGTAGAAAGTGTGTGCAAAATTTGAAAGAAAATTGGTTCAGTAGTTTTTGAATTACGATGGACACGGACTTTCAAAACCTGCTTATGAGAAAAACGAGTTTAAAGTTTTTTGTCTATAAAATCAATGGAAACAATTTATTATTCAAGGGAGCCCGTAGGGTCTGTTGTTTTCAAAAAATCATGTTTTTACTTTTATAATTTGTTATAATGAAACATTTCAAGAATGTTTTGTCAAGTTTTTAAGTCAATCGAAGCCGAAATTTTGGGCCTGCGTGCCGAGCTCTTAATTTTTCGCAGTATGAGATAAGCAAATATAAAGGCCCATAACATGCTGAGTTTTGTTCCGAAAAATTTCACAGAATATTCTTGAAATGTTTCACTATAAACTATATATAAAGAAAATAGTAATGATTTTTCAAAAGTGTTAGACCCTACCCGCCCCTTAAATGACTGTTAATGGCTGGCTGTTGTTTTTCTGACTAATTGAAATATCCTGAAATTTCACACATAGTCTTTTGAAAGTTGGTAACATACTCCTTAAAAGTCATAAGGATTTAACAATGATAGGAACTTCTGTGTGTCAGTCAATGACTTAATGAGTGGTGTGTTCTGTCTAAGCGTATTCAAATAGATTAAATAAAATATTTTCAATTTTAATCTCCTAAAATTTTCATAAGCATTTCGGACTAGTCGAAATATTTGATTATTCGATTTGCAATGAGTAGTTCTAGGAGTAGAATCAGCTGGGTGAACAAGAAGGTTACAATATGGATTTAAAAATTCCTTTTCAGAAATTCTGTGCAGCTATAAAATTCTTTTATCAAATTTCACTTTTATCCGATCCATTACACCCTAAGGTACAAAGAGAGCAATTCCTTCGTCGCTGCTTGATAAAAATGGTTACCTGGCAACACTGCTGTGCGATTGATACGTGTTTAATTTCATTGCTCACGAATGATTCGAAATTTTGAGTGTTGTTTCTTTGATTTGAGTCGTAAAAATCGTAAGAGTGTGGTATTGAGAGTGTTTACTTGTGAAATCTTGTGTTGGCTGGTCAAATTTTATATTCAGTTTAGTAAATAATAAGTGTTTCAAAAAAGTGAATATTGCATGATTATTTCAGCCATTATAAGTGTCTCGCTACCGCTTGTATGTTGGTGCCGAACATTGCGCCCTAAATTCGGTTTGTCACGCTGTTGTATCTTCAGTGTCTTATAGTTCTATTGCCATTCGGTACACAGAAGAACTTCTGATGATTACGTTGTGGAATTTGTCTCAATAGACCTGTTCTCAGTTGCATGTGGCCATTTCCAAGTGGCCTTTCCTGAGTTAGGCTCTGGTTGAATGATTGACAACTTTAAGTGGTGTTCAAGTGGTGTTAATCGCTTGGCGCACGTGTGTAGTGTCTGATTTGTATTTATTTTTGTGATCACCTTCCAATTGTGTTTCAGATGGAATCCATACGTCAAGTGACCAGGAAGTATGTAAAGTTTTCAACAAATACCTCTCAAGCATTGGTAATACTCTAGCGACCAGTATCCCGTACACTAATATCCAGCTATAGTGAACGAAATTATTCCTTTAATAAATGAGTTAAATAGTAAAAAAGCTACTGGTCCTGATAATATATTGGTGAAGGCCTTGAAAAGCAATCCTACATCATTCGCTTCAATTTTATCTCAAGCATTGAACAAAATTCCGATTACCGGAATTTATCCTGAATGTCTCAAAGTATCCAGAGTTATTCCAATATTTAAATTCGGTAATCCTCACGATCCCTGCAACTACCGTCCCATCTCAACTCTCTCAGTGTTCAACAAAACTTGTTATGACCAGGCTGATTGATTTCTTCAATTCCAACAACATCCTGTACAACTTTCAATATCAGACGAATTGCAATGACATCTTTTGCAGTTATCTTTCAAATAGAACACAGTTTGTAAATTTAGGGAATGCGAAAAGCTCAAGACGTCAAATCGACGTGGACGTCCACAAGGCAGCAATGTTGGGCCTCTCTTATTCTCGGTATATATCAATGATACTGGTAACCTAACACTGAGAGGTGTTCCTAGATTGTTTGCTGATGACACTGCGCTTTTTTATCCATGTAAAGATACGTCAACTTAAGTGACATGAATAGAATACGACATACGTGTCCTAATGGGCTACTTCGACTTGAATTTACTGTCTTTGAAGCAAGTGCTGGTGCTACAGTCAACTCAAGGGGTTTTTTCCTGCTCTAGTGTTAAAATGAATACATTACTATTAGTTTTGTAAGCTCTAAAATATTAGTAAAAGCCCCTTCAAAGGAATTCTAAATTCAACTGGGTGCTCAAGCATAGTGTGAACTATTTACTATTGTCTTTTCGCTAGTATATATAACATTAGTCGTACTATCCCAAGCTTGTCATCATCGCTGTTTTTTTCTCCTTTTTTTTTGCTATAGTACTTTTTTTCAAGCTAATTTATGTGTGTTATTATTACTACTTTTGAATTTTCCATGATCATAATTGTTTTCGTCTTGCAAACTAAACTTTAAAAATTTTCCAGAAAAAAAACATAAGCAATGCATCGATAATAACTTATTCAATAATAGCACTAAATGAATATTTATGGAATAAATTCGCTAATCAATTACAAATACAAGGCTGATTCGCTATGTTAAAGTCAAAATGCGACATTTACTATGTATCGTATTAATATTGATTTTATAGCAGTTCAGTGCTATTGCTTAATGCGTATGGTTACTCGGGTAAACCAAGTGTTTCAAGCGAGGAATACATTACAGTTTACTAAAAAATACGCGTTCAATCTCAGCATTGCACTGATTCTATTCATTTCTCTAATATTAAGTGAACCTCTTCTTAATCCACCTTTTAGAGTCATAACACTTTTCTCTTACTATTAAAACAGTCTCATTAAAATGCTTATATTTTTCAGAAAAAAATATGAGAGTATAGAAAAAGTTGGAATTTTGTATTTGAGAACGCTAATTGTTTTGTTTGTTTTTGTTTTGAACGGTTTTCATGAATTGTGGATAGAGAGTGCTATATGTTTTCGTATTTTTCTTGGAAACTCAGACCTTTTTACATCACACATAAAAAAATCAAGCGAAATATTACGTTTTCGAATTCAAAACTTTCAAGTCGAAATTTGGTCGATAAATGCAAGAAAATTTTCAAAACAACATAAATAAGATAAAAAGGGGAACGGGTATAGCGTGATGATTTAGTCGATGCTTTTCACGCAGCCCACCTGGGTTCGATGCCCAACCCCGCACATAGGATCAGAAAGCTTTTCTGGTCCGAAGAGGCGAATGACCTTAAAGTTGAAACCTCTATAATTGAAACAAAACAAATCAGATAATAAAAGTTTCACTTCGCTATTTTTTTGATATGTTATGTCAAAAACATTTTAGATAAAAAAAAGCGTCCTCTTCCTACAAACCTTGAAAAGCGCTAGAACCATATTTAAAGCTTCAACTTTGTTTATCTACGCAGTTTTCCTAGAAACTATTGGCATTATTAGACAACATAGGTTAAAATTGAAAAAATCGGTTCAGTGATTACCAAGCCAGTTATTCAAAAGAATCGAAAAAAAATGATTTTTTTACTCACTCTAATATGGCAAAACGAAAAAATTATGAGATTCGATGGAGAACGATAGTACCAAATATTACAATTTTCTGAGAGGTCGTATATCTTGTATATCTTATGGAATTGCTGAAATAGGTAAGGAAAATAAATCAAAATATCTAAAAAAAAGAAATAAGAGATAAGAATCATTAAAGGTCCGAAATTGTCGATTAAAAAGATTATTGCAATATATTTTGAAATGAATGCCATAAATTCTTTTAGAATTTAGATTTCCTGACAGGATTTGTCGCAGAGTGACCCAACCCCGAACAAAACTCATTCATCCGGATAAATTCTGCTGCAGATGTAGGACTTTCTGAAAACGTCAGACCTCTCCACAAGACGAGTATGCGAACTGATTTGGAGGAGCGTCGAGGTCGTCAATCGCGAATTTAGCCAAATTTTGTACCGATTCCCCAATAAAAGCAGCATTGTAGGAGGAGATAAATGAAACCAAAAGTAGGCGCGTTCGCTGATGGAGGAAAAGGTAGAAGCGAAGCTGAAAGATTTCACTGATGCTGTCAAAACTAGGGCTAAAATAATTTAGACTAAAAAGTAAAGAGAGGAGCTTTTTTTTGCGTACCTGCCTAATACAAAATAGTGCATGGTAACTTTCAAAAAGTTACCAGAATTTATTCAGAAAATAAAAATACAAGATTATTCATCAAAATCGACATTGTCCCCTTCATCGACTGCAAAGCACTTATACCAGCGCTTGATCCAATCCTCGAAACATTTTTTTTTTGTTTCAATTACAGAGGTTTTAACACCTTGAGGTCATTCGCCTCTTCGGACCAGAAAATTTTTCTGGCCCTATGTGCGGGGTTGGGAATCGCACCCAGGTGGGCTGCGTGATAGGCATCGACTATCTCATCACGCTATACCCGTCCCCTCTCTCGAAACATTTTTATATTCAGTTTTCGGTATGGGCATCAGAGCCATCTACAGTTTTTTTTTTCTATAATCTCATCTCGAGTGTGATTTCTTGAGTCGACTGAATAGAAAAAAGTCGAAGGGAGCCAAGTCAGGTGAATTTGGTGGTTCCTGAATGGTATTCGTTTCGTTTTTAGCCAAATGTTGACGGATAACGATGGAATTGTGGGACGGTGCGTTATCGTGGTGCAAGATCCACGAGTTGTTTGCCCACAAATCTGGCCTTTATCGGCGAATTGCATCACGCAAAAGTCTTATAACGCTCAAATAAGACTCCTAATGATGTCGATGGCCTACCGTTTCTCTCATAATCATTCACAAACTCACGGTCACTTCTGAAACGTTCGTGCCACTGATGAACGGCTGTTTTCTTCAGAGTATCGTGGCCAAAACTCTCTTCTAACATTTGCAATGTCGTCTCACCATTCAAAGCTTTATTAATGCAAAATTTAATGCAAACTCGTTATTGCGAATTCAATTCCAATTTGAAAATTGTACACAATCGAGCACACTCACAATCTCTGATGTAATCAATGCAACGAAACTTTTAGAAATGTCTATGTATCAAACAAAGAATTCGACAGAACATTGATGACAAATGTGGCAGACTAAACAAATTATCGGGTGACTAAGAGAACTTTTTGACCAAAACAGTAGAATTCGCTCAAAGTTCATCAAAAAATTTCTATGGATAAATTCCATTTATTTTTACCGAAAATATCGATATTTTTGTGCAAGCGCCTTTTAAATTATTTTTCTCGGAGGCTTAGTTAAATTCTACAAACTAAGACTCATATGATCAGTCCTATGCTCCCATATAAGGTTTTCTGTTCTGAATTTCGTTTGGATCCGACTTCTGGTTCGGGAACTATAGGATAATATGTGTAACAAAATTAAAATAATAATAGTCACTCATTTTTCTCTTACATAACTGAACTGATTTCGTCCATCTAATATTAAATTGAAAGGTCTTAAGGTCCCATAAAAACTGCTAGTTTTTTATTCAGATCCAACTTCCGGTTCAGGAGATAAAGCCATGTTGATTATTCGTTATATGATTTTTTACCTGCTGAAAAAAATATCGTTTACGATTTTTTCGAATAATTTGGGATTACCAACCAACTCCACGATAGTTACGCATGTAACCACTTGTATCGCCTATAACTTACAAAAAAGTAACGCATTCAATGCACCGTAACGCCTGAAACTCCTTTAAAGTAACGAATGTAACGCTTCGTAACGCCTCTAACTTACAAAAGAGTAACACAGAGTCACTTCGTAACACCTGTAACTCACAATAGAGTACCGCGCGTAACGCCTAAAACTCACATGAATTAACGTATGTAACACTTCCATAAACGTATACAGAAGTAACGCTAAAGACATATACAGAGTAATACATGTCACGTTTCGCAACGCCTGTAACATACAAAAAGTAACGCTTCGTACCGCTTGTAACTTATGAAAGATAACGCTTCGAAAATCCTTAAACTTACTAAAAAATAAGGCATGTAACGCATTGTAACGCATGTAACATGTAACAATGTCAATAACTTATAAAAAGTAACACATAACCGACATTGAAACCGAGGGACATCGAGTGCCGTCTATTTGTATGTGAGCAACTGCTTCAAAGACAAAATCGTGAGGGGTTTTCACATCGAATCGTAACCGGTGATGAAAAGTGGGTTCGATACGATAATCCTCAATGCAGAAAATCATGGGGAAAGCCGGGCATGCTACTTCGTCAAAGGCCGAATATTCACGGTGCCAAGGTTATGATTTGTATTTGGTGGGATCAGCTCGGTGTGATTTACTACGAGCTCTTAAAACCGGGTGAAAACATCACAGGAGATCGCTATCGAACGTACCTAATGCATCTTAGTCTCGCGCTAAAAGAAAAGCGGCCACAATATCAAGAGCCACATGACAAAGTTATCCTCCAACACGACAATGCTCGGCCACACGTCGCAAAAGTGGTCAAGAAGTACCTGGAAACGCTGAAATGGGAAGTCTTGACACACCCGCCGTATTCCCCAGATGTTGCCCCTTCTGACTTCCAGCTATTCCTTTCGATGGCACACGGCCTGGTAGATCAATATTTCCAATCCTTCGAAGAGTTGGAAAAATGGATTGCTTCATGGATAGCGTCAAAAGAGCACTTCTCTTTTCTAGCCGGGATCCGAAAATTGCCAGAAAGATGGGAAAAAGTTGTCGCTAGGGACGGACAATACTTAGAATAATACATCTGTAAGCGCTTTTTCTCAATAAAGCTTTTAATTTTGAAAAAAAAAAAACGGTGGAAGCAAAGTTGTACACCTTGTTGATATATCTATTTACAAAATTCTGTAATAAAAACAGAAATAAAAATAAAACTCATGTATCGAAATATCGGTCTTTTCTATGGATTACCGAAATTTTTCGTCAAAAATATTACCGAACAAAAGAAATAAATCCTAGTGTGTATGGAATGCATTCAACGCTTCGGAACGCCTAAAACTTCCAAAAAAGTAACGCTTCGTAACGGCTATAACTTGCAAAAAAGTAGCGCATGTTACGCTTCGTAACGCCTATAGCTTACATAAAATGAGAGTTTCGTCACGCTCCGTAACGCCTTCAATTTACTAAAAAGTAACGCACCTGTGATTAAAAAAAGAAGTAACGCTTCGTAACACCTAAGATTAAAAAAGAAGTAACCCTTCGTAACGCCTAAAATCTTACAAAAAAAGTAACGCATTCGACGCTTCGTAACGATTATGACTCACAAAAAATAACACATGTAATGCTTCATAACGACTATAACATACTGGAAAATAACACAAGTAACGCTTCATAATGCCTATGACCCACAAAAAAAGTAATGCATGAAATGCTCTGTAATGCCTATAATTCGTGTAAAAATAACGTATGGAATGCATTTAACGTTCTGTAATGCCTATAACTTACAAAACAGTAACGTTTGTAACGCTCCGTAATTCCTTTAACTTACGAAAAAGTAACGCATGTAACGCTTCGTAACGTCTATAACTTACAAAAAAGTAGCGCATGTAACGGCTTCGTAACGCCTGTAACTTACAAAAAATGAGAGCTTCGTAACGCTCGGTAACGCCTTCAACTTACTAAAAAGTAACGGTTCGTATCGCCTATGATTCACAAAAAAAGAAACGCTTCGTAACGCCTCAAATCTTACAAAAAAGTAACACAAGTAACGCTTCGTAAAGTGTAAAGATTTCAAAATAATTTATTGAGATTATCGGGTTCACAGGTTTTGAGAGTCGATGACCAAATAAACTTATTCTAGTTTTACCAGTATTCGGTTTTCGATCTCGGAAGGTACCCAAAAATATTATTTGGAACGCACTACGATTTTTCTAAGATGGCTACAAAGATTTTCAAAAATTTCAAATCTAATGAAATGGTTCACAATCTATTAGACGAGTTAAACTGACTTCGGCTACACCCATTGCCGAATACCACATCCGAAAGTATCGGGTATAGAGAAGCTTAAAGAAAGAATTTTATCAACAATTCCAACTTTAATATTACAGGCTTATGATTTTTTTTAAATTCAAATCGTTTTAGAACATGACGATACCAAACAAATCTTGAAAGTTAGGCTCAAAGCTATTTCAATTTATCCGTCATCCTAATTCATGGACATACGAACTATAATGACAAAAACTTTAAAGAGGAACTACATCTCATAGAATAATTAATCAATTGTCACACGTTTAGATTGAAAGGTATAATTTTAAGGTTATATACAATTTCTATCTTCGATTCGTCTAGTAGTTCCAAAATTTTAATTACAATTCATTCAAAACGACAGTCATTAAAATAATTTCATGAAAACTAAACAATAATTAAGGAAAGTACCATTAGATGCAATTGGTTTTGATACTGAAAATCTAGATTCTAATCATTTTTGTTTTGTTTCGGAAAATCAATTTTCCGAAAAGCAGTTTTGCTAAACCAACAAAGTATTCCAATTTTGCAAAACGATCTACACATTTTTCGGTTCGGATTAGCGTGCTTCCAAAGTTAGATTTGCAGCAACCTATCCATCAACGTGGTGCGTTCGTTTCAGCGATTCCTGGAGCTGTTATAAACAGGCACGGCTATCCACTTTTGCCATAACGGTATCAGCGTTGAGAAGGAAACGAATGCTGTTTATGTGTGGTGCCGCTGGAAGAAACATCAACTACATTAATATTCATATCGCACACATCGAGATACGGCGAAACTGCGGCAAAAAACGGCTCGAAAGTTTAACGTTTCTCGTCTTTATAGTGATCGCGTGTCTGAGAGTTATGTTCCACGGGCACCGGCGATATGCTGGGTACTTTTCTTTACCCTCGTCACGCCACTTATGTGCTTAAATCGTGTTGTTTGATGCCTCCGGTCTGCTAATGATTGCTTCTGCTCCTTCGCGTCGCCACTTTGGCTGATGAGAGCTTTCGTTTTTCGCCACGGCGCGCGCGTTCGGAGCAGTATGTTGTTGTTGTTTTTTTTCCACGAGACGACGAAACACAATCACTGCCGGAGATGAACCTGAGCGTGCAATATTACAATACGTGATAATCATAATTCAGTTTTGTGTCTTGAGCAAGCAACTGCTTTTTATAAATTTAGAGTCGGAGTATGTTGGATTTTATGCGCTGAAGATTGTAGCGTCATTGCGATAAATGCGTTAGTAACTTTCCGAAGCTGGCTGCTGTTTCATCGCAGGAAAGCGTTTCAGATAAGGAAGAGTTTGTGTATTTCGTTGGTATGGGGCACTGTTTTTCATTCGATTCCCAGCCAGACTGTGCAGGAGAATTTCGAATGTCAGAGTCTCTATTGGGGTCGTTTGATCTACGTACTCTACGATCTATTAGCTCTCTGTTCAAATGTCTGGCAAGCGAAAAATATGTTCATATTTCGCTTGCGTTCACCATTCGCTGCTCTCGGAGTAAGTTGATGTTGATGATCATAACTTTCTTACAGTTTATTGTATTTACCGGGCAGTCGGAATTCACTGCCGCACGTTTTCCTGGAACAGCATTATTAAAACACACTTTCATGAAAACAACGTTTCAAAATATTCTATCGATAAAAAATTGAATAAACCAAGGCTTGGTTATAAATCGGTAATGAATTAGTCAATCTGGTGTGCGAGTAGTAGGGATTTTTGCGATGCACAGGCAAAATTTTGACGCAGTGATTCTATTCCATCGATGCAATTTTTTACAGCTGCAGAATAAATGACAACATCCTACAGTAGACGTTATGTCAATTACACATATTTTCTAAATCATTTCAATTTTCGATCCCAATTGGCATGATCTACAAAATGAAATTTTTTCGAAATCATTTTTAAAAATTTCGTGTTGTCTTCTGGTCGTGAACCTTTTTTTTTTTGGAGACTTGTGCTTGCACATCTACTATTACTCAGTAATTTTGTCCACTGTTTTTCATCGGCATCAGTTTGTAGGAAAGTTTGAAAATTGAAATGGATTTAAATGATTAAGTAATCTAATCACTAAAAAACTTCTTCTTAATCCACCTAGTGCTGTGATCATCTCTCTCGTAATGCGATACACCGGTTATTCCATGATTCTTTATTTTTGCAGTTATAGTACTAATGTTAATTCTTTCCGCTCGACCACCCCTTCGTCTTTACTCCAACTCCATTGAAAACTAATAAATTCGCTCGTTGTAACTAATCCTATTGTATCTCATCTTCTCCTCTCTTCATCGTTCTTCTCCTATCTTTTCGAACACTAATTAGATCTATATGTCGGTTCCAACCACGTTTGCTCGCCTTTTTTCCGTATTCATCACTCCCTTCTTCTACCTCCCCTTTTAAAGGAAATTTCTTTTCTTCTCTATTTTTAATGCAAAATCACCATTCACCCGATGGGTTCAATGTCATCTAATTACTAAAGAGTTAGTTAGCTAGGGTTAGTTTTAATTGATAGTATTAAGTACATACATGTATCTGTTGGATTGTTGTAATCTGTTGATACAAACAATGAGGAGGTTTTATGCCTACTGGAGTGAGTGCTTGTAATATTTCAGCTTCTTTGGGCTTTTTCCAGCTGAAAATAAATAAATAAACAAATAAATAGATAATGCCTTTCTCTTGCCATTCAAACAATCTTATTAAAACATGTACTACGATTTTCATTACTATTTTATGCAATTGTTTCTTTTCACCTAAAATACTATGCACAGCACCTTTTTTCATGACGCTTCGATTTTAGCACGGTTCGGTTTTGGCAACACAATCGTTCGAACATTGTATTAGAAAGATTGCAGTATTTTCAAATTCAAAATTCAATTCAAATTTTTTCATCAAAAGGAGCGCCATTTAATTACAAACAACTTTTGTGAAGACACCAACTACAAAACACTAATATTTAATAGTGAAAACATTTTTACCACGCTAATTTTCCCGTTGCGGACCATAGTGCATTTGAAGAAGTTCGTCGAGATAATCAAATTTGTGTGTTTAAAATAGATTGATTATTTTTTTTCGGAGATGGTTCATTTCGCCGAAAGAGCATTTCGCCGATTTGAACATTTCACCTAAAAGGTAATTTGGAATACATCATATTATTATTTTTTGTGTTATAATGTCTTCTGAATAATTTATGTGGCTCCGCCACATAACCGAAGTTAATATGGCTCAGCGACACAAAGCCGCCGCGGCGACGCCAGCTGAGTTGGCCGCCGACCCGCCTCTTGCATACAAACCTGTAACCGCCTCGTTTTTCCGGTCTACTCAGAGCTAGATTTTTTTGCTTTAGTTAGGTCCGAACGAGCGGTAGCGAGGTCGGACTACACACGAACCAGAACGACGTGGCGAAGCCGCATTAGATTTTTTTCATTTCCACTCAGTAAAAGGAGAATTCCACATAAACTTGTTTGGTAGATACATCTACGCAGTTGCTTTGATTCTTAGTAGCTAATATTCAACAAGTTTTCTTGGGAACTCCGTTGTAATGTTCATGAATCAATTAACGCAATCATCTTTCATTTGTCTTTATTTTGAATCGATTCCAATTACGATATTAGAACAATTGCAGAATTCGGTTTTCGGGGAAATGGCTTTCGGCGAAATGACTTTCGGCGAAATGACTTTCGGCGAAATGACTTTTGGCGAAATGGCATTCGGCGACCCTAATCCCTGCTCCCATATAAGGTTTCTAAATTTCATTTGGATCTGATTTCTGGTTCCGAAGCTACAGGACGTTATATGCAATGGAATAAAAATAACGATTTGCTCGTAGATGGCTAAACCGATTTCTTCCATCTAATATTCAAATGAAAGGGCTTAAGGTCCCATAAAAACTGTTCATCAGATACGACATCCGGTTCAAGAGATACAGAGTGATTAGTGTAAAAATTTCACATACATTACATTTATCGTATTCACAGATTTTGAGAGTCGACGACCAAATAACCTTATTTCAGTTATACCAGTATTCGGTTTTCGATCTCGGAAGGTTCCTAAATTTTTTTGTCGTGAATACGACTTACTTTACTATGGAGAGCCTTTTCGAAATTTACTTTTTCGTATTTTGAAAGCTCATAGCTCAGTGATCTGTGAAAGGATTTATATAATCCAACTACCAATAGAATCAAAATTGTTCAACTTAAACGTGTATAGCAACATCATTGAAGTATTTCAATAGTACACTGTTGAAAAACCTGTCTCATTTGACCCATGTCAACACCAGCCAATCAGAACGCGTTCTGAGGAAGAGAACAAAATATCTGCGGCAGTACAACAAATCGTTCGAGAAAATGTTCCGAACAGTGCTTAATATTGTAGTGAGTTTCACAATTTGGTCCTTATGAAAAGCAGGAATGAATCCCGTACAGCATCCTGATAGTTTCTTTAAATGAAATGCAAATCCAAAATGAAATAATCGACATTAAAATTCTATATGCTCCTATTTTTATAGCCGTTAGGACCGCCCATTAGTGAAAAAGCTACAAACGAAATCACGTAAAAAGAAACCTCGTCCTGGACGCAACATTTGAATGGGGCGGCAAAGTCATCTTTGGGACCTTGTTTTTTTTTTTGCTCGTCAAAGATCTTTGTGGATTTCCGGATTTTTGTTTTTTGCTCACTAATCCAACGATGGGGACGGCAAAACTCTTATTTTGCCCCGGGCACCGAATTTCCTCGGTACGCCACTGACAGTAGTTGAGATCAAGTGAAGCCTTCTTTGTTTTTGCGAAAAATGTGAAAAAAAGGGAATGCTTGCATAATTCATACAATTGAACAACTAGTTGGAATTCGGAAGTGTTAAGGAACATGTCAGTTGTTTTCGCATTCACGACATCCAGTTATGTCTCTGACTTTACCCACCCGCTTTTTTTGGTGCGCACTAGGATTTCTCCAAGAGGGCTACACTGATTTTAATAAATTTAAACAAACATAATGAAATGGTTTACAATCCATTAGACGAATTTTATTGACTTCGGCTACACCAATTTCCGAATTCCGTTTCCGAAAGTATCGCGAATAGAGAAGCTAAAAGAAGGCCAAAACGAGTTAATTAAACAAAAGTTCAAATTAAAATAAACATAGGGTAAACTTTGAAATTCTTTAAAGAGGAACTGACTTCTACATCTCATGGAATTCTTTCCAAAATTTTTAATTATTAATCATTAAACTAATTTCATGAAAACTAAGCACAACGAAGAATGTTCATGCAAAAAAAAACATGCTGATCGATAAAAAAGGTATCATCTCATTGCTAGGTGGATAAGGCTCGTTTTTCATTAACATAGTTCCTGATAAGAATTTGGGCTGATTTTTAACACAAATTCATTCAAATAGTTTCGGTTAGCTCAGCAAAGCATGACTCAACGCTTACGTCGCGTATTCGACAACATTTTCGAAACCAAAAGTATTAGCAATAATACATTCGAAATTCATTGGCTACTTTCTGAAATGAGTACAGTTAGAAAAAACGCGTTTTGCGGTTACGTCACAAATGGTATTATATCTGGAACCCGAAATCACAGGCCCAATTGAAGCTCCGTGAGATTGCTGAGATGACACAGATATCATAACATATGGAAGTGTATTTACTATCCTTCATGAAAAATTTAGCATGAAAAAGGTTTTTTCCAAGTGGGTGCCGCGATTGCTTTCGATGGAACAAAAACAGCAATGAACAAAACAATGAAAACAATGGCGAAATTGAACGAAATTGGCTTTGACTACTGGCTCTTTGCTGATCTAAAAAAAAATGCTCCAGGGAAAAAGATTTGGCTCAAATGAGGAGGTCATCGCTGAAACTGAGGCTTATTTTGAAGGGAAAGATAAATTTTGTTATAAACGTGGTATTGAAAAATTGGAAAAACGTTGGAACCATTGTATCACCCTAAAATTTAGCTTGTTGTTTCCATTGTTAGTCTCGGGATATATATATATATATATATATATATATATATATATATATATATATATATATATATATATATATATATATATATATATATATATATATATATATATATATATATATATATATATATATATATATATATATATATATATATATATATATATATATATATATATATGTGTGTGTGTGTGTGTGTGTGTGTGTGTGTGTGTGTGTGTGTGTGTGTGTGTGTGTGTGTGTGTGTGTGTGTGTGTGTGTGTGTGTGTGTGTGTGTGTGTGTGTGTGTGTGTGTGTGTGTGTGTGTGTGTGTGTGTGTGTGTGTGTGTGTGTGTGTGTGTGTGTGTGTGTGTGTGTGTGTGTGTGTGTGTGTGTGTGTGTGTGTGTGTGTGTGTGTGTGTGTGTGAATGTGTGTGTGTGTGTGTGTGTGTGTGTGTGTGTGTGTGTGTGTGTGGCAAATAATCTCACTAGGTTTTCTCGGAGATTGCTGAACCGATCCGCTTTCCGGTTCTGGAGTTATAGGGTAAAGTGTGTTCAATATTGTACACCGTCACTTAAACCAGCGAAACAAAAAACGTAAAATTTTTTCTAAACTGGTCTCAAAACTACACAAACCAATAGCCATAATCAGGAGGCAACTAAACAAACTGATTCCGGCTATCTTGGTTCCCAGTCTTCGGTTCCGGAAGCACCGGAAATAGTGGTTATATATATATGCGAAAATGGATCTCACTCACTTTTATCAGCGATGGTTTGACCAATTTCCACAAATATAGATTCAAATGAAAGGACTCACCGTATCATAGGAAATTTTAAATTTCATCTGGATCCTACTTCCGGTTCAGAAGTTATAAGGTAAAGTGTCTTAAATATTGTATACCGTCACTTAAACTGGCGAAAAACCGTAAAAAATGTTATAAACTGGTCTCAAACTCGTTATTCCCAATTATAGGGTCAAATGAAAGGTCTTATGGTCCTATCAAAAGTTAGTGCATTTTTTCGGATACAACAAAAATTTAAATCGTCGTTTAGAGTATGATAGCAAAATTGTATAAAATCTCCAAAATATGAATAAAAACTGGTAGAGTTTGGCCGTACGAACCGACTTCGATAATACCGGTTATCGGGTTCTGGTACTGGAAGTACATATAATAGTGAACCCACTTCATTTTCTTAATGTAGACCCAACCGATCAGAGAACTGTTCCATTCATTATGTAATACTAGTTAGTGCACAAGCAATCCCTCGGTTTCTTTCAAAAATCGAAGAGTAAAATTTTTAATAGAATACCACAATATTATATATGAGAATGGCATCATTACACCACTATGTGGATTAAAACAGGTTTTTTTCCACACTTTCTACATATATTCCCCATAGTTACCTAAAACATTGCCGAAAAAAAAACCAAATCATTCCAACACACCGTTTATAAGAGGAGGCTTTTTGAAAATTATAAAGGAATTTTTGTGGATACCCTTCTCAAATGTAAGGGCTTAAATTGGCAAGCTCTAGAGCAGTCGTGCTGACTGACAGTTCATTGTCATTCTGATCTTTGATGGATGGATCATGGTTTTTTGAACAGTAACCAATCGGCACAAAAAGTCCAACCAAATCTGAAACAGCATAGCCAAATATGTCTCCGCAGTGCGCTTGCGTTCGTTTTTTAAGTCCAGAATAGACATGCTCGGAGCCCAGTAGCAAGATAACTATCCGAATCTTGCCCGAACTATGACGTGTGCATTCAGTACTTTAGTATCTGTTAGACGCACCTTCACTTTCAGTCATTTAGCACCATTTTACTAATGTAGGCAACAAATAGTAAAATTTTTTTCATAATTTAAAAATTCCTAATTTTTCCTTCCAAATCTATTTCGTCCCCCTCAAAGTAATTCCCCCGGTCACAATATACTTGTGCCAATGTTTTTCCCAATCTTCGAAACAGTTGTTAAAGTCAATTTCCGGAATAGTCTTCAAAGCGTGTAACGATTCACGTTTGATGTCTTCAATTTACTCAACACGGATTCCTCGGAGCGGTCGTTTGAGTTTGCTGAATAGCCAGAAGTCTCACGGAGGTAAATCAGGCGAACACGGTGGTTGCGGAACGATATTGAATGAATTTTTGGTGTCAAAATCACGAAGAATCAAAGCAGTGATTTTGGAACCAATCGTGCTTTCACTTTTCTTAGGCCCAAATGATTTTTCAAAATGGTTTTCACTGATCCTTTCAATATTTCAACGACCCCAGTAAGGTATCTGAGCGTTAATCGTCGATTCTCGAGCACCAATTCTGTGATTTTTTGACGTGTTCATCATCAGTTCGTCGGTTCGTCGTCAACGCGTTCTCGACCCTCTTCTACCAATCAAAAACACTTGCTCGCGACGTACAATTATCACCGAAGGCCTTTTGCAACATTCCCAACGTTTCGGCACTAGAAAATCGATACCACACATAAAATTTATTGGAACTTCTTTGTTAAATAATTTTCCTCATTGTAAAAATCGCCTTCTGTACTTTTAATACTTCAGAAAGACGGACATTATATTCCACGATTTGGTATGATCTTTTGTTCGAATCTAAGTTTGTCTAACCGTTTCCTACAAATCAAAGTTGGATTCATTTGGATGTTTTAAACCACTTTTGTCAGTACTCTCGAGGATTTTGCTAACCAATTCTGAAGAGTCTTCTTCTTGTATGGTCACTGTATGTATGTATGTATGTATGTATGTGTAAAGCCACCATCAGTTCAAGGCTTTACCAATGTATGCGGGTAGACTTACAGTAGATCCGAATTTGATTATCAGATAGCTTTCATATAATTGCTGTTAAGAAGGCCAAAATGTGTTTTGAGGACCCGGCGCCTTCCAGCAAGAACATCCGGCCATATAATAAAGAATTTCGCTGTACCAGCTTAAGCCCGCCTGATGGTTTGTTTGTTAGAAGGGTGCGTCTTACTCATTTCAGACCTTAAGGGAGAAACACAAAGCTTCCCCCGCGTGACTCAGGTTGGCAATCCACTCCATCATCCAGTCATTCACTTGTAAGATACCCTGATGCACTCCCTGCCTCTCCCCGTTGTCGATATACTAGAGCATAATACAATAAAATATAATATAATATAATATAACATAATATATTATAATATAATATAATATAATATAATATAATATAATATAATATAATATAATATAATATAATATAATATAATATAATATAATATAATATAATATAATATAATACAATATAATATATCACATCCAAGTAAGTACAAACTTTTTTTTAAAAAGCTGTGTTAAGCATACAAGTGAAAATCCATTAAAATCACCGTTGCACACGTATTTGCACGTATGAATATCTGTTGGATATCTGTTCTCTGTGATATAACATAATATAAAATAATATATTATAATATAAGATGATTTAACACAGCATAATATAATATAATTTAGCACAATATAATATAACATAATACAATATAATACAATATAACACAATACTTATACTTATAATATAATATAATATAATATAATATAATACAATATAATATGACAAAATGCAATGCAGTATAATACCATACAACATAACAAAATATAATATAATAAGATAATATATGAAATAATATGCTATGATACAATCTATAACAGTTGATTTCGCAGTGTAAGTTATGCTCTTCTTTCGTCGCAGTATTGCAGGTAATATAATATTTCTTTTTCAATAATAATAATAATAATAATAATAATAATAATAATAATAATAATAATAATAATAATAATAATAATAATAATAATAACAATATATAATACAATGTAATATAATTCAATTCAATATATAACAAACAATGCAACAAACAACATGTTGCAATACACTATGATAAAGCACTTTAGGATGGGCTTCAAACTACAATCCATTTCGCACCCTCTCATTCTGCTACTAACGCAGAAGGCGATAGCACCCAGTCGACGCCGTTCTATTGACCAAATGATATAATAGACGCTCGGGGAGGCATGAGATAGGAACTTGTGAGGACTTAGTTATCTCACCATTTGACGACCCTAGTCTTCTTTTTGTATGGTCACTTATAAATAAACTCTCTTGAAAATGAAATTTTTGCAATTATCACTCTGTAACTCCGGAACCGGAAGTTGGGACCAGATCAAAATCAGAAATTATGTGTTGGACGACAGTATTCATTCAAACATCGACCTTTCGAGAGATACTAACATAGCTTTTGGACCGTAAAATCATGTCTCCTGAGACATAAAAAAACGTACAGTTCCATCTGATGCACACTGTAATTGAAAATTTTGTAATAAACACAATTAGAATGGAGCTTACTTCTTCGCTCTTCAGCTGGGTGAAGTGGTACTTATAGAGCACCGAATCGAAATTTAATTCTCCACCAATTCCGGAAACTGTCTGCTGGGACAACTGGCAATGGTCCATTATTGTCTTGTGTAGCGAAATTGTTTGCGGAAAGTTCGGTTCCATATAAACGCTTCATAGACAGTACGGGCAAATGTACCAACCGCTCACCGCTCAGCACTCCCACGATGCATGAAATATTTCAGAAAATGAGTTTCACCAAGTATTCGATTTCTCTTCAAACTTCATGTAGTTGGTTTGGTGAAGATGAGCCCGGAGGAGAACAGGGCCAAATCCACCAAATGAAGAGCCATTGCATGCAGCTGATGGGAACCGTAGTTTAGGGCTGCACATTTGCCTAGTGTTGTGCAAACCCACAGAAGTGAACAGGGAAGCACGTCCCGAATGCAATTCAACATCTTTCGTGTTCGGAAAGTTTCCTTCGAATCGACGCTGGTAGCGATGACGAATCGTGTCTCCCTTGCCTGTCCTGTCCGATTCCAACAGAGATCGCTTACCACTGTTACTGTCGTCAGTCACGAGAAACGTCTTTCATCTTTAGTGATGCGACGCTGATGGAATGTCTTTCTTCACTTTGCGTCACTAAACGAATTGGAATTTCAAGGAATTCACGCAAATGAAGACGTGTGAGTTTGAATCCCATTGGGTTCGGTGCATTGTTTGGCGTCAAGTGCGATGCATTTGGTGGACTGTAAAAGGAATTTGAAATAAAATATTTCACTTGGCACCAAATTCGATTACGCTATTCTAACCAATGTCATTTAATTTTCGAATACCAAGAAACAGGAAACTACGCTTGCGAGCAATTATGATTTGTATAGTGAAATATCGAATTCGGTAAAAACTGTTCAAACGGCTCAGGAAATCAAATTAAATCCCGTATTCCGTCTCATATGAAGTGGGTCCTTTTCATTCACTAGAGAGCTGAATGTGCAAACATGCTACCGGAAGCTGCAATTATGTGGGTGAACTTTTATTTTCTGAGCCAATTTTTCGAAGAAATGGTTGCACAGCGAAGTCTTTGAGTGCAAGCTTCCTTCGAGTATCGAGAGAAGCTGTTCGTTCAAGTGCTAGCCTCATTACGACCCATTCGAAGTGGTTCGGACTTCGCTCCCGCTTGCCGTACGATAGTGACCGAAGAAAATATTTCACCTGTCAGGATGATAGCAGAGAAAAAGAGGCAAACATAGATCCTTGGAGTGAAGTAGCGATGAAGCGATAAGCAACTTCCCAACTAGCAGTGCAATGGCGCTCATCGAGTGCAAATCAATCAAGGCGATTGGGGGAAGCTAACATGAAAGTGGCTGTTCTTCGACGAGTTTATGCCAGGTAACCAACTCAGCTCGGCTGGCACAATCTAATGATCGCATTTCAATGGAAGTAGAAAATGAACCATTCAATAACTCTTCTCCAACATTCTATCGGTAGTCGTTCTGTTTCCGAGACGAAAGTTAACTTGACCGTATTATTTTTTTTGCATATAGAATAAGTACATTCCAGATGGATCTTGGTGGAGGTATTCAGATACGAAAATCAGGTAATAACTACTGCTACTTGGGACAATAAACATATCCCGGCTGATTTCTATACGAGTTTAAAATTTTGAATGCAAGAAGTTTCTGATTTTTTTTTTGTTACAATTAAACAAATTTTAACCTTAAGGTCAATCACCTCTTCGGACCAGCAAAACTTGTGTGGGGTTAGCAATCAAACCCAGGTGGGCTGCGTGAAAGGTATCGACTAACCCATCACGCTACACCCGTCCCCTGCTACTAATTTTGATATTCTATCAATTGGTTTCGAACTGATAATATTGCAATAAATTTGCTTTGATTTCTGTAAACGATGGGATGTTTTTTTGTCCTGAATCCTCTTAATGCTACAGATGGTAAGACTTTTACCGATTTCTTGGGATGAAGCATCATCTGAATATAAATTAGCATGTGGATTTTGGGAGATAAATTACAGAGAAAATTGACATACAATCTTTATTTTTTTTTTTTCATAAATACGTTTATTTCTTAAGGCAGTTTACATAAGTTTTTCTTCGCCGTAGCATCACTTTTACATAATATTCTTATCCTAATTTAATTCTAACATAGTCACAACGTTTTGCATTTATTAAAACATATTCTCTTATTACTTAAATATCATCTTAGGTAACTCGTCATTAATTATGAAATCTACTCGGAAATATTATTTGAACCAAACGATTAACTTCTATAAATTATAAAATAAGCTGTTATTTTCAGACATTTTGTTAATAATTTCATAAACTGTTTCGAGTTTGTTTGTATCATTACATTATTTTTATTCTAATTTAGCTATTGGTTGAACTCATGGACGCAGCTGGGATCAGAACTAAGTCTTGAAAGGGGCCTTTATTAAATTGAAACTCCAGTTTTCTTTATGAAATGATAAATAAGTTTCATGTATGAAAGGTCACGACAAGCAAGAATGTCTCGAACTGGGATATTGGATAGTCTACCTTGGGTACGCAAAGAATTTATTAGTTGAGATCTGACATCACGATACTCCACGCATGTCCAAACGACATGATCAATATCTCGATAACCTTCGCCACAAGCACAATGATTAGTCTCGGAGAGCCCAATTCGAAGGAGATGTGCATCTAACGTGTAGTGATTGGACATGAGTCTAGACATCACACGAATGAAATCTCTACTCACATCCAGTCCCCTGAACCATGCCTTTGTCGATATTTTCGGAATAATTGAGTGCATCCACCGACCCAGATCATCTTTATCCCAAGAAGCTTGCCAGCTGGCAAGTGTTCTTTGGCGAGACGAGCTATAGAATTCGTTGAAAGCAATTGGTCTCTCATAAATTTCACCCTCAATAGCACCACGTTTGGCTAAAATATCGGCTCTTTCATTGCCAGGAATGGAGCAATGAGCCGGGACCCAGACTATAGTGATTAGATAATTATTGTTCAATATGTCGTTCAGGCACTGTTTTATTTTGCCCAGGAAAAACGGTTCAGTCTTGCCAGTCATGTTTGAGCGAATGGCTTCAATTGCACTCAGACTATCTGTGAAGAGGAAATAATGGTTTGGAATTAATGTGACGATTACACTCAAACTATATTGAACTGCTGCTAGCTCTGCTATATAAACAGATGCAGGTTCTTGAAGCCTAAATGAGGCCGAAACATTATTGTTGAACATACCAAACCCTGTCGCTTCTTCAATTCGCGATCCGTCCGTGTAAAACATTTTCTCAGAGTCAATATGCCTGAACTTACTTGAAAATATTTTTGGGATTTCCGTCGAACGTAGATGATCCGGGATTCCACGCACTTCGCGCTGCATGGATGTATCGAAAAATAAAGTTGAGTCAGGGACATTTAGGAGGCTGACACGGATAGGAATATATCTTGAAGGGTTGATTTCCTGTGACATATGGTTAAAATATACTGTCATGAATTTTGTTTGAGATCGAAGCTCGACTAGTCGTTCGAAATTATTAATTACCATGGGATTCAGCACCTCACATCTTATTAGCAGGCGTGATGAAAGCTCCCAAAATCGATCTTTTAATGGAAGAACTCCCGCTAGAACTTCAAGACTCATTGTATGTGTCGAATGCATGCACCCTAAAGCAATTCGCAAACAACGATACTGAATTCGCTCCAGTTTGATAATATGAGAGTTTGCAGCGGAACGAAAGCAAACGCATCCATATTCCATCACTCCATCACTGAAAGTATCGTTGTCTGATACAATTTTATTAGATCTTCCGGATGAGCACCCCACCAAGATCCTGTTATTGTTCGAAGAAAATTTACTCTTTGTTGGCATTTTGTTATCAGAAACCTAATGTGTCCTCCCCACGTGCATTTGGAATCGAACCACACCCCGAAGTATTTAAAAGTTAAAACCTGTTGGATCATTCTTCCCATCATATGGAGCTGAAGCTGCGCGGGATCATGCTTTCTTGAAAAGACGACTAACTCTGTTTTCTCCGCAGAGAATTCGATACCAAGATGAACAGCCCAATCGGACAAGTTATCTAAGGTATCTTGCAATGGTTTATGCAGATCAATAGCTTTGGGTCCAGTAACTGAAACCACGCCATCATCTGCCAATTGTCTTAGTGTACATGGGGTTACTAGACAGCTGTCAATGTCATTTACGTAAAAATTATAGAGGAGCGGACTGAGGCATGAGCCTTGCGGGAGACCCATGTAACTATTTCTGAGTGTTGCCAAATCGCCATGTGAAAAATGCATGTGTTTCTCTGACAAAAGGTTGTGCAAATAATTATTTATAACCGCTGGGAGTCCATTTTGGTGAAGCTTGTCTGAAAGAACATCAATGGAAACTGAATCAAATGCTCCCCTTTAATGTCTAAAAATACAGTTGCCATTTGTTGCTTTTGAGCGAAGGCAATTTGGATGTCAGACGAAAAAAATGCAAGGCAATCATTCGTTCCTTTATTTCTACGGAAGCCAAACTGAGTATCTGACAACAAACCGTTCGTCTCGACCCAAGTGTCGAGACGTCGTAAAATAATTTTTTCGAACAATTTTCTGATGCAGGACAACATCGCAATGGGTCTATATGAGTTGTGATTGGAAGCTGGTTTCCCCGGTTTTTGAATGGCGATAACTTTCACTTGTCTCCAGTCAGGTGGAACAATATTTTGCTCAAGAAACTTGTTGAACAATTCCAACAAACGTCTTTTTGCGAGGTTGGGCAGATTCTTCACCAAGTTGAATTTAATTCTGTCCAACCCTGGAGCGTTATTGTTACAAGACAAGAGTGCTATAGAAAATTCCATCATTGAAAATGGGTTATTAATAAAACCATTATTTGGAGGAGATTCCCGTATAATGCTCTGCGTAGGAACAGAATCTGGGCAAACCTTCCTAGCAAAGTCAAATATCCATCGGTTCGAGTATTCATCACTCTCATTGCCCACGGTACGATTCCTCATTCGTCTGGCCGTGTTCCAAAGAGTGCTCATTGAGGTATCTCTTGACAAACCTTCGACAAAATGTCTCCAATAGCTACATTTTTTGGCTCGAAGTATACTCTTGTACTTGGTTTCTAAAACCATAAGTTTTTCAAAATTCTGAGGAGTTCCTCCTCCCCGTTTTAGAAACGTCTTGCAAGCATTTTGTTTTGCGAGTTTAGCCTCTGAGCACTCTTTGTCCCACCAGGGGTTGGGAGGCCTTCTGTTAGTCGTTGGCCCAGGAAAGCGTTTAGTTTGGGATTGTTCTGCTGCCTCCAGAATCGAACAAATGAGGAAGTCATATTCTTCAAGTGGAGGGAGCTCTTCCATTGAATTCAAAATACTAGAGATACTACTTTGGTATTTAATCCAGTCGATATTTTTTGTCAAATCATATGGAATACTAGCGGAAGTAGCAATGCAATTGCTACTGCTAATTGAGATGATGATTGGTAAATGATCGCTACCGTGTAAATCAGGCAGTATTTTCCAGGTGCAATCTAGTCGAATTGATGTTGAGCAAAGAGATAGATCTAATGCACTTGGGCGTGCAGGAGGTCTTGGGATCCGTGTAATGCTACCCATATTTAATACCGTCATGCTAAAATTGTCACAAATGTTTTGTATTAAAGATGATCTGCTATCATTGTAAACGGAACCCCACATAATACCGTTCGAATTTAAATCCCCCAGAATCAATCGTGGTGCAGGAAGGGCTTCAACCATTTCATTAAGCTGTTGCTGTCCAACTTGTGCTTTTGGAGGAATATAAACCGAAGCTATGCAAATATCTTTGCCTTTAATGTTTATTTGGCAAGCAACAACTTCTATACTAGAAGTTGAAGGGATGTTTAATCTATAAAAGGAATAGCATTTCTTAATTCCCAAAAGCACTCCACCATACGGAGAGTCTCTATCGAGACGTATAATGTTAAAATCATTAAAATTTAAAGCTATGTTTGAAGTAAGCCATGTTTCGCATAAAGCAAATACATCACATTTTTGACTATGCAATAATATTTTAAATGAATCAAGTTTTGGCATGATGCTTCGACAATTCTACTGCAGGACAGTGATTGTATCATTTGCGACGGGTGATAAATTATCCATCAAAAGATACAAAACCTGAGACAATTGGCCATTGAGCTGATAACTGCTTCAAAAAGGTTCTAGCTATTGGAAGGAATGCCATTATGAGGGTCTTTAAGGGTTCAGATATATTGAATGCTGAGAAAATCCATTCAACAATTTCCGAAAACTTCAGTAATCCTGTTGGTGGCTGTGAAATGGAGCCCACTGGATTATTGTCTTTTTCTGTACTAGATCCTGGATTGGTTTGTGAATTTGACAAACCAGGAGGCACAGTCTTTGGTTTTGACTTTTTTTGTTTAACACGGGGATCTTTTTTTGAAGATGAAATTTTAGGTGTCTTTTTTGGTAATTTGGAGGAAGACTTCTTTCTCTTAACTGACCCTTGGGTAGTGATAAACGAATTACCTTCACTATTTTCGTCAGAGTCAGAGTCCTCTGGTTCCTCTAGATTTGAAAACCCGTTTTCGGTTTCCAAAGGGGGGACATCAATGACCGTTTTAAGCATTTCTGCATATGTGCGCTTAGACCGTGCTTTTAAAGAAAGCTTAATTTTGTCTTTGTGCACTTTAAATGCAGTGCATACTGAAATATCATCATGAGGACTATTCCCACAATAAATACATTTTTCAATTTCCTTGTTGCAATCATTATCTTTATGAGGCCCTTCACACTTAATACATTTTGGTTTATTACTACAGTAAGTAGCTGTGTGGCCGAATTTTTTGCAGTTCGTACAATTCATTACATTTGGAACAAAAAGCCGAACAGGGAGGCGAATTTTATCGACATAGACATGGGACGGCAACGCAGACCCGGCAAATGTCACTCGAAACGAGTCTGATGGGCGATAAACTTTTTTTTCCTCTTCATGAACTACTGAGTACAGTTGTTTGCACTCCAGTATTTTCACACCCTCAAGCATAGAGTTCTTGAAACGACCAACACCATGCTTGAGTAAATCATCTACCGAAAGACTCGCTTCGGTAACAACACCGTCAATTTCGACATCTATGGAGGGTATGTAAACTTTATACTCTTTATTGAAATGTTCCGAAGAGACAATATCATTCGCGTGTTTCAAATTATTTACCACAACACGAATTTTATCGTTATTTACTTTTATGATCTCTTTGATTGAAGAGTATCGTGATGTCAAACCTTTATTAATTTGAAAAATGTTTAATGGCTTTGATATACGTCTAAAAAAGACTATCCAAGGAACAGAAGAGCTCTCCTGATATTTTTTCGTTCGTGGGGGTATCGGATTCATGCTAGGATTTACGTCCATGGATTCATCCATTACATTAAAATTTTTAACTAAACCTTAAAATAAAATTTTAAACCAACACTACACAGTACTCAATCAAAAGGAAAAGAAAAAACTTCTACCTTGAAATTGTTGTCTATCTCCGTTGCACTGCCGTGTAGATCCTCGTTGCTCTAGATGTTCTTGTTGGATGTATCTGGACGTTGATACAATGCTGAAGCTCACTGTAGCGATAGAATATGATGTGATGCTACTGCTACCTGACATCCAGCACCACTCGAATTCCGATTTGCTTTCGTCTTCGCCAGCTGTAACCAGCGCAGGTCACCGGTGTATACCTGCGTGTTGTATGGCAGTGGAAAGACCGAGTTGTCTTGTCTCCTTCTTCCTAGTGCTCCGCACCGATATGCTTCTGCACCGAAGTGCCTTCGCACCGGTGTGCCTTTGCACTCTCCTGCTTCTATGTGCCTTTGTACTCTTCCTCTTCGATGTGCCTTTGCACTCTCCTGCTCAGCACTTGTGGCTGTATATTGCGGCCTGGGTAGAGTTTGGGAAACGCCCTTTGTTGTTTCCTTCACCAGCTTGGCCCAGCACTAGGGCTCTCTTATGCAGCACGACTATACGTTTTAACGGCTGCTGCCAACAGGTTTCTACCTGTAGTTCAACCGTTGTCGTATTTAACGCGTGTAAACCAACCAGCGTTATTAAACTGTACGCTTCTATACACAACCTTCTCGGTTGAACGGCTATTACTGAATGACATACAATCTTTAGAAGAATGATAATTCTTTACGTAATGGATAAAGTTCTAAAAGCAAACGGGTTTTGCCACGAATTTATGTTACCAGCTAGTTTGGTAACTTAAGAACAGGTAGAACGGCGCAAGCTGTTTGCTGAAATGAGGAATATACTATACTGAAAACATCATCAGATATGGATAATTAAATGTTTTAATTCGCGGCATGAAATCGGAGCAACAAATTTATTTGCGCTATCCAATTTGTAACGAAAGACATAAATATCAAAGCTCTCCAAAAGAAAAAAGTGTACTTTATCCAGGATTACCCTGATTTTTTTTCAAGTAAACCAATAATTAGTGGATTACATTTAGAATTAAAAGTAATCATTGCCATTTTTTTGGTTTCGATTATAGAGGTTTTAACCTTAAGGCCTTCGCCTTCTCGGATCAGAAAAAACTGTCTGATGCTATGGGAGCGGGTCATTTCACCAAAAACCATTTCGCCGAAAGTCGTTTTACCGAATGCCACTTCGCCGAAAGTCGTTTCGTCGAAAGGGTCATTTCTCCAAAAAGGTCATTTCACCGAAAGGGAAATTTCACCGAAAGGGATATTTCACCTAAAGAGTCATTTCAACGAAAGGGTCATTTCACCGAAAGGGTAATTTCGAATACATATACAATACTTTTTTTTATGTCTCCGTGTCCGGTTTTAGCACTTAAAATTTTTGCCGATTTTTTGGATTAAAATGTACTTAAAATGGGGTTTCCGAACTAAGTTTCACTTTCTGATTTCGGCATTATTCCGGTAATATAAAACACTTGAAAAAATATATAGAATACTATATTCCAAACTTTTATATGTGGAATCATCCATATTTTGAAACTGATTGACCAGACAGTGTTCATAAGTTGAAAGTGCGCTACTTCATTCTAATCACTAGAAATAGGCATTATCTTTCGAATACTTTATTTATGTGATTAATCCCCATAAAAGTGAGATAAAAATATTCATTTTGCTCAGGGTCAACTTAGACAAAATTGTACAGAAAGTCACTTCAAACAAATTGGCAGAAGGTAGCTTAGGTAGAATTCATGATATAAAGTATTGTCTGAAAAGGGTCTCCTAAAACCATTTTTTGTAAGAAATCTGATAGGATAAGGGCACCCTATTTCATCTCATTTGTAAGGACGTTACCTTAAAAAACTGATTTAGACACTGAAATCACTACGAGTTTTTCATATTTCTGCTTAATTCGCCTTGCTCCACATTAGGAATTGATTCACATTCCTTGTAAATTAGAATAATATTCAAAAAATCAGCTAAACACACTTCTGATATGTTCACTACTGTGCTCCTAATTTCATCTCAAAGGTTTTTTATTCATCATATAGTTAGTCCTTTATTCATCCCATAAATTAGCAATCAAAACCAAAATATTACACTATTACACTCTCAGGTTCAAAATGTTAGAATTTACCTTTGTTTTTATGTTTAAAATTTTACAGTGTAGTTGAAGAACTTAAAAAAAAAACTAAAAAAATAAGAATTGTTACTATTTAGGCATAAGCCCTTCTAAAAATAATATGCAGAACAAGAGATGCCATTTATACACATATATCTGTATTGTATAGATTTTTGCGTTCGCATACTGATTTAAATCAGATTACTGATTTTGTACAGATTTTCTAAATTTAATACAGATTTGTAAAGGTTCATAAAAATTGAGAAGTGCTTCTTTAAAAGTTTAGTAATCAACGGACAGATCACATGTTAAAATGGAAATCTTCTGTGCAAATATTGGATGATGAACACTGATAAACATTTATATTAAAACTTTAAACCATTTTGAACTGATTCATTTTATTAGTGAAAACAGATAAAGCAGTTTCATATTCTCTATGAAAGTATCTGGAATCTCTGTGCACAGTCGATGAAGCACACACACTTAACAGCGCTAGGTTGATGTCAAAGTGAGCGCGGAGCGCTGGCCCAAGCGATGCGATTCAATGCGATTAACTGTTTTCGCATCGCACTCACTCTGACAGATTTGCCTTGATCAAATGTAACTGGCTCACACGCGCTTCCAGACGCTTCGCGTGACGCTTTCACTCTGACACCAACCTTATGTTGACATATAGCGGAAAGAAACCAGTGCTACTAGATTTGCCACAATGGTTATTTCATTAGTATTCAACACTTTTTTTCTGGTAATATTCGAAGTCAAAACAGATTTATTGAAATATAAATATCAACAATATAATTAAACTAATGTCATGGAAATATACTTGTTGATGATAATTTCAAGAAGGAAAACAATTTTTTGTAACATTATGAGAAAACTTGCAACTTTGCGAAACCAAATAAGATGAAAACAAAGCGTAATCAAGTGAACAGTGTGAAAAATTTTCATCTCAAATTTTTGAAGACTTTTATTGCTTGTCGGGTATTTTTTGAAGTTTTTAATCATTAATTAAACAAGTGGCAAGTGAACATTACTAGTTATGAAGTCATCCAGCATTCAACGGTAGTGTAATTGTGCGAAATAGTGATCATATTTTGAGACGAATCGATTAGTAGATAATCAGAAACATGACGAACTGTAAATCTTGAGACGAAAATGTGTCCTAAATTGAAAAGTGAGTTTGTTTTAAATAAAAAAAACCTGTTTTAATCCACCTAGTGGTGTAATGATGCCTTTTTCATGTACATATAATATTATGGTATTTTATTAAAATTTAATCTCTTCGAATAAAAAAAAAACAAAGAGATTGTTTGTGCATTAACTAGTATAACATACAGAATAAAACAGTGCTTTGATTGCGTAGGTCATCCTTAAGAAAACCAAGTGGGTTCACTATTATATGCACTTCCGGCACCGGAACCCGAGAACCTGTATAATCCAAGTCGGTTCGTACGGCCACCAACTAACATGACGTACAAACTCTACTAGTTTTTATTCAAGTTTTGAAAATTTTATCCAATTTGGCCATCGCACTCTAAATGACGATTTAAATGTTTGTTGTATCCGAAAATATGCAGTAATCTTTGCTAGGATCATAAGACCTTTCAATTGACCCTAAGATTGGGAATAACGGTTTAGAGTCCAGTTTATAACAGCTTTTTTGGCCCGGGTTGGCGGTTCAATGCATAGGGTGCTGGCCTTACAAGCCAGTTGTCGTATGTTCGAGCCTCGACCTGGAAGGATTCTTAGTGTCAGTAGGATGTAAAGGTTCATAAAAATTGAGAAGTGCTTCTTTAAAAGTTTAGTAATCAACGGACAGATCACATGTTAAAATGGAAATCTTCTGTGCAAATATTGGATGATGAACACTGATAAACATTTATATTAAAACTTTAAACCATTTTGAACTGATTCATTTTATTAGTGAAAACAGATAAAGCAGTTTCATATTCTCTATGAAAGTATCTGGAATCTCTGTGCACAGTCGATGAAGCACACACACTTAACAGCGCTAGGTTGATGTCAAAGTGAGCGCGGAGCGCTGGCCCAAGCGATGCGATTCAATGCGATTAACTGTTTTCGCATCGCACTCACTCTGACAGATTTGCCTTGATCAAATGTAACTGGCTCACACGCGCTTCCAGACGCTTCGCGTGACGCTTTCACTCTGACACCAACCTTATGTTGACATATAGCGGAAAGAAACCAGTGCTACTAGATTTGCCACAATGGTTATTTCATTAGTATTCAACACTTTTTTTCTGGTAATATTCGAAGTCAAAACAGATTTATTGAAATATAAATATCAACAATATAATTAAACTAATGTCATGGAAATATACTTGTTGATGATAATTTCAAGAAGGAAAACAATTTTTTGTAACATTATGAGAAAACTTGCAACTTTGCGAAACCAAATAAGATGAAAACAAAGCGTAATCAAGTGAACAGTGTGAAAAATTTTCATCTCAAATTTTTGAAGACTTTTATTGCTTGTCGGGTATTTTTTGAAGTTTTTAATCATTAATTAAACAAGTGGCAAGTGAACATTACTAGTTATGAAGTCATCCAGCATTCAACGGTAGTGTAATTGTGCGAAATAGTGATCATATTTTGAGACGAATCGATTAGTAGATAATCAGAAACATGACGAACTGTAAATCTTGAGACGAAAATGTGTCCTAAATTGAAAAGTGAGTTTGTTTTAAATAAAAAAAACCTGTTTTAATCCACCTAGTGGTGTAATGATGCCTTTTTCATGTACATATAATATTATGGTATTTTATTAAAATTTAATCTCTTCGAATAAAAAAAAAACAAAGAGATTGTTTGTGCATTAACTAGTATAACATACAGAATAAAACAGTGCTTTGATTGCGTAGGTCATCCTTAAGAAAACCAAGTGGGTTCACTATTATATGCACTTCCGGCACCGGAACCCGAGAACCTGTATAATCCAAGTCGGTTCGTACGGCCACCAACTAACATGACGTACAAACTCTACTAGTTTTTATTCAAGTTTTGAAAATTTTATACAATTTGGCCATCGCACTCTAAATGACGATTTAAATGTTTGTTGTATCCGAAAATATGCAGTAATCTTTGCTAGGATCATAAGACCTTTCAATTGACCCTAAGATTGGGAATAACGGTTTAGAGTCCAGTTTATAACAGCTTTTTTGGCCCGGGTTGGCGGTTCAATGCATAGGGTGCTGGCCTTACAAGCCAGTTGTCGTATGTTCGAGCCTCGACCTGGAAGGATTCTTAGTGTCAGTAGGATCCATTGTACTAGCCATGCAATGATTCTGTACACTAAGAATCGGCTGCGAAGTCTGTTGAAACAGAAAGGCCAAGTTCCACAAAAGGAATGTAATGCCAGGACTTTGCTTTATATAATTTTTTACGGTTTTTGTTTCGCCAGTTTAAGTGACGGTGTACAATATTGAACACACTTTACCCTATAACTCGGGAACCGGAAGTCGGATCCGGATGAAATTCAGGAATTCCGTATGGGACCGGAAGACCTTTCATTTGAATCCAAGTTTGTCAAAATCGGTTCAGCCATCTCCGAGAAAACCTAGAGTATTTGACACACACACACACACACACACACAAACACACACACACACACACACACACACACACACACACACACACACACACACACACACACACACACACACACACACACACACACACACACACACACACACACACACACACACACACACACACACACACACACACACACACACACACACACACACACACACACACACACACACACACACAGACATTGCTGAGCTCAATGAACTGATTCGAATGGAAGGTGACACTTGGTCGGTTTTTCAAGTGATTGCATATCCTTTCTATATGAGAAAGGCAAAAAAACGTTCACCGAAATATTTAAAACCATTTCTTCCAATGAGAAAGCATGACAATAGCTTGAATAATCATTTTAAAACTTTCCACAATTTGGTTCAGGTACATTGTAATATATTATTCATGTTCAAAAAAATGAGGTGAAGGGATTAGATGAAAATATTAGCTCAGATGAAACAGGGAGCCGTTACTCTATCAGAATATATCCTCTTAATTGTTCTCCTTCCGTGTGATTGTTTGTCTCTTTTTGTCAGACATCCCCTTAAGTACCACTAGTAAGCATCTTTCTGCTTCGCCTAAGGACACAAACAAGCCCTGGAACCGTGACAGCTTCAATCAATTTATGTCCAAGTATTTCCAGGAATTCTTTAACCATATTTGCTGAAAATTTTCTGCTCCAGTAAGTGGAATCCTCTGATGTTTGCGAGTATTGCAGGAGATTTTTATAATTGTTCGTTGACTGCTAGAAATGGCTTCCATCGAATTGACTTGCTCATTTTCACTAGACTAGTTCTGAAATTAGTTTCCAATTCAACTTCAATAACAGATACCATTTCATGCGATCCATTTTCATTCAAAAAAAAAAAAGTGAATAGAAGTTAATCATTACTCAGGTGTCCGCAACACTCCGGTCCTGAATATGTTCAAATCCAGCACAAATTTGTTTTATATCAGAATGAGTGAATAAATTTCAAAACAACGTTCGCAGCCACCAGTCAGTTTTTGTTCCGAACTCGCGGCTTCACCACCGCATACAATGGCGTGATAATTTATTCAACTTTTTAATTTAATTCGATGGACCGAAGCATTACTCAACGTGACGCATCCGAAGCGATCATCGAAAATATTTTTCGGTAGTATTTCATTCGTCCCGGCCTGGGAAATTCAATCACGTCCCGACCAGTGTGTGAACTCGTAAAGGGAGGAGAATAGGCAATTTCGTTTATGCTCCATTCAACTCGGTAGGCTTGGATCGCTTGACAAACACACCGGAAACTGGCGGGCTGGCGGACGGGACGGTAGGAAGGGAACCAACCGGTACGTGGACCTTAGTCTCCGAAACGAGAACACCCATGCCATCAATTTGAATTCCCGAGGCAACTGTGGCAAACACGTGCGAATCTAGTCCTTTGAAAGTCAACGATATTTTGAATCACTGCATTTTGGCCGGGCCATAAACCACGGTTGACGTGATGACACGGGAATGGTTGTTTTTATATCCTCCCGCTTTCTAGGTGACCTAATGAAACTATAAATTTTGCGCTATGGTGCATGCAATGTTTGAACGCTTCGGCAGTCCAAATAGGCGAAGCATTTTTGTTTTTTCGCTGGTACCGGAAACCGTTCCATTTTTCATTCCGGAAAATTAAATAAGCGATTGAAGAGGCTTTATGGAAACGGGGGGGTACGTTTTTGCTGTGCTGTGATAAGCGTGAACAGTTAGACGCGTTTAATGAGGTTTGGCAATCCACTCTATTTGATTGAGTAATTAAAAACCGTAACGGCGAAAGTATTTTTTCTGAGCGGCTGACAAAAAATTGCTCTACACCAGAAATTTTAACCTTCCAACTTCTACATAATTTCTGTTTGAATGCTTTTGGTTGCATAGCGTCCTAATTGGACAGGGAATTCCCTTCTAATTTGGCTATGCTGTTTCGGTGTGACCTCCTCCAAGTCAATGCCAAGATTTGAGACCGGCTGCAGGAAAAACCCCAGCCGACAGTAAATTAATTTTACAGAGATAAAATTTAGCAGCACAGCGAAAATAAATTTTTCAAGACACTGTTCCGCAGGAAGGATCCCCAAGCTGTGATCTACCCACAAGGCTTGCGATGGTTGCGAAATGGTTAGAGCAAACACTCGCCAGTCTGCTGCTGTTTGTTCGTGCTTCCCAACCCATTTCGAGTTTTCTCGGCTTGGATACGGGGCACAATCGGTTCGGGGAGTATTCCCATGCCAGAGGGTTAAACTTGTTTGGCACTCCACCCAGTTGTCGTCCAGCGTCTGTCTTCTGCATGCGAGACACGCCACAGCGATGGAACGAATATTTCACCTCATTCGCGGCAAACTATGGGGACACACACACAAATTCGATAGGATGGGGCTCCTGGCCGGTACGTCATAATTTACAACGGAACCGAATGTAGCCCGGTCTGTGTTGTTTGAGCAAACATAATTCACTTTTCCATTATGCCACCCCGGCAGAGAGGCTCGGTGGTTTCAGGTTTTTCTTTTCTACACTTGGGTACTCAGCTGGGCGCCATTCGGGTTCCTTCTCCGAGCGTAGCGCTGATCGCAGATTCTGTATGAATGGTGGCAAAGCACGGTTCATTGCGGACCGATGCTTTTCGGTACATAAAATGTGATTTGTGCCTGCAGACAGTCGATTGATCGAGACCCTGTATAATATTTGAATATATGTATTTTGGTTGAGTTATCTCGATATTTTGTTGGGTTGTGCTGTAGAGAAAACAGGAACCAAATCAATTTAATTAACGATAATTACTCAATAGGTAAACATCAATTCCAGTAGCGAGAATATCAACATTATTTTCGATGAAACAGTAACTATAGCTACAACAAAAACGACAAAAAAGGCAAAAAGGACAAAATTGACAGAAACGACAGAAATCATAGAGACGACAGAAATACAAGAGGGTAAGATGACAAGAAGAGGGAACGAGAATAAACAGAACTAACAGAACTAACAGAACTAAGAGAACTAACTGAACTAACAGAACCAACAGAACTAACAAAACTAACAAAACTAACAGAACTAACAGAACTAACAGAACTAACAGAACTAACAGAACTAACAGAACTAACAGAACTAACAGAACTAACAGAACTAACAGAACTAACAGAATTAACAAAACTAACAAAACAAACAAAACTAACAGATTTAACAGAACTAAAGAACTAAAGAACTAAAGAACTAAAGAACTAAAGAACTAAAGAACTAAAGAACTAAAGAACTAAAGAACTAAAGAACTAAAGAACTAAAGAACTAAAGAACTAAAGAACTAAAGAACTAAAGAACTAAAGAACTAAAGAACTAAAGAACTAAAGAACTAAAGAACTAAAGAACTAAAGAACTAAAGAACTAAAGAACTAAAGAACTAAAGAACTAAAGAACTAAAGAACTAAAGAACTAAAGAACTAAAGAACTAAAGAACTAAAGAACTAAAGAACTAAAGAACTAAAGTACTAAAGAACTAAAGAACTAAAGAACTAAAGAACTAAAGAACTAAAGAACTAAAGAACTAAAGAACTAAAGAACTAAAGAACTAAAGAACTAAAGAACTAAAGAACTAAAGAACTAAAGAACTAAAGAACTAAAGAACTAAAGAACTAAAGAACTAAAGAACTAAAGAACTAAAGAACTAAAGAACTAAAGAACTAAAGAACTAAAGAACTAAAGAACTAAAGAACTAAAGAACTAAAGAACTAAAGAACTAAAGAACTAAAGAACTAAAGAACTAAAGAACTAAAGAACTAAAGAACTAAAGAACTAAAGAACTAAAGAACTAAAGAACTAAAGAACTAAAGAACTAAAGAACTAAAGAACTAAAGAACTAAAGAACTAAAGAACTAAAGAACTAAAGAACTAAAGAACTAAAGAACTAAAGAACTAAAGAACTAAAGAACTAAAGAACTAAAGAACTAAAGAACTAAAGAACTAAAGAACTAAAGAACTAAAGAACTAAAGAACTAAAGAACTAAAGAACTAAAGAACTAAAGAACTAAAGAACTAAAGAACTAAAGAACTAAAGAACTAAAGAACTAAAGAACTAAAGAACTAAAGAACTAAAGAACTAAAGAACTAAAGAACTAAAGAACTAAAGAACTAAAGAACTAAAGAACTAAAGAACTAAAGAACTAAAGAACTAAAGAACTAAAGAACTAAAGAACTAAAGAACTAAAGAACTAAAGAACTAAAGAACTAAAGAACTAAAGAACTAAAGAACTAAAGAACTAAAGAACTAAAGAACTAAAGAACTAAAGAACTAAAGAACTAAAGAACTAAAGAACTAAAGAACTAAAGAACTAAAGAACTAAAGAACTAAAGAACTAAAGAACTAAAGAACTAAAGAACTAAAGAACTAAAGAACTAAAGAACTAAAGAACTAAAGAACTAAAGAACTAAAGAACTAAAGAACTAAAGAACTAAAGAACTAAAGAACTAAAGAACTAAAGAACTAAAGAACTAAAGAACTAAAGAACTAAAGAACTAAAGAACTAAAGAACTAAAGAACTAAAGAACTAAAGAACTAAAGAACTAAAGAACTAAAGAACTAAAGAACTAAAGAACTAAAGAACTAAAGAACTAAAGAACTAAAGAACTAAAGAACTAAAGAACTAAAGAACTAAAGAACTAAAGAACTAAAGAACTAAAGAACTAAAGAACTAAAGAACTAAAGAACTAAAGAACTAAAGAACTAAAGAACTAAAGAACTAAAGAACTAAAGAACTAAAGAACTAAAGAACTAAAGAACTAAAGAACTAAAGAACTAAAGAACTAAAGAACTAAAGAACTAAAGAACTAAAGAACTAAAGAACTAAAGAACTAAAGAACTAAAGAACTAAAGAACTAAAGAACTAAAGAACTAAAGAACTAAAGAACTAAAGAACTAAAGAACTAAAGAACTAAAGAACTAAAGAACTAAAGAACTAAAGAACTAAAGAACTAAAGAACTAAAGAACTAAAGAACTAAAGAACTAAAGAACTAAAGAACTAAAGAACTAAAGAACTAAAGAACTAAAGAACTAAAGAACTAAAGAACTAAAGAACTAAAGAACTAAAGAACTAAAGAACTAAAGAACTAAAGAACTAAAGAACTAAAGAACTAAAGAACTAAAGAACTAAAGAACTAAAGAACTAAAGAACTAAAGAACTAAAGAACTAAAGAACTAAAGAACTAAAGAACTAAAGAACTAAAGAACTAAAGAACTAAAGAACTAAAGAACTAAAGAACTAAAGAACTAAAGAACTAAAGAACTAAAGAACTAAAGAACTAAAGAACTAAAGAACTAAAGAACTAAAGAACTAAAGAACTAAAGAACTAAAGAACTAAAGAACTAAAGAACTAAAGAACTAAAGAACTAAAGAACTAAAGAACTAAAGAACTAAAGAACTAAAGAACTAAAGAACTAAAGAACTAAAGAACTAAAGAACTAAAGAACTAAAGAACTAAAGAACTAAAGAACTAAAGAACTAAAGAACTAAAGAACTAAAGAACTAAAGAACTAAAGAACTAAAGAACTAAAGAACTAAAGAACTAAAGAACTAAAGAACTAAAGAACTAAAGAACTAAAGAACTAAAGAACTAAAGAACTAAAGAACTAAAGAACTAAAGAACTAAAGAACTAAAGAACTAAAGAACTAAAGAACTAAAGAACTAAAGAACTAAAGAACTAAAGAACTAAAGAACTAAAGAACTAAAGAACTAAAGAACTAAAGAACTAAAGAACTAAAGAACTAAAGAACTAAAGAACTAAAGAACTAAAGAACTAAAGAACTAAAGAACTAAAGAACTAAAGAACTAAAGAACTAGAGGCTAAAGATTGCAGACCAAAGACAAAACTGCAAGGTGAAGATGCAAGTGCAAGATCGAAAAAATATATGTTCACAAGTTAAAATGAGAATCAGGAAGCATGTGCTTTGAAAAGCAACACAGCTTCAAACAACTGATGCTTAATTACTGGGAACGATTGAGAGCTATTTAAGTGCATAGATAGTTATAGATTATCTATGTTAGTTATAGATTCGGTACTGTTGTAATAGAGCGTTTCGGAGAATTACCCTTTGTCGTATAAATAATAATAATAATTCCTACTTCTATACAATAAAGCTTGTCAGTCTGTATTGTCAGTAGGCTCTTAGTGGGATTATATTCAATTATTTTCTAAGTACTAGAGACGCTTTTCAAACTGATTAACAACATGGTGCTCATCTCTGAGCAACATGCACTTCTGACATTGTTCGCCCAAGCGAACTCTTCGTTCCGGCATGTGCATCAACATTTACTTACATCACTTCCGGGACAATCGAAGCACCACTCGCTTGTTGTTTACTAATCTGAATCTCTTCGATCCACCCAACAGATACTGCCGGGGTGATTCCAATCACCATTTGTTCTGTGATCAAGATACGGAGCAAAGTTATGCTTTTTGTTTACAATCTTCAACCGAGGTGTACAAACGCTATAATTATTTTGTCTTATCTTAGTCTTGGATAAACATACGCCGCCCAAGAGATTTCCCGTTATCTGTGATCAAATTAATTAACGATAGGCGCAATCATCTGATACCATTCGGAATCGAGAACCACATCATCGCCATTGAAACTGTTCGTTAGCATCGGAGTTCTATCGGTTTACACGGAAACCGGATGCTGATGCCAAACGGTCATCGATGTACGATAGTTAGGCTGCTGTTCCACTATCACAACGGAGCAATCGTTCCGATGGTGGACTTG
Source organism: Malaya genurostris (assembly GCF_030247185.1). Classification (NCBI taxonomy): domain Eukaryota; kingdom Metazoa; phylum Arthropoda; class Insecta; order Diptera; family Culicidae; genus Malaya; species Malaya genurostris. The sequence continues at coordinate 261,852,212 of NC_080571.1, forward strand.
TTCGAAAACGGTTCTCTGGTTGCTTGTTAGTTGAAAATTGCGGGCGTTGCTTGAATATTGTACCGTCGGTCAGCGGAAAGATGAACAGTCATGAACCAAATTTTGTCTTCGTTGTTTCCTCGTTTTGTTTGTCTTTTTTTCTATTATTCAAAACATGCTACCAGCAGATTCACTGTTCGATCAGCCTACGGTTCGACTAATGAACTATCGTCTGCAGGCTGGTGGTCATTTGTTGCTAATTCTGCACGGACATTTGGTTAGCAGATAACGTAGATAAAAATAAGTGTAGTGGTGTTTTTTTATCACCGTCATTTATTGATGTGAGCTTAAGAATGTTCTCGAATTGTTTAAAAATCATGATCCCTTATTTTATCAAGACCAGGAAGTCTATAATAAGTCATATGACTCGAATCGATGGGTTGAATTTCTTACTGGCGAGCAATGTTTTTAGATCAGTGAATAGCCAGTAGTCACTAGGGGCCAGATCTGGACTAGACGGTGAACGAGAAAGCAATTGAAAACATAGTCCATTCGATTTAACCATCGTTGCAGCGACTGGTGAATCGGTGCAATTTCTTGGTGCAACAGAGGCTTTTTTTGACGAGGAATGAGGTCTCTTTTTTATTTTTTCGGTCAACATTCACTCTTTTGGCTTGGTATTCAATCATCGACAAGAATGAGAAGAGTGCGTACGGAAGAAAATATTGCTATCGTTAAGGTCAGTGTCGAAGAAAAATTTATCGATTCGTCGTCGTGCGCAAGAACTTGGATCGCTTAATCAATTGATCGAATATCCGCTTCTTTACTGCAAAATTCTACTCAGTGATGAGTCGCATTTTCGGTTGAATGGATACGTCAACAAGCAAAATCGCCGTATTTGGAGCGAAAATAATCCACACGCCGCACAGTGATGCCAAGGTGGCAGAAATCCAAAAAATTGTTTTTATAGCGCTACATAATTTTTTCAATTAGAAATTAGTCTTCCATATCTGTTCAAAGATAGGGTATTGTGAACTTTCCCATAATCGTTCCATACAAACTATATGGCGCAATGATAATGTATTGCAACTAGCGTTTAAAATAAATAGGAAAGGGCCACTGTCACAGTTCAATAGTATTTAAAGTTATAGCTTTTTTTTCTCTACGTTCCACAAAACCTTATGTGATCCTGCGCCTTAAAATTTATGTTCAATTGTTTGCGCGGTCGACAATAAAAGTCACAGAAACAAGGGCTCGATTTTAGTGTGGTATTAATAGTTTACTAATTTTTATTTTAATTGAATAATTTCAAGATCATAAAGTCCGTGTCATTTGCAATTACAGCTATTGCTCAACACGCATTCGCGTAGGCAGCCGATTCTTGATCAATTGCAGTCCTCAAAGGGCCATATTTCTTTCCGACATGTTGTACCGGGTATAAGATTCTCGAGGGTATGGTTCTTCGGTAATTTGCATTATTTCCGGATACTTATTATCCTGTCACGTGGTTCAGGTGACATATTTGGTATTCTGAAACGATCTGTCATAATAAAACGCCAAAGTAACATTAAGACTTTTAAACATTGTGTGAAACTTATCCAATACATATTCTGCCTTGTTTAATCGCCCCTGCAGAGTAAACCAGCATCCAGATGTAGTTGAAACTTAGGATAATTTCACAAATAAAATCATTCACTAATATATATATATATATATATATATATCGTAGAAGTTTGCAACCACTAGGGAAAATCGTTTTGATTTTATTCGTCATTATGGTTTGTTTATTTACTATGGGGCTCCTTGGTAACTAGTTCGTAGCAACTTGAACAGTGTTGCGCAAGAAGGTTATTTTTATCATTTTCAAGGGGTCGCTATATTTGTGGTAACTGGCGGTAAATCGCTCACGAACACTTTTCATTCCGATTTTTATTCGGAGTGCCTGGTCGTGTCGTCGGCTCAGTGATCTGTGAAAGGATTTATATAATCTAACTACCAATAGAATCGAAATTTTCCAACTTAAACGTGTATAGCTAAAGCATTGAAGTATTTCAATAGTACACTATTGAAAAACCTATCTCATTTGACCCATGTCAACACCAGCCAATCAAAACGCGTTCTGAGGAAGAAAACAAAATATCTGCTGCTGTACAACAAATCGTTCGAGAAAAATGTTTCGAAAAGTGGTGAATATCGTAGTGAGTTCCTCAATTTGGTCCTTCTGAATGCTAGAAACGAATCCCTACAGCATATTGATAGTTTTTTTTTTTTTTTTTTTTATTTATTTATTAGGCACAGAACCATTACAGTATAACGTTGCCGAGTATCTTTTACAAATTAAAAAATAATAATAATAATAATGATAATAAAATATAATATAATATGTGATTTCCCTAACCAGACCTAATGCTAGGTATCATGATTTCATTGTTTATCGTATTATTCATTTTACTTGTTCTCTATATCTGCCAGCACCAGGCTTTCTCTCTGAAATTACAGAAGAATATTAGAATTCACAATAAACTTGTTAATACATTTCATATATTCAATATCCATCATTCCCAATATATCTCTAATCGGTGTGTTGATAAGTTTTCCTTGTTTTCGAAGCTCTTTTAACAATTGGCCTCTAGGTTCTTGATTATTACCGCAGCTCCACAGAACATGGTCGAAATCAGCAAACCCTTCGCCACATACGCACAAATTGGAGGGCACAATGTTTATACGGAACATATGTGCATTCAAGAGGTAGTGATTTGACATTAGTCTACTCATATTTTTTATTACGGCTCTGCTGAGGCCCTTTCTGTGAAACCAAGAATTGTTATCTACGACTGGTCTTATGGAGAAACAAAGTCTTCCGAGCTCGTCATCATTCCATTTTTTTGCCATTCCTGTTTAACGAATTCTTTGATTATTGGATAAAAATCGGTGTGCTTCCTTTCTCTTCCGAATGGTAGATGGTATGGTATTCTGCCTTGTTTAATCGCCCCTGCAGAGTAAACCAGCATCCAGATGTAGTTGAAACTTAGGATAATTTCACAAATAAAATCATTCACTAATATATATATATATATATATATATATATATATCGTAGAAGTTTGCAACCACTAGGGAAAATCGTTTTGATTTTATTCGTCATTATGGTTTGTTTATTTACTATGGGGCTCCTTGGTAACTAGTTCGTAGCAACTTGAACAGTGTTGCGCAAGAAGGTTATTTTTATCATTTTCAAGGGGTCGCTATATTTGTGGTAACTGGCGGTAAATCGCTCACGAACACTTTTCATTCCGATTTTTATTCGGAGTGCCTGGTCGTGTCGTCGGCTCAGTGATCTGTGAAAGGATTTATATAATCTAACTACCAATAGAATCGAAATTTTCCAACTTAAACGTGTATAGCTAAAGCATTGAAGTATTTCAATAGTACACTATTGAAAAACCTATCTCATTTGACCCATGTCAACACCAGCCAATCAAAACGCGTTCTGAGGAAGAAAACAAAATATCTGCTGCTGTACAACAAATCGTTCGAGAAAAATGTTTCGAAAAGTGGTGAATATCGTAGTGAGTTCCTCAATTTGGTCCTTCTGAATGCTAGAAACGAATCCCTACAGCATATTGATAGTTTTTTTTTTTTTTTTTTTTTATTTATTTATTAGGCACAGAACCATTACAGTATAACGTTGCCGAGTATCTTTTACAAATTAAAAAATAATAATAATAATAATGATAATAAAATATAATATAATATGTGATTTCCCTAACCAGACCTAATGCTAGGTATCATGATTTCATTGTTTATCGTATTATTCATTTTACTTGTTCTCTATATCTGCCAGCACCAGGCTTTCTCTCTGAAATTACAGAAGAATATTAGAATTCACAATAAACTTGTTAATACATTTCATATATTCAATATCCATCATTCCCAATATATCTCTAATCGGTGTGTTGATAAGTTTTCCTTGTTTTCGAAGCTCTTTTAACAATTGGCCTCTAGGTTCTTGATTATTACCGCAGCTCCACAGAACATGGTCGAAATCAGCAAACCCTTCGCCACATACGCACAAATTGGAGGGCACAATGTTTATACGGAACATATGTGCATTCAAGAGGTAGTGATTTGACATTAGTCTACTCATATTTTTTATTACGGCTCTGCTGAGGCCCTTTCTGTGAAACCAAGAATTGTTATCTACGACTGGTCTTATGGAGAAACAAAGTCTTCCGAGCTCGTCATCATTCCATTTTTTTGCCATTCCTGTTTAACGAATTCTTTGATTATTGGATAAAAATCGGTGTGCTTCCTTTCTCTTCCGAATGGTACCCCTTCCCAGGCACCCCGTTTAGCGAGCTCGTCTGCCAGTTCATTGCCTTGTACACGACAATGTGCAGGAACCCAAAGTAAAACTATACTGTACTGCTTTTCTTCTAACTCTTTCAAGCTTTGCTTGATTTGTAGGATAATGGGATCTATAGTTTTGGACACCTGTTTGGATTTCAAGGCTAACAGGGAGCTGAAGCTATCAGTACATATCACATACGATGCACACGGAAGTGATTGTATAATATGACATGTGCGATATAAAGCAGATGCTTCTGCAGCGAAAACTGAAGCTAATGAATCTAACTTTCGTTGCTCTTGGATGTTTGTGGAGTATATACCAAATCCGACACTTTCTCCTTGTTTCGATCCATCTGTATAGAACACGTTTTGCTGAGGATAGATATGAACTTTATTTGTGCACAATAACGGTGCCATTCGCCTCCATTGTATTACTGGGACATTTTCAAGTTCTGTGTGTATTGACAAGTCAATGTTTGGTACGTACAAGTGAGACTCAATTTCTAGTTCGGTTTCTTGCGATCTAGCTATTTGTACAATATCTAATGATTGAAAAATCTCATAAATTTCAGTTAGATGAGACTTTGAGCCCATGTTTGCAAGTGGAATTAACAAATTGGGATCACGATTAGAATGTTGAGTTAGAAATCTTAGATTGAGTTCCATGAATCGAAGTTTCAACGGCTTAACTCCGGATATTACCTCTAGCGACATCGTATGTGTTGACATCATGCTTCCGAGGCACAATCTGATGGCTCTATACTGTATTCTTTCTAGTTTTATAATATGACAATTCGCCGCACTACTAAATGCGATGCACCCATATTCCATTACGGATAAGACTGTTGTTTTGTAAAAATTTATCATGTCTGTTGGATGTGCTCCCCACCAGGTTCCACGTATAGCCTTTAGGAAGTTAATTCGTTTTTGACATTTTCGAACTAGGTTCCTAATTTGTACTCCCCATAAACATTTTAAATCGAACCAAATCAGATACTTATAGACTTCAACTTTTTCAATGTCATGTCCATTCAGGGATAAGTGCACTGTCGGCTTTTTATATTTTTTTGAGAAGATCATCATTTTAGTTTTAGTCGGTGAAAAGCTTAGTCCGTTTTCCGTCGACCAACTTTCTAATTTTTTTAAAGTTTTTTGCAATTGCGTCTGAGCTATTTGTTCTTCTACTAGATTAACCCATACTACAGTATCATCGGCGAACTGCATTAGCTCGCACCCTTCACTTACGCAGTTATCAATATCGCTCACATACACGTTGTACAAAAATGGAGATAGACATGATCCTTGGGCGATTCCCGTATATGCTGTTCGTTGCTCTTTAACATTGTTGTTAATAAAGAAATGGATATTCCTGTACTCTAGTAAAGTTGATAAAAAATTCGATATACTGGACGGTAATCCTAAGCGATTCAGTTTATGGCAAAGTCTATCTACTAACACAGAGTCATACGCGCTTGAGATATCCAGAAACACAGCAGCTAGCGATTCTTTTCGCCCAAAAGCAAGATTGATAGCCGTGGTTAGTTTGGCAATGCAATCACGAGTACCCATGCCTTCTCTAAATCCATGCTGAGATGGAGATAGAATCGAATTATCTTCCGCCCATATGTTAAGGCGAGTAAGTAACATTTTTTCAAATATTTTCCTATCGCACACTATAAGTGAGATAGGACGATACGAATTTGCATCTGTTGCGTTTTTTCCAGGTTTCAAGATCGCTACCATTTTGATCTCGTGCCATCGGGGGGGACATACATTTTTTGTGAGGAAGTCATTGTATACCTTCAATAATAGTAGTTTTGCATTCAGGGGTAGATGTTTCAATAGCGCGAATTTAATGTTGTCGATCCCTGGTGCGTTGTTCCCCGCTAGCATAAGTGCTGATTCAAGCTCGTTAATCGAAAATTTACCAGTAAGTGTGTTACACATTGCATTGTTGATTTTAAAATCGACTTTAGCTCTTGGTACAAAATCTGGGCAAACTTTCCGAGAAAAATCTTGTACCCAGTCTTCCGAATATTTATCTACGTTGGTGGTTCCGACGTCACAGTTTCGCATTTTTCGTGCTGTCGACCATAATTTACTCAACGCAGTGTCTTTATCGTATGAGTCTATGCACTTCCTCCAATAATTTTTCTTTTTTTGTTTGAATAATCTTTTGGATTTGGCTTCAGTTTTTCGGTACAAGAGGTAATCGTCAATTTTATTCGTTCGTCTGAAAGTTTTATAACTTTCTGATCTTTCTGCTAGCATAGCGGAACACTCACTGTCCCACCAAATCGTATAGTTATGCTTAATTACAGTGTGATTCGGAATAGGTCTTGTTTGGGCATCTCTAGCTGCTTGAAGTATATTTGATATTAAGGCATTATGAAGCTCTATCGGATTCTCTAGTTGTGCTAGGCTATCGGTGAGCGAACTTAGTTTGTTGGAGTATGTGGTCCAATTTATGTGTTTAGTTAAATCATAATTAGCCACAGTTGAAAGCTCTTGATTCCTAGTTTTGATTGAGACAACAATTGGGAGATGGTCACTACCAAAAGGGTCTTGCACCACTCTCCACCCACAATTCAAAGCAAGGTTGGCCGAACACAAAGAGATATCCAGTCGGCTATTTCTCCTCGGAGGGCAGGCTATTCTGGTGATCTCTCCAGTGTTCAACACTGTAAGATCAAATTCATCCGTTATGTCATAAATTATTTTCGCTCTACCGTCGTCACTCGCCTCACCCCATGCGCACCCGTGGGAGTTAAAATCGCCTAAAATCATCATTGGTTTTGGAAGAGAATCCAGGATAGTTTTTAACTCAGAAAACTGCATTGTCTCATCCGGCGGGACATAAAAAGACGTAACTGTAAATTGAACTTTCTTAAATTTCACGATTGCGGCAACTGCTTCAATGCGATATGAGGGTGTTATATGTATTTTCTCATATTCAATATTTTTTTTAAAACCTAACATTACTCCGCCATAAGGCGTATTGCGATCATTTCTAATAATATTGAAATTGTTTAAGTAAAATTTATTGGACTCCGTTAACCATGTTTCGGATAATGCAAAAATTTGTGTTTGATTTCTGTTCAGTAAGGCTTTGAAGTTTGATAACTTCGGTAGAATACTTCTACAGTTCCATTGAAGTATCTGAATATAATCAGAGGTCGTACTATTCATTGTCGCTTGTAATAAACGCTAAGAGGGGCACACACTCAACAATTCTCTTCCAAATGGCATTGAGAACGGGCATAAGATTGTTGACTAATTCTTGCCACGGAGAGCCTATATTAAGCATATTACAAATAATATTAATGAGCTCAGACAATGACAAACCGGTGGATCGTGATTCTTGCGCTGAGGTTTCCAGAACTTTTTTTTCCGGGAGGCCTGGGAATTGTTTTTTGTCTTGAAGGTTGGGAGTGATTTTTTTTCGGAATGTAGGTTTCGTGCGTATGTCATTCTGTTTCTGAGAACTACTGGGGCTTTTATTGTTTCTCATTCTTTTTGGAGGTACGGTATAACTACATTGACCTACTACGTTTGCATTTGACTCCTCGGGGGTGTCAGCAAGGATTTCAAAAGGATTTTGATTGGTTACCGTGTCAGAATTACTTAAGAGTTCTGCAAAAGATAGTCTTGACTTTGTAGCCATTTTTTTACGCATAATTAGAGTGCATTCTTTATACACAGGGCAAGATTTTACATCCGTGTGAACAGATTGGCAATGGAAACAAGATTTTTCTTCAATAGTGCAGATAGTATCAGGGTGCGATTGCCCGCATGTTCCGCATCTTTCTTTATTGTCGCACAGTTTGGCTGTATGGCCGAATCTTTTACACTTGTCACAAAACATAACTTCAGGAGAATATAATCGGACCGGGATAAGTACTTTGTCGATTTCAATGTAGTCTGGGAGGGCTGTACCTTCGAATGTGATGCGAAAAGAAGAGCAGGGAACATACACGCGAGATTCATTTTGTGTTTGCAATGTGACCAACTGGTTAACGTCCAAAATTTTCAGTGCAGGCACATTTGGGTTACGGAAACGGCCTACGGCATTTTCTATGATATATTTGAGGCTCAAACTAGAGTCTGTAACTACTCCATCTATTTCTACAGCCTCACTTGGTATGTATACCCGATATTGGCTAAACCGTTTATCACTCACTATTGCGTTCGCTTCAAGTCGATCTGATAAGGTTACTTTTAGTTTCCTTAATGACACTTTACGGATTTCTTTCACTGTTTTATATTGCTTATGTAGGTTGCAAATTTCCAACAAGCTTAGAGGTTTTTCCAGTTGTCTGAAGTATACTAAAAAAGGCGACTTCGCATTGTTCGGGTACGCTCTTGTTCTTATCTTCACTTGCTGGTTATCGGTTTTTTCAGTGTTACGCTCATCATACTCGTCTGAACTAAACTCGTCCATTTCAGGCGAATCTGTACTTTCGCTCGCCATTGTCGCAGCCTCAGTGACAATGGCTTACGAAAACTCTTTGTTAACAATCAATCCGATAACTTTTGATCTTATGAATACAAAAGGAAATCACACAATAGAACTTATCTTTTGACACTGTTTCGTTTGGGAAGAAGTACTACTTTAAACTTAGCACTAGAGACACAACCGAATCCGAAGAGATCTCTACGAATACTCGCATATTGATAGTTGATTTCAATAAATTATGCAAATCCGAAATGAAATAATCGACATTAATATTCTGTATGCGGCTATTTTTAAAGCCGTTAGGACCGCCCATTAGTGATAAAGCTACAAACGAAATCACGTAAAAAGAAAGCTCTTAACAAAAATTGGATCAGTTTGGATTCTATCTCCACTGCGAGCAGATGTGTTTTGTGTCGTCTGCACAGCTAGTTTCACTTTCGACAAAAGCGATTACGTCACAGCTGCCAGTCATAAGCATTGGTGAAAAAAAACAACGGTGGAGAGCATTCATACAATTGATAAACTAATTGATATTCGGAAGTGTTAAGGAACATGTCAGTTGTTTTCGTATTCACGACATCCAGTTATGTCTCTGACATTACCCACCCGCCTTTTTTTAGAACCACTAAAATATTTCCAAAGGATTTTGAGAAGTTTATGCAATCGTTAACATTCTGGAAGCGAAGCAATCAAAGTTGAAAAATATACACAATCTAATACGAATGATGATCTTTATCCAGAAGTGAGGAAGAAACATGCCAGTTTTATTCGTATTCACGTCCTCCAGTTATGTCTGTGACATTACCCACCCGCCTTTTTTTGTTTTGATTTATGTCGTTTAGTTAAACCCGGCTTTAACCAGAATATATTGCTGCTCTTGTTTTTCGCCCTTAGCTCTGTCTCACAATTCGTCCTGCCGGAGAACTGGCATCACTGGAGAAGAAAACACAGTGCTTCTGTGTTGCTTCAATAAAAAGTGTTTTTTTCAGTGATTTTAGAAAGTTCTAGTGAAATAAGTAGTTTAATTATTGATTTTCAGTGATGGTGAAGTCGTGCTGAATAAAGGTTTGGTTGAGGGTGCAACTGGCGTGGTTGGAAGGATATATTTTACCATACAGGAATGACTGCCGCCATACAAGGGAGTATTTTTTTCTAATAATATATTTCTAAAGGGCTACGAAATGTATCCCTAAAGGGCTGTCATGCCAGATCTCTCTCAAACAGCGCTGCCAGTAATATCAATTTGTCTTTGTGCTATTTCCAGTAGTTTTTTTGTGGAATTATTTTTTATTTGTAGCTAATATTTTCCACTTGTTATAGCTTAGATTATAACGACATTTATTCTGCCGTATGTTGTCCAATCATGCATATCCCGGACAACAAGCACGTAGTCGTGATGGACGCAAACGTGTTGATACTCGAAGGGGATGAGAACTAATGCGTCGTCGGATATGCCCCCATCACCTCATTTGGTATTTTCTAATCTTCTTTGTTACTCTCCGTTTATTACTTTTAGCGTTGTTATTCTACGGTTCGGGTTTTTAGCGAATTTACTGACTTAGGCAAGCAAGAAGATAATTTTTCATTAAAAGATACAAAATCTACCAAGTTAAATTCCCGGTTTGCTCGTGACATCCGGATCAGCCAACTGTGTGCACATTTGCAGCCAGCGCTGGACTAGGTAGAGCTGGACTTTTGAATTGATGTTGCGGTGGGGTGGAGTGGGAGTGCTGTCTGGATCGCCGACGACGACTTATTTTGCTTTATGATGCGGGTAAAGCTAAGTGTTTTAGGTACTATAATCTGGGAACGAATTAGATGCGAAGTGCAGGGCATTGCTTTGCAACCGAAACAGTTAGAAAATTTAAAAAATCAAAAATTCATAAAAACATAATTCATAAAACAAGTTCTACAGATTGAATCTTTCATATGAGTTGTAAGTCAAATTGCGTTGAATATTTTAATCCTCCCTTTCATTCCTGAAACATTGGCCGATTTTTCAAGTTCATCACAGGTAAAAAGTAGGAAGATGCATTTCTTTCTGGACAGGCCAGTTTTCAGGCTCTGTCCTAGGGATTCATTCCCTAACATAAAGCACGTGAATTATGTTCGAACAATAGATAATATTTAGCGTTTGAAATATTCGTTTGAGAAAGCAGACTCGACGTGGTTCAGGATCGCGTTTGGAATGGGCGCTCGTCTAAATGTGCTATGTCTACATGTTACACTTATTTCTAAAAAAATCGCGAAAGGTAGATGCATAAACGAGTGACTGCATACTCGACAGCCGTCTGTCCGGAGTTTTGTCAATTTCGGAAATTGACTGTTTCGTGCATTATATTGCCAGCACAAAGTAACACTTAAAATGATAACACTTTAAAACATTCTTGGTAGCCGGCTACCCAGAGCAATAAACACATGATAACATTATTAAAACATTTACTAACAAAGTATCCTCTCCTGTGATGCATGTGGGAATGCAGAGGATTCCTCGGTTCCTAGTAGCAACATGCATCGAACTAACAATCCTTCCCCTCCCAAGTAGATATGCATTCGGGCGTGGCCGGCGTCGGTATTGATCAGCATGCATGCATCAATATAGTTTGCACAGTGTGAAACAATGTGTTATTCCCAAACATGTTACTTCAAAAAATCATTTTGCAATCTCAATTGGTCCAGATCAATAACGGAGTAGCAACACACGGGCGGTCTCTAATGCTAATGCTAATTGAATAATTTCAATAATTTAAAATTCTTATCAATTAAAATCAATTCCAATCAGGTACCTCTGAATGTTTTGAGCTGGTTCGGATTCGCTTCCTGTTTTCATTTTGTTTCTCGAATTATAATACAACTATTCTTTGAAATAACTAAGCGAGTCGGATACAACGTTGTAAAAGTCGACGAATTTCGTTCCAATTGTTGGTGGTTTCGTAGTTTTTGAAACTGCTCTGACAAGCCATGCGCCATGGACTGAAGCAAATGGAGCAATGTCTGGTGAATATGGCGGGTGGGATTGCTTGTTTTCCATCTCAAAGTTTCCACACTTTGAACTGCGTAAACAATTCTCTGCATGTTTGCTCAGTGTTTTTTTCGTCAGTTTTAATTTAACATAGTTTAACAAAATACTTTAACATAATAAAAATTGACTGTTGTCAAAATAAATTGGTACACACTTTAAACCGTTTCTCGAGCTCGGCATAACGAAATGCCGAATTATATCGGCAACACTTAATTTGACTGATTATTCAGTAATTAACATGCTCTTTTCCGAAAATCGTCAAAGTTCAATGTTGATATCTCGGTAAAACGAGTTCTTTTACTGAAGTTTGGCAAAATATTATACTGAACGTGTCAGTAAACAACAAATATACCGAGATCAGCAAAACCGTTTGCCGAGATTTCGAACAGCGATTTAGCTTTTACTGAAACTCGGTGAGACACTTATCGTCTAATGTTTCCTTTCGATTTTCCAAGCATCACGTCGCCATTGCTGGAAGTGGAACTGGAATACATCTAAATTGGATGAAGGAATTTGTACATTTTGTTAAAAGATAAGTAAAATCGAAAACTATCTAATTTGCATATATATTTATATCCGCTTATTTACAGGTAAAGGCGTGAGGAGCACTAGAAACAATTGTCTTTAGCCGTGATGTTTTCTTTTGGTGTTTGCGCTTTTTTGATTTGCGGAATTGAAATGAACATCAATTAAATGTTCCTTCCTGATAACTTTTTTTTTGATAATAAAATATTCCATCCTGATAACTTTTGCCGAGCTGACAGCTAAATTTCTGCTGACTTTTTTCTAAATTTTTTAATATTACAATTTAATACTGTTATAAGTATATCACGTCACTATACAAATTCACTATGTATCTCACAACACTATAAATTATGTATAGTACACGTCACATCACATAGTATACGTATTTCGAATACGATTTGTATTCATCTTCAGTGTATTAGCGGTTTTTTAAAATTATTGAAAGAATGCTGCAATGCTGTTCCTTTTATATGAAACAGAAGTAGGTAGATTCCTACAACAGGTATAAATACCTCGAAAAAAATATCTAATTTGTTTACGGTAGGGAGAGGTTAAGTGTTTTCTATGTTTGTCTGTTCCCTGTGTGTAGGTAGTAACTTAAAGAGCCAGGAAGACCAATTTCCTTGGTCTCTGTTTAGTAAATAAGTGGAATTTTGTTTGAAAATTTCTAGACTTTCTGCCGAATCCAATTTCCATGGGTTGGAAATTTGTCTTAAGATTTTTATGCCATTTGTAGAGAAAACATGGTTTTCGGAAAAGGCATGCTCAGCTACTTTCGACTTGAAGTACGACTTGGTGTGATAATCCCCGTTTCAAATCCTTGGATGCTTTCCCTATTTCCGCTATGTGTTCCTTGAAACGGATATCTAATGATTTCTTTGTTTGTCCAATGTATAATTTATCACAATGAGAACATGAAATTTTGTATACCCCAGATTTTTTCAATTTGTCAGTAGGATCTTTAGTAGATCCTAGTAAAATTTTCAACTGGTAGTTAGTACTACTGAACACTAAATCCAAGCCAAAGGGTTTTAATTTTGATTTAAATGGATATGCCATGTTAGAGTTGAAGTCTAGCGATATTCTTTTCAAATTTTCTGATAGGGGGTCAATGTTGTAAGTGATAATTTTTTCAATGATCTTAATTTCTTATCGAGGATTGTTTGGATTGAGCGCTCCGGATATCCATTGAGCTTTCCAATTTCGAAGATAAAATTTTTCTCTTTCACTACCGCATCATCTCTGAGGGTAAGGTTAGCATTCTGTGAAACATATGGTGAAATGCTGCCATTTTGTGTTGGTGAGAATGGTTAGAAATATTAGGTACAACTCGCTCTGTATTTGTGGGCTTCCTATATATTTCGAAAGATAAAGTTTTTGCCTCCCGTATAATAAGAACATCTAAGAAAGGTAAACTTTTGTTTGTCTCCCTCTCGCAGGTGAATTTTATGTTCTTATGGAAATTGTTGATTGTATCCAAAAAAATTTTCAAATCGTTACGCTTTGGAAATTTTCCGGCATACCGGAAATATATCATCAACGTATCTCCACCAGCGATTAGGTAGTAATCCTTGTTTATTTAAAAGTTCTTCGAGGTTTGCCATAAATAATTCGCATAAAAATGGGGAGAGCGGATTACCCATTGGGGCCCCTTGTAATTGTTTATAAAATTCCCCTCTGAATTTGAAATAATTTACATCCATGCAAAGCCGGGTTAGAGTAAGATAAGACCTTACTTTTCATTTCCATAAACTACTACTCTTTTGTTTAACTAACCAATCTTCCAACAGATTGATTGAGTCATTCACCGGGACACTTGGGAATAAGGCGGTTACATCGAAAGATACCATTATTTCGTCATCTTCGATTTCACCTGAGTTCAGAAGTTGAGTAGCGAACTCTTGTGTATTGGGAATGGATCTACTAAAAAACTTTTTCGGCATATTTTTGAATTCTTCCACTAGCCATTTGGCGATTTTTTGGGTAGGGGCTCCTACTGAAGAAATGATTTCCCTTATTTCATTCCCAGGTTTACATAATTTATAGTGTTGTGAGATACATAGTGAATTTGTATAGTGACGTGATATACTTATAACAGAATTAAATGGCAATATTAAAAAATTTATCCTTGTAAAATCATTCTGTTCAAACACTCAAACGAAAAGTTAATAATTGACAGTTGACAAATTTTGGATTGCCGAGATTCAGTAATTATACATTTTGCCGAGACGATTACCGAGCACTCGGCTGTGCAAATCTCGGCATTTTTTTGCCGAGATTCAGCAAGAAATTTTAAGTATGTAGTATTTAATCCAATTTAATTTTGTTCGTTTTTTATGTGGAACACATCTTTATTTTCCATATAGGGGTGCAAATCAGAAACTCAAGGAAAAATACACGTAGAAATGTAGTCAGGTTTTGAACACTTACACTTATTTTGTATCAATTATTACTATTATTTCATCATTTCATATTTCTAAGTTTCGATTTGAATGTATCAAGCCACGTATTTTCAATTACAAATGATTGAAATTTTGATTAGTAGCGAGCAGTGTCCTATTTTATCTGCTAAAAATCTCCGGCATACCGGATTTCCCTGCCATAGACGACGGTTTTGAAGGAGTAATCGATTTATCAAAGGGAAAGCATCGCTCTGATTGGTCAATCGATACAAAAGCGAAGCTGTTGGAAGCACGCGAATCTATAAATAGAAGCAAAATTAAAACGTTTCAGTCCGCGTAGCATGCTAGAGGTAGGTTACTGATAGACAGCAAGACAAAAAGTGCCATAAAACGATTTGAAGCTTTAATTGATCTTGTGTCATGCAAGTTCGTATGAAATTCCATGTTATGTCGTTTCGCCTGTGAAATTGACAACTACCCCAGGGGGCTTAAGATTAATTTCTAATTTATATAAGATGAACTCGATTTATAATGAGAAAAAGTTTATCGCTTCAACCGAAATCGCAGAATGGTAGAAAAGAAGAGTAGGCGGCGCCAAAAATATCGGAAGAAAAACATTTCGCTCCCGTCAGATTTTGTCCCGAAATTTGGAAAATTAAGTCTTTTTTATGGAGTAAAACCGGTATGAAGTTTGTAGGAAGTGAAAGTGAAATAAATTAGAGAAAATAAATTAGTCAAGATTGAAAATTAACAATCAAAATAAGTCAAAAGTACAAAAGTCTACGGAGTAATCCCTCAAACTATCAAGGAGGAACATTAGCGCAGCATTTTCAATTTCTGCGTTCTCAGATTATGAACGCATTTACGGATGAGTATTTTCTTTTTCTTGTATATTTATATATAATATATATTTATTCAATATCCCGGTTTGATTCTATATCTATGTCGTAAATTTCGTCAATTCGTTTTTTTTCTTTGAATTTAGATTCCGATATATAGAATTTGAATTAGTAATGAAATTTGAAATTACTGTCGAGTGGACTACTTGGCAGTGCGGTAAAACTTTATTTCAATCGAATATTTTTTTGTGAAAATGAAATTTTTGTGCAGTTTTACAGCACTGCTACTTTGTGACCACTTTGTCGAACAACCGTTAAATTCCTCACACACAAGGGGCTGGGATCCACTAGGAGATTGATAGTACCTATTAGCTCTCTCCGGACAGTACCAGCCTAGATGCCGTGTGGAATCCGGCGGAAAAAATTAACCAGCGCAGTAGTATATACGGCCTCTAGTAATAACAAGTGTTGGACTACCATCCCTTCCCATTCCTAAGACGATCTACGTTCGGGCCTGGCCGGCGCCGGTACTGATCAATGAATTCTGGGATTACCAGAAGATGTACATTGAAGGATGATTTACCTGTCCCAGGTCTGATCATCTAGAAATTCCCTGTACAATTTCAGCTTATCCCGATCAGTAACGGAGTAGCAACCAGCGGTAGTCGCTCAAGTTCAAGCTCAAGCTCAACCGAAATCGCAGAATGGTAGATAAATTTAACGCTATACAAATAACTGCTTGCATACAAAACTTGATCACAAGCTTGGCACAGAGAAGCTTGAAACGTTGAAATTAAGAATCTTGAAGATTTTTTTTTTCGAAAATCGACTTTCTGGGACTTAAAAAAAGTACCAGAATTGACACTAAATTTAGACGTTTTATACAATTCTAAGACGTTTTTTTTCAATTTCGGAAATCTCATGTACTCTCCTCTATGGTAATTTTTTAGATTGAAAATTTTCTAACCTTAACCGCCAGTTCATCGAGCTGAGCAATGTGTGTGTGTGTGTGTCAAATAATCGTGGTTTCAACAGGATGGTGCCACTTGTCATACTGCGGCCGAAATAATCGATTTATAGAAAGGAAAATTTCAACGACAACGACATTATTTCGAGAATTGGACTCCGAAAAAGTGATCGAAAATTGCAATTACGGAACTGTTTGGATTGTTCTTGGAAGCTTGAATTACCCACTTGTGATCCTTTTCACTATACGGAAGTCCATTTTTATCGATTTTCTTCCTTCCGATCAATAGTTAAACATTCGCTGTATCGATTTAAAATACGAGATTTTTGCAACGATTTCAAAACTACTGTTCTTACTTACACATTGAACTAGATTCACTCTAAAATTTCTGCTGAAAATACCCAATGAATAAATAGTTACAGCCACTTGAAAGTGATGAAATTTAAGTCCGTACACCCTTCAGTCCAACTCCTCAAACAAACAACTTCAATAATGATGAATGGTTAATGGTGGAAGACACTCCTCACCTACCACATAAGCACGCGATAATCGATTCTGGAACGTGGTATGCACTTGGCTTCCACCGTAAAGACAATGCAAAGACTCAAGGGTCATCAAAGTGCAATTTCCACATGTCACATTGGAGCACGCTGCTTGAACAGGACGCTGTTTTCTGCTTGTGGAAACCCAAACAGTTCATACTTTGCGTGGCGTACTTCACTGTGGTGACGAGGTGCTTGCTCTGCCTAGAGATTGCAGAATGCTCTCACATTAAGTTGATTTATCGCACCACAAAACGAGTTATTAAACCGAAATAAACTTGTGCAAAATCAAATACACATTGAAGCTTGTAGCACGAAGAATCAATTTCCATATGGAAGATATTAAAACTGAAAAGCGCACATAATTTGAAGGCTAGGATTTAACGTCAAACTGTTTCAAATAAATTCCAAACATGTAAACACTAACGAATGGGTCAAACTGGTTTCATCAGAAGAAACAAAATAATGTTAAAATTGGTTTGGACAACGTTTCAGTTACGGCAGAGAATGCACACATATCACCTGAAAGGACAAACCACTCATCACAACATTTGCCTATTTAATGAAATGACAACATTAAACGATGATACAATGTTTCCCAAAAAAACAGCACCATTACAGTTTGCGACCCGCTCGAGAGCCGTAGCTCGACTTGGCCGTAATACTCGTAGTTAATATTACCAACAAGTTTTAACGGCAAAAAAAACCACCCCAGCTTTCAACGCCCGTTGATCCTCGTGGGTATTAAAAATCCAATATTGAATTTACAGCAGATTTTACGAGCCTGAAAAACATTGAAGATGCGTTCCATTTTTTTTTTTCTTGCTGCATCCGGCCGTGGTGATGGCGACATCGGCGGCGGTCAGACAGCATCCGCGTGAACAGTGGAAAATAACAGCCTGAAAGTCGAACCGAACAACGCATTATTGACCGCAGGCTGTTCCACTGGTGTGTGTGTGGGCGAAAGTAAAATCGAACAATCAATCGTACCGGGAATTCATTCAACACCGTCCCGACCACTAATGGCAGATGTGTCCATTCGACCGCCCCGGCACAGTCCAGCAGATCTGGCTAGTAGAGCTATCCAGAGCGCCGGAGGTACAATTTGTGGCTTGCCGAATTGGAACGAAAGGCGATATTAATCAGCAGTAGCAGCAGTAAGGAATTTCCGAAATAGTGAATCGGAACAAATTGTAGCAAATCCCTCCGTCTATCTGCTTATCCGGTGGTTACGGCACATTCTGCGATTAACGTGAAAATTTCGGCTAATAAACCAGATTGGCCAATTTGTCAAATTTACCAATTTCGGAAAAGCGATCAAACTGACAAATAACTCTACCCCAATGCGCAAAGGCGTTGTAAATATTCTGCAGCTAGGATGGGCGTTCGATCAAGCGTACTACTGCTGCCGATGTTACTCGATACGGAATTTGACCCGGCGGCACGGCACCGAGCAGCATTCGAGCCGTTGTCGAATTCTCCTGACGGATCATTGATGCTAATTTATGTCGTTTTTGGGACGCATAAATCATCCAGCTAGTTTCTAGTTTAGCGCTTTTTTCGTTGTTGGTGCATGCAATCCTATCGGAATCGTGGGCGGTTAACGATGTACGAAATCGATACAGCTGAAAAGGAATGACTGGTATGATAGGAGATATTTCTCATAACGAAAACTGGGCTTTAAACACTACAGCAAAAAAATTGTTTCAATTCACCTAGTGGTGCGACGATGCCCGTCTCAAGTAACTTGTATTTTCAGCCATGTTACTGTGGTATTCTTGAAAAAAAACAGCTCATAGAATAGAAACAGTCGGTTTTCACAGTGATTGCATAACCTTTCTGTATGAGAAAGGCAAAACACACAGCAACTTTTATGCCCATACAGAAGAATTGCGCATCTGACAAAAAAGAGTCTGTTGTAGTGAAAGTTCGCCGAATGAGACAAAATCGTTGCTCGCAACATAAATTGATCGATTTTTTAAACAAATTATTTGCTTTTCTTATATGGAAAGGACATCCAATCACTGTGAAAAACCACTTTTGAATCAAGGCCCGGACGGCCTAGTGTCATATACCATTCGAATCAGTTCGTTGAGTACGCAAAATGTCTGCATGTGTATGAGTTCGAGTATGTGTATGTGTTTTTTTCTTAGATGGCTGAACCAGTTTTCACAAACTTAAATTAAAATGAAAGGTCTCATAACCTGTTGAATTTTAGACGGTTTGGGAACAACGGAATGAAATGCGCAAAAATTGAAAAAATGTGCACTCGCTTTTCTTCAACATAGATACAAATGGAAGGCCTGCTATTGAATTTCATCCGAATAGGACCTCCGGTTCCGGAATTACAGACTGAGAAGTATAAACATTTCAATTTCAAGAGCATATTTCTATACATGACTCTGAAAAATCCAACAAAATACTTTCAACTAGCCGTATAATTTTTCAATCAAATAGGTTTAGTTAGTTGAAGACCAAATACATCAGTTTTGGGCAGTGATGGCATTTCACCAGAGTGATACACGCTGGCGTAAGATTCTTGTCTACACAGGGGATGCAAGAAGCGAACATCACACAAAAAGGAAAGCGCACTTCTTCTCAGTGTCGAAGTGTCGCTAAAGCAGCTGGTGCGAGTGAAACACATTCTCTTCGCATGAATCACTCTCACGCGCTGTCGCCTAAATAACACATGGATCAATAAGTCCCGAGACTAAAGCAGAGATGGCGCTCGTAGTAAACCAGTAACCACGTCTTTCTAGAGTACTAACCTTTGCTTGAAACGGGTCAAAATTTTAAGTCGATCCGACCAGAAACAGCTGAGTTATCGACGTTGGAGTAAAGTCGTTTTGTAGTTTGTTTAAAAAATGGAATAAACCGAGTTTCGTGTTTAGATAAAACATTGTTTTTTAATGGGTAAAACACCGTGCAAGCGAAACAATGGATTGAAAAATGTTATCCGGACTCTTGTACATCAAAAGCAATTATATTATATTATATGTATGTTGTATTATATTATATTTTTTATATTAATTGATATTATATTATATCATATTATATTATATTATATTATATTATATTGTATTATATTGTATTATGCTCGATTATATCGACAACAGCAGGCAGGGGCAGGGAGTGCATTAGGATATCTTACAAGTGAATGACTGGATGATGGAGTAAATTGCCAACCTGAGTCACGTGGGGGAAGCTTTGTGTTTCTCCCTGAAGGTCTGAAATGAGTACGACGCACCCTTCTAACAAACAAACCATCAGCGGGGCTAAGCTGGTAAAGCGAAATTCTTTAGTAAATGGTCGAATATTCTTGCTGGAAGGCGCCGGGTCCTCAAAACCCATTTTGGCCTTCTTAACAATAATTATATGAAAGCTATCTGATAATCAAATTCGGATCTACTGTAAGTTTACCCGCATACACTGATAATGACTTGAACTGATAGTGGCTTCACACATATATACATACATACAATAAACACTCCCTCTCATGATGCGAGTACACGTTATATAACAATGGTGTATATGTGTGAAAGAGAAGAGCTGTCGTTGATGTTGTCAGTGCGAGGGGAGAGATTATACTTGCTCTTCATCACACAGAGGAGCTTGACATCTCTAATTTTGGGTATATCGGTTCGTCGTTCTCGGTTCTGGAAGTACCGAAAAAATGATCGTGTACCAGAACCTACTTCAATTTCAAAGTAACGGTTAGACCGATTTTCGCACACTTAGATTAAAACAAAAGTATTGTTTTCGAAAAAATCGGCGTATATATTTGTCAAGCACCGGAAATACAAGTTGAAGTGTGTACGAAATTACAAACCGTCATTCAAAGCGATAATGCAAAAAAACGAATCTTTTTTTCAACATTTGGCTCAGAACTATTTCAATTCATAGATTATGTTAGTTGCAGTAATTGTTACCAATTTCCGGTGCACAGAAATTCAAAAACGAAACTCTTTTCATATGCTCAAGGACGGCTGAGTTTAAGCTTGCTTCATTTAGAATTGGAACAAACTTTTGCTCATATTGTGGCGCTCCTGGTGGACGGATTTGGATGTTCTCGGCGCCCACGTGTCGAGAATTTTGTCAGCTTCACGTATGATGTTTGACACTTAGACTGAAATGAAAGGACTGCCATAGACTTTTGTTGGGATCCGACTTTCGGTTCCAGTGTGACAGGGCGAAGATTGTTTAAAATTTCAAACCGTCTTTTGGCTCTAAACTGTTTATAAATCGAAAAGGTTAAAGACTGTCCCAGAAAGTATGTACGCAACCAAAAACCTCTGCCATTTCGCAATGGTTCAGAATCTGTCAATTTTTTTGGCTGCGTCCTGTTGTTTACACTCTTCTCTAACCGCTTGTGCAGTTTTTTTTATTCAATAACATATATTAAGGCACACTGCGTTAAGCTATAACAGGGGTTCCCAAAGTGGTCGATATAGACCCCGTGGGGTCGATATCCTTTTGGCGGGGGTCGCCGTAAACGAAAAGTGACTATGGGGGTCGATAAGGTCTAGAAATCGACCCCTTATTGTTTGATATAAGTTGTTATTTGAAATATTCATGATAAAAAAGTTGTGTTACAAGTACCAAAGCAGGGTTTGCAAAGCAGGGTTTGCAAATTGAAGCAACGAATATGAACAAGAGTTTCACTATTTGTGCTATTGATACATAGGGTAACAGAGGTATTTTGGCCCACTTCAAGATTGATTTTATTTTGGCCCACTTTGTAAAAATATCCCCCAAATGTTATAATATCTTTGAAAACCCCTTCCGCAATAGGTAATTTAATGTGATTAGCTTCATATTGATGCAACATGGGTTACTTAGCATCGATAAAATCCGATGGAATTGATAAAGTTTGTTAGGTGGGCCAAAATATATGAAGTGGCCAAAATACCTCTGTTACCCTATTCGTAGGTCGGGTAAAATTCACAGCGTAACCAAAGCAAAGAGTGTTGCTTCGTACGTTCTTTAGTTCATGAACTTGTGCGTCAACTGATTACTATGCTTCATGAGGTTAGCATTTGATGAATGGTACACATATTGTAGATACCCATGAGAAACAAGTTTATAATGGGCAGGTTTTATTCAATAAAATTATAAAATTTAACAGCCGGCAATGAGACAAAACAGTTTATACAGGGTCTAACAGTTTTAAAAAATGTCGGATTAGAAGTAGTAATAGTGCATTGTGCAACCTATACTGAATTATGACTCCTATACTGAATTATGACTCATTCACGACTAATGTATTCTTCCACACGATAGAATAATTCGGAACTAACAAGAGTCTGCGAATTGCAATAATATTGACACTAGCACTTCAATGGAAAAATACCTGATAGTGCTTTAGGATTGGTTTAAGACTTTTACAATTATCAATTATCATCATTGGTATTGACAAATTCGAGTGAATTTTCCTTCAATGTTTCTGTTGATCAAGATTGTTGACAGTCAAATCATCAGTTCAACAAATGAAAACCATCCTGCTAACTCCGATGTAACCACACAACCAACAATAGCCAGCTGTTCCAGTATTGATCAACGAAATACCATATACAGATCCATACCGCATATCAATCATCTCACAACAGCAATATCGCTCATATGTTTTTTGTATATTTTAGAACAGTGAGGAAAGAAGCTTTTTATTATGTAAACAACCGTTCGTGGGCATACGATTTTTAGACGAGGAACGATAAGATAGTGAGTTACTACAATGTTTTTAATATTTTTGTAATATCTTTCACAACCAACAAACTTTCAGTTTCCCTTTAAAAAGACCATAACCAGTGGTCGAAACGTCGGGCAATATATAACAGCCGTTCTTATTTAACAGACCGCTAAAGCCGAAACTATAATTAATGCAAAAAAAGTTGAAAATAATTGTCTCTAGTTCGGAGCAAATAGGGTAAAGTGAATCTTCCAAATGGTCTTCGCGCTGGTATTAGTCAAACGGAAGGCAATACAATTGACCGGCCGCAGAAATACACACGGTGTAAATTACAATGATATTAAAACTAACATTTCATTGGAAGAAAATAAAATTACCTCGAAGAACGACTCCAACAAGCTAGAATCGGGGATAAATAAATAAATATACCAGGCCATTATTTGTCATCGTCCGTTTTGTTATTTTAAATTAGCCGATTTTTTAAACGTTGATTTAGAAGGCATCATCACATCTCTAGATAGACTGAAACATATTTTTAAATTTCGTCAGGCTTGATAGTTATATTTTCAAAATTTTCTTTGGGAGCACTGCGTACCCTGATAAAAGGTCTGGCTCTAGTAGTGATCGACATTTTTCTTGAATGCGATGGATCAGCAATAATGGTACTAGTTGATACCAAACATTTCAGAGAAACTTTAATTGTGTATTATTTATGGTTGTCTCATACTACTGGAAGTTTTATCATAAATTGATATTTCCGATGGCATGGAGCAAACATAATGAGATTGTGTTTAGCATAATAGCTGCAACAAAAGATATTCACCATTAAGGAGGTCCACCAGTCTAAATTTTTCAAAAAATCGATTTTCATGACGTTTTCGCATCTCGAGGATATCATTAGGCAATTTTTATTAATTAAAGCATGAAAGGCCGCCTAATGTGACAGTTCAGTTGTGTTTCCAAAATTTAAACGCGTTTAGCAGGATTGAAAAAACTCTTCTTACGAGATGAGAGCAAATGAGCAAATTCAATGGAGGAAATTGAGTGTAGGTATAGAAAAAAATGAGGTTTGTCGGTTACGCTACTTCTACGAAAACATCTCCGGAACCGGAAGTGTCAGCAATTCCGTCTTTGAACTTCATCCACAATCCAACAGTAGTTTTCAAACGAGCCTAAGTTGTGGTTTGAAGATTCAGCCATCTCTAGGAAAATTGAGAGTTAAAAAAGTGTACACACAGACATTTCCTGGACTCGTCGAGCTGAGTCAAATGGTATATAATACTATGGATCTACGGGGCTCCGTTCGAAAGTCGTTAACTTTCTATAGAGAAAGGCAAAATATCAGAAATATTATTTTGTATGAAAGGTACTTCCATTTCATTAAATTTTAACATTTCGTTCAATTTTTTGTCAAACGTGCACATTTTCTGGACTTGTCCAATTTAGTTCAAACGTTATATGAATAATCTCACGTGGTTTTCTCGGAGATGGCTAAATCGATTTTGACAAACTTAAATTCGAATGAAAGGTCTCCCCTACGTGGTCCCCTACGCAATTCCTGAATTTCATCCGGATACGACTTCCGGTTCCAGAGTTATAGGATAAAGTGTGTTAAATATTGTACACCGGCGAACCAAAAAATCGTTAAAGAAATTTCTAAACTGGACTCAAAACTACGCAAATCGATAGCCATTTTCAGTAGGCAGCTAAACAAACTGATTCTGGCTATTTTGGTTCCCGGTTCTCGATTAGCGACGGGAGATAATAGTCATATCCTCAAAAATGGATCGTACTCACTTTTATTAGAGATTGCAGAACCGATATTCCCAATCATAGGGTCAAATGAAAGGTCTTATTGTCCTACCAAAAATTACTTCATATTTTCGAATTCAACGAAAATTATAATCCTCGTTTAGATTACGATGACAAAATCGTATAAAAACTTTAAAATTTGAATAAAAACTAGTAGAGTTTGTAAGTAATTTCAGTTGGTGGCTGTACGAATCGACTTCGATTATACCGGCTCTCGGGTTTATAAACAAAATCTAGGTCGAAAGCAATAGTTACAGTCAAAATTGTCAGATAAAGAAGCTTCAAGACAACGTTATTTTATCATATGTCACTCAATTGGACGCATTACACGAGGATTTTACAAATTGGTTTGAGGAATTTACATCAGAAGTTCTGGTTGCAATGCAACATTAAAACACAATATCCGTTGTGGCACATCGCGGAAAAATTCTTCATCGCTTTTCCGTCAACGTACTTAGTGGCAAGAGGCTTCAGCGCGGTTACACGCATTTTGACACAACAAAGAAACCATTTGAAAATCAACGAGTGCGGAGATTTAAGACTGCCCACTAATATCGAACCGGATGCAGCTAAATTGGTGGAAAATCACCAAATTCATCCATCACATTGAATTTGTTTAATGTTTACTTTAAGATTTTCATGATAATTTTTTAATAAAGTAGTAACAAACTTTGTATTATTGATTATTATTTATTAAGATTACTAAGCCCAGTAAAATAAAGAGTATTACTGAATTTTATGTTTATTAATTTGTTACATTTTGATGAAAGAAGGATATCAAGTTTATTTATTTAACCATCCGCAGTATTTCACATCAATTTTACAAAAGCAAGAAATTGAATTTTTAAAGGAATTTGTTAATGGGGTCTGCGGCCTAAGTTATTTTAGTAAAGGGGTCCACGACCCAAATTAGTTTGGGAACCCCTGAGCTATAAGATGCCGAGGGCATAACTTGTGCAGTTGTTTATTCGTTTTCATTAGTTTGTTTCGAAATGTGTGGACTTTCAGCAGAACAACGTCGAAAAATTGTGTACAAATGGTGCACATAACGCGGACTGTCACTGAGAAAGATAGCAAAAAAGGAGTAAGTGAAAAAGCCGTGCGAAATGCAATCAGGAAGTTCAGTGAGGATAAAACCTTTGAGGATAAACCGAAAACGGGTCGAAAAAAGGTCCTGCTAACCCTCAGTTGGATAAACGTATACTGAGGGCGTTCGAGCAAGAGAAGGAAGTTTCTGTTCGGGATGTGGCCAAAAAAGTGGGCACTTCGAAGTCAAATGTTCTTCGTGCTAAAGAACGTTTGAATCTTCGAACCTATAAGAAGCAGAAACAACCAAAACGTAATCCGAAACAAGAAGCATCGATCAGGCCGAGAGTATTGTACAGCTTTCGAGTACAATACGATTTTTGCTGGAAATTTGAACTGCATAATTATGAACGACGAAACCTACGTGAAACTTGATTACAAATCCTTGCCGGGACCTGAATATTATACGGTGCGAGAAGGGCAAGTGTTAAACCAGTCCGAGACATCGATTGAAGTCGAAAAATTTGTAAGAAAGCTATGGTCTGGCAAGCAATTTGTAGCTGCGGTAAGATTTCGAAACCCTTCATCACCACTGCTTCAATGAACAGCGAAATATACATCAAGGAATGTTTACAAAAACGATATCTACCCATGATTCGAAGCCACAAGGATCCTGATGTCTTCTGACTAGATCTTGCTTCTTGCCACTACTCGAACTGGAAAAAAGTGTCAGAACTTGTCGCCTGTAGTCTGTACGGAATTTAATGAGGAACGTTTGCAAGAAGGTGCGCCAGCTAGTCTACAATGGCTAAGTAGCAAATGTGGAGAATAATATTTTGTTGTTGTAGGCTAGTTTATGCCCAAGCACATTTTTTGTTATTATACAAAGAAAAGTGCTTTATGGAATTTTCAGTAATATTTATGAAAACAAGAGTTTTATGAGAAAAGCATCATTACACCACCAGGAGGATTAAAACAAGTTTGTCTCTTTTCCCCAATAGACTATAAATATAAAGTGTTAATGGTGATTCCTCATCGATTATTCACGGTGATAAGAGCATAGGTTGTCAACAGAGAACAACGACATCTGTCTTAAATTATTTGTTACGCTCAGTTCATAAATCTAATCTAAATTTAGATTAATGCCTGGTTCGGTGATTTTTTTTCGGCGAAATTATCCTAACTCATTTATCATGATATCTACGTCCTCAATGTTAGTATCTCTGTTAGACAAAGCCAGAAGGCAAAACTAATAATAGATATCAGGATGATTAATATGCAAGTTTAATTATTTCGATTGAGAACATATATCAATCGACGAAGAAAAACTAGTATATATTGCCTCTAGAAATGAACGTATTTTTAGAGAAAAAACTGACCTTGAATGTCTAGATTTTTTAAGTTGTTTCCTGTTTATTACAGGATAAATCAAGTTACGGAAACAAAAGAAGCATTTGGAAACACTTCTCTCATACATTTAGTCACAATAATGAGACGAAAACTTTGAAATTCTTCAAATTTAAAATCTATGCAATACATCTGAAACCCAACCCAAGTATTAGTTTAATTTGCTGAAGTAATTTATTATAGCTTTAGCTCTAATTTTTTATCTTGAGAAGTCTTTTACTTAACTTTACGAATATATCTACTCCCTTCCTCCCTCACCGAATGCCATTGCTTTAAACACACCTACGCGGGACGAAGGAAAATGAGCCGACAAGCATCTCCATTTTCGTCTACCGAACACAAAGTTTATTTCATCACGACAACAAAAGGGTAAAGTATCTTTTGTAGCAACAATTGGCTGGCTGTGTTTAGCACAAAACATGACAAAGATATACGCACAGGTGGAACTCCGTAATGTGAAAAGTTTCCGTAGATAAATTGACTCACCGTGGCGAGCATGATGAGCTCAGTCAGCAATCAATCATCCGCCAGGTGCGTCACAGAAGAAAACCTTCTTTGCTTGTAAATTTTATTCATAAGTTTTAAAGATTAGAATTCATTCGCCCCAACAAACAATCTAACCAATCTACTGCAAACGAACGTTCGATTCGGTTGTGTGATGAGAAAAAAAAATAAAACTGCGCCGAAATAATCGCAATCCGGCCGCCAGTAGCAACATCCGGTCATCCATTCGGGTCATAAATCCAGCCAGGTCAGCCAAAAACGGGCCCGGCCCGGTTCGTAAATTTTCCCTTCGGAGAAATTTATCATTTGTTATCGCTTCGGCATCGTGCTGGCGCAGAATTTCAATGCGACCTGGCCCCGGAAGTGTGAAAACATTTGCGCTATTTGTCTAGGTTAGTAGCATCCGGCAGGGCATCGGATCTTCCCTTCGTTTGCCGGTACCGGAATCGGGTACACAAAATGTTAATGGATTTCATCGGAAACCGTCGGACGGTGCTTTACAACGGGGTGGACTCCAATATTAACACGCACACGTATCAGCGTTCCGTTCGAATTCATCCTCAAATACATTCCCGAAGATGAATTTCTTCACAACAGCGATTAGAAGCACATTTAGCACAGGACAAAGTTTAACACTAAGCCAGGACGAGCCGGGTCCTGGCCGGGTCGGTGGTGAATATCGATTCAGACGAAGCTTCCGACGGAAGTTGTGTTGTCGTTTGACGCACACGGAGGCTATCTCGGTTCCGCTGGAGTTGATTTGCCAGTCGTTGAACTATGAAGCAGCCGATGATGGCAAAGTTAGTGCGCGGAATGTTGGAATTTAAAATTGCTTAACAGTTCAGCAAACGGGGCGGATTGTTCGGTTTAGTGGAATTTCTTCAGACGCGAGAGAGCCAAACAACATTGATACAACTTTGCAAAGTTAATTATTTGAAATATTTTTGACACCATCCGTTTCGTTCTACGAAGCGAAAAAGTAGTATTTGAAATTGTTTCTGTGAACGCCGAATACCAATAAACAAATCGTCAAACACAAATGTCAATTGTTTTATTTTGTTTCATTTCGAAGAAGTGTGTAGCATTTTTCATAAAATGAAATACAGTTTCTCTCGTTGCTCTTCATATAACCTATGACTTCCGTTCAAACCGGTGTTAATCTAGTCATTTTTGCTAGTAAAGCGACAGTAGAAAACCAATTTATTAAGAGAAACATAAAACTCTGTTGAGAGTAGTTTTTGAACAGTGTCATTAAGGGGTTTACCTTATTTCGTATCTAGGGCACTGACAGTTTTTATGCTTTAACGTTTCGTCTTCGACTAATCGGTGCGTAACAGTTTATGTTGAACTGTTCTGCCACCATCAATTATCAATTCTACATAAACTTTTCGAAAATGATTTTCTGTTGATGGAATCAAAATAGCGACCTACCGACTCATTGATTCATGACTTCCACAAGAAGACACTGTCATAGAAGTTATTTCCTAGTTTCCTTTGCCAGTCGCTGCCAGTCGGTTGTTTTCGTTTACCGTACCCCGAGCAGTGCTACATTCGATTGTACCCAAAATCATAAATTTTCGGTTAACGGTTCCCCGGTGGACTGAAATTGAACGACAAAAGTATCGGCATCGTAAATCTTACCGGGCGTTGTTCTCCTACCGGCGAGAAATCCTTTTGCGGGTATGCAGACGGGTAGGAGTCGTCGGAGACCGATTCTTCCTTTGATGTTACTGTTTGGATCGGCCCAAAACGTTCGGTAATGAAAGTAAATCGATCCTAAACACGCGCAACACCTCCCGGTGGTGGTTTGAGTCATGCATATCGTGAGCTTGATTACACATCAACACCTACCAAATACGATGTTATGGTAGGGTTTTGATGTGGGTTTTGTTCATTTTCTTTGAACTTTCTACTATCGAAATATGACATCCTAGAAACACAGATATGCGCACCTTTTGTAATCCCCATATTCAGTTACCAAGCGAGATAAAATAACTATAAAATCAGGTAGAAAACAATAAATGGTACGTTTGAAAATAACATAAATATTAGCGTATCTAAAACGACCAGGATTACCACCTCGGATGCATCCCACGCCCGATAACAATTTTTATTGGGGCAAAACTTCCGTCAAGTGAAAAGAGTTTCTTTTTTCCGCCTTTATCGATATGTCGGAGATACTTCCTTGATCGAAAAGTTCCCGAAATTTGTTCAGAAAATTAAAAATACTATAATATCCATCAGGATCGATATTGTTCCCTTCAAACTACTCTCCATCGACTGTCTCAGTATTCGGTAAGGTCATCAGAACCATCTGCGATTTTCCATAATCTCATCTCGGGTGCTGAAACGCGTTAAACAGAGCGGTTTCTTGAGTCGACCGGATAGGAAAAAGTCACAGGGAACCAAATCAGGTGAATTCAGTGGGTGCTGGATGGTATTAGTTTTGTTGTTAGCCAAATGTTCACGGATAACGATGGCATTGTGTGACGCTTCGTTATCGTGATACACGAGTTGTTTGCCCACAAATCTGGTCTTTCACGTTTGCTTCACGCAAATCCAAATGGTACACCTAATAGTCATTTTGCGGTCTATGGTCATCCATTCTTTGATTTTGTTGATGTTTTCATCGGTTTTCGATGTCGATGGCCTACCCGAGTAGAGCTGGAGTTAAAAAAAGGCGGGTGGGTAATGTCAGAGACATAACTGGATGTCGTGAATACGAAAACAAGTGACATGTTCCTTAACCCTTTCGAATATCAATTAGTTGATCAATTGTATGAATTATGCAAGCATTCCCTTTTGTCACATTTTCCGAAAAAAACCAAGAAGGCTTCACTTGATCGCAATTACTGTGAATTCCACACAGCGAAAAGTGCACAAATCTAATCAAACAGTTCTAGATTCTAGAAGAAATCCTAATAGTTCTTTAGAAAACTTATAGAGCCATTAAAAAGGCTAATTTTGTGTGATGCTCCCCACCGTTGTCCTATTTTCGTTGATTTTTCACCAATGCAAACAACTGGCAGCTGTGACGTAATCGCTCTTGTCGGAAGCGAAACTATCTTTGCAAATGACACACAATACATCTGCTCGCAGTGGCGATAGAATCCAAACTGATCCAATTTTTGTTAAGAGGTTTCATTTTACGTGATTTCGTTTGTAGCTTTTTCACTAATGGGCGGTCCTAACGGCTATGAAAATAGCAGCATGTAGAATTTTAATGTCGATTATTTCATTTTGGATTTGCATTAATTGAAAGAAACTATCAGGATGCTGTACGGGATTCATTCCTGCCTTTCAGAAGGACCAAATTGTGGAACTCACTACGATGTTAAGCACTGTTCGGAACATTTTTCTCGAACGATTTGTTGTATAGCAGCAGATATTTTGTTCTCTTCCTCATAACGCGTTCTGATTGGCTTGTGTTGGCATGGGTCAAATGAGACAGGTTTTTCAATAGTATACTATTGAAATACTTCAATGCTGCTGCTATAAACGCTTAAGTTGAAAATTTCGATTCTATTGATAGTTAGATTATATAAATTCTTTCACAGATCATTGAGCTATGAGCTTTCAAATACGAGAAAGGCAAATGCGCCTTATGAATTATTTTCTTTGATACTCGTTTATACCAAACATTTCAGAAAAGTATAATTTTGAATTATTTGAGATTAGGTCACACAGCTAAAAATTTAATCATAAAATTGTGATCATATTTCCGATACAGGAGATACAACGATCAAAAACTTATCACTCTCTCAAAGGGTAAATTTTGAAAAGGCGCCCCATAGTAAAGTTAGTCGTATTCAAGAAAAAAGAAAACTTATTTTGATTTTTTGCTGTTCGCACATATCGATTACTTAATTTGCTATCGTTTTGATCGTTTTAACGATTAAAAGATCAAAATTGAAAACAACAGAAGAAACCAAAATGCTGTGCGACATCAAACTAAAAAATAGTTTTACTCTAAGTGGAAGTACATTGTTAAACTTAATATAAAGTAGAAATGATTCTAGAAATGATAACAAAACTTGATTTCACTTTGATGTTATTTCAAAACATTGAAAATAATATTGGAATTTAGGCGGTATTACTCACAAACAAAAAAGCGATTTTAAAGACTGTCCCAGAAAGTACGCACTTCGATTTCGCTGTAAATACTTCACAAGTATTAGATATTCAAATTTTATTCGATATACTGATAATATTAGACTTCAACAACAGAATATTATTCTCAACATTTTCTACTTAACCATTGTAGACTAGCTGGCGCACCTTCTTGAGAACGTTCCTCATTAAATTCCGTACAGACTTCTTGACGACAAGTTTTGACACTTTTTCTCCAATCTTTGTCGAACTGTTGAATGGTTTTGGCTGCCGAGACATGTTTCCTAAGATGTTAATGCCCAAAATTCCTCAATTGGTCGAAGTTGTGGGAATTGTGGTGGATTCATGTCTTTTGGGACGAAAGTGACATTTTTGGTAGTATACCATTCTACTGTTGATTTCGAGTAGTGGCAAGAAGGAAGATCTAGCCAGAAGACAACAGGATCCTTGTAGCATCGAATCATGGCTAGAAGTCGTTTTTGTAAACATTCCTTGATGTATATTTCGCTGTTCATTGAAGCAGTGGTGATGAAGATGCCAGAT
The DNA here is from genome assembly GCF_030247185.1 of Malaya genurostris. NCBI lineage: Eukaryota > Metazoa > Arthropoda > Insecta > Diptera > Culicidae > Malaya > Malaya genurostris. Next base: position 261,884,380 of record NC_080571.1, read on the forward strand.
CATAGCTTTCTTGCCAAATTTTTCGACTTAAATCGATGTCTCAATGTCAAGGATTTGTAATCGAGTTTCACATAGGTTTCGTCGTTCATGATTATGCAGTTCAAATTTCCAGCAAGAATCGTATTGTACAGCTTTCGAACCCTCGGCCTGATCGATGCTTCTCGTGTCGGATTATGTTTCGGTTGTTTCTGCTTCTTATAGGTTCGAAGATTCAAATGTTCTTTAGCACGAAGAACATTTGACTTCGAAGTGCCCACTTTTTTGGTCACATCCCGGACTGAATCCTCTTTATTTTGATCGAACGCCTTCAGTATACATTTATCCAACTGACGGTTAGCAGGACCTTTTTTCGATCCGTTTTCGGTTTATCCTCAAAGGTGTTATCCTCACCGAATTTCATGATTGCATTTCGCACGGCATTTTCACTTACTCCTTCCATTTTTGCTATCTTTCTCAGTGACGGTCCGCGTTCTGTGCACCATTTGTACACAATTTTTCGACGTTGTTCTGCTGAAAGTCCACGCATTTCGAAACAAACTAATGAAAACGAATAAACAACTGTACAAGTACAAGGTTAGAGAAAAGTGTAAACAACAGGACGCAGCCATAAAAATTGACAGATTCTGAACCATTGCGAAATGGCAGCGGTTTTTGGTTGCGTCCATACTTTCTGGGACAGTCTTTAGAAGGATATCAATATTTTGTCTCATTCATTGATGACTATACTCATTTACTGTTGTTTATTTGATGAAGCGCGACTCCAGGTTGGTTCACCGATTTTGTTTCCCCGTATAAAGCACTTTCTGCTGTAAATGAATTTCAACAGGTACTTTCGCGTTACGCCGAGGTCGATGGACATTCACAAGAATCGAAGTGGGGGCAAGCAATTAATGATGAACTGATGATATTAAACCAGTTCCAAACAAATGGGTGTTCACCATGAAAACCGATGCTAATGGAAATCTTGTGCGCTACAAAGCTTGACTGGTTGCCAAAGGGTAACCCTACAGCGGAAGCACGTGGACTATGATGAAACTTTGCAACTTTTTTTTACCTTGTGATGGAAAAAACATGGACATGGATGATCTTCTTGTTGCAGCTAAAAATTTGCAAATGATAGATGAAATCAAGACGAAGCTTAAAATGGAGTTCGACATGATGGATTTGACAAACTCAACAATTTTCTGGGAATCAAGATAGAGTATGGCGAAGAAGGTTCAATACATTAAAGCACTAATTCAGAAAATATTGCTACGTTTTGGTATGGAGAACTGTAAACCTGTTAATACACCTGCTGAAACAAAACTGCAACTTCGTCGATTAACTGAAGGTTGTAGTCATCCCTATCGAGAACTTGTGGGTTCCTGATGATGGGAACAAGACCAGATCTTTGCTATATTGTGGCTTACTTAGCAAGATTCCAGGATGCTGCAGGAGAAGATCATTGGAAGCATGCTAAACGAGTGCTGCGTTGCCTTCAAGCCACCAAGAATATGAAGCTGACATTCAGAAGAAACCCGAATGATCCTCCGCAGTCAAGGTATTTGCAGATGCAGACTATGCCAGTGATGAGTTGGATCGTAAGTGTGTATCCGGATTTCTGATAGTTTTTGGGTGTACTATTGCGTGGTCGTCTAAGAAACAGCGAGCTGTGGCAATGTCTCCAATGGAAGCAGAATATATTGCAATGAGTACTTCTGTTAGTGAAACACATTGGTTGAGGGAATTGATGACGGATTTGCGAGAATCAAGTTTGTATTCTAAACCTATTTTTGAAGATAATCAAGGTGCGATTGCTATGGCAGAAAAGGAAGAAACTAAACGTGTAAAGTTATTGATATAAAGTTTCACTTTATCCGAGAAGCTGTTGCAGAAAGAAAGGTCAAGCTTGTATACATTCCTACGCATTTTCAAGAGGCGGACATTCTGACGAAACCACTGCCTTCTCCATCATTCATAGCTTTACGGCCCAGAATCGGATTAGAGAGCATCAACTGAGAGGGGGTGAAGAAATTGATCAAAGAAGCAGTTGATTATTAGTTATCTTAGTTACTGAGTTTGTTTACCGCCTATAAACTATTGAGAATTTATTCATTATTAAACCAACCTTGTTCCAGAGCACACACGTTTTTCTCTAAAAAAAATAAACGATTTTCAATTCAATTCAACCCTATTATGAAATCACTGTAAATACCGAATTACATATGATTTGCATGTTGAAAGATCCATTATTCTATGAATTGAATTTTGATTATTAAAATTACGATATAAAGAAGAGCGAGTTCTTTAGAAGTGAATTGATCTAATTCAAAGGACTTGTTAGATTTGCAAAAAAATTATTTTGACCATCCGGGTCCTCGATGCACGAGATATACGTATTTAGGGGTGTTCAGATATTATCTCAAACAAACCTTATATTGTACTTTGTTTCCATAAAATCTTCATTTCAACATATTTTCGAAAATCATACAATCTTGATCTGAATGAAATTCTGTTGAAACCGTACAGTCAAAGACTTTTTACCACTATTTTGTATATATAAGAAATAGAATAGAATTTACTGAAATTTTAGAACTATGTCCCAATACGGAGAGATTCTCTCTATCGAAAAAGAAAAGTAGAAGAATTTTTTCTTCGGTATTCTAAATGGCGTACGTTTATTACGCATACACTTGAAGAAAGCTATACCTTCTTATGTGATTTTTGGTCAATATACAAGAATTCCGTGCAAATCACTTGTTACCTATGACAATCAGATGGCCACATGTCAATATTGCCAAAAAGATGTTCACTACGGTAAGCCATGTGATAAACTGGACAAGGAGACAACTACACCAAAGGACAACAATACCACGAACGAAGTGCCCCTCAATCCTCCCAGGAGGGAAATAGAAGCTCCGCTCCCCCTAGAAAAAGGGTGACAACGAGATCCAATTAAAAAAAAAAACAAAATTATTTAAAATATCGGCTCAATCGGCCACGTAAAGCTTGTACGCAAATAGGTCTGAATAAAAATATCTTTTAATTAAAAAAAAAGGAGATGGAAAAATTCAAATCCATCACAGATTCGTTTACTGGTGTGCGGGAGAGCATCGAGGCACGATCAGATCTTCCAATGATGCTCTGGAGAGCAAAATGGCCTGCTAAGAAAACAGTGTGGCCAAAAAGTTTGACGATTTGAAAAGTTTGTTGATTTTGAATAATCAGCAAAATAATAATGAATTAGTCGTAATGAAAAGAAAGAAAATTGTTGCAGATAGGAAAACTCATTCGGATCTATTCTGACCGACGTGTTGAAAACGTGTAGAAATAAATTAATAACGGAAAAGAACGTTGGTTGGAACAGATCAAAAAGTTGGTACTCTTACGGTTAAAACGGGAGAGGGATAAACAGTACAAGAGGTTCTGTAGAACTAACAATGATAGTCACTGGAGTAGATAAACACAAGTACGAATTATTTATTCACGGATCCTGAAGAAGACTGGATATGAATACATACAGAGGAGAATCGATCAAAATCAACAAAACAGCAGAGAGTTATGGAAAATTCTCAAACAGCTTATCAAGTCTACACATAATGGCCCTTATTACCGTTCTCACTTCCACTTTCACATTCACTTCATTTACATGTCACTTCACTTGATTTTCCCTATTACCAGTATCACGCATAGTGAAGTGATCACTGTTGTTTTCCCACCACTAACTTTTCAACAAAGTGTTGGTGGCGTGATGTTTATAATGACATCAAATTCATTCAAGTACTTACTTTGTCGCTGAAGCGACTTCCGTAATAAGAACCTACATTCACTTCATTTGATTTCCACCGTGTAGTGATACCCATAATAAGGGCCACAGTCACTTCACTTGGTTTTCAGCGTGTAGTGACACTGGTAATAAGGGCCAGTGCATCGAAAAGCATAACTTTTAACGGTATAGAAGTACATACAGAACAAATCATATCAGAAAAGTTCAACAGTTATTTCATAAATAGTGTTCAACAGATCAATCAAAGTATTGAATTGGTAGATGGACCTGTTGAAATAGTACAGCCGATGAATAACTATTGTAGACTTGATGAGTTTCAACCAATTACTTTTGAACAATTGAAAAATATTGGTTTTGATTTGGGAAAGTCGACTGGTATTGACAATGTTAACTCAAAAGAGACACGGGATTGCTTTCATGTTATCGGACACGATCTACTGGATTTGGTAAACGATTCGTTGTACACGGGGCACGTTCCAAAAGTGTGGAAAGAATCTCTGGGGGTTCAAATCCTCAATGTTGCTGGAACGGACAAAGCCGAGGAGTACCGTCCCATCAACATGTTGCATACGCTGGAAAAAATTCTGGAGCTTGTTGTTAAAGATCAGCTGATTAACTATTTGAACTCTAACAGTTTGCTAATACCGGAACAATCAGGAGAACTCTTGTGAAACCGCTTCGAACCTAGTATTGGCAAAATGGAAGGAGAAAATCGAAACCAAAGAGAGTATTTTTACTGTTTTCTTGGATATGAAGAGAGCCTTTGAAACAATTTTTAGACCTTTATTGTTGCAGACATTGCGCCGTTTTGGCATCGGGGGAATGGCATATGAATGGTTTGAAAACTGTTTTTAACGATGTAGTGTCTAGTTCCCTCGGTAATTCACTTGGTGTGCCTCAGGGAAGTTTGTTAGGTCCTATTCTATTTATTACGTATATTAATGATATGAAGCGAGTCTTACGTTTCTGTGATATATATTTGTTTGCTGATGATACTGTTCTGTTCATTACGACTAAAGATTTAAATGAAGCTGTTGCACATTTAAACGAGGATCTAAGTTCGCTGGGTAAACTTTAAGCAACTGAAACTAAATGTCGCGAAAACTAAATATATGGTTATTTTTTCTGTTAGTACCGGTCATGATGCAAATGAGAAAATTGATGATGAAACTATTGATCGCGTTAGAGAAATGAAGTATCCTGGAGTCATAATTGATGAATAGTTAACATTCAATTCTCATATTATTAACGTCATCAATAAGATTGCCAAAAAGTACGGTATATTGTTTCGTTTGAGAAATAACCTATCGATCCATAGTAAGATTCTTTTGTATTAAACAGTCATTTCATCACACATTGACTTTGGCCATCCATTCTGTTTCTTGCTAATAATACACAAATCTTGAGATTTCAGCGACTGCAAAATAAAATCATGCGTTTAATTCTAAAATGTAGTAGATATACCTCCACAGATTTTCTACTGAACGCATTACAATGACTTTCAGTGAAACAGAGAATTTACTGCTTAACCTTGGTATTCATTTTCAAAATCTTAAATAGTATGCTGCCTTGATATTTGTGTGATCTATTTGAAACAGGAACTAATTTGCATAGGTACAATACTAGAAACGCATTTGATGCTAGAACACCAAGCTTTCTGTTAGCCAGATCGCAAAACTCATCATTGTACAAGGGGATAAGTTTTTTCAATTCGATGCCAAGAGAAATACAACGCGCAACGACATTGGTGGAGTTCAAAAAATTGTGTTTTTCACACATAAAGTCCGCTTTGTAAGCAAATAAAGGGTGATTTTTTAAGAGCTTGAGAACTTTTTTAAACAATAAAACGCATAAAATTTGCAAAATCTCATCGGTTCTTTATTTTAAACGTTAGATTGGTACATGACATTTACTTTTTGAAGATAATTTCATCTGCCACAACGTCGAATTTTCAGTGAATGGGCCCTAGAAAAGTTGGCAGAAAATCCGCTTTTTTATCGACAAATTTTGTTCAGCGATGAGGCTCATTTCTGGTTGAATGGCTACGTAAATAAGCAAAATTGCCGCATTTGGAGTGAAGAGCAACCAGAAGCCGTTCAAGAACTGCCCATGCATCCCGAAAAATGCACTGTTTGGTGTGGTTTGTACGCTGGTGGAATCATTGGACCGTATTTTTTCAAAGATGCTGTTGGACGCAACGTTACAGTGAATGGCGATCGCTATCGTTCGATGCTAACAAACTTTTTGTTGCCAAAAATGGAAGAGCTGAACTTGGTTGACATGTGGTTTCAACAAGATGGCGCTACATGCCACACAGCTCGCGATTCTATGGCCATTTTGAGGGAAAACTTCGGAGAACAATTCATCTCAAGAAATGGACCGGTAAGTTGGCCACCAAGATCATGCGATTTGACGCCTTTAGACTATTTTTTGTGGGGCTACGTCAAGTCTAAAGTCTACAGAAATAAGCCAGTAACTATTCCAGCTTTGGAAGACAACATTTCCGAAGAAATTCGGGCTATTCCGGCCGAAATGCTCGAAAAAGTTGCCCAAAATTGGACTTTCCGAATGGACCACCTAAGACGCAGCCGCGGTCAACATTTAAATGAAATTATCTTCAAAAAGTAAATGTCATGTACCAATCTAACGTTTAAAATAAAGAACCGATGAGATTTTGCAAATTTTATGCGTTTTATTGTTTAAAAAAGTTCTCAAGCTCTTAAAAAATCACCCTTTATTTAGTTAGTTAGTTAATTTTTTTTTGGATTTTTTATTTTGTACGTATTACGAAGATTGTATTTTTTTATTTATATATATTATTGTGAGACGTATTAAGTTGCTATGTTCGGTATGATGATGATGGATTTTTAGTTTGTTTGAGAGTTAAAATAATAAGCAGTCTACACACGTTTGAGCCTCGCGCGCGAAGCAGGTAGTGACTATTTGGAAAGCGAACAGGACTGTCCGAAGAGCCTTAGCCCTCAGTGTGTTAAGTTTGCTCTTGACCTTGATCGCAAGTATTGATTAATAATTTAAGGAAAAGATTCGGGAAACTAATTGGCGGGAAGGGCCAGGTGAATTGTTGTCCGATACTGGTAAAGATATCGGTCTCGATTCCTGATGTGATCAAGGATCTTCCCGGGTAGGAAATTTTCTTGATTAACCCTGGATAGTAAATCCGAAATATTTGAATGTTATTTTGTGGTCAGCCGTTCTTTTGAAGAAGAATCCATACCTGCTAGATTAATCTGATCGTTTTCTTTTGTTTATTGGGTAAGATATGTGCAAAAAAATAAATTATCATTTAGACAACTCGTTCTGCTCACACCTTTGTAGGGGTAATGGGTGGGACCATCATCATCAGAAGACACGTTTCGTGATTTTCATGGTTTCTTAATCATGGTACCAGTGTTGGATTTTTACCCGTGTACTATTCTTTATCCGCTGTTTGAGTTTGTTTGATCTAGAGCTTTTGAACCACTTGTATCCTTCACTGACAAGAATGTTCGGCACTTTTCAAACAGTGTTGGAGTTGTACCTTCTGGCCACAGCTCGGATCGAAAGATTGCGGCAGGATTTCACGCATCCTAAAACCTTACTGCGCAGTAGGCAATCTCTGATTCCAGATTAGCATCTCTAGCATTTTAGTCAGCTTGGGACCAGACCGCTCCGGATTTTCCAGTTGTTCGTGCCCAATATTTTTTCTTCTTTCGTGTTCCATTAGACGTTATTTTTAAATGCAATCGATTTGGTTTGATCAGACTTGCACTGGTTATTCCTGGAATACGGTAATAGCTTGACTCTTTAGGTTAATTTAAATATTTTTATCATTCATCCTTGAAAAGTTTTCGAATCATCTTGTCCAAAATGTGCACTGAATTGATAGCTTCATTATGCAACAGAAAATCTTGATTCTAGGAACCAGTAATTCCTTCGATTTGAAGCTATTCCGATTCCTCGAAACAATCAATCAAGCTCTTTCCCTCTGACGCTCCGGGCCGGTCAACGTTCGAAAGTTAATACATTCTGTTCACTTTGCCGGCCGGTAATTGTTCGGACTTTTTTCAAACACTCATCCCGATCCCTCCGCCGACAGCTGCCGTTCGGTTCGTTATTTTTTCAGGGTCAAAGAAAACCCGATTTCCATTTTCCACCCATCGCTTTCGTTCACTGACACAAAAGTGCCAATTAATTATGTTAAATTATTCAAAGCTTCCGGGTCCCGAGTACGACCGACGACGCTCCGGGGCAGTTTTTGTCCGGGTTCGAAAGCGGAATCGTTCGATTATCTAACAGAGTGTGAAGTTACAATCGAAGCGGTGACAGTAAACTTTTTTTTACGAACCCATTCGTCATCGTCAATTTCCATGCCGCCTTTTCCAGTGGCAGCCGATTCAGCACAAAAGGTTGAATTGTCAACGGCTAGAAGTGAAGGGTCTCAACTTTATCGTTCCAAGTTTGCCCGTTCAATTTTGCAAGCGTTGGTTTCGTCACTTTCTCTCTCGCTCTTTCTTTCTTTCACTGTTGGTTGTTGGTTCAAGTGTGGAACAGTCGCACTTTGCATTTTTTGTCATCGAAAAAATTGAAGAAAACGAAACCCACCACAGTATTTATCGGGGCGGTAAAATAGATTTTCCCAGACAATGACTTTTATTTTTGTCAAACGTGAGTATGGGAAAATCGGCACAGTTTCTTACGGTCATATATCTCTAAGGCCTATCCTGGAAAACAAATGGTTGAAGAATGTTTTCCTTTTTGAGCCGGCAAAATTGGAGGATATTTCCAAGTTAAAATTTTGATAAAATACATCCATAGAAGTTGCTTGCTACTTATAAAGAATTGGATTATGTTCACAATGGATGGTAATGAGTACTGAATCAACACGGATATAAGGCGTACCATGCACCAATTATGTCACGTTTTAAGGGATGGAAGAGATTTTGAATATTGCGGCAAATTGTGACAAGGCGGGGATAACGGCATGAAGATTTATTTCCGACTAAAATTGTATGTTTGACTTAAATATAGCGGTTTCAATAATTGAACTGGTCAGTGCTCGAGCATATGACAGCTTGCTTGGAAGACTAGCGCCCAATGCATTGAACCGTCAATTTTGGCCCAATCAACCGTCGGAAAGAATCATTCGTTACTACTTTACTGGATTTAATCGTGGTCGTGCGGACACCGATGAAGATGAACGTTCTGGTCGTTCAGTTAAGGTAGTTTGTCCAGAAAACATAAAAAGGCTACAAATTGGTTATATTTAATCGTAAATTGAAATTGTTTAAGGTGACTGAGGCCTTAAAAATTCAAAATAATATAACATTTGACCATAGGAAACATCTTTTCAAAGTCAGCGCCGTATTTACTCACAGTCGATCAGTAAAACAACGTGTTGATAATTCAGAGCAACGTTTGGCCATGCTTACAAGTAATAAATCAGTTTTTTGGTCGATATGTGACAATAGATGAACCATGGTTCAATCCATTTACTACGATCATCATTTGAGTGAAATGCAACGTGAACCACGTCTGAAGCATCTAATACTACAAAGCGTTGTTAGATCGTTTGGTAATTACGTTCTTTATGGTGGTCTCAGATGGATGTGCATCATAAAATTCACGTAATGCTCTGTAAACAATTCCAATTGAACACTGATTTTGAAAATAAATATCCTCGATTTGAAAGCGTTGTTGAACCATGACATTAACCTAATCATGATTTGCCAAACAATACTGAGTAGAGACGTCACTTTATACTATCAAAACAACTTTCAGACAAAAGATTTTTTCAACCCTATTGAAAAAACAAACTTCCTAAAAACACCCGTTATTTAATAAGTGGTCTAGATAAATTTTGTTCTTCAAAAAGCTGATACTACAAGCCACAAAGCTACGATACGCTTGTTCCTAATTTTGAAAGCCGTCCATCGGGTAGTGCTATGAATTCTCAGTTATTACAGATTTACAGGCGGCAATGAGATACAATGATTATGAAATGTCTTTACCCGATGGAACATAAGAAAGAAAATGGATTTTCTTCGTAAAGTTGTTCAAATGAACAATTTTACTGAAAAGGCTCTAGTTCGGCCTTTGAGGAGTATTTTTCGTAAATTTGTACTTCAGCAATGCTACACACTTAAAAATATCCCTGTTGTTTTACATCTTATTAGATGCACATAAATGGAGCGTCGCAGTTCACGCAAATTCACGTGGAAGAACATTTAATATGGTGTCTAAAACTCCATATATGAAATTCATTGAAATAAAAAAAAAAGAATACTGAGAGCAACCGTCGCGACTTTAACCGAGAAATCATTAGATCGCAAGTACGTCTGTTAATCGACCGAGCCACAGAAGCATGCATCTGCTTGGCTGGTAGAAGGTGCATTTAAATTCATACAGTCGCACCTGCTAGCAGAACGCAAGTTACAGTCGAAACTAGTAAAATTCAAGCTCATCTAACATTAAGTCATTACAAATGAGATTTTCCGTCATTTGACAAATTAGGTCTTTATGAATTACATCGTTTGAGGGATTAAGTCACCTGTAAAATTCATTTTTTTTTTGGTGTGTAGATATTTACAAAACTCTTCCTGACACTCGTAGACAAACGTAGACTTTCATTAACCCTCCTCCACATCGAATGTCTATGTGTTTTATGTATGGCCCTTAGTTACATTATTCAAAAATAGAGGTCTATCGGTTCTTCGAGCCAGAAATGCTTTCTGACTTCTGGTACGGGGTTGTGAATCGAACCCAGGCTGGCTACGTGAAAGGCATCGACTTACCCATCATGCTGCATCCTTGCCCTGGTCCCTTACACTCCAAAAAAAATTGAATTTTACAGGTGACTTAATCCCTCACACGATGTAATTCATAAAGACCTAATTTGTCAAATGACGGAAAAATTTATTTGTAATGACTTAATGTTACACGAGCTTGAATTTTACTGGTTTCGACTGTAACTTGCGTTCTGCTAGCAGGTGCGACTGTATGAACTTAAATTTACCAGACAAACTGATGCATACTTCTGTGGCTTAGTCAAATAACAGACGTACTTGCGATCCAATGATTTTTGGTTCAAGTCGTGGCGGTTGCTCTCAGTATTCTTTTTTTTTATTTTAATGAATTCCATGGCATGGTGTTTTAGACACAATATTAAATGTTCTTCGACGTAAATTTGCGTGAACTGCGACGCTCCATTTATGTGCATCTGATAAGATGTAAAATCACAGGGTTTTTTTTAAGTGTGTAGTTACTATTCCAAACGGAATTATTCTTATCTCTAATCCTAATACTTATAACTAAAGCGACAATAATCTTAGAAACAAATTCTTTATGAGTTAAGTGAAAATCAAATACATTCGAGCAGCGATTAAATAGTAGTCGGCACATACCGACACACCAAAAAATGTTGAATAACACAGGCGACTTAATTCCTCATACGATGAAATTCATAAAGACCTAATTTGTCAAATGACGGAAAATTTCATTTGTAATGATTTAATGTTAGATTCGCTTAAATTTTACTGGTTTCAACTGTAACTTGCGTTCTGCTAGCAGGTGCGACTGTATGCATTTGAATGCACCTTTTACCACCCAAGCAGATGTATGCTTCTGTGGCTCAGTCGATTAACAGACGTACTTGCGATCCAATGATTCTCGGTTCAAGTCGCGGCGGTTGCTATCAGTATTCTTTTTTTATTTCACCGAATTTCATGTCATGGAATTTTAGACACAATATTAAATGTTCTTGCACGTGAATTTGCGTGAACTTCGACGCTCCATTTATGTGTATCTTATAAGATGTAGAATCACAGGGATTTGCCTACTTGATGGATTGCTATCAAACTTGGCACATGTACTTCTTGATCTTCAAAGATGGTTATAAATTCTTTTTTATAGGGGGAGGGAGCGCAGCAAGTGTCCTTAACAAAGAGGGTCCTTAAAAAAAGTATCAAATTTGACGAGAATCGGTACTTTTTGAAGACCAGAAATACTGTTTGCATAACTTAGATATGATTATAAGGATATTCGGTGGGGGGAGGGTGTAGTAAGTGCCTCTATTAAAAGGAGTGTAACATATACACCCAGACCTCCGTTTACGAACACTTTTTATACGTTACCTCTTTTTACGTAACTCTTTTTTTTTTATTCAATATTATAATATAATTTTTAAGGCACACTGCTTAAGCTCTAAGATCCCAAGGATATTTACTAATCTTAATTACGACTATATTAAAACTAGAATAGTATCATTATGTAATGCCGGTGAATTGGATATTGCATGAGGGTCTCCAATATGGCGTTTGCAAATATCCATGTTGGCCGCATCCTTCGGTCCGTGTGGGTCCGCGGGAAACACTCCCAGGCTACGAAGGCCTGGCGGGTGGCCCGCATGCTGATTTTCGACTGGAGCGGTCTTCCGTGGACGATGATGGTGATGTTACGGAAGAGATGAAAAAAAAAGTAAATATTGTGGAAACGGGGTAAAAAAGGGGATGTCTGAAAACGATAGAGATCTAATTAGTTGCCATCGAGATGGTGAAGAGACAGGGAAGGGGGAACGAAAAAGTTAGTGACAAAAAAGATCTTGTTAGTTCCAATGAAGATGGTGGACAGGGACGGGGATCGAGAGAATCGGGCGGATGTTAGTGTCGAACCTGTAGGTGGAGTTTATACTTTCTGAACGAGGATAATCACATTACACTTGTATATCAATGTGTTTAAGGTACTGGTATATGAGAAGCATATATGAACTATCCCGACTCGCCAACACATCCCGAACCGGAACCTCAGGCGGTCTACCTCGGGCCCTAAGGGATTCCAGTAGCTTCGACCTGGCGTCACGATACTCTACGCACGACCACACGACATGCTCGATGTCCTGATAACCGTCGCCACAGGTGCAGAGACCGCTCTCCGCAAGCCCAACACGCCGGAGATGTGCGTTGAAGGTGTAGTGATTTGACATGAGCCGCGACATAACACGAATTAAACCGCGACTCACGTTCATCCCCCTGAACCAAGGTTTCGTCGATACCCTAGGGATAATGGAATGCAGCCATCGTCCCAGTTCGCCATTGCTCCATGAAGTTTGCCAACTTTCGAGAGTTTTCTGACGAGAGATACTGAAAAATTCATTGAAGCAGATTGGTCTTTCATAAATATCACCTTCCAATGCGCCCACTTTAGCCAACGAGTCTGTTTTTCATTGCCCGGAATGGAACAATGCGAAGGAACCCAGACTAACGATATTAAATAAGACCGTTCAGATAAAGTTCTCAAATGTTCCCGTATTTTCCCCAGGAAATATGGGGGATACTTTCCTGGCTTCATTGCCCGGAGAGCTTCTATTGAACTAAGACTGTCCGTGACAATGAAGTAATGGTCTTTGGGCAAGGTTTAAATGATCTCGAGGGTGTACTGAATAGCAGCTAATTCTGCGACGTAAACTGAAGCCGGATCACTGAGTTTGTAAAGAGCGGTGATGTTTTGATTGAAGATGCCGAAGCCTGTGGACCTGTCGATGTTTGATCCGTCAGTGTAAAACACCTTTTCACAGTTGACTGTTCTAAATTTATTATAGAAAATATTTGGGGCCACTTGAGGGCGCACGTGATCCGGAATTCCACGAATTTCTTCTCTCATGGATGTGTCGAAAAACACAGTAGAATCAGAAGTATCCAAGAAATGAGCACGGTTGGAAACAAACGAAGAAGGATTAATATTCTGAGCCATGTAATCAAAATACAAGGACATAAAATGGGTCTGAGAATTGAGCTCGACAAGCCTTTCGAAGTTTTCAATCACCATCGGATTCAAGATATCGCATCGGATTAGCAATCGATATGAGAGATCCCAGAATCGGTTTTTCAACGGTAAGACGCCCGCGAGCACTTCGAGACTCATCGTATGAGTCGACTGCATGCAACCTAAGGCAATATGCAAACAACGATACTGAATTCTTTCCAGTTTAATGAAATGGGTGTTCGCGGCGGATCGGAAGCAGAAGCATCCATATTCTATTACGGACAATATCGTTGTTTGGTAAAGCCTGATCAGGTCTCCTGGGTGGGCACCCCACCCAGTTCCGGTTATTGTGCGAAGAAAATTGATTCTCTGCTGGCATTTTTGTTTCAGATACCTAAAGTGACATCCCCAGTTGCCTTTGGAGTCGAACCAGACCCCGAGATATTTAAATGTGAAGACCTGAGCTATGGTTCCACCACCTAGTTGAAGCTGTAATTGTGCTGGTTCTCGCTTCCTTGAAAATACAACCAGCTCAGTTTTCTCCGTAGAGAACTCGATACCCATTTGAAGAGCCCATGTCGACAAGTTGTCGAGGGTATCTTGCAATGGTCCTTGGAGATCGGCAGCTTTGGGTCCTATAATAGACACAACGCTGTCGTCGGCAAGTTGTCTTAGCGTGCAAGATGTGTTGATACATTCATCAATGTTGTTTACGTAAAAGTTGTATAAAAGGGGGCTTAAGCATGAGCCCTGAGGAAGACCCATGTAACTGAATCGTATTGTCGACAAATCACCATGCGCGAAATACATGTATTTCTCGGACAACAGATTATACAAAAAGTTATTCAAAATTGGTGAAAGACCATGCTGATGCAGCTTCTCAGATAGGATGTTTATGGAAACAGAATCAAAAGCCCCCTTGATGTCTAGGAAAACTGACGCCATTTGTTCTTTACGAGCAAATGCCATTTGAATTTCGGTTGAGAGCAACGCAAGACAATCGTTCGTTCCTTTGCCCCTGCGGAAGCCGAATTGTGTATTTGAAAGTAAGCCATTAGTCTCGACCCAATTGTCTAGACGAAACAGAATCATTTTTTCGAACAATTTCCGGATACAGGAAAGCATAGCAATCGGCCGATACGAATTGTGATCGGAGGCTGATTTCCCTGGTTTTTGAATGGCGATAACTCTTACTTGTCTCCAGTCATGTGTGACAATATTATCCTCAAGAAGCCTATTGAATAAATTCAATAAGCTCCTTTTGGCAGAGTCAGGCAAATTTTTCAACAAGTTGAATTTGATTTTGTCTAACCCCGGAGCTTTATTGTTACACGATAAAAGCGCAAGTGAGAACTCGACCATCGAAAAAGGTGTTTCGTTTCTGTTAGATGAGGCGACGCGCATGATCGTCTGTTCCGGAACAGAGTCAGGACATACTCTTTTAGCGAAATCGAATATCCAGCGGTTAGAATATTTCTCGCTTCCGTTCGTGGTGTTTTTGTTGCGCATTCGTCGGGCTGTGTTCCAAGGAGTACTTATTGATGTTTCTCTCTATAATCCGTCTACGAATCGACGCCAATAACCGCTTTTCTTCGCTTTAATCAAGCTTTTCATCTTAGCGTCTAATGCCGCGTAGTTTCTAAAATTATCAGATGTTCCGTTTTTCCTAAACTCGACAAATGATGAAGTTCTCTCCGCGTTTAATTCTGAGCACTCGTTGTCCCACCACGGGTTGGGAGGACGGATGTTAGTTTTCGCGCCGGGTACACGTTTCGTCTGAGCTTGAATCGCGGTGTCGAGAATCAAGCCAACGTGTACTCTTCCTCCGGAGGAAGTTCTTGTGTTGTTTCTAGTTTCTCAGATATCGAATTTGTGTAGCACGTAACTCTTTTTACGAACCAAATTCCAAATAACGTAATCTTTTTTTACGAAAATACTTCGTAAAAAGAGGTTTTGGCATACATCGAAAGCGATTTCCGACTCCATGGAACGGGTTTAAAGAGTAGATTCCGGAAAATGATGTTTGAGGTATTTTGAAAATCCAAGATGGCGACTTCCGGTTGATTGATATTCCTCGAAAACCCTTACAATATGGGTATTTTTGGAAAGGGGTTAATGAGTAGATGTCGGAAAATGATGTTTGAGGTGGTTCTGAAATCCAAGATGTCGACTTCCGGTTTATCGATATTCCTTGAAAACCTTAACAATATGGGTATTTTTGGAAAATATTTAATAAACAGATGCCGCAAAACTATGCTTGATGTCGGCTCGAATTCCAATATAACATCCTCCGATTTATCGATACGCCGTATAAACCCTTAAAACAAAGAAATTTCCGAAACATATTGGATACCAATAAACAATGTTTGAGCTCATTTCAAAATCCAGTATAGTGTTTAAAAGGAATACCAAGTTCAAGGAAAATGGCAAAAACTTTCAAAAGATACTAATAAACCGGAAGTCACTGTTTTGCATTTCAAAACCACCTCAAATATCATTTTCCGACGTTGCACAGTGGGGAAAAATGGACCAAAAACGCGACGATTTTTTTGGAGGCATGATACAGCTGACCACAAAGCACTTTTTTGGTGTAAAATGGTCAGTAAAATCGATTCCATGTATTTATAAGGACCGCACGAAACGCTATCATGTTCATTTTACCCCAAGTTCCCTTTTGATACTGCATTGTATTCAAGCTTAACTATATAACATGAAACCGAAGAACTTGCAGAAGAGCGAATAGAGAGTTTCCGATGTAAAAAAGTCTAACAAATCGATTGCATATAGTTTTATTGAGAGCAGAAAACTCGTTGCACCGTTTTACCCCATTTCTTTTCTAGTTATACTATTCAGTTGAATTATGATCTACAATCCAAAAGCAGATCCAATGCGATCTATCAATATTGGTTCATACTACGTGCAAAACATCTGTGATCCAATAAAACACAATGGGAATAACAGTACTAGTCCGTTTAACCCGTTTTACCCCAATTTATATCAAAAGTCGTATTTCTGGTTAAACTTTCTCTCGCATACCGAAAGCAGGCTGATTGCGGTTGAAGAAAATCGATTGATATTACGAAGAAAGACCTGAAAATAGGATTACAAATGAATTCAATGACCGAACGAATCTTGCTATACCGTTTTACCCCAATTTATTTCATAAGTCGTATTTCTGGTTAAACTTTCTTTCGCATACCGAAAGCAGGCTGATTGCGGTTGATGAAAATCGATTGATATTACGAAGAAAGACCTGAAAATAGGATTAAAAATTAATTCAATAACCGCACGAATCTTGTTATACCGTTTTACCCCAATTTTTCATCAACTGCAATCAGCCTGCTTTCAGTAGAAAAAGTAGAAAAGCCTGCTTTCAGTGCGAAAGAAAGTTTAACCAGAAATACGACTTATGAAATAAATTGGGGTAAAACGGTATAGCAAGATTCGTGCGGTCATTGAATTCATTTGTAATCCTATTTTCAGGTCTTTCTTCGTAATATCAATCGATTTACATCAACCGCAATCAGCCTGCTTTCGGTATGCGAAAGAAAGTTTAACCAGAAATACGACTTATGAAATAAATTGGGGTAAAACGGTATAGCAAGATTCGTGCAGTCATTGAATTCATTTGTAATCCTATTTTCAGGTCTTTCTTCGTAATATCAATTGATTTTCATCAACCGCAATCAGCCTGCTTTCGGTATGCGAAAGAAAGTTTAACCAGAAATACGACTTATGAAATAAATTGGGGTAAAACGGTATAGCAAGATTCGTGTGGTCATTGAATTAATTTGTAATCCTATTTTCAGGTCTTTCTTCGTAATATCAATCGATTTATATCAACCGCAATCAGCCTGCTTTCAGTATGCGAAAGAAAGTTTAACCAGAAATACGACTTATGAAAAAAATTGGGGTAAAACGGTATAGCAAGATTCGTGCGGTCATTGAATTCATTTGTAATCCTATTTTCATGTCTTTCTTCGTAATATCAATTGATTTTCATCAACCGCAATCAGCCTGCTTTCGGTATGCGAAAGAAAGTTTAACCAGAAATACGACTTATGAAATAAATTGGGGTAAAACGGTATAGCAAGATTCGTGCGGTCATTGAATTCATTTGTAATCCTATTTTTAGGGCTTTCTACGTAATATCAGTCGATTTTCATCAACCACAATCAGCCTGCTTTCGGTATGCGAAAGAAAGTTTAACCAGAAATACGACTTATGAAATAAATTGGGGTAAAACGGGTTGAACAGGCTAGTACTGTCTTTCCTTTGTGTTGAATTGGATAACAGATGTTTTGCACGTAATATGAACCAATATTGGTAGGTCATATTGGATTTGCTTCGGGATTTTAAATCTGAATTCAACATAAAATTATATTAGTGGGAAAATTGGGGTAAAACGATGTAGCACGTAGCATGCGATCATGAACACTATCTGTGAATTATTATTTGAGGTTATTTGCGAAACATAGAACTGTCTTGTTTAACCAAAATTGGTCCAAACACCGATCAGTAGAACATTTTTTTCCTGTAAATTCATGGAAGAAGATGACTGGGGGTAAAACAGAATACAGTTGTTTACGGTCAATCTTATTAAAAACAATCCATTTATCTAACTTATGAGCATGTCAGGAATACCTTCCGATTGGTTGAATTGAATTTTTTCCTGAGTTTCACAGTTAGTTTTCAAAGTAAAGTCAGAAAAAAGAGGAATTGGAGCAAAACGGGCATGATAGTGAATTTTGCGGATCTTCTAACTCTCATAAATCGATTCTACAGAATAATTTGCATAAGAAGTACTCATTTTGAAAATATTTGCTTATGTTTTTATGAAATTATTAAGCAAAGTCGCGTTTTTGATCGTTTTTTCCCCACTGTGCGTTGTTTCATTACAATCAGATTATTTCAATGGGAGGACAATTTCTAGATTTTTTTTCGAGCTTGCCTTCACGAAACATTTCCGAGCAACGCCAGGTGATTCTGCTAGTTTATAGATAAGAAAAAACGATTTTTATCTTCTATCCGTTCGAACTTGAATCTTTGTGAATCGTAACATACCTTTTCCACTGAAAGTGGAGAGCTTTTCAAAATAACTTCTATCGAAACTCTTCCAGAACTGACACCTAGCAGCACTGAGAAGTAAAAAGTAAAGCGTTCAGGTATTAAATGAATCAAGTTTTGAAAGGATTATTAACGCTACCTACTTTCCAGTATTCAAAGCGATCAGAACACATAAGCGGCAAAACACAAACAAACAAAATTAATCTTCTTTTTCTCGTCACGAAACATCATTCATGAAATAAATTACCACCAGTTCTAATAGGGTATACGAAACCGGTTATGCCTCCTCAACTGCGCCGGAAATCGCTCCCAAATCGCACCATTTTCCACTTGACCTAGTTTAATCGTTTGTGGACACATCGACGATAATTTCGATGTCCACTCGAAGTACGGAAATCGCAGTAATTAACGTGATACTGATGGCAGTGTCGTTGCACCAAAAGCTTCCGGGGAAGTAGTTAAGGGTTCGTGCCGAAAAGCAATCATTGGACAATGAAAATCTCAGGCTCCATTTATAGCGCGTAATTGATCCTCATTAAACTCAATCTAGCGAATAAAAGCCCCGGCTACCGAGAAGGGCCGATATGTACCATCCACACGACAAACCAGTCCACCAGTATATTACGGTGCGTAGACGACGCCGTGGCCGTCGCGGACAGTGTGATGACCTGCCATCAGCGAACGAAAATTTACGAACCAATCTTCGTCAACCATTGAAGGGTCAAAGAGCCCTTCTTGATGAAATCCTGTAAGCTTCTATAAAAATCGATGCAGTTAAATCATTACCATTGTGTTACGTTATAATTATGTTGTCGTTGATTTCAAATATGGCATGTGAAGCTTTCTTTGTTTAGTAAGTCGAGCGCTTCACCAAAAAAGCCGGATTTTGTAACACAACTTGTTGTACGTAATTTCGCACGATTCTTCTTTGAAGAGCCACCAACCTAGCTAGAGTTTTGCTCTGCATGCGGTTCCGCTTACCAGTTATTACAAATTCCATTAACAATTTAAATTCAACACACCGCTGTGTGGTGAAGTCAAAAGGAGGTGGGCCTACGCAAAGAAAAACCGCAGGAAACAGAGGATCTCCTTGCAACAGTATGACCCAAGAGATTGAGTAATAATTGTTTTACCACTTGTTAAGTTTTCCACGAGATAGATTTTTTCAGTAGCGAACGACTAACACTTTTCCTTGTTGACTCCGATTATAACTCAACTTAATTGTCCAGTTGTAACTACATTGATGCTCTGATACGATTTCATATAGTGTATACAATTTGAAATGAGTATAATGTAATATAATAAAATATATTGTAATATAATATAATATAATATAGTATAATACATAATTGATCAGTGGAGCACATAATTATTATTCAGGATTTACAAATGAAGGAGCGATTTGTATTCTGTATATTTTTGAAAACTCTCAAAATGATAATTACAGGTGATTTTTTAAGAGGTATAGGATTTGATTTTCAAAAACATGTTTTAATCCACCTAGTGGTGTAATGATGCTTTTCTCATATCAATTATACTATCATATAAAATACAGTGGTATTCTTCAAAATATTTTTCTTCGAATCTTGAAAGAATAACCGAAATCGGTTTGTTTGACCGTCTACTGACAAAAACTATCAACTGGAGAAGATTTGAGTTCGATTTAGAAATGTTTCAGGTAAAAAATTTTCAACACACTGTGCCTTATATTTCCGGATCCGGAGGTTGGATCCGGATAAAATTCAGTAATTCCATATGGGACTATATGACCTTTTATTTGAACCATTGAAGTTTGTGAAAATCGGTCGCGCTATGTATGAGAAAAATAAGAACACATATATTCATTTTTTTGCACATTTTATCCCATAAGTCCGGAACTGGAAGTCGGATCCAAATAATATTCAGGAATTTAGTATGGGACCACAAGAGCTTTCAATTGAATCTAAGTTTGTGAAAATCGGTTCAGCCATCGCCGAGAAAAGTTAGTGCAAAAAAACGTTACATACACAAATATGCTCATACACACACAGACGTTTTGCGTACTCGACGAACTGAATCGGATGGTGTATGATACTCGTCCCTTCGGGTCTCGGGTCGAAAGTCGGTTTTACTCAATGTTTGCATAACCTTTCTATATGAGAAAGGCAAAACAGAATCGCGGTGCCGGTACGATTGAAACTAATCATAGCCTCTTTACTAGAAGGATGGCTGAAAGTATTTCATTCCAGCTAATAACATATATGCTGTGATTAATAATAATTAATAATAACAATCACAGAACATGTTATGCAGCTGATTAATTTATTTTATTATTTGAATATCATACACAGAAGTAACAGGAGCGCAGGTTTTGCTACGGCAATTCAAATAGCGCGTGCGGTGTGTTTAAAACCCTTCGCTCCTGTTACTTCTATAAATTAAATTAATGGCAAAAGGCGTTTTATTGCTAGTGCATGAACATCATCATCAGCATCAAACAGCTGGAAGTAAAACAGTCTTTTGTCGCTCTAATCACCATACGTGGTGTGAAATATTTTTTAATAATTTCGCATTGCGTATTGCTATTACGAAGTGAATGATGCCGAATTAACAATATCAATGTGATTACGACCCAAACTTATTATTTTAATGAAACCTTCATCTAACATTCCTTTTATTGCGAGTCAAACAATCGGTGACGAATTCGTACACGGGGTGCATCAAACGAGAATATATATTGAAACTACATAAGCCGTGCCGTAACGAAACCGGTATTTTTCTCAACTCTGGTGATTAAGAGTGTCCTCTAGAGCATTCCCCAAAGATACAAATAAATCATGAAAGAAGATGTACATTTTTCTTTTAACATTGAATCAATCGCTTGAAGCATACAATTTTTGCACATACAGGGTCCGCCATCTAACTTTTTTTTTAACTAGCGGTTATTTCGACATTGGTAACCTTAATGTCACTTCTGATTTGACAGAAACTTAGTTTTATCCTTCCGCTGAACGACAATGGTTGTGTACGAAACCAACTGGGCTTGCGATCAACTTGAAGAAGACGCCGATTTTTGCAAAAAAATCATCTTCTCGGATAAGGCACATTTTCATCTCAGCGGATTTGTTAATAAACAAAATTGTCGCATCTGGGGGACGGAAAACTCGCACCTTATCATGGAGAAGCCGATGCATCCTCAGAGAGTGACGATTTGGTGCGGATTTTGGTCTGGCGGCATCATTGGGCCATTTTTCTTCGAAAATGAGGCAGGAGCAGCCGCCACGGTCAATGGCGAGCGCTACCGCGCCATGATTAGCAATTGATTTTTCTCGTTACTTGAAGAGGAAGACTTGGACACCATTTGGTTCCAGCAAGACGGCGCTCCGTGCCACACAGCCAACGCTACGATCGATCTTCTGCACACAGTCTTCGAAGATCGAATTATCAGTCGAAATTCGGATGTCGTTTGGCAGCCTCGGAGCTTTGATTTGACGCCGTTAGACTATTATCTTTAGAGGGCTGTCAAAGATAAGTTTTATGCGGACAAGCCAGACACAATTCAAGCCTTGAAGGACAACATTCGTGCAGCCATAGCTGAAATATAGCTGCAAGGCCAGCCGAGGCAGCCATTTGAATGATGATGATGATGATGGTCCCACCTCATACCCCTACAAAGGTGTGAGCTGAACGAGTTATCTAAGCGATTATTAATATTATTATATGCTTCAACCAGTAATCAAATATTGAAACGAGCTGGTTAACTTTGCAGGCATAGATATTCCTTCGATATAGCAGCTGAACAAAAGAATTTCTTAACTATACGACATTATATATTACAATTACTCTTTTATGTATATCAACTCTAAAATACTAATAACAAAAAATCCATCATCATCATACCGATCATAATAACTTCTACAAAAAAATCTACAAAAAAATGGTGATAAGTCAAAATACATTCTTCTTCATTTTACATAATTTTTAAGAAATCAAATTATGATATATATTTTAAAATCGGTTCATAAGACAGATCTTGCATGTGAAATACATAATTGTTTGAACTCATTTAGAGTTGTAGCACGTTTAGTTTGTTTGGGCATCGAATTGAAAAAAATTATTCCTTTGTACAGTAGCGAATTCTGTGATCTGCCTAATAGAAAGTTTGGTGTTCTTACATCTGATGCATTTCTGGTATTATATCTATGTAAATCACTTCCTCTCTCAACTCGATCACACAAATATCGAGGCAGCATACCATTTATTAATTTTAAAATTAACACCATTGTTAAGTAATAAATTCTTTGTTTGACCGAAAGCCATTGTAATGCACTCAGCAGAAAAGTAGAGGAAGTGTATCTATTACATTTAAGTATCAATCGCATGACAAAACAAGAAACAGAATGGATGGACAGAAGTCAAGTTAGAATGAAATTATATTTCACAATTAACCGGAAGGATTGTACTTTAATATGACAAAATAAATGTTTTAAATCGGATGAACCGTTTGTGTTTTATTGAATTTGAAAAAAAAAGTTACATGGCGGACCCTGCACATGAAAGATTGCAAGATAATCATTCAGTAACATGGATTTAACGGAAACGATGAAGACGAACCAGAGCTTAAAATTGTCACTCAATGAAATAATCCAATCAAATATACCCTTTATCTTTATTTTATTGTCTCATTCGTAAATGACCGACACCAAAACAAATGAAGAGAGACGAAGCATTTTCGTTTCTCATTGAAAAAAAGAGAGAGTATAATTACCAACGTTAGCTTCTTATCGCTCGGGGGGCGTCTGACGTTCGGAACCGCCCTTCTTTTAATGCTTTGATTGTTGTCTAATAGTATCAAAATGTTGTAGATGCCGGAAAGGGCGTATCCGGCATCCAAAAAATGCCGCACGATGTTCGTTTTCGATGCGACGAGGTGCATACTTCGGAACGGAGTTGCTTCACTGTTTTTGCCATCACGGGTAGAATTCGACTGATAGAGATGTCAGATGTGTCGCATACGAAATTGAGCGCATATAAATATCTTCGAAAAGTATACACACAGACATTTTCCGATCTCGTCGAACTGAGTCGAATGGTATATAACACTATGGGTCCCCGAGGCTCCGCACGAGGGCGTGGTTTAGTGGCCCGGCGACGACAGCGCACGAGGCGGTGAGTGGAAAAAATAATGTTACCATAGGAAAACTTGTAAACTGCGTTTGAAAATACTTTCTAGCGTATTTTCTCTGCGTATTTTTTTTCCGAACCCAGGAACTATTCGCGTGTGGTGTGAACGATTGTTCAACATCGACTGACTATTAAATTTTGAGTCGAATTTTTCATTCTGTATCTAAATACGGCCACGTCATTTTCTGTCATTGCAGTTGGATTTGTGTAGAATATTTGTCATATTCACTAAAACTCAAACGATATTCTTAGCACATTAAATGATTTTTTAATCGAGTTGACTGGAAACACTGAAAAATATCTTGCTAAAACATTCGAATTTCAGACCTTCAGTAAAAATTGCTTCTGCGTAATTTCTTTTCATACTTTCACTCAAAGAAAATACCCCAATGAAAAGTTTAAATATTTTTTAAATGAAGTAAGTTTATCTCGAAGTTATTCTTACTTTCGCTGAATTGCAATTATTACACCACTTGCTATTACTTTATTTTCAGAGCAAAATAGACCCAAATAACTTTTCTTCCGTCAAACTTTGAAATGGGCCACAGTTTTAGATAAATTTAACTACTCGATAAAAAAATAACTGCCCGACTGTCAAATTTTAACTAAAAGTTCAAATAATTCGCAGGATGGTCCATACTCTTAGAATAGAGGAAGAAAATAAATTGTAATCGTAAAAATGCTAGCAATCTCACGAGTAGCCAGTTGGACGTATATTGAAAATACGAGTCACGAAGCTAACAACAAATAATCATTTTATTGAAACGCTGAACTATTTTGCCTTTCTCATATAGAAAGGTTATACAATCACTTGAAAATCGACTAGTAAAAATTGGCCAAGTGTCATATGCCATTCCACTCAGTTCGTCGAGCTGAGCAATGTATCTGTTTGTGTGTTTCTCGAAAATGACTTAATCGATGTTGACCAACTTAGATTCAAATGAAGAGTTTCATGGTTCTACACGGAATTCTTGAATTTCATCCGGATCAGACTTTCGGTTCCGGAATGATAGAGCAAAGTGTGTTAAAAATTGTGTGCCGTCACTTAAAGAATAGAAACGAAAAAAGTAAAAAGTTTTCTAAATTGGTCTCGAAAGTATTCCCGGTTTTCGAATAACTACGGCAGATAATAGTCATACACTCAAAAAAGAGTCTCACTTACTTTTACACTTAGTCCGGTATTCCTAATTTTAGGTTCAAACGAAAGATCTTATGCTCCTACCGAAAATTAAGCATATTTTTCGGTTGCAATTAAAATCATGTTAATTGATGGCCATTCGAACCAACTTTGATTATACGTTCTCGTGTTCTAGTGCCCGAAATACCTAAAATAGTGGAACTCACTTCGTTTTCTCATCGATGTCAGAGAACTGTTTTATTCTGTAGGCTATAATAGTTAATGCACAATCTCTTTGGTTTTTTTTAAGAATCGGAGAGAAATGTTTTTAATAGTAATAAAGTAATAGTAATAGTAATAAATAAATATGAGAATATGATTGATGTGAGAAAAGGATCATTACATCATTATGTTGTATGAAAACAGGTTTTTGACTATTTTATTCAGCGTGAACATATGGTAACAGTGTAAAGCTGTGGTAGAGTTTTTTCGCCTATTCGCCACTAATGGCGCTACTTGTTATCGTGCACGGTCCCTATAGAGAAAGGCAAAAAGACACTTGCAACGAGCATGGCTGGCGCTTCATCGGGAATAAAAAAATCCGGTAGAGTGACTTAAGTAAATACGACCGTAAACAACGCAATTGCCGGATTCAGGAGAAACTGAGTATAACAAATGACAACTTCAACTTGTGATGTGAAGTGAAGCCACCATCAGTTCAAGGACTTGCCAGTGGATGCGGGTAGACTTACAGTAGCCCCGATATGACTCATCCATTCACCTTCTTACTATAGCTGTTACCGAAAAGCGAACAAAAAGGGTTGGGCGGATACGTAAGTAGAGTCACTTACTCGTATTCCGCGGGAATAAAAGATGCTCTTCCAAACATAATATCCAGTGCATGGATGAAGCATATCGCTATACATGCTTGAACCCGCCTGATGGTTTGTTTGAGAAGGGCGCGTCAGACTCATGTCAAACCTTCAGAAGGAAACAAGTTTCCTTCAAGTGACTTGGGCTGGCTATCCACAATCCCTCGTCCAGTCATCAATTCGTCCGATGCCCTGATGCTCCCTCCTCTTTACGCCCCCGTGCAAAATGTTTTATATTGATAAATACAACGAAACATAGTGTAATGAAATTAATATAACATGAAATGATATAATAGATTACAAAATAATATAATATAATATAATATAATATAATATAATATAATATATTTTAATCAATTATAATATAATACAATGTCATACAATATAATATAATATATTACAAAACATGATATAAAATAACAGTTAATGTAGAGTATCAGTTATGCTCTTCTATCTTCGCAATACTGCAGGAAGTAGAATATTTCTCTTCTAATAACAATAATAATATCTACATCAATAAAAATAATATATGTTATTATTATTGATGACAAATTAATAATAATAACAATAAATATAATTATGAAAATAACACTAAAAAAAAATATAATATAGTACAATGAATTATATAATAAATAATAGAATAAATAAAATGATATGTTGCGATATGCTATGATATTATATTACTTGAATTTATATGTCATTTCTCATCCTATCATTCTGCCATCAACGCATTCCATAGACCATTTGTCACCACAGACACACTTGTAGGCATGAAACAGGAACCAATGAGAACCAAGCTCACCTTGTGACGACCTTGATATTTAGTTGAAAGTTACTTTAAAAATGATAACTTATAAGGAAAACAAATTTATATTTTGCGCAGAGGTACGTAGTACTACTCATAATAAACCCTATAATATAATATAATATAATACAATATAATATGATATAATGCAATGCAGTATAATACCATACAACATGTTATATAATAACATAAAATAGTGTAGGACGATAATATATGAAATAATATGCTATGATACAATATAACAGATGATGTCGTAATGTAAGTTACGCTCTTCTAATAATAATAATAATAATAATAATAATAATAATAATAATAATAATAATAATAATAATAATAATAATAATAATAATAATAATAATAATAATAATAATAATAATAATAATAATTAAAATAATAATAATAAACAACAGAATTTTTTTTTTTTTCATAAATACGTTTATTTCATAGGCAATATACATAAGTTTTTCTTCGCCGTGGCATCCACAATACATAGTAGTTTAAACCTAATACATTTCGAATATCATATTAGTATGTTGGTACTCATTAGTTAATCTAAACACTGTTTTTATCAAGCGAGTTGCTATTTTAAATTACATTAAATAAAATACATTTATTTTGTACATGATCTTATAACTATTTCAGGATTGTTTGTATCAGTTCACCACTTATATTCAATATCCTATAGTTGGCTATTGGTTGAACTCATGGAAGAGAAAACAGTTTAACATAAAATAAAATTTAAATTGGAACTCCAATGGATTTAATGAAATGATAAAGAAGTTTCATGTATGGAAGGTCACGACAAGCAAGAATGTCGCGAACTGGGACATTGGATAGTCTACCTTGGGTACGCAAGGAATTTATTAGTTGAGATCTGACATCACGAAACTCCACGCATGTCCAAACAACATGGTCAATATCGCGGTAACCTTCGCCGCAAGCACAATGATTAGTCTCGGAAAGTCCAATTCGAAGGAGATGTGCATCTAACGTGTAGTGATTGGACATGAGTCTGGACATCACACGAATGAAATCTCTACTCACATCCAGTCCCCTGAACCATGCCTTTGTCGATATTTTAGGAATAATTGAGTGCATCCACCGACCCAGATCATCTTTATCCCAAGAAGCTTGCCAGCTGGCAAGTGTTCTTTGGCGAGACGCGCTATAGAATTCGTTGAAAGCAATCGGTCTCTCATAAATTTCACCCTCAATAGCACCACGTTTGGCTAAAATATCGGCTCTTTCATTGCCTGGAATGGAGCAATGAGCCGGAACCCAAACTATTGTGATTATATAATTATTATTCAATATGTCGTTCAGACACTGTTTTATTTTACCCAAGAAAAACGGTTCATTTTTGCCAGCAGCGTTTGAGCGAATGGCTTCAATTGCACTCAGACTATCTGTGAAGAGGAAATAATGGTTTGGAGATAATGTGACGATTACATTCAAGCTATAATGAACTGCTGCTAACTCTGCTATATAAACAGATGCAGGTTCTTGAAGCTTGAATGAGGCCGAAACATTATTGTTGAACATACCAAACCCTGTCGCTTCTTCCATTCGCGATCCGTCCGTGTAAAACATTTTCTCAGAGTTAATATGCCTGAACTTACTTGAAAATATTTTTGGGATTTCCATAGAGCGTAGGTGGTCCGGGATTCCACGCACTTCGCGCTGCATGGATGTGTCGAAAAATAAAGTTGAGTCAGGTACATTTAGGAGGCTGACACGGATAGGAATATATCTTGAAGGGTTGATTTCCTGTGACATATGGTTAAAATATACTGTCATGAATTTTGTTTGAGATCGAAGCTCGACTAGTCGTTCGAAATTATTAATTACCATGGGATTCAGCACATCACATCTTATTAGCAGGCGTGATGAAAGCTCCCAAAATCGATCTTTTAATGGAAGAACTCCCGCCAGAACTTCAAGACTCATTGTATGTGTCGAATGCATGCAGCCTAAAGCAATTCGCAAACAACGGTACTGAATTCGCTCAAGTTTGATAATATGAGAATTTGCAGCGGAACGAAAACAAACGCATCCATATTCCATCACTGAAAGTATCGTTGTCTGATACAATTTTATTAGATCTTGCGGATGAGCACCCCACCAAGACCCTGTTATTGTTCGAAGAAAATTTACTCTTTGTTGGCATTTCGTTATCAGATACCTAATGTGTCCTCCCCACGTGCATTTGGAATCAAACCACACCCCGAGGTATTTGAAAGTCAAAACCTGTTCGATTATTCTTCCCATCATATGAAGCTGAAGTTGCGCGGGATCATGCTTTTTTGAAAAGACGACCAGCTCTGTTTTCTCCGCAGAGAATTCGATACCAAGATGAACAGCCCAAACGGACAATTTATCTAAGGTATCTTGCAATGGTTTTTGCAGATCAATAGCTTTGGATCCAGTAACTGAAACCACGCCATCATCTGCCAATTGTCTTAGTGTACATGGGGTTACTAGACAGCTGTCAATGTCATTCACGTAAAAATTATAGAGGAGCGGACTGAGGCATGAGCCTTGCGGGAGACCCATGTAGCTAATTCTGATTGTTGCCAAATCGCCATGTGAAAAATGCATGCGTTTCTCTGACAAAAGGTTGTGCAAATAATTATTTATAACCGCTGGGAGTCCATGTTGGTGGAGCTTGTCTGAAAGAACATCAATGGAAACTGAATCAAATGCTCCTTTAATGTCTAAAAATACAGATGCCATTTGTTGCTTTTGAGCGAAGGCAATTTGGATGTCAGACGAAAGTAATGCAAGGCAATCATTCGTCCCTTTATTTCTACGGAAGCCAAACTGAGTATCTGACAACAAACCGTTCGTCTCGACCCAAGTGTCGAGACGTCGTAGAATAATTTTTTCGAACAATTTTCTGATGCAGGACAACATCGCAATGGGTCTATATGAGTTGTGATTGGAAGCTGGTTTCCCCGGCTTTTGAATGGCGATAACTTTCACTTGTCTCCAGTCAGGTGGAACAATATTTTGCTCAAGAAACTTGTTGAACAATTCCAACAAACGTCTTTTTGCGAGGTCGGGCAGATTCTTCACCAAGTTGAATTTAATTCTGTCCAATCCAGGAGCGTTATTGTTACAAGACATGAGTGCTATGGAAAATTCCATCATTGAAAAGGGGCTATCAATGGAATCATCATTTGAAGAAGACTCCCTAACAATGCTATGCGTAGGAACGGGATCTGGACAAACTTTCCTCGCAAAATCAAATATCCATCGATTCGAGTACTCCTCACTCTCATTTCCTACGTTACGATTCCTCATTCGTCTGGCCGTATTCCAAAGAGTGCTCATTGAGGTTTCTCTTGACAAACCTTCCACAAAATGTCTCCAATAGCTGCATTTCTTAACCCGAAGTATGTTCTTGTACTTGGTTTCTAAAACCAAGAATTTTTCAAAATTCTGAGGAGTTCCTCCTCCTCGTTTTAAAAACGTCTTGAAAGCATTTTGTTTCGCGTGTTTAGCATCTGAGCACTCTTTGTCCCACCAAGGATTTGGAGGTCTTCTGTTAGACGATGGACCAAGAAATCGTTTGGTTTGGGCTTGTTCTGCGGCCTCCAGAATCGAACAAACGAGGAAGTCATATTCTTCAAGTGGGGGAAGCTCTTCCATTGAAGTTAAGACACTTGAAATATTACTTTGGTATTTAATCCAGTCAATATTTTTTGTCAAATCATATGGAATATTAACTGAATTAGCAATGCCTTTGTTACTGCTAATTGAGATGATGATTGGTAAATGATCGCTACCATGTAAATCAGGAAATACTTTCCAGGTGCAATCTAGTCGAATTGAAGTCGAACAAAGAGATAAATCTAATGCACTTGGACGTGCAGGAGGTCTTGGGATCCGTGTCATGCTACCCATATTTAGTACCGTCATGCTAAAATTGTCGCAAATATTATATATTAGAGATGATCTGCTATCATTGTAAACGGAACCCCACATCATTCCGTGCGAATTGAAATCTCCTAAAATCAAACGTGGAGCAGGAAGGGCTTCGACAATTTCATTAAGCTGTCGTTGTCCAACTTGAGCTCTTGGAGGAATATATACCGAAGCAATGCAAATGTCCTTTCCTTTAATGTTTATTTGACAAGCAACAACTTCTATACTAGAAGTCGAAGGAATGTTTAATCTATAAAAGGAATAACATTTCTTAATTCCTAAAAGCACTCCACCATACGGGGAGTCTCTGTCGAGACGTATAATGTTAAAGTCATTAAAATTTAAGGCTATGTTTGATGTAAGCCATGTTTCGCACAAAGCAAATACATCACATTTTTGACTATGCAACAAAACTTTAAATGAATCAAGTTTTGGCATGATGCTTCGACAATTCCACTGCAGGACAGTGATTGAATCATTTGCGGCGGATGATAAATTATCCATCAAATGATACAAAACCTGTAAGAGCTGGCCATTGAGCTGATAACTGTTTCAAAAAAGTTCTAGCTATTGGAAGGAATGCTGTTATGATGGTCTTTAGAGGTTCAGAAATATTGAATGCAGCGAAAATCCATTCTACAATTTCCGAAAATTTCAGTAATCCTGTTGGTGAATGTGAAATGGAGCCCACTGGATTATTGTCTTTTCTTGAGCTAGTTCCTGGATTGGTTTGTGAATTTGACAAACCAGGAGGCACAGTTTTTGGTTTTAAATTTGGCTTTTTAGCTTTAACACGGGGATCTTTTTTTGAAGGTATAATTTTAGGTGTCTTTTTTGGTATTTTATGGTTTGTTAATCTCCTCTTAACAGACCCTTGAGGAGTGACAAACGAGGTATCTTCACTATTTCCGTCAGAGTCAGATTCCTCTGGCTCCGCAAGATTTGAAAAACCGTTTTCGGTTTCCAAAGGGGAGACATGTATGACCGTTTTGAGCATTTCTGCATATGTGCGCTTAGACCGTGCTTTTAAAGAAAGCTTCATTTTGTCTTTACGCAGCTTAAATGCAGCGCACACTGAAAGATCATCATGAGGGCTTTCCCCACAATAAACACATTTTTCAACATCTTTATCGCAAAGATTATCCTTATGAGGCCCTTGACATTTGATACATTTGGACTTATTACTACAGTAAGTAGCTGTATGTCCGAATTTTTTACAGTTCGTGCAATTCATAACATGCGGTACGAAAAGCCGAACAGGAAGACGAATTTTATCGATATAGACATGGCTAGGCAATGCAGATCCGGCAAATGTTACGCGAAACGAATCTGAGGGACGATAAGACTTTTTTCCATCGACAATAGATGCTGAGTACAATTGTTTGCACTCGAGTATCTTAACTCCCTCAAGCATGGAGTTTTTAAAACGGCCAACTCCATTTTTAAGTAAATCATCTGCTGTCAGACTTGCTTCAGTCACAACACCGTCAATTTCTACCTCCTTCGATGGAATGTAAACTCGATATTCAATAGCAAATAATTTACAGGTTACAATATCGTTTGCCTGTTTCAAGTCGTTAACTACAACTCGAATTTTATCTCTATTAACCTTACAGATTTCTTTAACTTCAGAGAAATGTGATGTCAAATCCTTTGTAATTTGCATCAAGTTTAAAATCTTTTCTTTTTTTCGAAGATAGACTATCCATGGCCCAGTGGTACCCTGTGGATAATGTTTAGCCCTCGGAGTATTTAAACTTTTACTAGTATCCGGAATCGGATTCGGATGATCTTCCATGAGATCATCCATTACATTAAATTTTTTTTGTAAATTAATAATACCAAAATAAAAACTTATGTTTAGTAAAATTTCAGATATAAGAAATAAAAAATAAATTAAATTAAATCTACCTTGTAGCTGATGTCTCTGTTCCTTTATCGTGAAGAACGACGTGAAGCTCTTCCAACGATTTCCAATTGGCAGTCTTTTGCTGTTTCCAATTGGCAGTCTTCTGTCGTTTACTGCTATCTCAGTTGCTCTGCCGTCGTTGTGAACACCACTGCACTTGCTGTACCTGACCCCAGGTACAGTGCTTTTGCTCTTGGTGGCGATCAAATGCGATGCTTGCAGTGTAGCACCTCGCGATATATGCCGTCTCTTTTGATCCTACGCAGCGTACAAATTCTGGTACCTGGTAGATCAGCACTGGGTTGCTTTAGCACCTCTGTGCCTTTGCACCCCTTCGTCTTCGCACCTTTATGCGATGGCACCTCTGTGACTCGTCACTTCTATGCTCTCGCACCTCTGTGTCTCTACACCTCTGTGCGTATGAACGGGATGGCCTTCGTTGCTAGCTTTCCAGTCGGGAAACGCCCCGAATATTGCGTTTGCTATGGGCAGTTTAACTACCTGAAGCTTAGAATTGTCTCGGTAGCAGCCGTTAACTCACGAGCCAGTACAATCGAAACACAACCTCTTCGCTTGAATGGTTTTTACTGAATGAAACAACAGAATTATATGTTGTAATATACTATGATAAACACTGCACTTTAGGATGGGCTTCAACCTACAAGCCATTTCGCACCCTCTCATTCTGCTACTAACGCAGAAGGCGATAGCACCCAGTCGACGCCGTTCTATTGACCAAATGTCATCATAGACACACGGGGAGGCATGAGATACGGACTTGTGAGGACTTAGTTATCTCACAATTTGACGACCTAACAAATGACAACTTCAACTTTATCACAAACTATAACACATGGATCAATAAGTCTCGAGACTAAAGCAGAGATGGCGCTCGTAGTAAACCAGTAACCACGTCTTTCTAGAGTACTAACCTTTGCTTGAAACGGGTCAAAATTTTAAGTCGATCCGACCAGAAACAGCTGAGTTATCGAGGTTGGAGTTAAGTCGTTTTGTAGTTTGTTTAAAAAATGGAAAAAACCGACTTTCGTGTTCTGATAAAACATTGTTTTTTAATGGGTAAAAACACCGTGCAAGCGAAACAATGGATTGAAAAATGTTATCCGGACTTTTGTCCATCAGAAGCAACGATTTGTCGGTGGTTCGTCGAGTTTAAACGTGGTCGTACCGACACAAATGACGCGGAACGCTCGGGTAGACCTGTGGAAGCCGTTACACCGGAAAATGTGAGTGAAGTGACAAAAATTATAATGAAAGATCGTAAAGTGAAGCTCCGTGAGAATGCTGAGATGACACAGATATTATATGGAAGAATGATTAGTACGACCGTACAAATATTTTGCATTAATTATGTTTGGCCGGTTTACGGCAGAAATGAGTTATCTTCAGATTTGGTTTAAGACTAAAATTTATTCTTAACAGCTGGGGGTATTTATACAACTTCAGAAGGTGCCTTATCATGTGGCGCTTAGAAACTATAAGAATAATGTTATAAAGGGTTATTGTTTAAATTCAATATAATTCGGTTTGCGTGAGCTAAACTTTTCTGAAGAGATCAGCAGAAACAATCGTAGAGACACAAAAGCAAAAGAAGTACGTTTTGTGCAGCGATTGCGGATTGTCTCTCTGACAATAAAAACTACCGCGTGCTTGTTGCTTGTAGCGTTGGCGCGCGGTGATAGACAGCGTTCAGATGATGCTACATATGGTTTCGGCTTTAGCGGTCTGTTAAATAAGAACGGCTGTTATATACTGCCCGACGTTTCGACCACTGGTTATGGTCTTTTTCAAGGGAAATATCTTATCGTTCCTCGTCTAAAAATCGTATGCCCACGAACGGTTGTTTACATAATAACAAAGCTTCTTTCGTCACTTTTGTTGCACTAATAACGTTTGTTTTGAACATTAGCCTGTTTTACCACTATGCACTACCTAACGTCACTTTCTTATTTAACAGACCGCTAAAGCCGAAACCATAATTAATGCAAATTATATGGAAGTGTATTTACTATCCTTCATGAAAAATTGAGCATGAAAAAGGTTTTTTCCAAGTGGGTGCCGCGATTGCTGCAATGCACCCTGCCACAACAAGTCGATGCAAACAATGGC
The DNA here is from genome assembly GCF_030247185.1 of Malaya genurostris. Taxonomy (NCBI): domain Eukaryota; kingdom Metazoa; phylum Arthropoda; class Insecta; order Diptera; family Culicidae; genus Malaya; species Malaya genurostris. The sequence goes on from NC_080571.1 coordinate 261,918,889, forward strand.
GAAGTTGAAAGAATTGGGCTTTGATCTGCTTCCCCCCCCCAACTCACCAGATTTAGCCCCCAGTGACTATTGGCTGATCTTAAAAAAATGCTCCAGGGAAAAAGATTTGGCTCAAATGAGGAGGTCATCGCTTAAACTGAAGCTTATTTTAAAGCGAAAGGTAATTTTTTTTATAAACCTGGTATTGAAAAATTGGAAAAACGTTGGAACCATTGTATCACCCTAAAAGGTGATTATGTTGATGAATAAAAAAAAATTTGCAAAAAAAATGTTGTTTCCATTGTTAGTCTCGGGACGTATTGATCCATGTGTTAAGAGCAATAGTAACAAAACCAAAAATAAAATCTCTAATATTAATAAAATCACTTGCAATTCAATTAGTCAACCTTCACCTTCGGTTATCCAAAATGCCTAACCTTCGGACAAGGATTTACTGGCAGCAGCGCGTATTCAACTATCGGAAAACCCCAGATGAAGCAGCAACAATAAATCTATAGTCCAACACCCAGAAAGTCACATCGCCGAACCATCACCAATCGTCTGGGTCCCTCCCGAAACGAAATCGTGGATACGGGCGATAGCCTTGCTAAATGAGAAAGACAAAAAAGTACACCGAAACCTCCATTTACGAACTAAACGGGGGTTCGTAAAAAGAGGTAGTTCGTAAAAAAAGATTACGTTATTTGGAATTTGGTTCGTAAAAAGAGATATGTAAAAAGAGGTAACGTATAAAAAGTGTTCGTAAATGGAGGTTTGGGTGTAAAAAATTGGCTACCTCAACTCCGCAGCAAGTTTTAAACGTTGAGCATTTTATTTCATATGTTTTAAGCAGTTCGAGAATACACTATTTAAAGTAGGTATATAAATTAGTTTGTTATATTGCAGAAATATCTAGTCAGCGCAGTAAAAACTCGTTTTCCACTTAGTTCATGTATTGTTCTGTATGGGATGGCAAGGACATCGAAACGTTCTTACCCCCTTGTTTGTGCGAGATAGAAATGCATTATTAGGGAAACTTGAACATCCCCAATACGATCCACAAATTGTTATCAGATCGCTCTCGTTTGCACATATCGTATTTATCTGTTTCACTCCTCGAGCACAGGTAGTACCCGATCTTGTACGAATAGTTCCTTTGATGTCGTATAAAAGCCGGCCAGCAATTTCATATATTAGATTGGTCAGAATAATTCAATCCGTCGCGTGAAATACACGTATTCCGTTCCGCGTTAATACATTTTTTCTGCTCATGGAATAAAGAGTTTTTCTTGGTGCAATTTTACTGAATTTTATAAGTGTCCGAAGAACCCGGTTATACGCGCGAGCACCCCTGTAGAGGAAAATTTTTGTTTTGCGTTTGGCTGTCTTCATTCTTAGCCAACTGACAGCATTCGAAAAATAAATTTAAAATTTATTTTACCTAGCTTGTTGTGAGACAGTTGTGAAGTTTATTAGTTGAATCAACAATGTTCTAGGTGGACCAAGTAGGACTCTAAACAACAATTGAAATGTTGCAATTTTGTTTTGTGATCTAGGAATTCTCCGTGCAGGAGCTTCAGATTTGGTCACCAATCGGTGCCAAAAAGAAAAGTTAACATCTTGGCATGACATTTCCCTTTTGTGGAAGTTGACCTTTCTGTTTCAACAGATTGCGCAGCAGTTTCATAGCGTTTAGAATCATTGCATGGCCAGTACTATGATCCTACTGACACTAAGAATAATGATCGTTGAGAAAAGTCCTTCCGAATTTGAATCAACAGAAAAACTAGAGTAAATTTTCTGCTTCGACGGGAATGCACATTTATGATGTTGATGTAGTGCATTTCAACTTTCAATTTGATATTCCCTTTTTAAATCTCTTGGAAACTACTCCCCAGACCATATATCAAATACAAAGTCATTCACACGCACGGCTATTCGCAATGGCAGTTGAAAAGCCCTTTTTGTAAGCCACTCCACAAGTTCAACCACACCGTTGTTTACACAAAATTGCAAGTTAGTGGAATTCAAGCAAATACTCCATTCGCAGAAACCATTCCCGGGCATCATCGAAGGGTTGTCATCCTGACCTCCATTCTATTCTCACGACGTTCCACTTTTGAGCTGAACGTGACACAATGCAACCGGCTTCAACCGATGAACGAATTGTTCCGACTCCCACGTTATCCTGTCAACAATGGCAAACCTCAAATATCTACCGGTAGTAGCGGTAAAGGTTCGCTTCCAGGCCATAACTTGTTGTTAGTGGGTACTATTTTTTCATCTGCGGCAAATGAAAAAGAGTGGGAAGTCTTATCGTGAAAAGGAGAAACGGGTGTCGTCAACGACACAATTTCCTTTACAGCTGTCACAGGATCCACCGTGTTACACAGCCGTTGTTAAGTGCGGATTCCTTTTTTTTTTTGGTCGGGTGCTTCACATCCTAATGGAACATGGCAACCGGCCAGTTTTATATTATTGTTTAAACCGTTTACCTTTCGCTCTAGCATTTGGGGTTTTAATTCATAATGGCGAATTGGTATTTAAATAGCGCCGAAGCGTTATTACCATTCTTGAGATCCCCAGCGCCATTGTTTCTCTGCTTCGAAGCACAAACAAGCACTTTGCCGCTACTATCTAGTTGAAATAATAAAGGGGGAAACGTGGCAGGAATGATAATAGAAAGCGTCGTCGTCGTCGTCGAAAAAAAAAGCGCTGCATCCGTTGCATCCACTGCGGAAGTTGGTGTAGATAATGGACGGAACGGGGAAACGTGAATAATCCGCCGCAAGGTGTCACTGATGGGTTCTTGACTGGTAATTGTGGTACATCGAGAGCTTGTCACTGATCTTCACCTAGCCTCCGGAGTAGTCCGGATTCGAGTGGTTTGGCTTTCAAGTGGCTTTCTGACGTGGGTTGACTGGACGAGCGACGATTTGATGAATGACTGGCGCTGAAATTCGACCGAGGAAAACCCGCTCCCTTTCCGCTGTGGATGAGTTTCTGTGATGAATTGGGAATACTCATAGAAAATTCTAAATGTTATATTCGCATTACATACGAACGTTTAATCCTATTGAATTTGCAAGCAACAATTACGTAATTTTAATGGATGGTTGATTGTCACGAAATGACAAAAAGCTAATCAGGACAATCGGTTTTCGATGCACGCCTAGGATGGTGGTGATACAGCCGAGATACAATTTTAAACTGTATTTTTTTATTTCAATGTTTTTAGGTGAAACAGTTTCGGTGGTACCGCGAGAACGGAAAATTTTATTACAAATATTTCGTAGGAGAAAGTCGTGCCCCGATTCGAAGTGTAGCATCGTAAAATTGCTTTTATCCGATTATGACACATAACAAAGCACTCCTCTTTGACGTACCAATGATTGATTGTTATGATATTTCTAGGGCTTTGTAGCAATAGCAATAGAATAATTTGATTGACGGAAGCGTGGTCTGTTCTGGGGGCGGTGTTTGGCTAAACTCATTTCGAAAACCAGTGGCTTATGGTTATGTAAAATTTTCTAACCCATTTATTTATTAGCTTTGAATGGCTTTGATTATTTTTTAATGGCCACCAGATGGACTAACGCAAGCGGCAATTAAGATTACAGCAATATCATCCAAGTTTCATCTACTTTTCTATTAACCGATTATTATTGAGTGTTCCTAGCAAGATACCACGTTATTACTCGATGAAATTCGGCCAACCGACTGCCCACACAAGCACATACTTGATAGTGAGTTTTATGAACTTTATTCAAATGCGGAATGCATCATTCAATAGGTTTAGTTTCATATGAATTTGTTTATTGCTGCCTCCGAGATGCATCAGCATTCCATGGTTGTCGGAAAACTTGGTCCGTAATGGTGATTGCTGAAGTGTGCATCCGTCCTCCGACATTGCGATAAATCGGTTCGTGAACTGCAAAGCTGGTTTGTGTTTTGCTCAGCAGTTATATTCTGGTCCTGTTAGTGCATATGTACATCGATTACTTACTACATTGTACACATGCGTTCATCCCTTCTCTCTGTCGTTTTGAAATTCCAATCTTTATTGCCAGTGGATGGTGCAAAGTGTAGGAATGGCGATAAAAACGGACGTTTCGGAATCGGACTGCCATCGTCTGCTTTGTTGCTGGGTTTAATAACAAGCTTCACCGACAAGTTTGCCATCGTTTGCCCTTTCATTGCGTCAGGGTAAATGAACGTTATGTTTCCTTTCCGTTTCCTGTCGAATGTTGGAATTATGCTGTTGATTGACGTAAAGTGTAGGAATCATTGTGTATAAGGTTTGCATATCTTTAAAAATACTTCGTCAGGACGTGAAATATTTCGCAGACTGCTTAACATGTGTCCGTACATAACAGTTCGGCTGAAAAGTTCGTATCGTTTAATAGAAACACACATTTTTTCGCCAAAATTCGTTTTTATTATTCAACATAATTGCCATCAGAGGCGATACAGCGATTATAGCGATCTTCCAACTTTTCGATACCATTTTTGTAGTACGATTTGTCCTTTGCCTCAAAATAGGCCTCAGTTTCAGCGATTACCTCTTCATTGCTTCTAAATTTTTTACCAGCGAGCATTCTCTTGAGGTCTGAGAACAGGAAAAAGTCACTGGGGGCCAAATCTGGAGAATACGGTGGAAGAGGGAGCAATTCGAAGCCCAATTCGTTCAATTTCAGCATGGTTTTCATCGACTTGTGACACGGTGCATTGTCTTGATGAAACAAAACTTTTATCTTCTTCAAATGAGGCCGTTTTTTTTAAATTTCGTCCTTCAAACGCTCTAATAACGCTATATAATAGTCACTGTGGATGGTTTTTCCCTTTTCAAGGTAGTCGATGAAAATTATACCATGCAAATCCCAAAATACAGATGCCATAACCTTACCGGCCGATTGTTGAGCCTTTCCACGCTTTGGGTTCGGTTCATCGCGTGCAGTCCACTGTCGATTGGACTGCAGCTGACAGCTGACTGTCGATTGGACTCCGGTGTGAAGTGATGGAGCCATGTTTCGTCCATTGTTATATATCGACGAAAAAAATCGGTTTTATTTCGATATAGCAGCTCCAAACACTGCTCAGAATCATCAATTCGTTGTTGCTTTTGATCGATTGTAAGCTCACGAGGCACCCATTTTGCACAAAGCTTTCTCATATCCAAATATTCGTGAATAATATGTCCAACACGTTCCTTTGATATCTTTAGGGTGTCAGCTATCTCGATCAACTTCACTTTACGGTAATTGAAAATCATTTTGTGGATTTTTTGCACGTTTTCATCGGTAACAGCCTCTTTTGGACGTCCACTGCGTTCATCGTCTTCGGTGCTCATATGACCAGTACGAAATTTTGCAAACCACTTACGAATTGCTGCTTCGCCCGGTGCAGAGTCTGGATAACACTCATCAAGCCATTTTTTGGTATCGGCGGCACTTTTTTTCATCAAAAAGTAGTGTTTCATCAACACACGAAATTCCTTTTTTTCCATTTTTTTCACAATAACAAAAGTAGCTTCACTCAAAATGCAATATCTCACAAACTAATAATCAGACAGCTGTCAAATTTATACACGTATCTTTTGAAGGTTGGTACTAACTGGAAATGGTATGGATTTAATTCTAATGGCGCCCTCTCATAGAAACGATACGAACTTTTCAGCCGATCTCTTAGTGTAAATTAACTTATTGGTAATACTACAAGCTTTTAGATCAAAGATGGCGTCGAAAGAATAGCAATTGTGTGCATTCGCAATGAAAATCCGGATCTGTCAGTGAGCAAACTTGAAAAACTTACTTATATTCTCAAAAACATTCTGTCAAGATTTTATCAAACTATAAGTATAAAACTTTCTTTGGGTATAAACTACCATTACATTTTTAATTTAAGTAGTTAATTTAGATTTAAATGCGGCAACCCTGCAAGCTATACAAAATTGAAAAAAGCACGCTGTGTGCTAGGCAGTGGTGTTTTCTTCTTTCGTACCACGTACGTATCTTTTAAGACACTGAGAGCTTTATTTTGAGTAATGATTTGTGAAAATGTATTTAAAAGACATTTTTATTCAGGCCTATTTGCGTACAAGCTTTAAGTGGCCGATTGAGCCGATTTTTAAAATAAATAATTTTTTGTATTCTATTTCTTGTCACTCCTTTTCTAAGGAGAGAGGAGCTTATATCTCCCTCCTGCGAGGATTGAGGGCCACTTTGTTCGTGACTCGTCACGTCCTCCATTGCCGCATCGGTGGTTTTGTTGTTGATTTCCGTCTTCTTTCCGTTTTCCTTGTTATTCGCAGAAAGCTGAAGCTTTTTTCGCCATAAATTTCGAAAAAATCCTAATGAAATTGAAAATTGTTCACTTATTGCCCTGTAATTCCGGAACCGGAAGTCGGATCGGGATGAAATTCAATTGCGAACTATGGGATTAACCGATTGCGGCTATCCTGGTTCCCGGTATCCGGTTCCGGAAGTACCGGAAATAGTGGGCATATATACCAAAATGTATCTCACTAACTTTTCTCAGCGATGGTTTGACACAAACTTAGATTCAAATGAAAGGTCTTCCCATACGGAATTCCTGAATTTCATCTGGATCCGACTTCCGGTTCTGGAGTTATACGCCCTTATTCTGAATAACGACGTATTGATTTTTCGATCGAATGTGGTTCGACCGAATCATAGCTATCTTTGATTTTGCTAGCGTTATGGGGAATACAAATGAAATACCAGCGAAAAAACGATACGACGTTATTCAGAATATGGGCGATAGGGTAAAATGTGTTCAATTTTGTACACCGTCACTTAAACTGGCGGAACAAAAACCGTAAAAAATGTTATAAACTTCACTTTAAACCGTTATTCTTAATCTTAGAGTCAATTGAAAGGTCTTATGGTCCTATCAAAAATTATTGCAATTTCGGATACAACAAACATTTAAATCGTAGTTTAGGTGAATACGAGAAGAATTTGTACGTCATGTTAGTTGGTGGCCGTATGAACCGACTTTGATTATACCGGTTCTCGGGTTCCGGTGCCGGAAGTGCATATAATAGAGAACCCACTTCGTTTTCTTAAGGATGACCTACGCAATCAAAGCACTGTTTTATTCTGTATGTTATACTAGTTAATGCACAAACAATCTCTTGTTTTCTTTCACAAATCGAAGAGAAAAATTTGTATATAGAATACCACAATATTATATGTACATGAGAAAGGTTTCATTACACCACTAGATGGATTAAAACAGGTTTTTTCTCTGTATTTTATTATAGTAAAACATTCCAAGAATGCTTTGCCAAATTTTCAAGTCCACCGGAACAAAAGTCTGGAAGTTATGAGTATTTTTATTTTCTTATCTCACACTCCGAAGAGGCAAAAAATAGGCACACAGGACCAGGAGCTTTTTTTCGATCGATTTGAAAATTTACCAATGTTTTATTATGTTTTTTTTTTAAACAAAATGCAAAGAAAAAGTATGACCCGCCCCCCAGGAATATATTTTTTTCGTCGATTTTATAGACAATAAACTTTAAACGCGTTATTCTAAAAAGCACGTTTGAACATTGACAAATGCTCAATCATCACGTTCACACGCAAAAAAGTTCCTATAAGATACAACTACTGCCTTGGTGAAGTAGTGATCAACAGAACCACATATGTTAAGAATCTCGGTGTAATTCTAGACGAGTAATTGTCTTTCAAGCTGCATATCAACTTTATTGTAGCGAAGGCATCTCGTTGTTTAGGAATTGTAATGAGAATAGCAAAACATTTCACAGATATTTACTGCTTAAAGTCTCTATATTGCTCACTCATTCGTACAACGCTCAAGTACTGCTCTACGATATGGAACCCACATTATCTTAACGGCGCCCGCCGAATAGAATCAGTACAGCGCAGATTCGTTCGATTTGCTCTTCGACAGCTACCTTGGAATAACCCTCACGAGCTACAAAAAACCGTGGATTATTGATTGGACTCGTCACTCTTGGTATTCGACATGATTTGTCCCGTGCTATGTTGATCGTCGATATGTTGAACAACAAAATAGACTGCCCGGCACTCCTCAACGAAATTTTTTTAAATGTTCGCAGTAGAGTTCGTAAGTTCGGAATAACGTCTTTCTTCAATAGCCTCCTGGCCGTACTAATTGTAGAAACAACGGTACTATTAACAGTTCGGCTGAAAAGTTCGTATCGTTTAATAGAAACACACATTTTTTTGCCGAAATTCGTTTTTATTATTCAACATAATTGCCATCAGAGGCGATACAGCGATTATAGCTATCTTCCAACTTTTCGATACCATTTTTGTAGTACGATTTGTCCTTTGCCTCAAAATAGGCCTCAGTTTCAGCGATTACCTCTTCATTGCTTCTAAATTTTTTACCAGCGAGCATTCTCTTGAGGTCTGAGAACAGGAAAAAGTCACTGGGGGCCAAATTTGGAGAATACGGTGGATGAGGGAGCAATTCGAAGCCCAATTCGTTCAATTTCAGCATGGTTTTCATCGACTTGTGACACGGTGCATTGTCTTGATGAAACAAAACATTTTTCTTCTTCAAATGAGGCCGTTTTACCTTTTTTTATATATATAAAAAAAAAGTATAGAATTCGCTCAAACTTTCGAAAATTTTTCCGAGGCCCGGAGGGCCGAATGACATATACCAATCGATTCAGCTCGACGAACTGAGCAAATGTCTGTGTGTGTGTGTGTATGTGTGTGTGTCTGTATGTGTGTTGTCAACTAAGAGGTCGAGATCTCATAGATGGCTGGACCGATTTTGATCAAACTAGTCGCAAATGAAAGGTCTCCCCGTCACCCAAAACGCTATTGAATGGTTTTGAGATCGGATGTTTACTTTTTGAGTTATTCGAAGTTTTATGTCAAAAATTTCAGTTTTTTGATAGTATCTGTCACAATTGACCTTGAAAACAGAATATGTTTTCAGACTTAGATTCCGCACGATAATACCTATTCAACAAGCCATAGATTGTTAAAATCCGTCCATTTTTAACGGAGATATCGAAATTTTTGTGTAAACGACTTTTCCCCCTATTCCAGCAGTAGGAGTTTTGAGCGCTGTATGACAAAGCAATGCTTGGGAGTAACGGAAAACACGATTTTTTATTCTGTTACATACAATTGTTTCTAAGTACCAAAAAGACTGTGTACAGCATCCTTTTTCATGACAATTTGCCTCGGACCGATTTTAGCACGGCTCGTTTTTGGCAACATAATCGTTCGAATATGACATATATAAACCAGATGATGGCAGATTTTTTTTAATTATATTGTTTCAAACTACTTACAGCAATAACTGCTGGAAGAACATAACATCCATATACCATTCGAATCAGTTCGTCGAGATCATCAAATGCGTGTGTGACAAATAATTTCACTCAATTTTCTCTGAAAATTTCTTTTCTACAAATTCAGATTCATACGAAAATTCGTATGCTCCCAAACAAAGTTCCTGAATTATGTTTGGTTCCGACCTCTGGTTCCGGAACTACAGGATGATATATGAAACGAAATCAAAATTGTGTAACTCATTCTTCTCGTAGATGGCTGAACCGATCTAAGATTCAAATGAAATCTAAGAATCATCTAAGATGCAAATGAAAAGTTTCAAGATTCTTTCAAACATCTTGCTCTTCAGTCAGATCCAACTTCCGGTTTCGGGGATACAGGGTGATTAGTATAAAAATGTCTATTCCACATAAATTAATCAGGTTTATCGGGTTATCAGATTTGGATAATCGATAAAAAAATTAACTTTTTTCAGTTTTAGTGGTATTCAGTTGTCGATTCAGAAGGCACCTAAAAATTTAATTCGTGCTATGATTTTTCAAAGATGTCTTCACTGATTTTCAAATATTTTGAAACAAATGTAAACTATACAGCTGCTCAGGTGAATTTATCTGACTTCGGCCATACCGATTTTAGAATTCCGGTTCCAGTATAAAATCGTTTCTCAAAGTTCAATCTTTTTCTCAAAAAGCCAAATCAAATTTCAGAAACAAAAATCCAAATTGAATTGAACTTATATACAAAATTAATTAGTTTTATACATACATACAAAAATTAATGAATTTTGTCCATTTAAGCTTCAAAGTTGTACTCAAAACTGTAATTTATTCGTCATATGGCCATACGAATCGGTTTGGGTTATGCTGGTTCCTGAATACCGGCTCTGGAAGTACCTTAAATTACCGTAAACTCTAAAGTGGAACTTACATATCATGGCATGTTTAATCGATTATCACACTTCTAGATTTAAATTCGATTGTATTTGCAGTTTCGACATTACAGAGTAATGAGTGATTACAATCTCAAATTGTCGCTTAAAACGACGGTCATTAAAATAATGTAATGAAAACTTAAACACCGAAGAATATTCATGCAAAAAACACATGCGGATTGATAAAAAAAGGTATCATCTCACTGCTAGGTGGATTAATCACGTTTTTTTTTTAAATTTCGTCCTTCAAACGCTCTAATAACGCTATATAATAGTCACTGTTGATGGTTTTTCCCTTTTCAAGGTAGTCGATGAAAATTATACCATGCGAATCCCAAAATACAGACACCATAACCTTACCGGACGATTGTTGAGTCTTTCCACGCTTTGGGTTCGGTTCATCGCGTGCAGTCCACTCAGCTGACTGTCGATTGGACTCCGGAGTGAAGTGATGAAGCCATGTTTCGTCCATTGTTATATATCGACGAAAAAAATCGGTTTTATTTCGATATAACAGCTCCAAACACTGCTCAGAATCATCAATTCGTTGTTGTTTTTGATCGATTGTGAGCTCACGCGGCACCTATTTTGCACAAAGCTTTCTCATATCCAAATATTCGTGAATAATATGTCCAACACGTTCCTTTGATATCTTTAGGGTGTCAGCTATCTCGATCAACTTCACTTTACGGTCATTGAAAATCATTTTGTGGATTTTTTTCACGTTTTCATCGGTAACAGCCTCTTTTGGACGTCCACTGCGTTCATCGTCTTCGGTGCTCATATGACCAGTACGAAATTTTGCAAACCACTTACGAATTGTTGCTTCGCCCGGTGCAGAGTCTGGATAACACTCATCAAGCCATTTTTTGGTATCCGCGGCACTTTTTTTCATCAAAAAGTAGTGTTTCATCAACACACGAAATTCCTTTTTTTCCATTTTTTTCACAATAACAAAAGTAGCTTCACTCAAAATGCAATATCTCACAAACTAATAATCAGACAGCTGTCAAATTTATACACGTATCTTTTTAAGGTTGGTACTAACTAAAAATGGTATGGATTTAATTCTCGTGGCGCCCTCTCATAGAAACGATACGAACTTTTCAGCCGATCTGTTATTGGTCTACAACGAACTTTCAATCGAGTATCTGCTGGATTCGATTTTCACATTACGCGTAGCAGAATTGAAACGAATTTTTCAAGCATACTTAGAAATAGGAATAATTTTTAATCATTGGGACTACACATTGTCTGTTGATTACACGTAAATAAAAAAATAAATAAATAAATAAATAAATAAATAAATAAATAAATAAATAAATAAATAAATAAATAATTAAATAATATTATTAAATAAAATTAATAAATTAAAAAATTAAAATTGATAAGTTAATAAATTAATAAAAAATATTGTAAGGGTTCTAAAGGATTATCAAAAAGCCGGAAGTCGCCATCTTGGATTTTGAACCGAGTCCAAACATAATTTTATTGCACCTACTCTTACATCCGTTCTGAAAATAGCCATATGATTGGGGGTTTCCACATTCACTACACTTTTTTATGGATCAAATACCAACTAATTTAAACTTTTTTACGAGGCCCAGTTGAGTTCGTAAATGAAAGTTTCGTTGTACTTTAGGAAGGTTTTACTGCTACAAAATCTACTACGCAAAATGTCTTTGCGTGTATGTACGTGTCTAATAGGGTGGGACAAAATATTGATTTCAGCTCCACTAAACTTTTCCTGTTCCTTTTGGATCCCATAAGCACCATGCAAAATTTTAGCTTTAAACTTCGGACGCGAAAATATAGTTTCTCCGATCGAGCTGAAATTTTGCATGGTGCTTATGGGACCCAGAAGTAACAGGAAAAGTTTGGTGGAGCGAGAGAATAAACCTTTTTGTCTTTTTCCCATACAACCTTGTCCCATCCTAGTGTCTATGTAACAACACTCGATTTTCTAGGAGATGGCAGGACCGATTTTCACAAACTTAAATACAAATGAAAGATCTTTTAGTTCCATAGGTTCTTTCCGTGAGTAACGTGGTGAAATGTGCAAAAAAAAATGAAGAAAACGTGAACTCGGTTTCCTCCGAGGTCGCTCAACCGATATTCGTCAACTCGAATTCAAATTTCATATGTTCAAAATGTGCAAAATTAACTAAAAAGTGTTCTCGATTTTCTCAGGGACAGCTCATCCAATTTTCACAAACTTATGATCAAAGTTCTTACAATCCCATACAGTGCTGTAAAACTTCATTCAATTCAATTGAAACTGAATGTGGAACACATTGACGATCTCTCTAATGCAGTAAACTTCACTCTCTGACACACACAATGTTTGCTGACGGCCCGAACGGGCAGCATTCAGTCATCACTCGTTTCTCTTCAATCGAGGCTTAGTTTAACCACCGTCAGTTGATCTCTTGAAGTAACAAAATATATCTTTCAATAGTGGGAGAGCGGCATTCAAATGAGGTTCATGTAAATATTCGAATTGGTTCAAGATAATAGATGAAAGACAAACCAGATAGCTGAAATATCAATCACAGAATGCACATAAATTAATTGTTTCCTCCTTCAGTTTTCATTTTTAATATTTACTCCATTTATAATTCTATTCGTTCGAATCTGCTTACTACCAAGAGCGAAGGCAATGAAAGAGCTACACTACTTGGCACTTGAAACTGAGCAAGCAAAACTTCAAATGACTATCAACGATTAATCAACTGACGATGAATTCCGGGAGCTTCACTTGAAAATGGCAGCAAAAGTCAAATGAATTAGTAGGGATATGCTAACGGTCAGCGGCCATAAATTTCATTTTCATCTTATATTATTCGATTGAAAATGAAATTTTACCGCATTGATCCCATATAACCCTACCAAATTTCATCCGAATGCGACTTCCCGTTCCGGAATTACAAGCTGATAAGTATAAAAAGTTAATTTTCCGGTGCGAGTTTTCACACGAGACACGAAAAATCAAGCTGAATACTTTCAAACAGCCGCCTACTTTTTCAATTCGCCAGGGTCTAAATGATGAAAAAAATCATCATTTTTGAGAATTTTTTTCAGAATTATCGTGCAACAAAATAAATTCAAATATTTTGCATGATAAAAAGCATCATTCGAATAACATTTTGTATTTTTTTTTGTGGAAAAGTATTGAGAAATAAGTCGGTAAAGAGGTATTTTTGAGAACGCTTCTTAAAAACCATGATTTGCGGTGTCTTCTGTATCTCTGCGCAGACTAATCAGAAGTGAACAAATCAAAGCAGCATAGAGAAAGTAGAAATTTTTCTAGACCCCAACGTTTCTGTTTATTTTTTTTTTTTGAATTTTTTGAGCTTTCGGTGGTTGTTCAAAGTGAAAACTACGAATTTTCACCAAAAAAATCGCCATTTTGTAGCTGTAAAACCTCCCTAAAGTAAAAAACAACGAAAAGGAAAACGTCTGGTTTTTTATATGTAGAAAGTGTGTGCAAAATTTGAACAAAATTGGTGCAGTAGTTTTAGAATAACGATGGACACGACTTCCAAATACCTGCTTTCGAGAAAAACGCGTTTAAAGTTTGTTGCCTGTAAAATCAATGGAAACAATTTATTACTCAACGGAGCCCGTGGTGTTAAACATTTTCAGAAAATCATATTTTATCTTTTATTATTTGTTATAATGGAACATTTCGATAATATTTTGTCAAGTTTTTAAGTCGATCGAAACAGAAATCTTTGGCCTGTGTGCCGAGCACTTACTTCTTCGCAGTATGAGATAAGCAAAGATAAAGGCCCATTACTTGCTGAGCTTTGTTTCGATAGGCTTGAAAATTTCACAGAATATTTTTGAAATATTTTACTATGAGAAAATACAAAGAAAATAATAAATGATTTTTCAAAAGTGTTAGACCCTACCCGAACCTTAATTCGTTTCCAAAAAAACTTCTGTTTGAGAATCGTTTCAGATATACTCAATATGCAAACTTTTTTCTTAAATATTATCCATAATTAATTTCAGTCATGATTTTCGAAGTTATGATTTTTTCCTGATGTGAATCGACACAGCCTGTGATGTTAGAATGGAGAATATCAAACGGATTGGTTAAGTTTCTCAGAAATAAATGAATGGAATAAACAGTTAAAATACTGCCTGTATGTTTTGTTAACCTCTTCGAATGGTTCACAGTTGATTTCGGGAAAAAAGAGGAGTTACGATTTTCGAAAGAAATCCATTCCGTATGAAATGCATATTTGGTCCATGATCAATTTTCTTGGAAGAAGCAATATTGAACATTTAGGGGTTTTTGGTTTGTACGTAAAGTACATATTTAGTTTCGATTTCTTGGCGTTTCGCCTTTGGCTCATCAGTGCTTAAAGCAGTTCAAATTGAACCGCCATCTCCGCCTAACAGTTCAATTTGAACCGCTAAGCAGACGCAAAGTCCACACGATTTATGTGACCCTTTAAGGATATGACACTAGGTGCCATATCCTATCTGACGTCTCGAACCCCTAAATGTTCAAATTCTGCGGCGGCCAGTAGTCAGTCGTCACTCGTTTTCGTCTGAGACGTCAGATAGGATATGGCACCTAGTGTCAAATCCTTAAAGGGTCACATAAATAGTGTGGACTTTGCGTCTGATTAGCGGTTCAAATTGAACTGTTAGGCGGAGATGGCGGTTCAATTTGAACTGCTTTAAGCACTGATGATCCGAAGACGAAACGCGAAGAAATCGAGAAGCAATATTATTTTTGGATCATGGATAGTAGGTATGATTTTACGAGAAGAAGAGGCTTAATTTTTAAGCTTTCTTCCTGTGTATATTTACAATTTCAATTTGTGCTTATTTACATTTTTCCAGTGCTGCTCGTAATCGTGGTGTTACATACTATTTATTGACCCCAGCACAATCACTGTACAAGAATTTCACTAATGCAGTTTGTTATGCTGGTTACAGCAGGTAAATTTTAAACCGAAAATTGCGTTCGTTTGAATTAGGGTTCGAGTGTGTATCAGAAGTTCATATTAAGATTCACTGAATTTGCTGCAAAATGGTAATAAATTTATTTTGATTATTGGACCATAAAATGCGTTACTCAACTTGTATTATTTTAATACGTATATACACATATATTGAAAGCATTTGAATAAACAAATCCATTCCTGTACAGGACTCTCTTTCTCACGAACCAGTCTCAAATAAACAGAAGTTACTTGCTTTTTATTCTAATAAAACCCATCCAAAACTCTGGGTCTGGGAACCACAGTTACGTGCTACTTTAGATTCCATTTTTTCTCAGTAAATCAGGATTAATGATGTTGAAAGTACACCTCTCCTCTCCCATTGTCCACCATTTCTGCTTAAATTGCTTCATCGTTGTCCCTGTTTCGACAGCAAATCCGCGTTCAGGTTTCCTTCAGCCAATTACCTGTCCCTCCCAAAACTCCACTGACCCCCCACCAATCCTTTGTCATCGAACCAACACCGGAATTACTAGAACTCTCGCATTACTTCTTCTGCTCGTTTCCCGCTGAATATCAATTTATGGTTACGTTCAGCATCGCCAAGAAGCAAGTCGAAATAAAATCATTCTGTTTATGTGCTTTCACCAGTACACCTTTTTGCACCCAGTAGCCACTCGACAAAATCTCTTTCGTGTCGGCTAGAGCCTCAAAAAAGCCTCGTGTGCTATAAAAGAATGGCAGAGAAAAAGAGAGAGAGACGGAAGTGGCTGAAGCAGTAAAACCGTAATCGGAATGAATAAATGCAAAATAGTCATAGGGATATTTGGGTCGACTATCCGACCGACCGACCGACCGACCGACCGACCGGCCCTTGCAAATGGGGAAACTTACTCTGCATCCGAAATCGGATTGAGGGACAGTTTGCGTTTGAATACCAGTAATGATGGCGATTGAGCGTGGCGTGGCGGACCCAAGGTTCTATTTTTCGATTTGTTTATTTCCGTTCGATTCCAAACGGGCGCGCTTCCAGCTCCACACTGCTTTTTCGGTTTTACTCGGCACTTGATTGGCATATTCAAATCGAAATTGGGAGTTCTGATCGACGGTTTTATTAGGTTAACCTTGAATGGATTCTGCAAGCCTGGCTTCGGTTCTAGTGCTTTGACTGGCGGGTGTCACCGATGTTTTTTTTTGGTGGCATTGCGTGGGAAGAGGATTACGTTTCATGACAGCAAATCAGTTTAGGGAGTGTTTAACATATAAATATAATGGAATAGAACACAGATAGCATGTGTTTGGATTTAGACAGGAGAACAATCATATTCGGTCAAATTTAAGTGTGACGCGACAGTTTTCACTGTTGCGGTGAACTGTTAGCATTAAATTTGATTTTTTTCTTTGATCAATGAAGCAAGATACCAATACCTGGTCTGGGCGTGAAGATTGATAGTATCTATTATCTTTCTCCGGACAGGAACAGCGTAGAGGTCGCGTGGTATCTGGTGACAAAAAATTTAGCCAAGAGTAGATCCATTGCGTTTCTGGTTCCATGTCGTAAAAGACCCCAATTATAGAAGTATCTCTTTTTCTACTTTCAGTTACCAGAATATTTCTTTTCACTAAACTATCACTTGGTTTAACAAAGTGTATTCATTTGCTCCTAATTTTTCAAGACATTGTTCTTTCGAGTTTTTAAGAATAATCTAATCTGGAAAAAATTTCTTCTATCATGTTATTTACCGTTCTGAAACACTACAAATTGTGTCGAGCTCAATTCATATGCGTTTCTCATCGTTTATTTACTTGGAGTGTTCATTATTGTTTGTAGTTTTCCTTATTTCAAAGGCCTCTTTTACTTATTTAAATTAAATTATGAATTTAATTTTCTAATGCATATTCTAAGCCGTCAAGAATAGCAAACATATATTCTTACTCTAAATTAGCAATTTTAGGGGACGGGTACAGCATGATGTGTTAGTCGAAGCCTGGGTTCGATTCCCAACCCCGCACATATAGTCAGGAAGTTTTTCTAACTTAAAGAGACGAATGATCCTAAGGGTGAAACCTCAATAATGTTTAGTGTTTCAGTGATCAACTAGGAATCTGTTCGGGAGATTCACCATTGATATAATATGAGTCTGAACTTTTTTTTGTTAATACGTCTTGGATGTCTTAGATATTTGTAGGTTGATATAGTTGGAGTGCCTTTTTCATGACTACCACCCAGGTTTGAGGTAGAAGATCAGAACAAGACATGCTCAAAGATTGTTTTATAAGTGTTAGGATAAGAGTAACTACAGAACATAAATTTTCACTGTGAGACAAACCAACGTTCACTAGATTAGTTCGTAAGAATCCGTTCATTCTAAAATAACCAAATGTTAGTTCAAATAAGCTGACTATCGTCTTCTTTTATTATTAACAAAGAACCCCTACTTAGAGCTAACTGGTCGTCAATTAAAATAATTCTATATTTATCTCTCAATAGCTGGCTGCCTAGAGATCGAGAAAAAATTATAAGTTTATAAACCAACATTTTGTTAAAAATTAACCAATGTATTTCGGCTATATTAAATCGGACACATATTATGAATAAGATGTCATTTCCATTTTTTTAATACTCCTTATTAAATAATTGTTCTTGATATAACGTTTCGAGGTACGATTGGGAATTAGGTTGGTTTAAGTGATGATTGTCACTTCTAAATAGAATAATTACATCATTAAATAGGCAATATCGCGGAGCAGCGTCGTCGCGAATTGGTGTTATGAACATTAATTTACATACTAATTGTAACTGGAACTGTTGATGGAATGTAAAATGAATGTACTAATTCGAAATACCATTAATATCACATACGTCAAAATACGCAATTTAACAGACGTAATAATATAGATACGTATTTTGGATGTTAATTACATCATACGTTAATTACAATTACAGCACACACCTGTAAGGTTGGTAAGTGGTGCAGATAAATTAACGCAGTCGTACTTCCTAGCCGAATAGAAATTACAAATGTTCACTCTTGTCCAACACTAAGTTAGTAAAAATGGAATGTCTCGCCATTTGTCATGGAATCGGACATTGTTCACTTAACACATGGATCAATAAGTCCCGAGACTGGAATAAACCGAGTTTCGTGTTTTGATAAAACATTATTTTTTAATGGGTAAAAACACCGTGCAAGCGAAACAATGGATTGAAAAATGTTATCCGGACTCTTGTCCATCAAAAACAACGATTTGTCGGTGGTTCGCCGAGTTTAAAACGTGGTCGTACCGACACAAATGACGCGGAACGCTCGGGTAGACCTGTGGAAGCCGTTTACACCGGAAAATGTGAGTGAATTGACAAAAATTAGAATGAAAGATCGTAAAGTGAAGCTCCGTGGGATTGCTGAGATGACACAGATATCACATGGAAGTGTATTTACAATCCTTCATGAAAAATTGAGCATGAAAAAGGTTTTTTCCAAGTGGTTGCCGCGATTGCTTTCGATGGAACAAAAACAAGTCGATGAAAACAATGGCGAAATTGAACGAATTGGGCTTTGATCTGCTTCCCCACCCCCCATACTCGCCAGATTTAGCCCCCAGTGACTACTGGCTCTTTGCTGATCTTAGAAAAATGCTCCAGGGAAAAAGATTTGGCTCAAATGAGGAGGTCATCGCTGAAACTGAAGCTTATTTTGAAGCGAAAGATATTTTTTTTTATAAACATGGTATTGAAAAATTAGAAAAAATTGGAACCATTGTATTACCCTAAAAGGTGATTATGTTGATGAAACGAAAAAAATTTTGCAAAAAAAATGTTGTTTCCATTGTTAGTCTCAGGACTTATTGATCCATGTGTTATTGCGCTGTAATTCCGGAATCGGACTTCGGATCAGGATCAAATTTGGGGTCTTTTTATAGAGTTATAAGATCTTTAATTTGCATCTTAGTTTGTGAATTACAGTTAAGAAATTTTCGAGAAAATTGAATGTTCAATTTCTCTTAAATTTTTACATATTATTCTGTATTTCCGGAACCGGAAGTCGCAATGAATAGAATATTCAATTGCAGACTATGGAACTATAACATCTTACATTTGAATTTTAGTTTGTGAAAATCGGTCCAGCCGTCTCTGAGAAAATTGAATGACATTATTTGTCAAATACACACACGAGGGATGGTAAAGCGAGTGTTTCTTCCTCAAGCGAAAGGGTGTCCAAAAAATCCAGCACAAAGAAACCTTTTAGTGATTTTATGTCTGCCTAAAATATTTAAGATAAACTGGTTCTGTTTAGCTATGAGGATCTTGAGCCATGTCCAATAAACCAAAAATATTTATTACAAACGGCGAATGAACTCAAAAATTTTCTTAAAAGTTCTAGATTATTCACAATTTTAATTTGAAAGTTGTGAGTTCAATTAAAAACGATAAGGGAGAGGGGGCAAAGCGAGGTTTTCCTGATATCTCTTCTGGTTTATGGTACCAGCTACCGAAAAAAATTGGAATTTCGTTTTGGTGTTCAAACTTTGCCATGCACTTTCGTCAATTTTCTTGCGAAAGTATTCATATTCATGACACCAGTCTTCTGTTTCGGTGCGTCTTTATAATCGTTCGAAATTTTCAATCGCACATTCTCAATCCATATGGAAAGAAAAAGTTTTTTGGCATTTCAAGCATTATTGTGTTTACTACGAGTCGCAAAGAGAAATGGGTGGATGCAAACTCTGGTGAATCATAGCGATACAATTTCGATAAGCTAAAATGAAAATTCATTGTAATCGTTTTTTTTTAATTATGTAGTTTTTAACAGAATCTTAAGTAAATGTGAATTAATAGCGGATTGCGCGCATCGCATTTTTGATCAATTATCCAAAAACTAGGCTGAATTTCGAAAAATCAAAAAAACTTACGTTTTCGAAATTAAATTTATCACAACTAAGTATTCTTAGAATTTTAAAATTTTGCTTTGCCGAACCGTAATTGGTTTTTAAATTGTATAAACGGTGTTCCACGGGAATGATTTTGGAACTGAAAAATAGTGTTTGAAGCAAAATTTCACAAAGAATCTGAAAAGGCAACTCCAAATTATAAAACTTAAGCCGGCATAACCGAAATTTGGAATAGTTTCGAATGAATCTCTTTTTTTTTCATTTTCTATATTGCTTGCGCGCTTCTGTTTCATATGGTGATGGTGTGAGAAATGCACAGTGGGTTTCGGTGTCGTTATATCGTGAGCAAAAATTACATACAAAATGACACGAGTTGGATTTTGTGTTGGAATAATAACGAGTTGAACACAATAAAATTTTGCTTCATTGTGTAATATCAAATCATAGATATTACTTCAGATGGTAGCAAAACTAAAAATTTCACCTAGACAGGCTACTGAATGAAATGAATACAAGCCAAGTATTATCGTTCGTTTAGAACATTGAAAAATATAACAAACACATTCATATAACCTTGTGTCAGAATCACAATTCAAAAATATATACGTTTATGGAAAATGTATTGATTTGGTACATTTCCGTTGTCTAGTGAATGTATTGTAATTTCTTATTTCAACAGTTTTTCAATCGATAATGGAATTCGACCGCGCCCTCTAATGCGGTGAATTACTATTTGGTAGTGGTATAGATACTTAAAATACTTGAATGTTTTCATGTTTTCAATCGGTCTTTAGCTCAGGTCTAAGCTCAGGCATATACATTGTTAGAATGTTAGTCAATACAAATAAATATAATCTCACGTTAGTCAATTATAAATACTAATGGTTCATAGTTCTAGTGTAATAGTAACTATAAAGACATCAATAACAATAAAGATTGAACTAGGATGTATTCAAATTATGAAATATGCAAAAATCCATTACAAATCAATCTCTTTTTGACAAGCTAACAAAACGTGTAGTAAGCCACTGCGTTCAATCACTGAAAATATTCCTGGTTTCTATATGTCGGTTTTGCCTGATCTGCTTTGTGCGACTAAAGACTGGAACGCGCAAAAATTGGTCGACAAAAAATTGTTTTTTTAGTCACAATTCAAAATAAATTGTAATTCTTTGTTTTGGTAGTTCAATTCATATATTTAAAGGAATAAATGTTCGTTTATTCATTTGGTTTGTTAAATACGAGCTACCGTGCCTTCCGCTTAATTCCTTCCATTAAATATTTTACAGTGATCTCATCGACTCTATTCACCGCCGAACGGCAGTTAGATATAAATTGCTGCTCGTTTCCTATGGATTTATTAGTTTTTGCTTTTCTCATACAGAAAGGTTATGCAATCACTTGAAAAACCGACTAGTGGAAATCTACCATTCAACTCAGTTCATCGAGCTGAGCAATGGCTGTGTGTGTATGTATGTATGTATGTATGTATTTGTGTGTGCGCGTGTGTGTGTCAAATAATCTCACTAGGTTTGCTCAGAGATGGCTGAACTGATTTTGACAAGCTTAGATTCAAATGAAAGGTCTCGTGGTCCCATACGGAATTCCTGAATTTCATCCGGATCCGACTTCCGGTTCCGGAGTTATAGGGTAAAGTGTGTTCAATATTGTACACCGTCACTTGAACCGGCGAAACAAAAGACGTAAAAAATTTTCTAAACTGGTCTCAAAACTACACAAATCGATAGTCATTATCAGTAGGCAACTAAACAAACCGATTTCGGCTATCCTGGTTCCAGGTATCCGGTTCCGGAAGTACCGGAAATAGTGGTAATATATACCAAAATGGATCTCACTCACTTTTCTCAGCGATGGTTTGACCGATTTGCACAAACTTAGGTTAAAATGAAAGGTTTCACGGTCCCATACAGAATTCCTGAATTTCATCTGGATCCGACTTCCGGTTCAGAAGTAATAGGGTAAAGAGTGTACAATATTATACACCGTCACTTAAACTAGCGGAACAAAAACCGTAAAAAATGTTGTAAAATGGACTCGAAATATTTATTCCCAATCTTAGAGTTCTTATGGTCCTATCAAAAATTACTGCATATTTTCGGATACAACAAAAATTTAAATCGTCATTTAGAGTGCGTACTAGTAGAGTTCGTATGTCATGTTAGTTGGTGGCCGTACAAACCGACTTTGATTATACCGGTTCTCGGGTTCCGGTGCCGGAAGTGCATATAATAGTGAACCCACTTCGTTGGATGACCTACGCAATCAAAGCACTGTTTTATTCTGTATGTTATGCACAAACAATCTCTTGGTTTCTTTCAAAAATCGAAGAGAAAATTTTTGAATAGAATACCTCAATATTATATGTACATGAGAAAGGTATCATTACACTACTAGGTGGATTAAAACAGGTTTTTTAAGAATCCGTTTGATCAAGGCCCTATACCGTCCGATAGGGCGGAATTCTGGGCTGTTAACAGTTCGGCTGAAAAGTTCGTATCGTTTAATACACACGTTTTTTTTTGCCAAAATTCGTTTTTATTATTCAACATAATTGCCATCAGAGGCGATACAGCGATTATAGCGATCTTCCAACTTTTCGATACCATCTTTGTAGTACGATTTGTCCTTTGCCTCAAAATAGGCCTCAGTTTCAGCGATTACCTCTTTATTGATTCTAAATTTTTTACCAGCGAGCATTCTCTTGAGGTCTGAGAACAGGAAAAAGTCACTGGGGGCCAAATCTGGAGAATACGGTGGATGAGGGAGCAATTCGAAGCCCAATTCGTTCAATTTCGGCATGGTTTTCATCGACTTGTGACACGGTGCATTGTCTTGATGAAACGAAACATTTTTCTTCTTCAAGTGAGGCCGTTTTTTGAAATTTCGTCCTTCAAACGCTCTAATAACGCTATATAATAGTCACTGTTGGGAAAAACCTTTTCAAGGTAGTCGATGAAAATTATACCATGCGAATCCTAAAATACAGACGCCATAACCTTACCGGCCGATTGTAGAGTCTTTCCACGCTTTGGGTTCGGTTCATCGCGTGCAGTCCACTCAGCTGACTGTCGATTGGACTCCGGAGTGAAGTGATGGAGCCATGTTTCGTCCATTGTTATATGTCGACGAAAAAATCGGTTTTATTTCGATATAACAGCTACAAACACTGCTCAGAATCATCAATTCGTTGTTGTTTTTGATCGATTGTAAGCTCACGAGGCACCCATTTTGCACAAAGCTTTCTCATATCCAAATATTCGTGAATAATATGTCCAACACGTTCCTTTGATATCTTTAGGGTGTCGGCTATCTCGATCAACTTCACTTTACGGTCATTGAAAATCATTTTGTGGATTTTTTCACGTTTTCATCGGTAACAGCCTCTTTTGGACGTCCACTGCGTTCATCGTCTTCGGTGCTCATATGACCAGTACGAAATTTTGCAAACCACTTACGAATTGTTGCTTCGCCCGGTGCAGAGTCTGGATAACACTCATCAAGCCATTTTTTGGTATCGGCGGCACTTTTTCTCATCAAAAAGTAGTGTTTCATCAACACACGAAATTTCTTTTTTTTCATTTTTTTCACAATAACAAAAGTAGCCTCACTCAAAATGCAATATCTCACAAACTAATAATCAGACAGCTGTCAAATTTATACACGTATCTTTTGAAGGTTGGTACTAACTGAAAATGGTATGGATTTGATTCTAGTGGCGCCCTCTCATAGAAACGATACGAACTTTTCAGCCGATCTGTTAGAAGGGGTTTTCCCGTAGTGACAGCTTGCCAAGTCCGGCCAGAACAGCAGAATGGTAGCAACCGCTTTTTCAGGCACTCCTTGACGTAGATCTCTTGGTTGATGGTTCCCGTTGTGATGAGAATGTCGTTTTTTAAACCACACGTGCGTATGGCCTGTCAGACGAGGTATTTTTTCGGGAACTTCGATAGTTTGATGGTTCTGAAAATTTCGAACACCTTCCCTTTTCCTGATTTTGTATGAAACTCCTGTCCCAGAAATCCGCTTGAAATCCGCCTTCACACAAGTTTCATCGCCCATGACGACACAGTCGAGCTTTGTGAGCATATTCGTACAACTTTCGGGACCGCTGCTTTGCCGACGTGTTTTCTTTATAATCTCGGTTTGCCACCTTCACCTTCTTAAAAATCGATAACACGGTTAGTTTCTTGGCCTGCTGTACAGTAGTGTGGGAGATTTTGAGCTTGCCAGTGACGTCCCGGGTGGAGAGGTTAGGATTCCGCTTATATTTCGCTGTTACCTTCTTCGTTGTCGCTTGCCACCGCTTCCAAGAGTCCTGGCGGTCGACAGACGCTCTCCAAACACTTTTAAAACGTTGGTCACGGTCGATTTGGCCACATCTAGCAATTTTACCAACTTGGCGTGCGAGAACGCTGAATTCTCTTGCTGCGCGAGCAAAATTTTGACACGCTGCTTCTCTTGCTTGGACGTAATTTGAAACACTGGAGAACAGATGGCGAAAACTCATCATAGCAACCATTGTATGTATATACACTAGGGTGGGACAAAATAGTGATATCAGCTTCACCAAACTTTTCGCGTTTCTTTTGGGTCCCATAAGCACCATGCAAAATTTTAGCTCGATCGGAGAAACTATATTTTCGCGCCCGCTGTTTAATGTTTGTATGGGATTTAATATGGAGAAATTCACTTTTTACAAAAAAAAAATCGGCTGGAGATCAACCTATGAACTCTAAAAATCAGTTGCATGTGTCATTTTCATAGGAAAATTAATCGAGGAGGACAGCAAAACAATCCGACATTTGTAGAAAAAGTTATTAAAGGAAAACTGGCACAAGGTCCGAACAGTGCCTCATTCCTTAATGCATCTAGCACCACTGCTAGTAGTGGTGGTAATATGATTTTGCTTTCTTTTATTATTCCATAACGATTGATTTGAGTTGTTTGATGCCTTCACAAAAGTTTCTCATCTTATTATGAGATTTTTTTTAAATGACAAGCTAGGTTCCTAACCTCACTGTAAAGACACAAAAATGTCTAACTTTTTAATTTGAAGAAATAGGCTTTTGAAATCTTCTACAATGTTTTAGAAAAACTAAAATCCAATAACTTCGCCGAAACTCTCTATCTCGTATAGTTTAGAAGATATAGATGGTACTATTTTATGCAAACAAAAACACAATTTACATGACTTTTTGTGTCTTTACAGTAAGGTTTGGAGCATGGTTTGTCACTTAAAAATAATCTTTATATCCTACTGAGTAACTATCGTGAAGACATCAAACAACTCGGATCAACCGTTATAGCACATTAAAAAGAAGCACATCATGTTACTTTCACTAGCAGCAGTGGTGCTAGATATATTAAGGAATGAACCATTGTTTGGACCTTGTGCCGGGTTTCCTTTAATAACTTTTTCTACAAACGTCGGATTGTTTTGCGGTCTTTAAAAGTTTTCTTCCTCGTTAATTTTCCTACGAAAATAACACATTCACTGATTTTTAGAGTTCATAGGTTGATCTCCAGCCGATTTTTTTGTTAAAATTGAATTTCTCCATACTAAATCCCATACAAACTTTGAACCTCGGGCGCAAAAATATAATTTTTCCGTTCGAGCTAAGATTTTGCATGGTGCTTATGCGACCCAAAAGAAACACGAAAAGTTTGGTGGAGCGAGAAAATAAACCTTTTCATCTTTTTCCCATACAACCTTGTCCCACCCTAATATACACTCTACTTCCCAATGGAGCATATCAGGGTGTTTTTAATTAACTTTCAACAGAAACACATGGATTTGAAGTTGACCCTTAAGACCATGCAAATTTTTATACGCAAATAAAAATAAATTCAAATAGTGAAAATGATCATTAAACCAAAATGTTCCCTCTTTGTCCTCTTTTTTGTACACCATGGAGAAAGATCATATTTATAAAAATTTCTAAAAGCTACCATTATTGGAACGAATAAAAAAAAAAAAAGTTAGGATCCTTTAAAAGATGATGGAATTTTTTAAACTTTTTTTAATCGATGCCTTGAGAATCTAGATTTCAATTTTCAATGAGTTTTTGCTTTCCGAATAGATGGAAAACACAAGTGGAGTTGCTCTTCTTGACATTCGACAATGTTTGGCTCAAAGGTCCAATAGCAAAAATGTCCAACTTCATGTTTCCGATTTATTTAATCAATTTGATGATTCAATATTGCTCACATTAGAATTGTAAATATGCATGTGTTTCTCAAGGTTCGAGCGTGACCAATCCTTTATAATATTCTGATCTACCAATTTTCCCTTCAGTTGTGAGGAATCCCTATTCTGTAACGATACAACATTTTTGTCCACAGAAGTAATCTTCGAAAGATCTGTAGTCGCCTGCAAAGATGCTTAAATATTTTCAGTTCAGACCTGATAGAATGAAAAATTTAGCCAAAAGCGAATGAAATTCTGAAAATGATTAATTCGTGTTGGGTATTCCAAATTTCATCTAAATTCAACGAACACCAACAGGCCTGTTCATTAATTCAATCATCAATTTCGTGGAATTCTGGAATGAAAGTGATCGGATATTTGGCAAATCGATAGTATTACTACAACTTTTGAAGCTCACCTTTGGCAAGTTTTAATTATAATTCTCAGCACGAAATGTTAATTAATACACTGCTTCCGACGAACTTCAATATTTACAGTAATGTATCGATGTTGAATAAATAATCCACTATCGCTAGCCTAGCAGCTAACGTAGGATAAATTAAACACTACTTCGATCCGAGCAAGTTGGGGGCCCTTCACTACACTGCAACAGCTTCTTCCTGCAAGGGTTGAACTCCATGTCTTTATCGGGAAACTCATCAAATTACCCTTAATCCCGGACTTGCTACAGTTTGTAAGTGGATTACGGAGGTTTAATTATAATTATGAAATTTTCACCCGCTTTTGAGAACGACACAGACGTGATGGTTTTTATGTTGGAGAGCACTTACCGTTCTTTTCTGGTGTTTTTCCGCACAGCCGCAGCGTCTGGCTAACCACTTTCACACCTCCACCAGAATTGGGGCGGCCGTTTTGCATCCCTTCGTTCTTGTTTTGCACCGACCATGGCCGACCATATTTTCCGTAGCACCCGTTCCATCTTGTGCCCCGCCGGTAACGAGGCGCCATATAAAATTTAAACGTAATCATTTTCCCAGTGCCCTTATGACCTTGTCAAGCCTTCGCCACAAACATCACCGTCGTCGTCGTCGTCGGCGTCGTCTCAGCACGGTCATTGTAAAGGACATTATTCCCAATGTTTAGTGACGGTTACGACGGGTACCAGATTTCAGTCCGTTTGCCATTACGGTACGGAAGAACTCGTGGGTTTGATAATGTTGAGATAATTTCATTGTCCGAGGGAAAAAATAAACTCATCGCAAAGTTTGCTTAAACCCCTTGATGATGCTTGCATAAGAATTTGTTTGTAGAAATATTGAATTCCACTAGTCAAACTGGCTACCGATGCTGAGTTTGACTGGATTTGTAATGAAATCTTGAACTGATATTATTCAGATGATTCGAGTAATTCAAACGCTTAACCTATATCGATCATAACGATGCTCCTCATTACGGCATCAGAATAACATTCGAAAACATATCGACCTCATTAACTTGCTCTTGATAAATTGATACAAGCACTAATCGTGCATATCAATAATACTTACTGGAAGCACTTGATCGATTTTCTCCTCAAACTGAAAGGAAACCACCCGCTGGAGAAGGTGTCGAACGAACAGTCGTAATACAAGATTCATTACGCTATGCATGATTCATTCTCATTTCGTTGTCGTCGTCGGCGGCGGCGGCGGCTACGGCGGCCAAATCAATTAGTATGTAATGTATTTTGTAAACATATCCAACATAATCCCACCAACAGCAACGCTCATTAAAATTAATTACTAGCTTAGTTATCAGGGCCCGGACCAGTTGAAACAATTTCTGCATATGAAGATATATTGCCTTCTAATCGGGCTGGGAGCAGGATTCAATTGAAGTCCCTCTCTTTAGGGTTTCATTAGGCCAAATTAAGTGGAATTGAATTACCAAACGAGTAGTTTTAAACTCAAACTACTTCACTTTGCTACTGTGATAATCGTTGAAATTTACTTTTTCTGGACTCAGTTTATCGGTATCGTAAAATATTTTTGTGAAACTCTGTGATGTTCTATTTATGCCACTCAATGGGTTAACACACAAGTTACTAAAGTTGAAACTGCTGAATAGCTTGGCTGCGAATAAATAATCAAATGCCAATATCCAAGTCAGGCTTGACCCCAAAATACTTGTGACCGATCGTCGTCAAAAGCGGGTGTGACATTTGTAACTTAGAACGAAGCAATCCAGCCGGAAGATATTCAAGGGTTTTAAACTTTCTTCGATATCACTTAATCGATTTTGGCAACACAGATCTCAATGAAAGGCTCAATATTACATCGAGTGCTGCATAGCTATAACCGAAATGGAAACACGACTTATGTTTTGAAATTTTTCAATCAATTTTTTGTATATAGATCAATAACAATAACATCAAACTACACCCAAAACAACAAACTAAAGGGTGATTATTTTGATGGTATCTTTTTGGCAACACAGACAGATAACGCGTGAATTATCATTGTCAAACTTGTTCAGTTTGGTCTATAATTTAACCATGAACCGCCTTACGAACGAACAACGCTTGCATATTATTGATTTTTACTATCAAAATTCATGCTCGGTTAAGAGAGTGTTTATCTAAAAATTGTGTTCAGCGATGAAGCTCATTTTTGGTTAAATGGAAAGTAAAATTGTCGCATCTGGAGTGAAGATCAGCCAGAAGCATTGCAAGAGCCACCAATGCATCCCAAAAAGTCACTGTTTGGTGTGGATTATGGGTCGGTGGAATTTTTCGTGAAATACCGGCCGATATAGTTAAGTTTAGTTTTCTTTATTAAAGAGACTTTCAGCCGGTGGCTGATTCGTCTCTTTTTCCGACCGATATTTTGGAGCGAGTGTGCCAAAATTGGACCTTGCGCATGGGCCATCTAATGCGGAGCCGCGGCCAAAATTTGCATGAAATCAACTTCAAACATTAAATTATATTAATCGTTTTATCGATTCCAACAAAGATTCCATCAACTTCTCAAACTTTTTGTGTTTTTGTTTGAAAATCAAATCTCGTACCTCTTAGAAAATCACCCTTTAGTTCAAAATGCCACAAACTGTAAACAACATTAAACAAACCATTAAGAGCGCAAACATTCGTGCAACCAAGTTCAAGTCACTATTTTTGCCTTTCTCATATGGAAATATTATGCAATCACTGTGAAAACCGATTCGAGGCCCGGAGGACCGAGCATCACATACCATTCGACTAAGTTCTAAGTTTGTCTGTGTATGTGTGTGTATTTACAACATTGTTTATTACTTATTTTTCTCGAAGATGAATTATTAAACTTATTTTCATGAACTTAGATTCAAACGAAAGGTCTCTTAGTCTCCCACATAATTCCTGTTTTTTTTTATCCAAATCTGACTTCCTGTTCCGGAATTATAGAGTGATATGTGCAAAAAAGGAAATATGTGAAAAAAAATGAAATAAATGAACCAATTCTCACAAACTTAGATTCAAATGAAAATAATCATTGTCTCATGAAAAGCTCCTGGATTTTATTTCGATTCTACTGTCAGTTTCGTCTAACGTCAATCTAACACTTTTGAAAAATCATTTATTTTTTTCTTTGTATTTTCTTATAGTGAAACATCTCAAGAATATTCTGTGAAATGTTCAAGCCTATCGTAATAAAACACAATAAGTTATGAGCCTTTATCTTTGCTTATCTCAGACTACGAATAAGCAAGAGTTCGGCGCACAGGCCCATGATTTCTGCTTCGATTGACTTAAAAACTTGACAAAACATACTTGAAATGTTTCATTATAACAAAATACATAAGAAAAAAATATGATTTTTTGAAAAAGTTACACCGGCTTTCCTTCGATTTTATAAAAAAACCTTCCGTGTCCATCATGATTCAAAAATTGAAGCACTTTTTTCAAATTTGGCACATATATTCTACATGCAAAATACCAGACCCCAACGTTTTCATTTTCCCTGTTTATTACTTTGGGGAAGTTTTACAGCTACAAAAGACGATATTGAAAAATCGAAAAAAACAAAAGATTTTTTTGAAAAATCGTAGTTTTCACTTGAAACAGCAACCAAAATTTTAAAAAATTAAAAAAAAATCAAATAGAAATGGGTTTAGAAAAAAATCTACTCAATCTATGCTGCTTTGATTCGTTGACTTCTGATTACTCTGCGCTGAGATACAGTGGACACCGCAAACCTTGATTTTTAAGATGTGTATTTTTCCACGAAAAAATTACGAAATGTTGTTCGAATGATTCTTTGTTTTATGGAAAACATTATGTTTTTTCATCATTTAGACCCTAAAACCCAGTCCGCACCCCTTTTTAAACAATTCCAATCGATAGACCTTGTCAATTGACGGCCAAGCGAATCGACTTCGGTAATACCAAACCCCGGTTTCCGGTTCCGGAAACACCGGGAATATTGTTCACAAACTCTAAAATCGTACACAATTTTCTCAGCGATGGCTTGACCTATTAGTTTCAAATCAACGGTCTTAGGATACAATACGGAATTCTTTAGTTTCATCCCGATCCGACTCCCGATTACGAGATTACATGGTTATGAGTGTCAAAAATTTAAAACCTACATACAAAGCGCACCGGTACGTACATGCACTGGTACTGAAGAAGAAAACACAACACCGCCTATACTAACGAAGCACCTAGCGTACACGCGCTAAAGGCAACTGTGATATTCCCCTAATAACAGATATCCATATCTGTTCAAGCACTTATCAGAAACCTCGACTCTTTCACTCTGTCTTCCAATTACTGCCGCTCAGACCGCATACACGCTAACATCCACATAGTCAATCTCATTGTACACGGGTTCAAATCCATTGCCGGTACCATGATTAGGAAATCATAAAAATCATGAAACATTTTTTCATGATTTAAATCATTTTGCTCATAATATCACTAATAATAGGTTTGATT
The DNA here is from genome assembly GCF_030247185.1 of Malaya genurostris. Taxonomy (NCBI): domain Eukaryota; kingdom Metazoa; phylum Arthropoda; class Insecta; order Diptera; family Culicidae; genus Malaya; species Malaya genurostris. The sequence goes on from NC_080571.1 coordinate 261,950,096, forward strand.
TCATGAGAAGACACGTTTCATGGTTTTCATAATTTCTTAATCATGGTACCGGCTATGGAGTTTTATCCGTGTATCAAAAAAATTCAGTATACCGCGTCCTTTCCATAAAAAAGTATTAGTATAACAACGATTGTCAAAGATCAGACGTCTTTGCGGTCGCTCAATCTATGACCGACATTATTATATTTTCATCCGGGTTGCTCAGGGCCGTTCTCTTTATCAGCAAAGCTGTCAATGTCACAAATGAGTCAACATCCCGTTTCTTTGGAATATAATCCTTTGAGCTCCTCTGGTGCAACCTACGGAAAAAATTATACTTAATGTTGATTAAAATAAAGAAAACGTAATAAACTGTAACTCGTTTTCAATGACTTGGAGCTTGTTCATATCACAACTAGAAAAAAAATAAGACTTTCGACTCCTTTGCAATTAAGCTTAACGCGGCCGTAATACAATATTTTTTTTGCTAGATTTTGTTGTTATTTTCTTCCTTGGAGGAGAGGTGCTATTATTGCTATCCAGCGAATGAAGGGGGAGCAATGGTTCGCTATTCACGCTCTCGTCCATTGGTTTAGTATCACTGTTGTTGGCGGAATAATCGTTTATTTTAGCCCAGGCGTTGTTGTATAGGGGATACTGATGGTTTAGTTGAGGAGGATGCTTCATTGTTGTTGATGACTGTCCCCGAGGTACTGGGATTTTTTTGGGGTTGGTGTGGAGGAAACGCTGTTGTTCTTTGGTGCAGATGTCTTTTTGTCCAGTTTTTCACATGGCTTACCATAGTGTACAGCTGTTTAGCAATATTGACATGTGGCCATCTTTTTTTTTTTATTAATGATACTTTACCATCTTTGTGGCCATCTGATTGTCATAAGTAACAAGTGATTTGTACGAAACCTTTGTGGCTTGGCCAAAAATCACATAAGAAGGTATAGTCTTCTTCAAGCACATGCGTAACAAATGTACTCCATTTAGAATACTGGGAATGTGAACAATATTATTTGTCTTGTTGCATTGAAGTGTTCATATCAAGATGCATTTGATCCTTTAGCAGTTCTCGTATCGAGAATGCACTACCTGAAGTCACCAAAAATTGTATTCTTTTGTAGTGGCGGCGGTAGCTTTTGTTCGTTTAGTTCACTCATTTCGACATCGTTCTTTTGTTAACTACACAATACTGTACTTGGTTGCTTCCGTTCTGAACGTTAGCGGTTTTGTTTCATCGACTGATTTGGAAGAGAAAGCGAACTGAATCATAGTTGTGTCATTCGAAATCAGATCTAAACCATTGTTAACTGTTGACTAATTAAATATCATAATTGTTTATTTATGTGTTTTTTTTTGTGCTAAGCGAGTCCACTATTTTTCATACTTTGGCAATTTTTAAAATTGTAGAAAACTATTGAATTGCTTCGATATCGGCTGATTTTTATTTTTCTTCTGTTTCAGTCATGGTCTTTAAATAACCGGTTCAAAAATTTCTGATCTCAATGTGCATGAACTAAAATCGGTTCAATTCTTATTAACCACTCAAGCAATATCAATAGGTAAATAGATGCATATATGTCTGTAGTTTTTGTAATGCATACTATTTTAAAGTATATTGAAGGTCATGAGCTATGTACGACTAAAGTAATTTTGTATTTCTGACAACACTAATTTCAAAAAGTTTTCCGAAACCGGTCATATTATTTCATGCATTTATTTGATCGTGTGCTAAACTGGGCTCAATTATTTGCGTGTTTTGGCAACACTCACTTTGGAAATATTTCCGTTTCAAGTATACTCATCTTATCATTTAATGCTTAACTTGGTCTAATCTAATTATTGTTGGTCATGGTCCTATCCCGATGCAACAGTTTCTTCAACCTTCTAATTACCAATATTGACCATGAGATTAACTCGAGTGCTTGGGCTCAACCCAACAAATCCAATAAAATTTTCCACCAAAACTATTTGCAATTCATATTTACTAATAGATTCCAATTAGATAAAGATTTATCAAGTTATTTTTTCGCTCATCTATAGGGCTTTATTCAGAAGTAAAACATAATATATCCATTGAAAATCCAGAGTTGCATTCAAGTGGAATTCTCCTTGAAATTTATTATGAAATCACTCGTTTTTTGCATGAAATCACTTTGTTATATCTGAATAATTGAAATATTATTTCATATAATTTTACTGTATCTTTTTGTATTAGTGTATCTATTTATCTTTTATGTTTGTCGATTTTTGCAACCCAGTTCTCCAGTTCTTTTTTTCAACTCTGTTACTTTACCACACATACAAAAAACTCACTCCAAAACAGGAATAAAATAATAATTAGAGATACCTTAACTCCAGATTCCACTATCAAGGCACGATCGTCAATGTGACATTCCCCTAATAACAGATATCCATATCTGTTCACAGCCACAGAACCAATCTGATTAGGCGAAAATGTAAAATTTCGTTTTATGAGCACTTTTTAAAAATTGTGTATTGACGTAATCCTTTCTTGAAACATTGAATATTGAAATTAATCCAGACGAAATATTACCATAAACAAGGAGTTATCACGAATATTCTCGAGTAATCCAGAATAATCAGATAATTTTTGAAGTAATCGAGTAATCCAGAAATATCCTGGGTTTAGAAGGAAGAATCTTTACGAGTTGTAAATAATCGAAGTAATCCATTACGAGACTGGTAATTAATTAAAGTTATTGGAAAAAATTAGACAAAATATGTCAGATAAAGTTACACAAATATACAAATATACAAAATATTGGATTTCCACAGAATATGCCCAGATGATCCTGGATGCTTTTGCGTTAGGAAGTATTTAGATTTTTATGTTATTTATACTAAAATCACACCTAGAGGTGTGATAATACCTTTTTCTTGTCATTCAAACAGTCTCAATAAAACTTTTTTTTCGTTAGAATAATTTGTAACACGAATAAGGGTTGATTTAACACATAAATTCAATAAGATTGTTTCGGTTAGTTCAGAAAAGCGTGACTCACGCTTATGTCAGAATATTTTCGAAACCAAAAGTAATTAATAATTACTAATAATTAATAATACATTTGAACTTGATCATTGATTACATTCTGAAAGAAAAATGAGAAGAGAAAATAAATTTTGTTTAATCCGCCTAGTGGTGTAAGGATTCTTAGTGTCAGTAGGATTCATAGTACTATCCATGCAATGATTTTGTACACTAAGAATCGGCTGCGAAGTCTGTTGAAACAGAAAGGCCAAATTCCACCAAAGGAATGTAATGCCAAGACTTTGCTTTGGTGTAATTATGTCTTTCTCATATCACTCATATTTAAAAAAAAGGTAAAACACTAGAACATTCTACTGAAAAAAATTTTTTTGAATAAAATTTGAAACTTTCTTTGAATAAATAAACTGACATTCCGCAGCTTTATGAACATTGTTGAATATTGTCGGTATAAGACATTTAGCCCTCCGAACCAATTTTTACTAATCAATTATCGCATAATCTTTCTACATGAGAAAGGCTAAAAGTATACTACTATAGGATAGAATCGTTTTCATAATTTTGTGATAATACTAACAACTGGATACAAACTAAACAAGAAATTATATCAAGGATGATAAAAACTACAAATGATTCCATCTGCTAATTATAATAACTTTTCTATAATAACTTTTCTTGCAATCATTTTAGCGTAATTCTTCTAATATTTCTTCTAATAAGATGGAAAGCAGGTGACCTTGGTCATAATGTAAGATAGTAAAAAGAAATGATAGCCACATTATAATATACGCTACCTCCGCAATCAAATGTAACTGTCATTTTCAGATTCGATTTAATGACTGTTTTATTTCTTTTCACTTTAATTTATTATTATTTTCATATACAAATTTGCAATACAGAATTTAATCACCCGAAGAAAATATTTCACCTGAAAATATAGATTTAAATGTGGCAATGATGCACGCTACACAAAATTGAAAAAAGCACGCTGGGAACGGAGCAAAGGCTGTGGTGTTTTCTTCTTCTTCCGTATAATCACGTACCAATGGGTACCGGTTTCGTATCACCATTTTGTATGATGGTTTGAAAGTTTTGACACTCATCGCCATATAATTTCGGAACTGGAAGTCGAAAGTGGATGAAATTGCGCAGTATCTTCTATTACAATTTTAAATTGAACCAAGATTTGTGAAAATTTGTTTAATCGTTGCTGAGAAATCGAATTGAGTTCCGTTTAATATAGTAGGGGAATAGTAGCTCCGAAGTAGTTGTATTTATCTGCTAACCAACAAGATCTGCATTTACCCGTAAGTTTTATACAAATTAGCACCTCGTTTCGCCATTACTTTTGAAAAAGTACTCATGAAATTGAAAAGTTTTCACTCTCTGTAATTCTGGAACCGAAAGTGGGATCTGGATCAACTTTTCGAGGACTTTTTGAAGAATATCAAAACGGTTTTTTTGCACCTTACTTAAAATCGGTTAAAAAATTTCCGAGAAAATTGAGTGTGAATTTTCTCATAGATTATGAGACAATAAGAACTTTCATTTGAATCAGAGTTTGTGGAAATCGATTCAGCCATTTCTGAGAAAATTGAGTAACATTATTTGTCACACATACATACATTTTGTGATCTCAAAACCACTTAGAGGAATGGTATATGACACTCGGCTCTCCGGGCCTCAGTTGTAAAGTCAGTTTCCACAGTGATTACATAGCCAATTGATCTCCGAACTTGATTCTTAACCCAATACACCCAAACCTCCATTTACGAACCTTATATATGTATGTATGTATGCCTACACATTCTCTCGTTTGCGTATATGTGTATATATTTATACATATAAATGATCGCTTTTACTTCACCAATATTTATATGTATTAAGAAATACAAATATTTGAACACATGCGTACATATATTAATACATATATACATATATAAGTTACGTAAATGAAGGTTTGGGTGTAGTAGCTTTCGAATGAGCCTAAGTTTGTTCAAATTGGCCATCTTTGAGGAAATTATTGCGGAAAGAAATTCACAAACATAAACATTTTCCGATCTCGAGCTGAGCCGAATGGTACATAACACTGGTCAAAAGTCAGTTTCCCCAGCAAATCTACTACCTTTCCATAGAAAAAGGCTGTTTTATGTGAAGAAATTAAAATATGTTTTATTTAATTTGTGTAAAATTTGATTACCGCACTCCCGGTTCACGAATCAGATTTCACAGTGAAAACTCAATTTGTTGAAATCTAGTTTAATAAACAATCAAATTCTACATGTTGAATGTCAAAATTTACTTATCATAACCTATCTCTTACAAGCAGTAGTTCTCGATGTACATATATGGACATTAAATTCAAAGAACACAAATTTTAGTTCAATTTGTTCAACTTTCCAGTTTCCATTGAATACGCAAGTGCACGCTAAAACACATCCAGTTTATTTCAAAATCAATCTTGAGTCGAATTTGCCTCTCAACTCGATTGATCGCCTTACTAAAAACGTGTGCAAAGTTCGATCCAAATCGAAGTACATGAAATCTGATGGCTTGTTACCGATTTCTGAAATTGTTCTGTCTGATGAACTGGGTTACAGTGCTGTTGTATACCGCAGACTGAAACGGTAATTTATTTTTCACGAAAGCGTCCGACAATCGAAATGTCTGTGCGGTTGTTGTTCCACTCCTAAGCGTACGGATGTCGGATTAATTTCGGTTTGCCTCCAGTTCGACGTTCACTGAACCGTGCGAATTGTTTTGTACGCTGTCGATAACATCGTGCGTGGAATTGTTCCCAGCTTAAAACAACTGACTAATCCAAGGATCCGATAATGCCTCAGTCAGAGCATAGCTGCTAAGCCGATACCACAAAGCCAACAAGCCGGCACGAGTAGTGACGCAAGAGCAGAGTACAAGTCATGCCAGATTGCGACATGCGAGAATCTACATCTGCCAACATACGGCTCGGCATTTCGAAAGCTCCCTCCATTTCCCTAATAGTTGTAAATAAAGCCGATGGCAAATTCAAAGCCTGTTAAGTGTTCCCGAAATAGACTACACCTCTTTTACAATCCGTACCGACTCTTTATTTTTTATTGTCAAAAATTAAGCACTCCATTGGTTCGGGCAGTTTGTGCCAAACTGAGGCTGAGAATAGTATGTATTTTCGTTACAAAATACTGCCACACACACACAGAAGCAAATTGCCGGACCGGCCTCTGAATGTCGATTTGGAACATAACAATAAATTTCAGCCGATAAGCCAACTTTGCTGGTTCTTCCTGGTAGGAACCGGATGACCAGACCGGCAGCAGAATGAAAAAAAAACAGGAATACGTTGCAACTGTCCTGAATCGGAAAAACTAGAGGTTTGCTAGCCAGGAAATGAGAATACATTTCCGTGCAATAAAATTCCCGTTTTGCAATTAAAACTTGCTTTCCTGGTGTATGAATGAGAATCTTTTCTCATGCGTGGGAAAAATAACGGTTTCTGAAAGGCAGCATTACTCGCCAGCCATAAACTGTTTTCGTAAGACTAAAATTGTAACAACAATACGTCAGGTAGAAAGATTCGTTTGCTGCCGTTCATCATAGAAAAGGCCAATTTGGCACGACCTGCTGACCGTCCCGTACGAAGTCCTAATTGCTCTGTTGGCCCATTCAAACAGCTTTTTCATTGTTCTCTAATTAGTGGGGATGTGAGAATATTCCCCTCAATCCCCGGCCCGGGGCCCTGGGGGGCCAAAGCTGTCCGAGTTTATCCAGCGTGTGCGGCACGTTCAATGCATTGCATTGGCAGTGCAATGAAAGCGTTATCATTATCATCATTATCGTCACGTTCGGCACATAAAAACCCACCGTGGAAATGGTTTCCCGAGAGCCGTCCATCCTGCCGTAAGCCTTCAACTGAAATAAAAATAATTCACCACACAGGAGAAGGAAAATGAACCGGAGCTTCAACTCCAGCAGAACGAGAGATTCGGTTTCAGTGCTTTCGATTCGTCAAGATCACTGTAGCTTTGGACTTTCTGGAATACTTGGGATTCTACTGTAAAAAAAAACTGTCCGGATCACGTAACGCCCCGCTCGTTGATGAGAATTAGAGCGGAATTTGAAACTGCTCTCGCCGGTGGAAAGAAAATAAGATGGTAAGATGTGGGACAGTGAAAATAATGTGAAGCGTTTTCTTTTGACTCCATTCTTACGTGGTCGGCACACGTCAATGCAGGTGTTGGATTCGAAACCGTACTAATCGGATTCTTTTCTTCGGCTGCACCCATTTCTATATTGTCCTGAATGCACGAACAGCTTTTCTTGATTGCCCGGAAACACCAAATGGAACAACGTGTAGGGCATTCGGGGTAAAAACGGTCGGTTGCTGGAATAGAGATATGCTGCGAATCAGGATCTAGTTTGCAGTTGAAATTTTACACAAACAGTGTGGAGTGGAGTGTATGCAGTTTGAGAAAGGAATAAATTTATAATGTGCTCTAATAAGGAAGAACAGATTTGATGCAGTGCCAGTACAATCGCAATCCGTTCGCGTTCCGGGCGACATGAGGGAGTATGACCAGGAAGCCACAAGATTGAGTTCTATCGGGGCAAGCTCGAGAGTTCTTCCGGTGCAGGGACGTGATCAAACGGTGTCAATTTCGAACTAAACCATCACCGAGTATCTGTCCGTTACCAAACGAAACGGTGTACTTTGAAAAAATTATCATTCCGTATCAAAACTCATACGGGCGACGATTCCGTGTGACATTCCAAATGCATTCGCTGCTTTTCAGCATTGCAGCAATGCTATCTGTAATGCGATTGCAGTTGTTTGCTGTATTCAGGAAGCAGTTCTACGTTATTATACTGAAGATGGCCACGATGATTCGATCGATGTTGAAGTATTGGCATATGTCAGTATTTTTGCTTTTCTCATATAGAAAGGCTATGCAATCGCTGTGAAAACCAACTGTACAACCGAGGCTCGAAGGACCGAGTGCCATATACCATTCGACTCGGTTCGTCGAGTTCACAAAATGTATGTGTGTGTGCGTGTGTGAATGTGTGTATGTGACAAATAATGTTACTCAATTTTCTGAAATATGACTGAACCGATTCTCAAAACCTATTTTAATCCACCTAGTGGTGTAATGATGCCTTTCTCATATTACTCATTACATCATAAATAAAATCGTAAAATTCGCAAAAACAACTGTTTATTGAATAGAAATAGGATAATTTGTTCGGATCTAATCTCACAAACTCTATAAAACCTGTTTACCCTGTAGTTCCGGAACCGAAAGTAGTATTCACAACAAATTAAGGAATTCCGTATGAAACTGTAAGACTTTTCTTTTGATCCTATAAGTTTGTGAAAATCGATGTAGCCATCTCCATGAAAAGTGAGTGCAGTTTTTAATCACTATTTCCAATTCTTCCGAAACCGGATTCAGATGAACGGAATAGCCGAAGTTGGTTCGTTTGCTACCAACAAATATGACCTACAAATTTGAACAGTTTTGAACGTAGTTAAACCTATACTTACCATCTCATGCTCTATTTCGATTAAACCAATTAAACAAAATCTAACAAACGAAACGAACCTGCGTTTCTATTACGTCTGCATATGTAAGTCAAACTAAACAGCATAAAACATGTAATAAGACTATTATTTTTATTATTATTAATATTATTATTATTATTATTATTATTATTATTATTATTATTATTATTATTATTATTATTATTATTATTATAATTATTATTATTAATATTATTATTATTATTATTATTATTATTGTTATTATTATTATGATTTTATTATTATTATTATTATTATTATTATTATTATTATTATTATTATTATTATCAGGTGTACAACTTTGCTTCTGCCGTTTTCCGATAGGTGGCTGTACCGGCTGAGGCTGGTTAAAATATATAGATGATAATGCCTTTAAAGTGAGTGCCTAACGAATTGTCATCACCGTTTCAGTGACAGTTGTTCTTGTTTTCGTATTATTCACGCTCGGAAATGTCTGTTTATGTGTCCAATTCTCGCAATTTTCCGGAAGTTTTACTTTTCTGTTACAATTCGAAAAAAAAAATGCAACTGAAGCGCATCGAATGCTTTCAGAAACTTACGGTGATGCTGGTCTGAGTAAAAGAACGTGTCGGGAGTGGTTTCAACGTTTTAAAAATGGTGATTTCGATGTCGAAGACAAACATGATGGTGGAAGAGAAAAAACCTTCAAAGATGAATAACAATTTACTACAAGCTCTTAAAACTGAGTGAAGCCATCACAGGAGATCGCTACCGAACGCAACTGATGCGCTTTAGTGGCGCGCTAAAAGAAAAGCGGCCACGATATCAAGAGCGACATGACAAAGTCATCCTCCAACACGACAATGCTCGGCCTCACGTCGCAAATGTGGTCAAAAAGTACCTGGAAACGCTGAAATGGGAAGTCTTGCCCACCCGCCGTATTCCCCTGATGTCGCCCCTTCTGACTTCCATCTATTCCGTTCGATGGCACACGACCTGGCAGATCAACATTTCAACATATTATTATTATTATTATTATATTTATTATTATTATTATTATTATTATTAATATTATTATTATTAATATTATTATTATTATTATTATTATTATTATTATTATTATTATTATTATTATTATTATTATTATTATTATTATTATTATTGTTATTGACATCACTATACAACGTGTACGAAATAGACTAAAGCACGCCTTGTTCGTTTTGTGTTTTCTTCTTCTTTCGGTGTCATATTGTCACTCTATATGGCGATTTGAAAACTTTGACACTCATCGCCCTGTAACTGCGGAACCGGAAGTCGGATCCGGATGAAATTTCACAGTAGCTTTAAAGACAGTATGAACTTTAATTCAAATCAAGATTTGTGAAAATCGCTTCAAGCATCGCAGAGAAATCGAAGTGAATTTAGTTTAAGGAGTTTTTCTTCTCCACTTTCGGCGCTCTCGAAACAGGAAAAGAGGGGACCAGTAGTGCCGAATTAAGTTTTCATGCCCACGAACTAACAAGCTCTGCAAACTAGAACAATTTATCAGACAGTTTTATAAGATTTGTACCTGTTTTTAATCATCGTTCGTGGAAAAATACTCATAAAATTGGTAATTTTCCACTTATCACGCTTCAGTTCCAAAACTGGTAGTCGGATCCTGATAAAATGTTCCACAAATTTTTAGGATATCATAAGACCTTTCACTTGAATCTTAGTTTGCAAAAATCGGTTGAGCTGTTCCAGAGACAATTTAGTGTAAACTTTTTCTCAAATTTTCACATATTACCATATAACTCCGGAACCGGAAGTCACATTCAAATTAAACTCCCATAGCTTGGGACCATAATACCTTTTATTTGGATCTTAGTTTATGAAAATCGGTTCAGCCATCTCTGAAAAAAGTGAGTGCATATTTTTTTCACTTTTTTGGTATATATCATCCTATATCTCCGGAACCGGCAGTCGAATCGGAATGAAATTCAATAGCACGCTATAGGACTATGAGACCTTTCATTTGAATCTTTGTTTGTGAAAATCGGTTTAGCCATCTTTGAGAAAAGTGAGTGTATATTTTTGTTACATACACACACACACACACATGCACACACACCCACACACACACACACATGCACACACACACACACACACACACACACACACACACACACACACACACACACACACACACACACACACACACACACACACACACACACACACACACACACACACACACACACACACACACACACACACACACAGACATTTGCTTAGTTCGTCGAGCTGAGTCGAATGGTATATAACATTCGGCCCTCCGGGCCTCGGTTAAAATATCGATTTTCACAGTGATTGCATAGCCTTTCTATATGAGAAAGGCAAAAAGGTCTTACATTTCCATACACTGCTATTAAATTTCATCCCGATCCGATTTCCGGTTCCGGAATTACAGGGTGATATGCACCAAAAAAAGGAAAAAAATTAGATTTTCACAAAGTTCCTGAATATCATTGGGATCCGACTTCCGGTTCCGGAATTACAAGCAAATATGTGCAAATTTATGAGAAAATGCGCACTCAATATTCTCGGAAATTCCACACACATACACACACACACAAACACATACACACACAAATACACAGATATTGCCTAGCTCGATGAACTGAGTCGAATAGTATATGACACTTGGCCCTCCGGGCCAATTTTTACTAGTCGGTTTTAAAAGTGATTGCATAACCTTTCTGTATGAAAAAGGCGAAACCATTTTTTACGCAAAAGGTTTGAAATAACGCGATGATTTATTCAATTTTACGGGATAGAAAGCATTTGATGGTTCAAGCTCAGCCTATGGGCTGTATTTTTTCTCAAAATTTTTACTTTCGCAATTTCGATCACCATCACCATGCTACACGCTATCGGAAATATGATCACAATTTTATGATAAAATTATCAGTTGTGTGACATAATCTCAAATAATTCAAAATTAAACTTTTCTGAAATGTTTGGTATAAACGAGTATCAAAGAGGATAATTCATAAGGCGCGTTTGCCTTTTTCGTATTTCTAAAGCTCATAGCTCAGTGATCTGTGAAAGGATTTAAATAATCTAAGTACCAATAAAATTGAAATTTTTCAACTTAAACGTGTATAGCAAAAGCATTGAAGTATTTCAATAGTACACTATTGAAAAGCCTGTCTCATTTGACCCATGTCAACACCAGCCAATCAGATCGCGCTCTGAGGAAGAGAACAAAATATCTGCTGTTGTACAACAAATCGTTCGAGAAAAAATGTTCCGAACAGTGCTGAATATCGTAGTAAGTTCCATAATTTGATCCTTCTGAAAGGCAGGAATGAATCCAGTACAGCATCCTGATAGTTTCTTTCAATGAAATGCAAATCCAAAATGAAATAATCGACATTAAAATTCTATATGCTGCTATTTTTATAGCCGGTAGGACCGCCCATTAGTGAAAAAGCTACAAACGAAATCAGGTAAAAACAAGCCTCTCAACATAAATTGGATCAGTTTGGATTCTATCGCCACTGCGAGCAGATGTATTTTGTGTCGTTTGCAAAGCTAGTTTCGCTTCCGACAAGAGCGATTACGTCACAGCTGTGAGTCATTTGATGAAAAAACAACGGTGGAGAGCATTACACAAAATCAGCCGTTCTAATGTCTCAAAAGTTTTCTAAAGAACTATTAGGATTAGATGTTCGCAAATCAAAGGTTAATATCCTCAGTTTAGTGAAAATCTAGAACAGCTTGGTTAGATTTGTGCACTTTTCGCTGTGTCAATTCACAGTAATCGAGATCAAGTGAAGCCTTCTTTGTTTTTGCGAAAAATGTTCCAAAGTTTAATGTCGTAGAGAATTACGCAATTTGACCCTTCTGAATGGTAGAAACGAATCCCTATAGCATATTGATGGTTTCGTTCAATAAATTAGGCCTATTGTGTCATTGGTCAACCCAGCGAATTAATGTTTTCTTTATTTTAAGATTATAATCAGTTGTAAACGCTACACTTACACCAACAATATCAGTATCGCACCCACAGTTCAGCCTGGCGGAAGTCAGCGACATCCATCGGAATTCGAATTCAACTCATCGTTCTCCATCACAAACGCTTTCATAAAAGGTTCTTTTCAGAGCCACCATTATTTTATTATAAAGAACTATACTGGTTATTTCATAATATTTGTGTTTCAGAATGTTAAATGTAACTAATCTGTACTTTAGTTTAGGTGCATCGTTTCAAATTCAGTTATGTCTCTGACATTACCCACCCATCTTTCATATGTTCAGAGACTTACAAGATCTGCCAACTAGATGAGTTTAGCAGTAAGTTTCATAAAAATGTGCACCTCGTTTCGCCATCGCTTGTGAAATTGAAAATTTTCAATTGAAACTCATGAAATTGAAAATTTTCACTAATCGCACCTGTAATACCGGAATTAAATAATTTTGAGACCTTTTATTTGCTTCTTAGTTTGTGCAAATCAGTTAAGAAATTTCCGAAAAAACTGAACACGTATTTTTTCAAAATTTGTGCATATTTCCTTGTAATCCCGGAACCGGAAGTCGGATCCAAACGAAATTCATTAAAATTGTATGAAGCTACAAAACCTTTCATTTAAATTTAAGTTTTTGAAAATCGGTTCAACAACCTCTGAGAAACGTGTGTGACTATTTTTATCCGTTTTTTTTTCGACGCATATCACCCTGTAATTCCGGAACCAGAAGTCGGAGCGGGATAAAAATTAAAAGCATTCTATGGGACCTTTCATTTAAATCTGAGTTTGTGAAAATCGGTTCAACCATCTCTGAGAAAATTGAGTGACATTATTTGTCACAAACATTTATACATAGACACATACACATACACACATACACATACACACACACACACACACACACACACTCACACACACTTTGTTACCTCGACGAACTGAGTCGAATGGTTCATGACGGGCTTCGATTGTAAAATCGGGTTTCACAGCGATTGCATAGCTTTTCTATATGAGAAAGGCAAACACATTTCTGACTGGATTGGTTGAATTTTGAAGTAAATTTTCTTCTAAAATTTTAAATTTAACTATAAGACTAGGTAGAATTTGAAAAAATCCACCTTATTCCTTCGTAGATGAATGAAGACTTTTATGAAAACCCCCTTCCATACAATGAGTCTACGTGGTTTAGGAATGACCACTTATAACAATAAGTTCACATGACGAGTTTTGAAACTATAATGTTATCTGCAAAAAAGATGTTCCTTATCCAACCCGGCTTCTGTTGGCTTTTTATCTCATCCCCTAGCGAACGTTGGGAAGTTTTGCAAATGGTTTATCTGTATGTTCAACCAGGTTAGTTTGTCAGTGAGATAAAAGACAAACGCAAAATAGAAACGGAATGTCATTTTTTTTGCTTCTCGGTACGATAAAGACGGACTGCATGGCATAACAATTGCGTAGGGGGAAGTATTATAAATTGACCCTGCTGTCTAAAACGTCCCCTTTTCGTCTATAGGCATTCAAATTTTTTCGAAACAAAAATTTTATCACCAACACTATCTCTTTGTAGGATCTTTCTGCCATCCAAGTTTGTAAAAAAAAATGAAAATATCATTAGACAGCTCTTCGATGCAGGACTTTGCGTCGAAAAGTTATCCATATGAAACGTTTTATAGTCGGATGCAATTTATAAACTGAATAGCAGTGCTAATGTGTCTATTTTTTGGTTTGAACATCCACAGAAAAAGCTTTGATATAATAGCTTTTTTTATAACAGCACGGACATTATGCCTCACTCTCGATTCGGCAGTAGGCTTAGATTAAGAATATTATTCTATACATTTATAACGATTATTAGAACAAAATAGAGCATTGGGAGGATCGAAAATGTTTCTGCCCGATTGCAATTAGTTGATTACGCGAATAATTTCTGATGCAAATAATATTTCCTTTTCTGATTCTTTTCATTTTGACATTTCAAGGGGCATAAGCATCCTTGTTGAGGGGCATACCACTGATTTGTTGTGAGGAATATCATCAATTCTACCAGAAACGTTAAAAATTATGTTTCTCAGTTGTATTAAAATAAAATAATCTTTTTCTCGAAGAAAATAAAGGGTGATTTTTTAAGAGCTTGAGAACTTTTTTAAACAATAAAACGCATAAAATTTGCAAAATCTCATCGGTTCTTTATTTTAAACGTTAGATTGGTACATGACATTTACTTTTTGAAGATAATTTCATTTAAATGTTGACCGCGGCTGCGTCTTAGGTGGTCCATTCGGAAAGTCCAATTTTGGGCAACTTTTTCGAGCATTTCGGCCGGAATAGCCCGAATTTCTTCGGAAATGTTGTCTTCCAAAGCTGGAATAGTTACTGGCTTATTTCTGTAGACTTTAGACTTGACGTAGCCCCACAAAAAATAGTCTAAAGGCGTCAAATCGCATGATCTTGGTGGCCAACTTACCGGTCCATTTCTTGAGATGAATTGTTCTCCGAAGTTTTCCCTCAAAATGGCCATAGAATCGCGAGCTGTGTGGCATGTAGCGCCATCTTGTTGAAACCACATGTCAACCAAGTTCAGTTCTTCCATTTTTGGCAACAAAAAGTTTGTTAGCATCGAACGATAGCGATCGCCATTCACTGTAACGTTGCGTCCAACAGCATCTTTGAAAAAATACGGTCCAATGATTCCACCAGCGTACAAACCACACCAAACAGTGCATTTTTCGGGATGCATGGGCAGTTCTTGAACGGCTTCTGGTTGCTCTTCACTCCAAATGCGGCAATTTTGCTTATTTACGTAGCCATTCAACCAGAAATGAGCCTCATCGCTGAACAAAATTTGTCGATAAAAAAGCGGATTTTCCGAATGGACCACCTAAGACGCAGCCGCGGTCAACATTTAAATGAAATTATCTTCAAAAAGTAAATGTCATGTACCAATCTAACGTTTAAAATAAAGAACCGATGAGATTTTGCAAATTTTATGCGTTTTATTGTTTAAAAAAGTTCTCAAGCTCTTAAAAAATCACCCTTTATATTGAAAACATTTTGAAATATCTCAATGTTTTCTTAATGGGGAGCATATTTTAACACTTTACCCTATTTATTTTCGTCTGTTTCTGTACACGCATGGATTGGTCCGGTATTCTGAAGTCTGACAGAGTGTACAGTGTGTTACTTCAATGTTCAATCACGAAGAAATTTGTGCTTTGGATGTGTTATAGCCAGCGACCAATAAAACTGGACATGAGGCAATTGTAGATCCAATCATGCGGTCGCTCACTTCCCGTACAAAACTTAAAAACCATTGTTCCTTACGATGCCGGTAGGGATATGAGCGTCTGTAGTGAAGTTTGCAAAAAAATGAAAGTTCCTTTGATCGCTTGCTAACAAGCAGGGCGGGCTCCTCTTTGTGCATATGTCCGTCCAACTGTGAAACGGAGCCGGTCACATTCTGAACTTTGAATGAATCAAGTTTAGAATAGTCAACATGGATCCGATTCTTTTAGATCTTGTTCATGAAGGAAAACACTAGATTGTTTTCTGTTATAGACGCTAATAAAGGATGAACTTGAAATTCTTACACACAGTTTATTTAATATTGAATCTACACGGAAAACCCTCCAATCAAAATATTACGATCTCGAAATTTTTGATTTTTGCAGTTGTTGTTTTAGCTAATAATTAGTTGATTCAACCAATTTGCTATTTGATTTGCACATATTGAATTAGTTGAAAAATATGTTGTTTTTAATGCTGTCTAATGTCAAAAACAGCACAAAGCAAAACAAGAACCGCAATGGAAAATCAACCATTACTTCAATTGAAATTCAAACGCGTTTCTTAAACATTTTCATGCAAACGAAATTCGCTTATTATACGTTTGTAAAACTCGTGAAGAGTATCTTTTGAATGATAGTAAATTAATGTTTATCATAACACTAGTTATCAGAATATTAATGTGATGATAAATTATCTACATCTGCTCTGGTGTTACAAGAAGAAACGATTGATATAAAAGTGTTATGCACATAATTGATAGCCGTTAGAGATATTGCAATTAACAAAACGTGTTGAACCAAAACTAGAACCCAGTGAATTGTATGCGTTTGAATTTTGGTCTTAAGATCAACTTGATTCTCCATCGTGAAATGCAAGTCATGTACAAAAATTTTATGAACAAAGTGATTAAATTGAAAATGTTTTATATTCATTCAACAGATTGTCTGTTGAAACTGTTGCAATGGCTCAAAAAATAAAAATCAGTGCATTCGGTTCGACTTTTTCTTCGTAAGTAATATAGTGGTCACAATTAGAAAGTTTCATTGACACCAGCACTACTTAAAGACAG
Organism: Malaya genurostris; assembly: GCF_030247185.1. Taxonomy (NCBI): domain Eukaryota; kingdom Metazoa; phylum Arthropoda; class Insecta; order Diptera; family Culicidae; genus Malaya; species Malaya genurostris. The sequence goes on from NC_080571.1 coordinate 261,966,997, forward strand.
TATATTAAAAACAAAAATAAAAATGGTTTCAGTGAATAATTTATTTAATATAAAGCAAGGGCTGCGAAAGGTTTTATCATACCGATAGATGGAAGGTAATATAATTTTTCTGCTTCATTACAAATAATACTTGGCTTGATAGGATATGAACAAAGTGATTAAATTGAAAATGTTTTATATTCATTCAACAGATTGTCTGTTGAAACTGTTGCAATGGCTCAAAAAATAAAAATCAGTGCATTCGGTTCGACTTTTTCTTCGTAAGTAATATAGTGGTCACAATTAGAAAGTTTCATTGACACCAGCACTACTTAAAGACAGTATATTAAAAACAAAAATAAAAATGGTTTCAGTGAATAATTTATTTAATATAAAGCAAGGGCTGCGAAAGGTTTTATCATACCGATAGATGGAAGGTAATATAATTTTTCTGCTTCATTACAAATAATACTTGGCTTGATAGGATATGACAACTAAACCGATTTGTTTTTAAACTCAAATAACTGTTAAATCAAAAACAAAGTCGGTTGTTGTAACTAAAATTATTATTGAAATTGAAATTTTGTTATTTCAACCATCGTTTCTGTTGTCCGAAAAACAAAAATGACAGCTTAGAAAAAACAACAATCGATTAGTTGTACCAAATTTTAACCAATCAAATTCAGAAAAACAACTAATATTTTGGTTGTTTCACGATCGCGAGGGGTTCCGTGTAATATTAAATAATAGCCAAAATTTGCAGAACAGCTTGCATAACGCATCACTCATCAAGTCGTGTAACTGACATGCAGATGGCGCTGTCATTGTTGAATCCATACAACGTTTATGAAGTACCAACGTTCAAAAGACAATTGCACACATGAATTTTATGACATTTCGATTAATCAGAACAAAGTGACAGCGATTTAAATTAAGCTACTTTTGTCATTCTCAAATTGCGTGTTTAGTTTAAGCATTGCTTCTTGATGGAAAAAGTACTGTTCAAGTTTAGTAATGGTTTAAAAAGTTCACAAGATAGCTGAGGCCATAAAAATATCAGAGGGCAGTGTGTTTACTATTATGCATGACCATTTGACCATGAGAAAGCTCTTTTCGAAGTAGGTGCCGCCTTCATACACAGTCGATCTAAAACAACAACGTGACTACGATTCAGGGCAGTGTTTGATCATGTTCACAAGTATTAAATCAGATTCTTTGCATCGATATGTGACAATGGATGAAACATGGATCCATCACTTCACTCCAGAATTAAAACGATCATCAACTGAGTGGACTGCAACCGGTGAACCACATCCGAAGTGTCTAGTAAAAATGAAAAAGGAAAAACAATCAATAGCGAATACTACATAGTGTCGTTATAAGATCGTTTGAATGTCAAAATGAAAATAAAAACAACTTCATATGTTGAATAAAGACACTGTTTCACCAAGACAACACACCGATTCACAAATTGAACGAATTTCACTTCGAATTACTTCCTCATCCAACGTATAGTTCAGATCTGGCCCCAGTAGCGTATCTAAAAGGGGGTACTCGCCCCAGGCGCAACATGGTTAGGGGGGGGGGATTCTAAACGATGAGAAAAATTATCATTCCTATGTATTGCATGATAAAAATCATCATTCGAACAATATTTTGTATGTTTTTCGTTGAAAAATATTTAGAAATAATTCGGTGAAGAAGTATTTTTGATGACGCTTCTTAAAAATCATGATTTACGGTGTCCACTGTATCTCAGCGCAGACTAATCAGAAGTGAACAAATCAAAGTAGCATAGTTAGAGTACAAGTTTTTCTAGACTCCAACGTTTCTGTTTGATTTTTAAATTTTTTCTTTATTTTTGGTGGTTGTTTAAAGTAAAAACTACGATTTTTCACGGAAAAATTTTGTAGCTGTAAAACATTCCCAAAGTAACAAACAACGAAAAGGAAAACGATGGGATTTGGTTTTTTATATGTAGAAAGTGCATGCAAAATTTGAAAAAAACAATTGGTGCAGTAGTTTTTGAATGAAGATGGACACGGACTTTCAAAATCTGCTTTCGAAAAAAAACGCGTTTAAAGTTTTTGCCTTTCTCTATAGAAAGGTATTGAAATTTCTGGAAAAACCGACTTTCGAACGGAGCCTGGAGATCCATGTTGTTATATACCATTCGACTCAGTTCGACGAGATCGGAAAATGTTTGTGTGGGCGCGCGCGTGTGTGTGCACTTTTCGAAGATATTTTTACGCGCTCAATTTTCTCAGAGATGGTTGAACCGATTTTAACAAACTAAGGCTCGTTTGAAAGCTACTGTCGGGCCATTGATCAAGTTCGAAGATCAAATGACTATGACTTTTGGTTCCGGAAATATGATGGTAATCGACAAAACGTGTTGTATTTTTACCGCGCAAGTTACTCGGAGATGGCTGAACCGAATTTAACAAGTCTAGGCCCGTTTGAAAGCTATTATTAGGCCATTAATTAAGTTCGAAGATCAAATGGCTGTGACGTTTGGTTCCGAAGATATAATGGTAAAAGTGACGTAACTGACAAAACACGTTGATTTTTACCGCTCTTATATATAAAAGGGTGCCAAAATTTTGGGATCACCTGTATTTTCGTAAAGCTTTAGTGCTCAAAAGTTTAAGCACCTCGAAAAAAGCTCTCATGCAAAATTTGAGCTCAATCGGGCATGTGTAAGGGGTGCTGTTCGGCGGTAAAGTTTTGAAAATTTTTAATCTTGAAAAAGCATCATAGTGGGGAGTACATGAAATTTCCAAAATCGAAAACTTTTTTGATGCCAAAAGTCTCAAAACTGCATGAAACGTCGAGATTTAGTGCATCTCAAAAAAAAATTTTTTCTGGGAAAATCAACTTACTGGGACTTGGAAATATTTTGATATTTTCTCAAAGTCCCAAAAAGTCGATTTTGTCAAAAAAATTTTTTTTCGAGATGACACTAAATCTCGACCTTTCATGCAATTCTAAGCCTCTTGGCATCAACAATTTTTTTTCGATTTCGGAAATTTCATGTATAGGTGATTTTTCAAGATCTATGAAAATTCCACTAAGTGGACTAAGAAGGGTTTTGCCTTTCTCTATAGAAAGGTATTAGAATTGCTGGAAAAACCGACTTTCGAACGGAGCCTCGGAGACCCATAGTGTTATATACCATTCGACTCAGTTCGACGAGATCGGAAAATGTCTGTGTGTGTATGTGTGTGTGCACTTTTCGAAGATATTTGAACGCGCTCAATTTTCTAAGAGATGGCTAAACCGATTTTAACAAACTTGGGCTCGTTTGAAAGCTGCTGTCGAGCCATTGATCAAGTTCGAAGATCAAATGGCTGAGACTTTTGGTTCCGGAGATATGATTGTTTAAGTGACGTAACCGACAAAAAGCGTTGTATTTGAACGCGCTCAATTTTCTCAGAGATGGCTAAACCGATTTTAACAAACTTGGGCTCGTTTGAAAGCTACTGTCGGACCATTGATCAAATTCGAAGATCAAATGGCTGAGACTTTTGGTTCCGGAGATATGATTGTATAAGTGACGTAACCGACAAAAAGCGTTGTATTTGAACGCGCTTAATTTTCTCAGAGATGGCTGAACCGATTTTAACAAACTTCGGCTCGTTCGAAAGCTACTATCGGGCCATTGATCAAGTTCGAAGATCAAATGGTTGTGACTTTTGGTTCCAGATATATGATGGCATAAGTGACGTAACCGACAAAACACGATGATTTTTACCGCTCTTATATATAAGGGTGCCAAAATTTTGGGATCACCTCTATTTTCGTTAAGCTCTAGTGCTCAAAAGTTTAACTACCTCGAAAAAAGCCTTCATGCAAAATTTGAGCTAAATCGGACTTGCGTAAGGGGAGCTGCCCGGTGGTAAAGGTTTGACAATTTTCGATCTTGAAAAAGCACCATAGGGGGGAGTACATGAAATTTCCAAAATCGAAATTTTTTTTTGATGCCGAAACTCTTAAAACTGCATGAAACATCGAAATTTAGTGGTATCTCAAAAAAATTTTTTTTTGAAAAAATCAACTTTCTGGGTCTTAGAAGAATTTTCATATTTTTTCTAAGTCCCAAAAAGTCGACTTTTCAAAAAAAAATTTTTTCGAGATGACACTAAATCTCGACGTTTCATGCAATTCTAAGCCTTTTGGCATCAAAAATTTTTTTTCGATTTCGAAAATTTCATGTACTCCCCCCTATGGTGATTTTTTAAGATATATGAAAATTCCACTAAGTGGACTAAGAAGGTTTTTTTTTAGATTAGCATCACTGATTACAAACTAGGCAACGCAAATGTCAAGCACTAGTTTGGAAAAATGATGCTGACTGTGTGTCATAAACACTGGAGCATGCTTTTGTGAACTACTCGAATCAATCTGAATCAATCGGTGTCAAAATTAGTATCCGAAATTATTTAATAAAAGTATGAAATATATTTTCATGGGACTGTTATGAAAGAAGAGAAAGGCATTATCACACCACGAGGTGGATTAAGAAGAGTTTTGTCTATAAAATCAATGAAAACAATTTACTACTCAAGGGAGCCCGTAGGGTCTAATATTTTCCAAAAATAATATTTTTTCTTTTGTAATTTGTTATAATGAAACATTTCAAGAATGTTTTGTCAAGTTTTTAAGTCAATCAAACCAAAAGTCTTGGGCCTATGTGCCGAGTTCTTATTTCTTCGCAGGATGAGATAAACGAAAATAAAGGCCCATAACTTGCTGTGTTTTATTCCGATAAGCTTGAAAATTTTACAGGATATTTTTGAAATGTTTTACTATAAGAAAATACAAAGAAAAATAAATGATTTTTCAGAAGTGTTAGACCTTACCCGCCCCTTAATTGCCACTGTATTACTTGATTTACCCTAATCTTCAGCAAGAGATTTCTGATAGCTTAGAAAATTGCACTGATATTTTTTTTTGGTTGCAGTATTGGTGTAGTTTATTTTGATCAGCTCCGTTTGAATATCGGTCAATAATGACTCGATATGATGAAATGATTCATTCGATATGGCCGTGGTTTTTAAATACTGATTAAGGGCCTGATTCGAGTCTGACTGGACCTTAATACTGTCCGTTATATTTTTCTGCTGGCGTATGAGTTCCTTCAAGTTGAATTGTTCGTAATAATCCTCCTGACATTCAATGCATAAGGAAAGCATGAATGTACACATCAGTTCCTCATTATTTCGCTGAACGCCAATACAGACGGAATGAAATTTCTTTCCGAAGGTTCCATTGCAATTCCAAAAAGGCGACAAGGTTGTGTATATTTTTTTTTTAATAATATAATTAGGATCCATTATGAATAAGTATCAGAACAAATTGGCTCAAATGGCACGTTCCCCTTGATATTTGGAGATTTGTGCCTTGCCATCAATTTGTTTTTAGCATCATTTTCCCGATATATAAGAGGGAAGGATTGAAAGGAAATGGTAAGGGTTGGACTAGGAGGATGGGAAAAAATGACGACACAAAAACACATAAAAGCAGAAGTAAATTCTGCACCCCTAAGGGATGCTGAACAATCTGCTGAGAATCACATTTAGTGGAAGCAGAAGTAAATTCTGAACCTCTACGAGGTCCCGAACAGTCTGCTGTTAATAAAACCTCCAACCCCCGAGAGGATTTAGAGATCTTACAAAAGCGACACCATTCTGCACTCCCGGAAGAATGCAGAACGATTCGCAGTATGTACGAGCAGAAGTAAATTCGGTACCCCCTAAAGGATGCCAAACAATCTGCTAAACCCTATTTAAGGTGAATACAGAAAGGATTCATTCACTCCATGAAGAACGATGAATTCTTCTGACTATAGCTCCTTACCACATTGGGTGAGAAACGAGAGAATATCCTTCAATTTTAGCTCCGCATACACAGACTCAACCATGTATGGAGAACCAAAAACCCGGATACGAAGCTGCGTCAATGCGGGGCAGTTACATATCAGATGATATGAAGTACCGTAATCGCATTCACACAAATCACACGAATAATACTCAGCACGTTGAATAGTAGCCATGTGATAATTGAGTTTGCAATGTCCAGTCAGAGCTCTGACCAGAATACTGCAATGATGCTTGGAGAAATGCAGTAGACACTTTGACATTTTCAGATTTAAATCTGGTAGAAATGCTTTTGTCTGAGCGCAAGTTTGCAAGCTGCGCCAGTAGCTGGCATGTTTGGATGCAGCCCAAGAACGAATCTTGTGCTTTATCCAACTAGTTGAAAGTGGTAAAGCTGGTTCAGGACCAACGAAATCATTCGTTGCACCAGCTCTAGCCAACTCATCAGCCCATTCATTTCCAGTAATACCAGAATGGCCGGGTACCCATAAGAAGTAAACAGCATTTGAAATGCTGAGGTCCTCGATTTGAGTTCGACATGCGATCACTAGATTAGACCGTGAGTCATTCGAACTGAGTGCTTTTAAGGCTGCCTGACTGTCGGAACAAAAATAAATACGTTTACCACAGGTCCTCTGCTGAAGTGCCGATTGTACTCCACACAGAATCGCGTAGATTTCTGCTTGGAACACAGTACAGTATCTACCAAGTGAATGAGACTGCTCCAGCCTCATTTCACGACAGTAGACACCAGCACCAGCACGACCATTCAACAGAGAACCGTCCGTATAACAAACTATGTGTTCATCAAGTTGTCGTTCCAGACAACCGGACAACCATTCCTCACGAAGAGGATAGCTCACATTGAATGTTTTGAAAGGAAAACTGCATGTGAGAGTTAGGTCACTAGGAGCGAGTAAATACTCATCCCACGTAACCATTTGAGACCACAAGCGAGTGTGGCTGGTAGCATAATCTAATGGGTTACTGTTCCAAAGCCCTGTAACCCTAAGACGGTATGCACAAGATAATGCTTCTTGTTTTAGGAACACATGTAGTGGTTTAATACACAGTAGCGCCTCTAGAGCAGCAGTAGGAGTTGTCGTGAATGCTCCTGTCATCGCCATTAGGACCATCCTTTGGAGATGATTTAGCTTTGACTGAACTGTCGCGACTTCTCCTTTCTGCCACCATACAAGACATCCGTATGCTAAAATTGGTCTAACAATAGTTGTGTAGATCCAATGAATATATCTGGGTTTGAGTCCCCATGATTTTCCAAAAGCTCGTCTGCATTGGCCGAAAGCCATGCAAGCTCTTTTAATCCTGAAGTCAATGTGAGCAGACCAATTCAGTTTTGAGTCAAGAATAACCCCGACGTATTTAACTTGATCGACCACAGTGACCTCTGAACCAAAGAACTGCAACGGACGAGCTCCTGTGATTATCCTACGATGAGTGAAAAGCACCATTGATGTTTTGCCCGGATTTACAGATAATCCAACCTGACAACACCATTGTTCAACAGATCGAAGGGCTTGCTGCATTAAATCAAAGAGAGTGTTAATGCTTATACCGGTCATCAATATATGATAATCGTCGGCAAAACCATAAGTCGGAAATCCAAGGTTATTAAGTTTCCTCAACAAACCATCAGCGACTAGGTTCCATAAAAGTGGGGATAGTACACCACCTTGAGGACACCCACAGACACTCAGTTTTCTAATCTCTGCTTGCCGAAGCGATGAACAAAGAAGTCGATTGCTAAGCATTGCGTGTATCCAATTTGTGATACTTGAAGGTATGCCATGACCACGGGCTGCTTCCAGAATTGAATTGAAAGACACGTTATCAAAGGCACCTTCAATATCTAGGAAAACTCCCAAGCAAGATTGCTGTTGTGAGAAAGCTTTTTCAATATTGTACACAACATCATGTAACAGGGTTGTAGTGGACTTTCCACGCTGGTAAGCATGTTGCATTCCATGTAGCGGATGCACGCCCAAACTAACATTCCTGATATAGTGATCGACTATGCGTTCCACTGTTTTAAGAAGAAATGAGCTAAGACTGATAGGCCTGAAACTCTTCGCTTCCTCATAAGTGTCGCGACCGCCTTTGGGAATAAATTTGACAATTATTTCCTGCCAGGCTCTTGGAATATATCCAGTCGCAAGACTAAAAGTAAGTATTTTCTTCAAAACATGTTTGAAATGTTCATACCCTTTCTGCAGTAACACTGGGAAAACTCCATCCTTTCCAGGAGACTTGTACGGAGCAAAACTCTCAACTGCCCATTTGACCGATTCAATCGTCACAACGCTTCGAGCAAGGGCCCAAGAATCGTAACTACCTGAAAAAGTCTCGGGAAGAGCTGTCGGTGATGGATCCATACATCCTGGAAAGTGAGTGTTAAAAAGATAGTGAAGTACATCACCTTCATCAGACAAGTGTTCACCATCTGAAGTTCTTAAGAAACTGACATTAAAGTCCTTAGACTTCGAAAGTAACTTATTTAATCTGCTAGCCTCGTTGAGACTAGAAACATTTGTGCAGAGGCTTTTCCAACCACTTCGCTCAGACGATCGAAGAGCATTTTTGTAAGCCCTTCGAGCCGACACGAATGCCTCCGACCCATCTCTGCGTCGGTGGTTCCAAGCTCTTCTGCATAGTTTCCTTAGTCTAGCAAGTTCAGCATTCCACCAAGGAGTTCCTCTAGTAGCTCGCACAATCCGAAGTGGACAAGCCTCTTCATATGCTGCAACTATGAGTGAGTTTGTCTCGTCGACAACATTTTCCAAATCAATTGGGGTTTCAATTGTTGGTTGGTACCCGTAAAATCTAGTCGCCAAGCCCTCTTCATAGAGGTCCCAGTTTGTAGATTTGGGATTACGATATGTGATAATATCAAATTTAACGTTTGAATGATCAAAGAAGATGTACTTATGATCAGACAACGAAGGTTCGAGCTCATCGGAGACGAGCCAATTCACCAACTCATGCGCAATTCTATCAGAGCAGAGAGTTACGTCCAAAACCTCCTCTCTTCCAGATCTCGCAAAAGTTGGACGGTTTCCTGCATTGACTATGTGCAGGTTTGTACTGCTCACAAATTCCATCATATCAGAGCCTCTCGAATTTATATCTGTGCTGCCCCATATGATATGGTGAGCATTTATGTCACTGCCGATTACAAGCGGTAAATCACTCTTGCAGCAGTATGATACAACCTTTTTGAAGTCATCGCTTGGCGAAGGTTGGTTATGCGGTAAATATGCCGAACAATAGACATATTTCCTGTCTATGCCATCAACAGTCATACCAACTGTGACAGCACAAATATCCCGAGTTGTGAGCTCCGATATGCGAGAAACATCGAGAGCACTATTTGCAAGTATGCATGCTCGAGGCATTTCACGTGGATTAGTCATACCGCTCTTGTTGAAGGCAACAAAGACTGGGTTTAACAATTATCCAACGTAGAAGTTTCCCTTTTGGAAATATGGTTCTTGAACCAAAGCTATAGAAGCTTTACCTTCTTGAAGAAGTCTGGATAGATTCATAGTTGCTGTACGTTTATGCTGAAGATTGATTTGTGCCACTCTAACCATTATCAATCAGAGTAACGAACATTCCACCTTCAGCACTTATCGTACAACAACTACAAGAAACCAAATATATTGGCTTATAATCGCCTATAGCGAACCATGTAAGGATTTTTTTAAATGTTTTAATCATTTAAATCCCACGAGTTGCGAAGAAAGAAGTCGTCCACTGTGCCAGAGCTTCGCTTAATACAGTAAGGGAAAATCCCAAGATATTCCGTTCACGACTGCATTGTTTAACCTCCTGCAGCCATTCAGCCATCGGCACGGAAATACACCTTGACTTAGGAGTTCCTATTTTTGTGGCCTTTTACGACATGGAACAGGAAACCAGTGGATCAATTCTTGGTAAAAAATAATTCCGCCGGATGCCACACGGCTTACCTGTTTGGTGGACTTATACCACCGGTACAGGTGGACCGTAGCGTTATTCTTAGCCAGTTGGGAAACCGCTACCGACACTACACGGCTATCTAGGCTGCTCAGAGAGGGAAGTTGACATTGATGGTCAACTTCCATGGATGGCCGAGCAGCCGGCCGAGCAGCCAGCCGGAATTAGGATCCATTATGAATAAGTAAGTCTCTCTTTTACAAATCATACGTGTGGTTAGCCCACTATGCTCGGGCCCTGAAAATTTTCCTGTTTTCTATGTGTCGCTTTTGCCTGTTATGCTTTGTGCGACGATTCGTTCAACTCAAGTGGTTAAAATTTTGCGCGCAGTTTTGGGAATTAACTGAGGAAATCGTTTTGTTAATTAAACTATCAACATTTTTCGTTCGTTTTGATAATGTCTTTGCAGTCGATGGCTTTCACTTTTTCACTTATAGAAAAACGACGGTCTGGTATTGACGACCTCAATTTATGTCGATCTATTAAAAAGGCGGAGGTTTCTTATTTAAAGTTATTCCTTCTAATGGTAGTTCTACTTCAACCGTTGTCTTCGAGAAGCAGCGAGCTCGAGATTTCTTGTGAGAACTTTAGAACAACGAACAGATATCTGATACCTTCTAAAAGAAGTTCTTTTGCTACTCCCTTGCACGCTGAAACCTCCTTGCATTTGTTGGAAGCAGCATCTTAAGTTGCTACGCCTCCACCATCAACAATTTAACAAGTACAGCACTTGTGCAGTTTCTTGTTTCTATATCTGGACTACAGTGTAGGCGCATTACGGCCCTATGATGGCAAAGCTCATCCTACCCTGGATCCTTGAAATATGGTTTCAAATAGCTTAATTCCTTCCACTCAAAATACATACCCAAAGCTGCTAAACCGCGAAGCAGTTCTTCAAACAATCATTTTTCCAGGTGCAAAAGTTTTTAACGATACTACAAACACTCGTACAAACTTTTGCGGTGGTAAGCAACAATTCAAATTAACCGCAAAATTCAACCCGAGGGGGAGTAGCCGGAGGATCGCAATAATTAAATTACTTGCGATTAGAAACTTTTGACCTCTTTGGTTCGTTCCCTCCTTCCGGTAGCTTTTGCACAAAGTTATCCATCCAACATCAAATGGACGGGCGAAAACGGAGGCAAAACTTTCCGCAGCTCACACAGCTCGATCTGATTCGTGGCCAACAACGGAATGATACAGGACAGACAGACGGAAGGAAGTTCTTTCCATTTGTTACAACTTATTTTTTTTATGGTACTGCCAAAAGCACTGCCCATTTAGCTCTGACAAAATAATAAGCTGTGAAAATGTCATCAATGTTTGACTGCGCCCCAAAATTTGCGGTTAATTAGAGTTATGTGATTAACATTACCTGAAGCCCATAGAATATTTTGTTATCAGTAATTCGATTTGATTGTGCCAGGACTGCGCTTGAAAAGGTTCTCTTCCTTGATGAGGTTGACCGGCGATAATTAAATTATTCAATCAACCGATGTGACCAATATTAATCATGGAAATCGTCACCTCCGGCTTCGTTCTTTTGCCGACGATCAATAGACGAAACCTGGGACGAAACTGATTTTGTTTTCTATGAATTGAGGAGCAAAAGAAACCGGAGATAATTACTTGCCTCGATAGAATTAAAAAGTGTCCTCGAGCTAAACAGCGATGACAACACAGTGTCCTGAGCCAATGTGAGGGGAGCGACCTCTCAAGTGACATCAGATGTCAATTGAACTGTTTTCAAATGGAGAATTTTATTGAGCTGGAGTTGGTCCCATCACAAGACAAAGAACGAGACTGGACAGGGAATTTGAACTTCATGTGAATTTACCTCATGTGGTTAGCCTGTCACCGATGAATTGCTTGCAATCCTTGGTTGCTCTACATTGAAGCTGTAGAGTGATTTGCCCGGTGGTTGATGAATAAATTGCCTGACTGGTAATTTATTGCACACCAATTTGGGACCAAAAAAATGAAAGCTTTAATGTGTTGAACTTTTGTTTTGCTGCCGGAAGCACTGTGTGATTGAGAATGGACTTTTCGCCAATACGGTTGTTGATTAATTATTCATGCATATGTAAATATTTTGACTTGATTTACGCAGACCATTGCTAATTAGCGAGTATAATTATTTAATTTCCGAATGGGCGTCGTGAGCACATTAGACTTCATTGATAGTTTAGACTGTTGTGATGCTAAAGTAGAGGTTTTCCGAACTCTATATTATTTCAATTGTGCTTTTCGGTACAGTCTTCTAAGTTTTCACTTTAATGCTAAGACCTCCATAAAAGCAACAAAAAATAGACTCAATTTTCACAACGATCGTCAAGAGATGAGTCTTTAAATGCGTCGTTATTTTACCAGTGCTGTCAAAATTCTCTCATGTTATAAAAAGAAAGATGATCGAAATGAATCTAACATTCTTACATCAGCAAATAACACACGGGCAGAAAAGTCCCGGGCCTAACACGTAGATGGCGCTAGTTCTATTGTAGTCACCTTTTGATGTGGAACACGTCTTTATTTTCTATATAGGGGTGCAAATCAGAAATTCAAGAAAAACTACACGTAGAAATGTGGTAAGGTTTTAAACACTTACAGCTCAGTCTGTTTTGTATCAATTATAAATATTATTATATCATTTCATTGGAAATATTTCTACGTATTGATTTGAATGTTCATAGCCATGTATTTTTAATTGTATATCATTGAAATGTTGATTAATAGCTAGCAGTGTCCTATTTTGTCTGAAAAAAATCTCCAGCATACCGGATTTCCCTGACATAGTCGACGGTTTTGAAGGAGTAAGCGATGTATCAAAGAGAGAGCATCGCTCTGATTGGTCAATCGATGCAAAAGCGAAGCTGTTGGAAGCACGCGAATCTATAAATAGAAGCGAAATTAAAGCTAACGTTTCAGTCCTATTTAGAGTTGCCAGGTTATTTTTTCAAAAATCTGTCAAAACTCAAAAATTTATCTGGATTTGTCTGGGTCTACTATATACAAGGAAATTTTTGCCGGGCTTCATTTTCAATGAGCAAAAAAAGGTCTCCAACCTATCGTAAAGATGGCAAAACCGTAAAGATCTGACAAAATCTAGGAAAATTTGGAAAATCTGGGAAAATTTGGAAAATCTGGCAAAAGATCTGGTTAGTTTGAGTGTCTGTCGAAACAAGAAATATCTGGCAGTTGCCAGACAAATCTGGCAACCTGGCAACGCTGGTCCTATTACTAGTATGCTAGAGGTAGGTTGCTGCTAGACAGCAAGACAAAAACGTGCCATAAAACGATTTGAAGCTTCAAGGGCTGATGCCAGTTGTTAGCGTAAAACCGTGTCGCTCGCTGTGCGTATTACATTTCTCTTCATGCTCTCTCGTAAATGTGTAAAATGACTCTCGATGTGGCCGGGTGGCCAAGAAAGTTTTGATATTTTCTGTTACAAGTTTGACTACATCACATAAAGTCCAATAAAGCTACCGCTTGTTTGGCAGCCTTGATGAGCCGATTTTATTTCTCTCATGTTTCGTTACGTTACCAGGGAACTAAAATGGCGCCGACATAGAAACCGACTTACCTCCACAAAAATAACTTTCACTTAATTTTCATCGCGACAACATATATGTTTTTATGCACAAATCGCATCTAAACTAAATTATCTAGACATTGTCTGGATAGATTTTTGATCCATGCTTTTGAAAGCGAGATTTTCAATGAACAAGTTGAAAGTTGCCGTTTTCAGCTATGCAACTCTTCCTTCAGAAAAAAGACTTTCCCGACCGCTAAAGTCAAACAATCATTCTAAAATTTTCACAGAATAATCTAAACTAAATTTCTAAGAGATTGTCTGTTGGGTTTTTTGATAGTCGTCATCGTTTCTGAGAAAATCAGATTTGAAACTTAAAAATAGCCCTTTAAAACGCCCTAAGACACACTGGTCTCAGCCCGTAATTGGTATGCTCTGATCTTGTGTCGCGCAAGCTCGGAATTCCATGTTATGTCGTTTCCCCATGAGAAATTGACAACTACCTCTGGATAAATTTTGAGTGCTTAAGATTAATTTCTAATTTATATTAGATGAACTCGATTGATAATGAGAAATAGTTTATCGCTTCAACCGAAATCGCAGAATGGTAGAGAAACTTAACGCTAAAAAACTGCTTGCATGAAAAACTTGAACACAAGCTTGGCGAAGAGAAGCTTAATTATCGAAATCGCAAGTATGTACAAAGATATAATTGCATATATTTGGGATAATGGTGTAATTTCGTCGGTCATAAAACAAATGCAAATCAAGACAAATGATGTTCGGTGTTTATTCGGATTGATTGAACTTTTTGGTTGTAGATCATTGGACATTTTGGTTGCCTTGTTCCACATCAACGGCTCGAACAACCCCATGGGGCTGATCCTTGTAGTTTTTTAGTAAATACTAAACTTTAAAAGACAGCTGTTAAAAATTCATGATTAGTTTGTGAGTTATTGTGCTAAGAGTGACGCTACTTTTGCTATTTTCAGAACAAAAGATCGAAAACAATTTTATGTTTTGATTTTACTCTGCTTCTTGATGATAAAAATACCGTTTAAGCGAAGTATTGGCTTGAAAAATGTTTTGGATGTTCCGCTTTATCATAAACAACAATGAAAAACGTTTGTTGCTGACTTCAAACGCGATCGTAGAGACAACGATGATGCAGAGCGCAGTGAAGGCGTCCAAATGAGGCAGTAACGCCAGAAAACATAAAAAAACCTACAAAATCGTTTTGAATTATCGAAAAGTGAAGTTGCGTGAGTTAGCTGACACGTGTTTATGATTCTGAGCAGTGTTTGGTCATGTTTAAACGTAACAAATCGGAATTTTTATGTGACAGTGGATGAAACATGGACACACCATGTCACAAGTCAATCAAAACAATGTAAAATTACGGTGTCATCATAAAATTCGGAATGTGATTTATTTCGGTTGAGTTCTGCCCTTTTTCGGGCGAAGCAGGATATAAAGCAGTGATTCCTAAAGAGATCCCTACAACCCACCAGTAGGCACTAATTCAGTTTCAGTGGACAGTAAGCTCAAAATTGTCGAAAGATGGGCAATAAATCACAAATAGTGGGCTTCGCCTCTAATAAAATTTATCTGAGGATGGCTCAGAGTAAATGTATTTATTATATCTTGAATCTTTGTTACATTCAATCCAGGATCAAGCCAATCTTTAGCTGCAAATAATATGTGAATAGTGAATCATTTCAATCTGGTGAGATCAAATAAGAAAGAAAAAACCTTCTTTAATACACCTAGTGGTGTAATGATACCTTTCTCATATTACTTTCAAAAACATAACTAGAAGATTCTGTCAAGATTTTTTTTCAAACTAGAATAAAATCGAAAACACTCTTTGGTATAAACTACCATCACCTTTTCAATTTGTTAACAGTTATGTCAAGTTAATATAGATTTAAATGTGGCAACCCTGCACGCTATACAAAATTGAACAAAGCCCGCTGTGTGCTAGGCGATGACGTTTTTCTTCTTCCGTACCAGAATGTACCGGTGCGTTTGGAAGCGGGAACCGAAGACCAGTAGTCCCAACGTAGATTTATATATCCATTAACTATTTAGGTTTGCCAACTAGATGAATTTACCAGTAAACTGTGCACCTCGTATCGCCATCACTTTTGAAAAATTCCTCATTCATTTATCGCAATGTAATACCGGAACCAAAAGTCGAATCTGGATCATTTTTTCGGGAGGTTTTTAAAGATTTTCACGGCCTTTAATTTGAATCTTGATTTGTAAACATCGGTCAACAAATTTCCAAGGAAATTGAGTGCGCATTTTCTCATAGATTTTCACAAATTGCCTTATAATTCTGGAACCGGAGGTCGGATCGAGAAAAAATTTAATAGCGAGCTGTGGGACCATAGGACCTTACGACCATAAGACCGAGTATTTTCCTGATGTGCAATTAAATGTTATTAAAAAATATAGCAGAATCCCAGTGCATCACAAATAGATGAGCTGTGAATGGATGTAAGCAAAATTGAAGTTTTGAAGTGCACGCTTAGGAACATACGACTTAACTCTTCACAAAATACCGCAGTAGGATGTCACATATTTTTCAATAAATTTATTTTAAATTTTAGCTCTTGAAGTTTCAAACAGTTCTAAGACATTTGGCATCAATTTTTTTCTATTTCGGAAATTCTTGGCATTTTGATGCGGAACACATCGTTATTTTCTATACAGGGGTGCAAATCAGAAACTCAAGGAAAACTACACGTAGGAATGTGGTCAGGTTTTAAACACTTGCAGCTCAGTCTATTTTGTATCAAATATTAATATTATTTCATAATTTGATTGGAAATATTCTTAAGTATCGATTTGAATGTATCAAGCCACGTATTTTCAATTATAAATGATTGAAATTTTGATTAGTAGCGAGCAGTGTCCTATTTTGTCTGCTAAAAATCGCCGGCATACCGGATTTTCTTGCCTTAGATGACGGTTTTGAAGGAGTCAGCGATATAACAAAGGAAAACCATCGCTCTGATTGGTCAATCGATGCAAAAGCGAAGCTGTTGGAAGCACGCGAATCTATAAATAGAAGCGAAATTATAGCTAATGTTTCAGTCCTACGCGTAGCATGCCAGAGGTAGGTTGTTGCTAGACAGTAAGACAAAAAGTGCCATAAAACGATTTGAAGCTTTAACACTCCAAATACTAAGCCCGAAAAAAAGTTGGAACGGTAACTTTGTGCTGTCATAGTTCAGCTGTGTTTCAACGGATCTCAATAAGTTTTACACCCTCGAATTTTGTACAGTTCGTAGATTATTTAAAGTATATCATTATTGACAATCGGTTAAGAAAATCAATGAAAATGTGATTTTTCCCGTTCCAGGTTTTTTCAGGCGCAAAAAATGCCCTATCTGCTGTCTAATTTTGTTTCCTTTGGCATCAACGTCGCGACTGAAAATTGAGAGCTCCAACTTTATCAAGTCATAACTTTGTTGATAGTCAACCGATTTTCAAAATTTGTTCACCATTGGAATGTTTCAGAAATAAAATGCACTAAAACATACGTAAAATAGAGTTGTCTACCTAAAGTTATAGAGAAAACTGTAAACAGAAAACCACAAAAAAGATGAGATTTTTAACAATGGTCGTAAAACATTCGTAACCGAATGTTCGAAGTGAGCACACGCGTTTTTTTAACAATCGACATCGGTAAGACGAAGGTGCCTATCACAGCAGAGGCTGTAGTATAGGCATTAAATAAAAGTGATAAAAAGTAGCATCCCCGCAAGTGAGTTCTGTCTGTGCATCGGTTTTGTATCGGTATCGACAGTAGACGCTATTGTGCTATCCTCGGGCAGCAGTTATTTCTATTGTTTGCTACCCGCATCGCAGCAGCCAAATCCTGAGTCAAGGTCACGCTGAAGCTCGCCAAAAAGTTTACCAAGACGATGGCTCGGAAGGTCCGTGGGTGGTATACTTCCGGCCCAAATTAAAGTCTCTCAGAGTTTTAAATATTGCTCGGGACCTGGAAAAACATTACTCGGCAATAAAAACAATAGATAAGGTTTCGCCAAACAAGTTACGCGTTGTTGTGTCCGACCTGAAGCAAGCAAACGAGATTGCTACCAGCGAGTTGTTCACGAAGGAGTACCGCGTGTACGTCCCGTCTCATGTGGTGGAGATCGACGGTGTGGTCCGTGACGAAAGTCTGACAATCGAAGATCTGATGAAGGACGGGGTAGGCCGTTTCAAAAACCCCGACCTTCAACCAGTGAAAATTTTGGAGTGCAAGCAATTGCACTCCAAATCGATAGATGGTAAATTTTACCAATCGGACTCATTTCGCGTGACTTTTGCCGGATCTGCACTTCCAAATTATTTGGTAGTGAGTGGAGTTCGTCTACCTGTTCGGCTGTATGTACCGCGGGTAATGCATTGTACAAGCTGCAAACAGCTAGGTCATACGGCAACCTATTGTTGCAACAAACTGCGATGCGGCAAATGCGGAGAGGCCCATGAGGACGATCTCTGCAGAAGAGCAGTGGAAAAGTGTTGCTACTGCGGGGAGAATCCTCATGATCTTTCGGTGTGCCCTACGTACATACAGCGTGCGAAGAAATTGAAGCGATCCGTGAAAGAACGTTCCAAACGTTCTTATGCGGAAATCTGGAAAAGAATCACTCCATCGACCCCTGAGAACCCGTTTGCAATCTTGCCAGTTGAAGAGGATACCTCTGACGACCCAGGCGAAGGACCTTCCTACACACAGGTTGAAGGAAGCAGGAAAAGACAAAATCTGGCTTCTCCCAAGCTTCCTCGTAAAGGCCTCAGACTGTCCTCTTCGTCACAAAAGAACCAAACGGAAACAAAAAGTGCTGACTCAAAACCGAAGCAAACACCTCCTGGGTTCAAAAAACTTAGGGATGATAAGGAGTACCCAGCACTTCCTGGGGCATCAAAAAACCCGAATGACCCCAAAGCACAACCAGAAAATCCAACAAACGCTGGATTATTGAAATTTTCTGATATCGTGGACTGGATATTAACAGCCTTCAATATTACTGATCCTCTGAAAAGCTTCCTAACTGCTCTACTGCCAACAGTAAGGACATTTTTAAAACAGTTGACTGTACAATGGCCCCTCCTTGCAGCGATCGTATCTTTTGATGGATAATTTACCACTGAGAATAGAAGATATGATCATTGTGCTTCAGTGGAATTGCAGAAGCATCATCCCAAAACTTGATTCTTTCAAACACTTAATACATACTCATAATTGCGATGTATTCTCCTTGAGTGAAACTTGGCTTACTTCTAACATCAACCTCGACTTCCATAATTTTAACATAATCCGCCTGGACCGAGAAGACTCTTATGGAGGGGTACTTTTAGGGATGAAAAAGTGCTATTCATTTTATCGTATTAACCTCCCCTCGACACCGGGAATTGAAGTTGTTGCTTGCCAAATTAATATTAAAGGCAAAGATCTATGTATAGCTTCTATCTACATTCCTCCCAGAGTCTCGATAGGGCATCGTCGGCTTGCAGACATCATAGAACTTCTTCCTTCACCGCGGCTGGTTTTAGGGGACTTTAACTCGCATGATACAGGATGGGGCTGATTATATGATGATAATCGTTCTTCGTTAATCCAAGATCTGTGTGACAACTTTAATTTGACAATTCTAAACACGGGAGAAATGACACGGAACCCTAGACCGCCAGCACAACCAAGTGCGCTGGATTTATCCCTTTGCTCGACTTCGCTACAGTTAGATTGCAAGTGGAAGGTAATCTGTGATCCTCACGGTAGCGATCACTTGCCGATCATAGTTTCTATCACCAACCGTGGAAGACCATCGGAAACAATCAATGTTTCGTACGATTTCACACGAAACATTGATTGGAAACGTTACGCGAGCTTGATATCTGAGAAACTAGAAACATCACAGGAGCTTCCTCCGGAGGAAGAGTATACATTTTTGGCTGGCTTGATTCTTGACACCGCAATTCAAGCTCAGACGAAACGAGTACCTAGCGCGCAAACTAGTATGCGTTCTCCCAACCCATGGTGGGACAAAGAGTGCTCAGAGCTGAAAACGAAAAAAGCTTCAGCCTTTATCTCGTTTAGAAGGAACGGAACTCCAGATAATTATCGGAAATACGCGGTGTTAGAATTTCAAATGAAAAGTCTGATTAAAGCTAAGAAACGCGGTTACTGGCGAAGGTTTGTTGACGGATTAACGAGAGAAACAGCAATGAGCACTCTTTGGAATACGGCCCGTCGCATGCGCAATCGAAATCACGCGAACGAAAGCGAGGAATATTCTAACCGCTGGATATTTGATTTCGCTAAGAAAGTATGTCCTGATTCTGTTCCGGAACAGAAGATATCCCGCGTCGCGACATTGAATACAAACGAAACACCGTTTTCGATGGTAGAGTTCTCACTTGCGCTCTTGTCGTGTAACAATAGAGCCCCGGGGTTAGACAGAATTAAATTCAACTTGTTGAAAAATCTGCCCGACTCTGCCAAAAGGCGCTTGTTGAATTTATTCAACAAGTTCCTCGAGGGTAATATTGTCCCACACGAATGGAGAGAAGTGAGAGTTATTACTATTCAAAAACCTGGAAAACCAGCCTCCGATCACAATTCGTATCGGCCGATTGCTATGCTTTCCTGTATTCGGAAATTGTTGGAGAAAATGATTCTCTTCCGTCTAGACAATTGGGTCGAAACAAATGGATTGCTTTCAGGTACACAATTTGGGTTCCGCAGGGGCAAAGGAACGAACGATTGTCTAGCGTTGCTCTCAACAGAAATTCAAATGGCATTTGCTCGTAAAGAACAAATGGAATCAGTTTTCCTCGACATCAAGGGGGCATTCGATTCAGTTTACATTAACGTTTTATCTGAGAAGTTGCATCAGCATGGTCTTTCACCAGTTTTGAACAACTTTTTATATAATCTATTGTCCGAGAAACACATGCATTTTGAGCATGGTGATTTGACGACAAAGCGATTCAGTTACATGGGTCTTCCTCAGGGCTCATGCTTAAGCCCCCTTTTATACAACTTTTACGTAAATAACATTGATGAATGTATCAACACATCTTGCACGCTAAGACAACTTGCCGACGACAGTGTTGTGTCTATTATAGGACCCAAAGCTGCCGATCTCCAAGGACCATTGCAAGATACCCTCGACAACTTGTCGACATGGGCTCTTCAAATGGGTGTCGAGTTCTCTACGGAGAAAACTGAGCTGGTTGTATTTTCAAGGAAGCGAGAACCAGCACAACTACAGCTTCAACTAGGGGGTGAAACCATAGCTCAGGTTTTCACATTTAAATATCTCGGGGTCTGGTTCGATTCCAAAGGTACCTGGGGATGTCACATTAGGTATTTGAAACGAAAATGCCTACAGAGAATCAATTTCCTTCGTACAATAACCGGAACTTGGTGGGGCTCTCACCCAGGAGACCTGATCAGGTTGTACAAAACGACGATATTGTCAGTAATAGAATATGGATGTTTCTGTTTCCGCTCCGCTACGAATATTCATTTCATTAAACTGGAAAGAATTCAGTATCGTTGTTTACGTATTGCCTTGGGTTGCCTTGCAATCAACCCATACGATGAGTCTTGAAGTGCTGGCGGGCGACTTACCGTTGAAAAACAGGTTCTGGGATCTCTCATATCGACTGCTAATCCGATGCGACATTTTGAATCCGATGGTGATAGAAAATTTTGAAAAGCTCGTCGAGCTTATTTGTCGAGTCCTTGTATTTTGACTACATGGCTCAGAATATAAATCCTTCTTCGTTTCTTCCCAATCATGTTCATTTTGTGGATACTTCTAATTCTACTGTGTTTTTCGACACATCCATGAAAGAAGAAATTCGTGGAATCCCGGATCCTGTACGCCCTCAAGAGATCCCAAAAATTTTTAATAATAAATTTAAAGAAGTCGACTGTAATAAAATGTTTTACACTGACGGATCATATCTAGACGGGTCCACTGGGTTCGGTATATTCAATGTAAATTTCACCGCTTCCTATAAACTCAGTGATCCAGCTTCAGTTTACGTCGCAGAACTAGCTGCAATTCAGTATACCATTGAGATCATTGACACTCTGCCCACAGATCACTACTTCATTGTATCGGACAGTCTCAGTTCCATTGAGGCTCTCCGTTCAGTGAAGCCTGGAAAGCACTCACCGTATTTCCTGGGGAAAATACGGGAACAATTGAGTGCTTTATCTGCAAAATCATACCAGATTACCTTGGTTTGGGTCCCCTCACATTGTTCCATACGGGGCAATGAGAGGGCGGACTCGTTAGCCAAGGTGGGCGCACTAGAAGGTGATATCTATGAAAGACCAATCTGCTTCAATGAATTTTTCAGTTGCTGTCGTCAGAAAACTCTAGCTAGCTGGCAGAATACATGGAATAGTGGAACTCTGGGACGATGGTTACACTCAATAATCCCACAGGTATCGACGAAAGCTTGGTTCCGGGGGTTAGACGTGAGCCGAGACTTTATTCGTGTAATGTCATGGCTCATGTCTAATCATTATATGTTCAGCGCGCATCTCCGTCGTGTGGGGCTCGCTGAGAGTGGTGTCTGCGTTTGCGGTGAGGGTTATCATGACATCGAGCATGTTGTTTGGACATGTGTCGAGTATTGTGATGCCAGGTCCCAACTCATAGGTTCCCTTCGGGCCCGAGGTATACCACCCTTCGTACCAGTCCGCGACGTCTTGGCAACTCGAAATCTTCCTTATATGACCCTCATCTATAACTTCTTAAAAACTATCAATGCTCAAATTTAGTGCTCTCCCTATCTCTTTCTCGTCTACAGCTCTACCGCACTCTTCTTTACGTTGCTGGAAGTATGGCCTGTGTAAACGATGCTTCGGAGCATGCACCTGCCTTGAACTGACTGAGTTGCTGGAAGCTACCCAAAAACGTCACATCAACGTCAGAGCACACCACCAAAGCATCCCAATCCAGAATAATCTCTTCATTGCTACAAGCTGAAAAACATGAAGATTCATCGAACGCAAAATGTGTCTAAAAGATGTATGCCACAAACCAATGATGTATTCAAATTTCAATTTAATACTGTGTAGGCCCCACCCTCCCTATGTCCCCTTATTAACTCTAGGGGAGTATGCCGCCCCGTAATACGGCATCCCTTTCTCTCACCCTAACAACAAGACAATCGGCCACGTTAAGCTAAAGCAAATGAGCCTAATAAAAATTTTATTTGGAAAAAAAAATGATCGTAAATATCTCTGCATTCAAAGCGATGACTTATATGTTTTTATACATCATTGGATTGCTAATAAAACCAGTTATAAATAGGGCTAAACGAGCAGTTTTTTTAAATTCAAAAACATCTAAAAGTAAATGACAAACACTAAAAAATATCAAATTTTAGTTTTTATGCACAAAATGCTTAGAAATTAAAGCGGTGACATACACTTTTTATACACATAATTACTCAATGTTCTTAAGGAGAATCTAAAAACAAACGGCATAAATACAGAAATTTTCAAAACTTTTTGCCTTTCTCATATGGAAAGGTTATGCAATCACTGTGAAAACCGACTTTTGAACCGAGACACGGAGGGCCGAGTGTCATATTCCATTCGAATCAGTTTCTCGAGTACGCAAAATGTCTGTATGTGTGTGTATGTATGTATGTAACAATTTTTTGTACTCACTTTTCTCAGAGATGGCTGAACCGATTTTCAAAAACTTAGATTCAAATGGAAGGTATAAATGTCTTATACAAAGTTCCTGAATTTCATTTCGATTCAACTTCCGGTTCCGGAATTACAAGGTGATTAGTATAAAAATTACAATCTCAAATTCTTTCATCACTTTGCTCAGAGATGGCGTGGCAGATTCAACCAAAATTTGGTTCAAGCGGCCATAAATTGAGTTACATGGAGACGTTTGCTTGATACAGCAAAGAACACCAAATGGCTAGCCTAAACTAAGAAACTACTAAACTAAGTAAACCTCAATTTAAAAACCTGAATGAAAATGGAAATGCCCACATGAAAAATGTTCTTATTGCACTTTTTTTCTATCTTTCATTTTCTCAAAAGAATTTTTCAAAAAGTATAAAGGCATTCGAAAGCCCGTGCCATTTCGCAATAATTGTGATTCCATCAATTTGTATTGCGTCGTTCTGCTGTTTGCACTTTTCTCTCACAGCTTGTGTTACCATTTATTTGTTTCCGTAGGATTATTTTAAAATGCATGGCCTTTAGCAAAACATTGTCCAAATATTGCGCACATGTAGTGAACAAAACTCAGACTGTCACTGAAAAATATTGCAAAATATAAGGAGTAAGCGAGAAAACCGTGTGCATGTGCTGTTCAGACATAGCAGAAAGAAAGTCGGAGTCGGGTCTAATGCGGGTTCTCCTAAAACCGAACACAAGAGAAGAAACTCCTGTTAACACTCACTTGGATAACCGTATACGGAGGCTATTCGTGCAGAATAGTAACAGAAGTTTCAGCTCGAGATGTGGTCTAATAAGTTGACACTTCGAAGTCAGCTGTACTATATTCTTTGAATCTTCAAACCTATAAGGAGCAAAAGCAATCCGATACTAGAAGCATCGAGAACCCAAAGTTCGAAAGTTGTGCGATACGATACTTGCTGAGAATTCGATCTGTGTAATCGAGCACACCGAAATCTACGTGAAACGTTGCAAGCAGGGTCCCAGATCTCGATTCAAGTAGAAAAAAAGGATAATAAAGATATTGTCTAGCAAGCTATTTATGCATCCCTTCATCACAACTGCTTTGATGAAAAGCGAAATATAAATCAAGCAATGTTTACAACAACGGCTAGAACCAATGACTCGAAGCCATGGGAATCTTACTGATTTGTGATTATGCGAAATAAATAGCAGAATAGTATACCACCAAAACTGTTACATTTGTTCCTAAAACATGAACCAATCAATTTAGATTTTTTTTCGTTTGACGAAAACTCTCAGGCATCATAGAAAATTTTTATGAAATTTCACTTAATTTCTTGAGATCTTTTTGAAACAAAATCAAACAATATTTTTTGCTAAATAGTGCGATGGGTTAGTATGTAAAATACTCTCTTATTGTAAAAAGCCATCGCAAAAATTAAGAATTTCCGTTTTATCTAAAAATTAAAAATCTATTGGTGAAATTCAAATTATGAGTTTCTAAGAATTATAGTTTCAATTGATTGCAAACGATAGAAGTACGAAAACATATTTTGATACAATATAATCTCAATTTACGCGAAATTTAATTTACGCACCCACGACTTTTCGCGTAAATTGAGGTTAGAGTGTTAGACTGAAACGTTGAAGGTATAACAGAAATTTTAAAATTTCCGATCCTGCACCGATTTTTTAGATTCTACGGAAATGTTGGACAAATTCAAAATTGTGGTAGATATCAATTGAGTTTGTTTTATATGTGCATAACAATTAACACATGGATCAATAAGTCCCGAGACTAAAGCAGAGATGGCGCTCGTAGTAAACCAGTAACCACGTCTTTCTAGAATACTAACCTTTGCTTGAAACGGGTCAAAATTTTAAGTGAATACGACCAGAAACAGCTGAGTTATCGAGGTTGGAGTAAAGTCGTTTTGTAGTTTGTTTAAAAAATGGAAAAGCCGAGTTTCGTGTTTTGATAAAACATTGTTTTTTAATGGGTAAAAACACCGTGCAAGCGAAACAATGGATTGAAAAATGTTATCCGGACTCTTGTCCATCAAAAGCAACGACGATTTGTCGGTGGTTCGCCGAGTTTAAACGTGGTCGTACCGACACAAATGACGCGGAACGCTCGGGTAGACCTGTGGAAGCCGTTACACCGGAAAAAGTGAGTGAAGTGACGAAAATTATAATGAAAGATCGTAAAGTGAAGCTTCGTGAGATTGCTGAGATGACACAGATATCATATGGAAGTGTATTTACTATCTTTCATGAAAAATTGAGCATGAAAAAGGTTTTTTCCAAGTAGGTGCCGCGATTGCTTTCGATGGAACAAAAACAGCAACGAGTCGATGATTCAGAAAGCAGTTTATCGCTATTTACTCGCAACAAAAAAGATTTCTTGCATCGTTACGTGACCATGGACGAAACATGGATACATCACTACACTTCAGAGTCGAAGCGGCAGTCATCTGAGTGGCGCACAGCTGGCGAAAGCCGTCCGAAGCGCCGTCCGAAAACGCAGCAGTCAGCTGGCAAAATCATGGCGTCAGTTTTTTGGGATACGCATGGCATGATTTTCATTGACTACCTCGAAAAAGGTAAATCGATCAACAGTGATTATTATATTGACTTACTGGTGCGTTTGAAGGAGGAAATCGCAAAAAAACGACCGCACATGCAGAAAAAAAATCCTTTTTCTTCGAGACAATGCACCCTGCCACAAATCGATGAAAACAATGGCGAAATTGAACGAATTGGGCTTTGATCTGCTTCCCCACCCCCCATACTCGTCAGATTTAGCCCCTAGTGACTACTGGCTCTTTGCTGATCTTAAAAAAATGCTCCAGGGAAAAAGATTTGGCTCAAATGAGGAGGTCATCGCTGAAACTGAAGCTTATTTTGAAGCGAAAGATAAATATTTTTATAAACATGGTATTGAAAAATTGGAAAAACGTTGGAATCATTGTATCACCCTAAAAGGTGATTATGTTGATGAATAAAAAAATTAGAGGGTTGTATTCAAGACACGACCGAGCACAATAACATTAAAAATGGAACGTTTCTAAGGTCTTCATAATATATACAAAAATAAAGAGATGATGATACACTAAACTAAAAACTTTTTCAATTGACTAATTACAAACTTGCTCTAGTTTAAGCGCTTAGATTGTTGGCGAATGATAAAATTGACAATTAGATTTTTTCTTGATAATTAATTATATTCAATTTTGATCCCTTCCCACAATTTTTTACATTGTTAAGATTTTGAATAACGTCCTTTAACTAGAATTCAAAGTTACTTGAAAGCTCAATTTTAGATACAAACAACCTAAAGATTTAATCCTGAACAAATGAAACTGTTTTATTTTATGACAATAATCTTCGAGAAACATACAAACTTATTAATTTTATAAACAGTTAATCGATCCAAGAGAAGATTTTATTTATTTGAACGAAAAATGTTGTACCAGTAAGCTCAGTAATAGTGTAATTTTATTAATCCTTCTTCAAAATCGTCGATAATCTTCGGAAAGTGTCGGTAAATAATATGGCAACAATACGAGGAAGAAAAATGTGAAACAGTCCGCATAAAATATTTAGTTACTTACATTGATTTTCGCTTTGGCATATTAGGAATATACGATATATTGATACGCAACAAAATTCAGAAATTTTGTTCATATTGTAACTTGATGTTATTAACACATGAATGAACATTGTCATAGTTACAATGCGTGTTTTGAAGCAAATAATAATTGAACTGAAACTGGCGGTTAACCAAATTCTACGAGGGTTGCTATTCAAACGATACATGTAAAATCGCAAGTAAACTTACCTTTAGTTTATCTTTGATACTATATGATATTGTATCTAATTGTACTGTATATGTGAGCCTGTGGAACTCATTTATACTACTAAACCAAGGAGACCGCTTTTAAATAAGTTTCAGAATTTAATTTTGAATCTTTTGAAGCGTTTAATACCTGGTGGGACAACAACTTGTTCAGTCACATATAATGAAGAAGAAGTTTCTATGATTATCATAATAACACAACTTTATACTGAATCCATTTTCGCGCCACCGTTTTGTTCGTATGGGAATGGAGATTTAAGTATGCAAACTGATCCGTTGACAAATTAAAACATTTTTAAGCTTACAATATTGAAGCTTTGGAATCATTTAAATGAGGAAATTCCATTAACAAATCATCAAGGAACAAGCGCTGTAAATTAGATCCGAATTAGATCTATTGCCGAGAATACTAAATTAGCCTGATAGTTACCAGAGAACCAAAAAAAAAATACTCAATTCAAATAAATTTTTCAATGGAATGCAATTGAAATATTCAAATGACGTTTTCTCATAAGTTTAAGTTAAATGTTTCCGAATCGATTGGAATGTTTCCGAATCGAATTATATAAATCCATCAACAAATAACTGAGGTATGAGCGTTCAAAATTATGGCAGAAAAATGTTACGCGATTAGTTTTGCATGTTTTAATTTGACACCCAGCCTCGGGAAGCGAAGTGTAAGGCATTTTTAATGGCAAAATCGACCAACAATTTGCTAAATACATGGGATGTTTCAAAAGAACCGATAACCATGCTGGTTCGGTTTTTCAATAGCTAGATGATATATAAGATATTCAAGCGAACACGAAGCGGTGTTGTGCAGACAGCAGGAAGTTTCACCAACACATAATGCAAAAGCGACAATCCAGCAAGTGAACGCATATACAATCCAGTCATCAGCTCACTGGACGAGCTACTTGTTTCATTCGCAGTCAAACATCAACTAGGCAAAGAAATATTGTGCAGCCTATATTTATAGATTTCTCTTCATACTACGCAGAACGATGTGGTGTTTTTTATGCATGACGCAAAGCCTCCTATGCCGAACAATAAGTTGACGTCATTTTGTAAAGCAGGGATTGGTGGATGAAAACATAGGTCGATTCCAACCATTTTTTCAATAGTATGCTATTGAAATACTGAAACGACGTCGTCATACATGTTTAAGTTAAAAGTTTCCGAATCGATTGGTTGTTAAATTATAACAATCCATCAACAAATGACCGAGTTATTAACGTTCAAAATTATGACACAAAAAGGTTACGCGGCTATTTTTGAAACTTTTAATTGACACCCGGCCCCGTATAGTGAAGAGTAAGGCATTTTTAATGCCAAAAAATTTTGTGAAAAAATGTTGTTTCCATTGCTAGTCTCGGGACTTATTGATCCATGTGTTATTTGGATCTATGTGTTCATTCTTTAGTACAGCACAAAAATGGAAAAAAAATCGAAGCCTCCATTTTTGAGTAAATTGTAAATAAAAATTTCAAAATATAAAAAATTATAAATTATATTAGTCAATAACGTAACTGTTCTGGCTTGAAATTTGTAGGCAATATGTTTTCACTGATAGAATTTGAATGTATTTCTACCAATTTTTTTAGTTGTTTTGAGAGAATATATAATTTTATTCATCAACACTATCTTTATGATAATGATTCTAACAATTTAGAGCAAAAAATGTACAAGTCTTCGCTTTCATTTTTTATTTATATGCTAAAAATAATTTTTTTGTAATATATGTCAATATTTACATTTACACTGTATATTTTCAGGTTGTTTTTGATGGTGCAAAAACGTCAGCTTAGCATAAATTGTAGCTGGGTTGACTAGCAATCGAATAATGTATAAAAACATATAGGTCATCGGTTAGAATTCAGAGATATTTGCGACCATTGTAAAAAATCCCATCTTTTTTATGGTCTTCTGTTAACAATTTTCTCTATAACTTTAGGTAGACAACTCTATTTTACGTATGTTTTAGTACATTTTATTTCTGAAACTAGTACCATTCCCATGGTGAACGAATTTCGAAGATCGGTTGACTAACAACAAAGTTATGACGCGAGAAAGTTCTCAAATTTTTATTCACAGTGCTGGTGCCGCATAAATGCGATGACATACTTAAAATAATCTGCGAACTGTACAAAATTCGAGGGTGTAAAATTTATTGAGATCCGTTGAAAAACAGCTGAGCTATGACAGCTCAAAATTACCGTTCCAACTTTTTTTGAGGCTTGGTGCTTCCCGTAACTTTTTGAGGCTTGGTATTGGGAGTGTTAATTGGTATGCTCTGAACTTGTGTCATGCAAGCTCGGATGAAATTCCATGTTATGTCGTTTCGCCTGAGAAATTAACCACAACCCCAGGATAAATTTTGAGTGCTTTAGATTAATTTCTAGTTTGTATAAGATGAGCCTAATTGATAATGACAAAAAGTTTATCGCTTCAACTGAAATCGCAGAATGGTAGAGAAACTTAACGCTATAAAAATAACTGCTTGCATACAAAACTTGAACATAGGCTTGGAGAAGAGAAACTTAAATATCAAAATCGCAAATATGTACAAAGATATAATTGCATACATTTGAGATATTGATGTATTTTCGTCGGCTATAAAACAAATACAAATCAAGACAAACAATGTTCGCTGTTGGTTTCTAATGAAGATAAATCTAAGCAGATTCTCGTGCAATTGCGGATTTAAGCGTGTGACGATTGATTGAACTTTTTGATTGTAGATCACTAGAAATTTTGCTTGCCTTGTTCCACATCAATGACTGAACAACCCCATGGGGCTGATTCTTGTAATTGTTTATATCATTTCATGCCAGCTATTATTAATTACTCTTTTTACAAGTACTATAATAGTTCGGGTTTGAAGATTTCGTAGAACCTTTGGCATGGTCTAACAACTTAGCAAAAGTAATTCACCAAAAATAAAATAACCAGTTCGAGAATTGAACAATTAAACATTTTTAATTCAGTTCTCTTACAAAACTTCTTCCGTATCAATGTGCATTTGAAATATATCTATGACACAATCGGTGTGGACTATGGGATTTATTACTTTTCAGGTTAAGATTAATTTGCATTAAAGAAAAATTTCATGCCGGCCATTTCAATGTTATTTATTGACTTCAAATAAATCTCAGGATACAACAAAAAGGAGGAAATATGATTGACTTTTATGTTTCACATTCAGAACGCTTGCACTGGTTTTGACGCAACGTAGCTGATTTATTTCATAATGACGATAAATCACAAAATAATAATTTTTATTAATTATAATTCTTATTTTTATCCCCTGAAAAGGAAACTCAAAGTCGTAAATAAAACCTAATATATTCTTGCTATGGAACTCATCCGAGTAATTTTAATGTTGATCGTAGAGCAGGTTTTGAAATTTTCTTGAATTTTGAATCAATATGGCTGTTATGTGATTTTATCTTTTTCACTATTGTGCTCCTTTTATTGAAGAAGCACAATAGTGAAAAAGAAAAACTTCCGCTGAATTTTGTTGCTTTCACTTCGCAACAACGAAACTCACGATAACTCCAGAAAAATTAAATTGTTCTTTTCGAACTACAATCTACTATTGGAGCCATAAATACCGACCTGTTCAGATCCGGTCAATAAATTTTACTATCAACCACAAGCAGCCTTTTCTGCACCGGAATTTTCTCCCATCATTCCACCATTTCGTGGAACGGTAAATAAACCGAAACATGAATATTTTCGCACCTTTTCGTTGACGTTCCCACTTCCTTTTTGTGCACTTCACTCGAATCCAAGAGGACTCATGAATTCCAGCATTAAATGGATCATTTTTCACTTTCTTCCAGCAGGGGTCTTTTTGCTCTACGGCAGTCTCATTCTCTGCTGTCGACGAGTCCGCAGTGTGCCTGAGAGGGAGAGAAAAAAAATACAAAAACAAGTGAACATTATTACCTTAAATTAATATGAAAACTTTTAGTCCACGCGACTGTTTCGTTTGCTGGGAAGAAGGCATTTTTTTTCGTTTAGTATTTGTCTCTCACGATCCAACCGGAACATTCCACAGGATCGCGTGAGTACCCCAAATGAACCCAATCCGGAGCACTTCACCTGCGGCTGCCGGTGTCAGATGGATAGCTGAACGAACGGCATGGCAGATTGGCAGTGACTCCAACTTCTGCTGGTTTGTTTGTTGCCTTTTAACTGTCAGCCAAGGGGAACGGGAGAGGAGGAATTTCAACAGTGAAACATCAACTGTGCGGTGATGAGGTGAATTTTCAACAATTTGTATGCGGGTTGGGTGGGGGCCCTCTAGCTGACACACAAGGTAGGCGATTTTCGCCGGAAAAGTTTTGACACAACTGCTGGTAAACAATGGTTGTTTGAAAACTGCCAGGAGAGGAATAATCCTCCATTATTATCGTTTGTGGGGGAATCAGAGGCGTTTAGGGTGACGGCTTTTGTTTATTTGTGGTAATACGGCTGACACAATAATTTGAGATAAAATAAACGTTATCTCAGGGATGCAGAATGGTTTGTTATGATTGGGTTCAAAGAATTAACTGTGGCATTGCGTTAAACAAGATCATATTGCAGGGACACGAAACACAAAAAACAAAACACATAACACAAAACCTCAAAACACAAAACCTCAAAACACAAAACCTCAAAACACAAAACTTCAAAACACAAAACCTCAAAACACAAAACCTCAAAACACAAAACCTCAAAACACAAAACCTCAAAACACAAAACCTCAAAACACAAAACCTCAAAACACAAAACCTCAAAACACAAAACCTCAAAACACAAAACCTCAAAACACAAAACCTCAAAACACAAAACCTCAAAACACAAAACCTCAAAACACAAAACACAAAACAAAAAACACAAAACACAAAACACAAAACACAAAACACAAAACACAAAACACAAAACACAAAACACAAAACACAAAACACAAAACACAAAACACAAAACACAAAACCTCAAAACACAAACCGAAAACCAGACTTGGATAAAAAGCAATTTTTCATCGGATTATCAGTCCACTTATCTGAATATGATTTTGTGAAAACCGAGCAAGAATTTATTTGGGTTTTTGGACTCACGTCACGTTCTCCCTTGAAATAACAAACATTTCTTTCAATTGACAATTGAATATTTAGTTGGTTCAAGATAATAAATGAACGATAAACACGGTCAGTCACAGAGTGTACTTAAATTTATTGCTTCCTCTTCCAATCTTCATTTCTAATACTTTGGAATACATATCAATGCATACAAAAAAATCGAAAATTATTAATTCATACTTGCTGACGATAACTGTGAATTCAAATGGAAACTGTCACCTTTTGTTTATTGTACCGGTCGTAATAATTTTCTGTCGTCGAGCGGATGTTCATGCCTAATCATTCTTATTCACTGTCGTCGGCTGAAACTGAGAAACAGGTGGGTTCATTCGCTTTTGAAACGGAGCAAACGAAACTTCAAATGACTAGGTATGGTTATTCAATTGACGATGAATCCAGTGGATGTCATTTGATTATGACCACAAAAGTCAATTGAATGTTTTGGAACTGAATTTTCATTTTCATCAAAATAATTTCGTTCGAAAATGATATTTTACCACACTGAATAAGACCGTTCATTTGAATATATGTTTGTGATAATCGGCTACGCAATCTCTGTAAAAGTTGAATGACAATCATTTAGGTTTTGGTACTTCGTGGGCTCCGGTTTGTGCTAAAGCGCACATGACTGTTTTGAATTTGAATGTCAATATATGTCACACACACAGTCGAAAATATGATCGCAATTTTATGATAAAATTTTCAGTTGTGTGACATAATATCAAATAATTAAAAATTAAACTTTTTTGAATGTTCGGTATCGAAGAGGAAAACACATGACGCATGTTTGGCTTTCTCCTATTTTGAAAGCTCATAGCTTAGTTATCTGTGGAAGGATTTGACCCTTGTCAGCACTAGCCAATCAGAACGCATTTCGAGGAAGAGAACGAAATATTTGCTTCTCCATCGATGAAGAATTAGCATTTTCTATCATTTTCTGATAAACGGTTGTCGAAGTGACAACAGACCGGGCACACAGTGAAACCACACCAGAAGCCTACCAGCTGAAGTCATCAGTGTACACGCCAAGGACCATCTCCGTTCTTAATGCAGCTCTCGTTTGTTCCATTTCAAGGCACTTTTCAGTACCACAGATCATCTATAAGAATTAATTGATTTTTCTTTATTTCCCACCAAACACATCAGATTCATCAAAATGGAAGTTGAAAAAGTTTGCGCCGTCACTAACACATTCAATTACGACGGTAAGGCTTTCTCGCAATGCGACAATGAAAGTATTGATGTAGAACACATCTTTACACTAGTATGGGTGTCGTTTCAAAATATGCCGTGAGAAATAGGGTTGCCACATATATAGAATTATCTGTATTTTTTTTTGGTTTTTCTATTTTTTAAATTCGTGTAAGAGTTTTCAATACTAATTATGAAGTGCTAGTGATAATCTTACGGATAGCGGAGTTCATATTCTTGATATATTCCAATAATTTTCCATCTTGTTGATTAGCTTGAATCCGCGCTGAATAATTGATATTTTGAATGATTAATTTTATGATTTAAAAATTCTTCATGAGACTCCATTT
Source organism: Malaya genurostris (assembly GCF_030247185.1). Lineage (NCBI taxonomy): Eukaryota > Metazoa > Arthropoda > Insecta > Diptera > Culicidae > Malaya > Malaya genurostris. The sequence goes on from NC_080571.1 coordinate 262,000,624, forward strand.
TCCGTTATTATTACAATTATTATTATTAGGCTATCCTCAAAATGAAGCGAAGCACCTGTCCACCGAAACCGCCATTTACAAACTACTGAAGAAATTCGCAAGTCGAATCAGTTCTTAAAAACCTTTTTTAATCCACCTAGTGGTGTAATGATGCCTATCTCATATTACTTATATTTTCAGAAACATCTCTAGAGATTCTGTCAATTTTTTTTCTTTCAAACTTGAATAAAATCAAAAATTTTCTTTGGGTATAAACCACCATCACCTTTCCAATTTGTAAACAGTTATATCAAGTTAATATAGATCTGAATGTGGCAACCCTGCGCGCTATACAAAAATTGAACAAAGCACACTGTGCGCTAGGCGGTGGTGTTTTCTTCTTCCGTACCAGCACGTACCGATGCGTACCGATTTTTCATTATTTTGTATGACAGTTTGAAAGTTTTGATACTCATCGTCCTATAATAAAGGATCTGGTTGAAATAACACAGTATATTTTAAGACACTGAGAGTTTAAATTTGAATCATGATTTGTGAAAATCGGTTTAACCGTTGCTGAGAAATCGAAGTGCGGTTCATCATTTTTGAAAAAATGCTCATGTATTGAAAATTATTCACTTATCGTGCTGTAATACCTGCAATTTGTCTGGAACTTATTAAAGAATTGCGAGATCTTCTATTTGCATCTTGATTTGTAAAAATTGGTTTAGAAATTTCCGAGAAAATTGAATGCGCATTTTCTTATAGATTTGCAAAGCACCATAAAATAATAAAATTCAATAGCGACCTACCGGACTCCAGAATCCGATTTCAAAAGTGCGGGAATACACTGGAAATCGAGTTTGCTTATTTTTAAGAAGAAATAGCTTATGATAAACCCAAAATTAGGTCATCATCCACTCAAACTTTGACTTTATCGTAAAAAATAAGTAGCAAGCATTACCAAAATTCCCATGACAACACTTTGGGCAATCTCATACCGTTTTCGTTTTTGAACCTACACGCGGGCAACTCCCAGTATAACTAACACGTGGTACGTGCCCTAAACAACAACTCATAAAGAAAATAAAAAATAAACAAATTCGCATGGATATCGTGGTGCGACCCGAGAAAATTTTCAGAACGAAACTACGCGATTAGAGTCGGATCTAGAGCGACCCCAGGTTGCTAAAACAAACATTTCAAAAGTTGTTTGGGCAACTCTGGGTCAGCTCTCGGGCTGCTCTGATCAATAAACGAAAACGGTATTACATTCACGAAAATTTCAATTAATAACTCACCTCGATTTCTCAGAGATGGCTGATCCAAATTTCAATGAACTTATATTCAAATAAAGGGTCCTAGGCTAAGTTCCATACGATCCTATTAAATTTCATCGAGATCCAACTCCCGGGTCTGGAAATACAGGGTGACGAGTATTGAAAATTTCAATTTGTCATCAGAAGTTACGGTTTTCACTTCATAGGGTTTCGTTGCAACAAAAACAAACTGGATGCCGTTCTGATCATATATGTATAATAACCTTCCCAATGCCTTTTTGTGGAGCGAAAGAAAATTCTGTACACTTGGTGCTCAGAAAGTGGTGTCACGTACAACGAAATTGCAAAACGGGTGAAAGTGCACCACACCAGTGTCAAAAATATTATCGAGAAGGTCGGTAAGACCCTTTCCATGCAGGATTTGCCCTGATCCGGCAGGAAAACGGGTCCCAGCCAGCCCGGCCGGGACTTAAAAGTGGTTGAGTACATCAGGAAGAACCCATCGGCGTCGATGCGGGATTTGGCCAAGCAGTTAAACACCAGCATCGTGATGATTCAACGGATCAAAGTTCGGAACTCTCTGAAAACGTACAAGAAATAGAAGGTGCCGGAAAAGTCCCTGGTACAGCTAGTTCAGTCCAAAACAAGAACGCGAAAACTGTATAACCGGATTCTACAGAATAAAGACGGATGCATCCTGATCGACGACGAAACCTACGCAAAGGAAGACTCTCGAGCGCTGTCCGGACCGCAATATTATACGAAATCGGTGTACCAGGACCTGGACGACGCTGACACCACGGTGGCGATGGAAAAGTTTGGGCAGAAGGCGTTGGTCTGGCAAGCAATTTGTACCAGTGGTTTGCGGTCGTCGATTTTCTTCACGAAGGGCACAATTAACGCCAAGGTGTACGAGGAAGAATGTTTGAAGAAGAGAATGCTGCCACTGTACAGAAAGCATAAGGCTCCTCCTCTCTTCGGGCGGGATTTGGCTTCAGCGCACTACGCCAACTCCGTTCTACAGTGGTTGTCAAAAAATAATGTATAATTCGTGGAAAAGGACATCAACCCACTGAACTACCCGGATATTCGGCCAATTGAAAGGTATTGAACAATTGTCAAGCGGTACTTTCGGAAGGAAGGTACAGTGTTCCAAAACATGCAGGCCACCAGCAAAGTCACAAAAGTAACTGTGCGGAATTTATTGAAGAATGTCAAGTCCAAAGTGCGAGCGTTTCACAGAAACTAGGATTTTCTTCAATATAATCAATGAAATGCATAAAATGTAATTTTTCTACAATATTTCGAAAACTGATGTCAAAATATGTTTTTTTTCGCTTTTTTATTCAATAATCAATATTGCTAACTACTTTTAGATTCACTCCTTAGTTGCAGAATCTAGATCTAAAATTCAAATCCTGAATTTTGTTCCAGAATTCTGAAAAAACAAACAGATTTCAGGATTCCAGTTCCGAACAGAAATTCAGCTCCAAAAAACCAGTTCCAGAATTAGTATTCAGTTCCAGAGTCATAGTTTTAATTTCTGAGCTTGTGTTATGAAACTAAATTCAGAATCAAAATTCTGAAACAAGGTCCTTTATCTGAAATTAAGTTCAGAATTTCAGTTTTAGGGTTTTGTTTCAGAATCCAAAATTCAGTTTTCGAGTTTAGATTCAGTATTCAGAAGCTGAATGCGATTGCTGATAATCTGTTGTTGCCGCTGCTGGTGGAACGTCCTTGTCATGACGTCCAGTTTCGTGTAAAGCACTAGAAGAAATGATCGATTTCCGGCCAGGATTCGTCCAATTGAGCATCGGGATTGATATGTGCTTGACTACCTCAAAACCATTCCTCTTTGTTTCCAAAAGTTTGAGAAAAGTATTTTTATTAATTATTTATGGTTATCTCATACTGTTGAAAATTTAATCATAAATTGCTGATCATATTTCTTTTAACAAGAAGAAAGAATTATGTGGATGCGCTCAGTACACCTCGAGATATTCACGATTAAGTTCTACCCATTCTTCCACAGGGCGAATTTTGGAAAGACGCCCCATAGTAAAGTAGGATTCTTGTATTTACGTCAAATAAAGGAATCTAGATTTTCAGTGCATTTACATGAACGGTATTGTGATACTACGAGTGATAGAATAATTGAAGGGAATATATACCTTGGAGTGATGGTTAAAGAATCATGTTTTCACTAACGAGAAAAGAGAATTATTCACTGTTTAAAGGACACGCAAATTGAGATCTAATAATTCACGAAACTCGCTCAATGGGATCTGTATCCGAGTCATTAATTAATATACACTGAGATCTTTTTTATGCGGTTTTTACGCGACTTTTTTTATGCGAAGTTTCAGAGTTAAGGCGTTTCTCTTCTGCGGTTTTTTATGCAAAGTTTCAGAGTTATGCGGTTTTTTTATTCAAACACGGAAAGAAATCCGTTACTGCTGTTATGATTAAAAAGTCATTTTAACTTATCATGAAATCATGAGCAATAACTCTTCTCCCATGAAAATTAATCATGGTTCGAAAATGCGTTACTTGAAGAATGCTTTTCTTTCAAAGCTCGTAACTCTAATTTCCTACCCGGATATCACTTTGAACCCTCTGCCTCAAGTGATGTGATAGATTAATAGATTAATGGTAAAGCAAAAAGCAAACATTGAAAAGCGACACCTACTGAAAATGATTACTTGATCCTGAAACATGTTATTTAATAATCGTGTTGTTTTACCCACCGGCTGATAGAGAATTAAGCATAACAGAAAAATAAAGATAATGAACCGAAAATTGACATCATAAGAGATTAAGCACGGCTACGCTTTTCATTTGACAAACATCAATGTTACATTTTGTTCGAATGTATTCTTACATATTTGATTTGATCGTTGTTGCCAGAATAATATTTCGAGAGCTAGCGTTTAATTCGATAGTGAATTTGGAACATCATCTAACGAAAATCAGAAAAATATTTTGTTCAAGCACTTTGATTATTTTGTTTCATACACACTTAGAAAAATTTATATCTTTATAGATGCACATGAAAGGAGCGTCGTGATTCACTTACAGTCATAATTCAAAGTATGTAAAGATAAGTCATATCATTAACTTCACAGTTAACTTAGCTGAAAATTACATCGATAGAGACGCAAAATTTATATTTACATGTTAGTAAATTTAATATTGTGTCATCACCGAATAAATTGCAACATGCTTGAATTTACGTCAAACGTAAACTTCATTATTTCTAAGAGTGTAGATATAACAACATAAGCTGTATTGATGCACCTAAATATTATGAATAAGACGATTTTTTTGCAAGAATTCGACATAGAGTTTCTTTTTAGGAGGTTTGATTCACTCGTGTATTTTCATGCAGCTCGTTCAAGTGTTTAAATACTGAAACACAAAATCAAAATTGAAGTAATGAACGCAAGTAAACACGTTATCTCTTGCGTCGTCGTTTTTCAAAAACAGAATATTTTCATTTTAAACGAAGTTCGTCGTGCTTTTCAAAGAATTTATATTGCAAAAATAACCATCGTTGCAAAAATCACACATAACGCCTGAATTTGTGTTGCAAAAATAACCATCATAACAGAAACACGCCTGATGTTATACCCAACAACTTCAAGTGCGTTACGTTTAAATTTCATCGAAATCAGTCCGGATGGATCATGATCCGAGAAATTTTAATCATGGTGTATTATCATAACACGAAAATATATTATTTTCCCCAAATCATGACTCGTTTTGCTCATTTTTAAAATCGGAATTTTGCCCGTGAAGTTTCAGAGTTATGCGGTTTTTTAATGCGAATTTTCAGAGTTATGCGGTTTTTTCTATGCGGTACGTAAATTCGCATAAAAAAAGACTTCAGTGTATTGAAATTCGATTTGAATTCGGACTGCTTAATTGATGGTACAAAGAAAAAGACCGAAAGAGAGAGGAAGATGGGAAATACATTAATTTCACTCTCTTTTCTGTCCGATAGACTAGAAATAGCGTGCACTCAGTTAATTTCATTTTATTCACACCCAACGGGTCGGTATCCAGGTGCTTGTTTTTCATGACACTGCAAGTAGTGCATCTTTCAACTTGACACTTTCTGTGCCCACGCTACAGCTCAAGATTCTTCCAAGAAATGGTGAAATCTCTACGCGAGTATAAAATGCAGCTGCTGCTAATCAAGTGTAATGACACTTTCTCCCCTTGGCCATTGTGAGCTGTATATTAGCATTCATGGGAAAAAGTACTCCACGGGATCAGCACGAACTTTTTATCAATGTCTTTTCTTTTCTGTTTCCCTCTTCTGATGGCTACGAAACAAGCATCGCTTGGTTGGTATAATTTAAAAACAGTTTTTAATTGTTTATCCCCTTTGGATGCCCAAAATTTACACGAACTCGAAATCCTTCCACAAAAAATTAGCATCCACAGTGGCGCAGTACAGCTCTGCACCCAACATCCTTGCCGTTTTCCCGGGTTGCTTCAAGTTTATCACAGCCCACAAACTGCACGAGTTCGAAGCTGCCATGTTATGTGCTCTACCGGGACCGGAGAGTAGAGGGCACTTTCTTTCATTAAAAAATTCTTGCTCAACAAACTTTACACCGGATCTTCGTTTGGTTTAGGATTTGTTCCTTGAATCACTGCAGTCCGACCGTGGCAGCCGTGAATCGGGAGAAAACAGAGAAAACGTGATAATAATTAATTTCGAACTGACTGCTGCGCTTGGTTGCACTTGGGGCTCGGAGGTTTTTTGTTTTTTCATGAACTGTTCGAACAAAAAAAAAGGAAACGATGAACAAAAATTTTGGATGGCGAAATTTTCTGTTCGACGAAGAAAATAGCATCTTTTTCTTGTGGTTTTGTAACTATCCGCTCAAGATTCCCGGAAAGCAACAACAAATGGACCGGCAAAATGAGCGGTAGCCCGTATTTTCCCACCAATTTGCCAACCGAACGGAACGGTAAAGTCGAAACTCGAAAGAACCCAAATTCCCAAAACACGCGAGTGATTTTTTTTATGACTGGAAGTTCGCTGCCTCAAATTGCTATGTTTTCACAGATTCATCTCTTATCTAAGCTGTGCTGGAGAATGAACGACAAAAAAAAGCAATTATTCTAAGCCGAAATGGGAAGATACAATATGAATGGAACTATAATTGCGAAAAAGAGGGGAAATACCTAGCACACGTCGTTTCATGACAAACGACGTAGAATCCTATCTTACGTTATTATCACTGCTTCCGTCAGGAAGCTTTTTATTTCCTTTCAGACCATGCTTACAACTGGATGACGCATAAGTAATGAGATTCGGTCTACGTTTTAGTTGATCAGACTAATTCTTATTTATTTATATTCATGAGCATTTCTTGCCATGTCTTCTGTCATCACCGACAATGTCGGATTGTTTTATGGTTGGCTCGTCAGATGGCGTGCTGTACAATTACCTACATGGTGGTTGGATTGAACTCGGGTGCTGGTGTTTGCCACTACAAGCTTGGCATTTAACGAAAACCCGATTTCTTCGTGAGTTGTTTCTTTCCCTGATTTCGTATTCGTTACATTCGTATGAATTCATCCGATTCAGATTGTAGCTTTGCAGTCTACAACCGGTTGAAAAATTGCATTTTGGTTGGCAGCGAGAGATCAAATGGAAAACTTAATTTGATTTTGTGACATTCGTATTTACCGATTACTACATTTGCTTTCGTTTCGATCATTTCAACAGTTAAATAATCAAAATCGAAAGCAAAAAAAATGTCCTATGACATCGAACTGAAAACAATTTCTGCTCGCAGTAAAGGCCAATTGAAATCTTGATATGAATTTGAACATTTTGAAGAAGTCAAGCTTCCATTCGCGTAATAATCGGGTGTTCGTGAATCGAATCATGATGTAAAATAAGTTTACGTTATTTGCCATTTTAAACAAAAAAAACTTTTCTTTATGTATATGTATTATTGGATATTTATAATAAAATGGATAATTTTGGAACGAAAATCAGTATTTACAGGAATGTTCTAAGTCGCTTCAATATCCAAGATGGCAACGTCCGGTATATCGATATTCGTTAAAAACCATCAGAATATGGAAATTTTCGGAACGAGTTTGATGAGTACATGTCGGAAAGCGATGTTTGAGGTCGTTCCGAAAATAAAAATGATGACTGCATATTTTTAGAATGGTTCTCATAAGTAGACGCATCTCCGGTAACCAGTAAGCACAATAATGGCAGTTAAGTAGCATCAAAAATTCTAATAGCTCTATATCTGCAAACTGAAAGCTTATCTGTTGTAAATCAATCAAAATTGAAAATAAAATGATCTACCTACAAGATCAACTTTTTCAAATGATCATCCGAATGAATTCGACTTCATCACTTTTTGAAGCATTTCAAATCGAATGGCAATTTGCAAATAATATTATAATGAATTTAAAATTTAACAGTGATGTTAAATAATTATTTGAATATTTTAAATTGGAATGCTCGATCTTTGAAATCGAGTGAAGATGAATTTTATAATTTTCTCAAAGTTCACAAAATTCATATTGCCATTGTGACAGAAACTTTTCTTAAACCAAAAGTTAAATTGAAAAGTAATCCACATTATGTGGTTAATCGATTTGACAGGTTTACTGGAATGGGTGGTGGAGTTGTCATTTTTGTAAAACGGGAAATTAAACATCGAATTTTATCTTCTTTCAATACTAAAGTTACTGAAAGCTTGGGAATCGAAGTTGAAACCATTCATGGAATTTTTTTCATCGCTGGAGCATAATTGCCATTCCAATGCACCGGCGAATAATTAAATTTCTTTAAAGGCGATTTGCAGAAACTCACAAGATATCGACCGAAATTTTTCGTAATAGGGGACTTAAATGCTAAGCATGTCCAGTGGAATTGTAGGCAAAATAACAGTAATGTTAAAATACTTCATAATCAACTCTCAGCTGGTTACTTCACAGTTCTTCATCCCAGTAATCCGACTTGCTTCTCTTCCGTGAAAAAGCCCTCTACAATGATCTGGATCTAACAGATCAAAGTCACATTTGTAGTGAACCGATTACACATGCTGACTTTGACTCAGATCATCTTCCTGTAACATTCAGACTTTCCAACGAAGCTATAATTAATCCTATTAGTTCTATATTCAACTATCATAGAGCTAATTGGTTGGATTACAGATCTCACATTGAAGGTCATGTGGATCATGAAACTATTTTAGAAAATTCTGCGGACATCGACACAGCAATTGATAATTTGTATCATTACATTATCGAAGCTAGAAATCTTTCAGTTCGCAAAGCTCTAACTAAATTAAATTCTCCTATCATCGATGACAATCTTCAACTGCTCATTCGGCTGAAGAATGTTCGTCGACGTCAATACCAACGTTCTCGTGATTCTGCTATGAAAAACGTGCTTAATCCACCTAGCAGTGAGATGATACCTTTTTTTTATCAATCCGCATATGTTTTTTGCATAAATATTCTTCGGTGTTTCAGTTTTCATGACATTATTTTAATGACCGTCGTTTTATGCTGCAATTTGTCATTTTAATCACTCATCACTCTATCTAAAAGTAGGACAATCGAATAAACATTCCATGATATGTCGAAGTAAACTCACTTTTGAGTTTACGGTAATTTAAGGTACTTCCAGAGCCGGTATTCAGACACCAGCATAACCCAAACCGATTCGTATGGCCATATGACGAATAAATTGCAATAGTTTTGAGTCCAACTTTGAAGCTTTTCGGGATTGTCATCTTCTATATCGGTTTGAATTTTAAAAATTCATCCTCCTGTAATTCCAGAATCGGAGGTCAGCATTGGAATATTAATTTTGTTGTGACTATAAGTTTATTTTAATTTGAATTTTTGTTTCTGAAATTCGATTTGGCTTTAGTTGAGAAAACGATCGAGCTTTGAGAAACGATTCGATACTGGAGCCGGAATTCGAAAATCGGTGTAGCCGAAGTCAGACAAATTCATCTGTAAGCTGTATAATTTACATTTGTTTCAAAATGTTTAAAAATCAGTGTAGACATCTTTGAGAAATCGTAGTACGAGTCAAATTGTTGGGTGCCTTCCGAATCGAAAACTGAAAACCACTAAAACTGAAATACGTTTATTTGGTTGTCGACTATTCTAGTCAGCAAATCTTAGATGATTCTTAGATTTAATTTGAATCTTAGATCGGTTCTGCCATCTACGAGGAAAATGAGTTACAGAATTTAAATTTCGTTTCGCATATCATCCTGTAATTCCGGAACCAGAAGTCGGATCCAAACATAATTCAGGAACCTTGTTTAGGAGCATACGAATTTTCATATGAATCTGAGTTTGTAGAAAACGGTTGAGTCATCTCCGGAAAAAAATGAGTGAAATTATTTGTCACATACGCATTTGCTGATCTCGACGAACTGATTCGAATGGTATATGTGTGTTATGTTCTTCCAGCATTTATTGCTGTAAGCAGTTTAAATCATTATAATTATGAAAATGTTTTGAATTCGGAAGTACTGCCATCTTTCCAATATGTCATATTCGAACGATTATGTTGCCAAAAATGAACCATGCTAAAATCGGTCCGAGGCAAAATGTCATGAAAAGGATGCTGCAGACAGTCTTTTTGGTATTTAGAAACAATTGTATGTAACAGTATAAAAATCGTGTTTTACTTTGCTCCCAAACCTTTCTTTGCCATACAGCGCTCAGAACTTCTACTGCTGGAATATGGGGGAAAAGTCGTTTACACAAAAATTTCGATATCTCCGTTAAAAATGGACGGATTTTAACAATCTATGGCTTGTTGGATAGCTATTACCGTGCGGAATCTATGTCTGAAAACATATTCTGTTTCCAAGGTCAATTGTGACAGATACTGTCAAAAAACTGAAAATTTTGACATAAAACTTCGTATAACTCAAAAAGTAAACATCCGATCTCAAAACCATTCAATAGCGTTTTGGGTGACGGGGAGACCTTTCATTTGCGACTAGTTTGATCCAAATCGGCCCAGCCATCTCTGAGATCTCGACCTCTTTGTAGACAACATACACACATTCATGGACATTTGCTCAGTTCGTCCAACTGAATCGATTGGTATATGACATTCGGCCCTCCGGACCTCGGAAAATTTTTCGAAAGTTGGAGCGAATTCTATACCTATTTTTTATATATATAAAAAAAGGTAAAACATAGTTAAGGATATACAAAAAGAAATTAGACATAGATTTACTCTTTTGCGAAATGCGAAAAATTTAGATTTCGTCATGAACATTCAACTACTCATCAACTTGTAAGAGTAACGAACATGATAAAAGCAAATAAATCTTCTGGGTTATCCACTGGAGTTGATCTTCTAGACATAGAAAAAGCATTCGACAGTGTTTGGCACAAAGGTTTAATAGCAAAAATGTCTGTTTTTCAGTTTCCTATTTATTTGATCAAAATGATTCAAAATTATTTAACTGATCGTACTCTTCAGGTTAGCTATCAGAATTGTAAATCTGAATTGCTACCCGTACGAGCCGGTGTTCCGCAGGGTTCGAGCGTAGCTCCAATCTTGTAGAATATTTTCACTTCTGATCTTCCAAATCTACCCGGTGGTTGTCAGAAATCGCTATTCTGTGACGACACAAGTCTGTTAGCCACAGGTAGAAATCTAAGAGTGATCTGCAGTCGTCTACAAAGAAGTTTAAATATTTTCAGTGATTATCTGTCAAAATGGAAAATTAAACTAAATGCAGCAAAAACGCAATTAATTATTGTTCCTCATAAGACAAGAGCTTCTTTTCTTAAACCAAACAATAATCACATTCTCAAATTGAATGGCTTGGAATTGACATGGTCTGATCAAGCTAAATACATAGGTTTAACGTATGACAAAAAACTCACTTTCAAGGATCACATTGAAGGAATCCAGGCAAAGTGTAATAAATATATTAAATGTTTATATCCTCTTATAAACAGAAATTCTAAGCTTTGTCTGAAAAACAAATTGTTAATTTATAAACAAATTTTCAGACCAGCCATGCTTTATGCAGTACCAATTTGGTCAAGTTGTTGTTCCACCAGGAAGAAAACGCTTCAAAGGATTCACAATAAAATTCTGAAAATGATATTGAAGCGTCCTCCCTGATTTAGTACAAATGAGTTACACAGACTCACAAATATAGAACCATTAGATGTAATGTCACATAATATTATAAGCAAATTCCGACAAAAATCGATGCAATCTTCAATTGAATCGATTTGCTCTCTGTATTAGTTAGTAAGTTAGTATATAAGTTCCTTTTCCCCATTACACAATACAAGTAGGTTTAGAATTTTCCCTACACAAAAATCTCAGAATTGCGGAAGCAAATGATGTCCGCATGGTAACAACCAAATCATATATATAATAGGGCTGAAAAGTCACCACTTGTGGCTGAACACCCAATTTAAATCTTAATAATTTAATTTTAACTCATATTCCAATAATTAATTATTAAAAAAAAATCGATCCTAAACCCTAAACATTGTTTTCCAATCAGTTCCAAAATTACTAATATTTTAAATGTTTTTAAGGAATATCAATAAACCGGGAGTCGCCATTTTGGATTTTTTGGAGTTCCTACTCATCAAATCCATTCCAAAGATATCCATTAGATTAGGTTTTAAAACGTTTACCGCACAAACTTTTTTTATGAACATAATCCCAAATAACGTAAACTTATTTTATGAAATAGATTCCTTATAACGTAAACTTTTGTTACGAACAAATTCGATTCACGAGCCCCCGTTCAGTTCGTGAATGGAGGTTTCGGTGTAATTATTTCAGATAGTGAGCTATGATCACGTTCAAACCCATTATAGTTGATAAGTTGATTTGTGAACTACCCGAATCAATCTAATTAAATGAGCCCAAATTCGTGTCAGAAACTATTTCAATAAAAAGGTAAAAATTATTTTAATGAGACTGTATCGATGAGAGAGAAAGGTATTATCACACCACTAGGTGGATTGAGTAAAGATTTTTTTCTGTTGTTATTTCGTATTACTTTCTATAATTGTATGATCCGAAAAAAATACCTTTCCGTCGAAACGTAATACTAGATTTACCTCTCTGACGGAACGTTCTGGCGAAACGAATTTCGTATTTCGGCTGAATAATGAAATAACACATTCGGTGAAATGACCTTTTCGATGAAATGACATTCAGCGAAATGTCTTACAACGGAGTGGCTTTCGGAGAAAAAATAACCAGACCCGGACACATTGTACACGCAACACATCTGAAGTACTTGTCGTAACGTGAATATGTTCAGAGATAAAATTGATTAATTTGAGAGTAGTAATTTGAAGAAGAAATTAAAAAATTGTTTTTTTTTTCATCCCCATATGTATGCTAGGCGCACATACTAATCTAGACTAATTTTAAGTTTCGTCTTTGACTCATCAGTGCGTAGCAGTTTATGTTGAACTGCTAGCGCAATCTAACGGTTCACCATGAACCCCTAAGCAGACGTAAAGCTAATGCTACTTGCAGAACACTTCCATAATGAATAAACTGACGTCTCGGACGAAACAAATTTCGGCTTGCTAGCCGTACAGATTGTGTTTTTTCCTCTTCAAATTATCATCGTATTTTTAAAACATAACAAAAATAAAAAGATTAACATCATTTGGTAGATACGTGTTTCCCTGTAATGAAAATTTCTTGCATTTGACTTAAAATATCATATTTTTAATATATAATATATAAATCTCATTTTTCCAGTTGAACATATTTAATAATGAAATTGTTGTCGAATAAACCATTCGAATCCGGAGAAACAGGTTTAGTTCACCTTTCGTCGGGTTGAAAAGAGTTCAAACCCATTCTACACTGGTTCCCAGAAAAAAAAACACCCATTGCATTGGTTCGAAAAACACACATTTCAACTGGATGATGGAATCCAAACACGTAAACATTTTATTTTCCTCTTCTCAGCTTTCAGATGAAGGAGTCTGTCTGGTAAATCAGTTTCATGAGACTCAGACCGGATGGACGTAGCAGCCTTTTAAAAGAAAACCATATAGCTCTAGCAATTTCCTTTCGCCCACATTTTCCACTTAAAGAGAGGTTTTAATCCGCCGGCCCGACCGGAAAATATGCCGCAATCTTTGACGATTGTGAAGAGAATTCATTTTTTCAGTTAATTTCCGCCAGTCATGGAAAACTTTTAACAATCACCCTTCCTGCTGGTTTTGATGTGCCGAATTTTTGATGATGCGTTTTTTTTTGCTTCCTTTTCAACGCTCATCCAAGGCTGAAAATATTTCGCAGGAAAACATGACACAGTTTTTATATAATTTTCTTCTATCATAGATCTAAAGGAAGCACAGCTGCTCACACCTGCACAAGGAATAATGTTGAGCTGAATCGCTTTTCGAAACACCCGGCATTAAAAATGATCCAAATCTTCCTGATGAATGGTTTCTTACGTTTTCGGAACGCCGTAGCTCAATTCCTTTACGGTTTCCTCTTGCCGAAGGGACAAATACAGCATTCCGAAGCATGTTCGACTCTTGGGAGCATTCAACTCAAACAATGCGACCGCTTTCGTGGGCAGAAAAAAAACTGTAACGTGAGATACGGAATAGTCTCGGAAAAGCCGTGCTTGGCAGCATTCATCATTCCGGAGACCAAAGTAACCGATCTCAGCAATTACCCTTGTCCGTCCCGTATCGTTGTGTTCTTTCATTCTTTTTTTTCACTTTCCGCTCCTGGCCGGCCGGATGGAAGAAGGATGATGATTCACCAACGCATGAAAACGATGGTGGGCGATTTGAATAGGACCTTTTTCGTTGTGTTTTTGCTCGCCATTTCGTACCGTATCTTATTAATGCCAATAAGCAAGGTTCGGATCCTGCTCCTCTGTATTGACCTTTCGTACCTTCGGCTCTGTCGGCGCTAAGTGCTCCCCCACACGGAAGGGGACGGACCAGGTACATGTGACGTTCGACGTTTTGTTTAATGGAAGTCCATGTTTCGGGAATAGATAAATTGGTTGGGTGGCTGAGGTTGTGCCTTTTTACGACGGGATCATGGCTTCACCTTTCGGTATTCTATTCGGCTTTCAATGAAGCCAAATGAATAATTCATTTATCAGCGCTAAAACAATCCCGATATATTATGTGTAGCATTTTTTTTTCTTTGCTTATTAATAGATTCTCCGAGTATTGTTCTCTATTCTTATTTAATAAATTGTGCAACTAAATATTTCCACGAGAATAATAAGTATCTTTCAGTATAATATTCAACACTATATTCAGCGATCATTGAATTGAATTTCCAGAACAATTCGAAAGTAGTAGCTCAGATATGATTTACAGGGTAACGGCACCCCCATTTATCTCAGCTCCATCACTCATTTCATATACGAAAACCATTGGTTAGAGTGAGATCTGTTGTCTCTGTTTGATAGATTGACTTTAAAAGTTAGATGAAAGTAGGTACATTCGCTTAAGCTTTTACGTCGAGTTAACAGCAGTATTGCACAATTTCTTAGAGCCGAAGCAAAGATGTTGTATAAGATGTTATCACAATTCGGTGATTGAAAATCGAGTAATCGGCAAATTTTAAGACTATTTTTCTAAAGTACAATATTCCGAGTTAATCTGCTTTTCAGAGCTGAAACTAAAGTAGTCGTCGTATGATAACGTAAAATACAAAATTCGGTGACGTAGAAGTGCGTTTACATGACCTTCCTCTCCAGGTCAGTATTGAATCCCCCTTCACGCAGTTTATTCTTCATGAAGGGGAACAAATAAAAATCGTTAGGTGCCAAGTCATGACTATACGGCGGGTGCCCCATCAATTCGACGTTTTGGGTGTTCAAATATTTAGTTGTTTGAGCCGATGTGTGAGAGCTTGCATGTTGCATCTTGTGTTTGTTTCCTTATTTCACAAAAAAACTTCTGGCAAACAAATGGTGGTATACCAATCAGAATTGACGGTCTTACGATCCTCTTAGATTTGGTTGTTCTTGGAACACTCATACTGTCGACTACTGTTTAGTGTCGGGCTCATATGAGTAAATCCATGTTTCGTCACCTGTGTAGATGTTATACACTAAATTTGAAGCACCACGATTGAATTTTTTCAGCTTTTCTTTGCACCAATCGACACGAGTCTTGTTTTAAGCGATTGTCAAATTATGTGGGATCCAGCGTGAACAAAATGGTCACATGGCAGTCTCCTATTATCAGATTTTTTTCCAGCAAAACAACTGATTTTGGACGATCTTCTTTGAAGTCATCGGCAAGCGAACTACGACCACGATTGAACTCGTTATACCAGTTTTTGCCTTTCTCATATAGAAAGGTTATGCAATCACTTGGAAAACCGACTAGTGAAGTGGCCCGGAGGGCCAAGTGTCATATACCATTCGACTCAGTTCATCGAGCTGAGCAATGTCTGTGTGTGTATGTGTGTATATATGTGTGTGTGTATGTGTCAAATAATCTCACTAGGTTTTCTCGAAGATGGCTCAACCGATTTTGACAAACTAGGATTCAAATGAAAGGTCTCGTGGTCCCATACGGAATTCCTGAATTTCATCCGGATCCGACTTCCGGTTCTGGAATTATAGGGTAAAGTGTGTTCAATATTGTACACCGTCACTTAAACCGGCGAAACAAAACACGTGAAAATTTTTCTAAACTGGTCTTAAAACTACACAAATCGATAGTCATTATCAGTAGGCAACTAAAAAAACCGATTCCGGCTCTCCTGGTTCCCGGTATCCGGTTCCGGAAGTTCCGGAAATAGTGGTCATATATACCAAAATGGATCTCACTCACTTTTCTCAGCGATGGTTTGACCGATTTCCACAAACTTATATTCAAATGAAAGGTCTTCCGGTCCCATACGGAATTCCTGAATTTCATCCGGATCCGACTTTCGGTTCCGGAATTATATGGTAAAGTGTGTTCAATATTGTACACCGTCACTTAAACCGGCGAAACAAAAAACGTGAAAATTTTTCTAAACTGATCTCAAAACTACACAAATCGATAGTCATTATCAGTAGGCAACAAAACAAACCGATTCTGGCTCTCCTGGTTCCCGGTATCCGGTTCCGGAAGTTCCGGAAATAGTGGTCATATATACCAAAATGGATCTCACTCACTTTTCTCAGCGATGGTTTGACCGATTTCCACAAACTTAGATTCAAATGAAAGGTCTCCCGGTCCCATCCGGAATTCCTGAATTTCATCCGGATCCGACTTCCGAATCCGGAGTTATAGGGTGCGTACTAGAAGAGTTTGTGTGTCATGTTAGTTGGTGGCCGTACGAACCGACTTCGATTATATACATATAATAGTGAACCCATTTCGTTCTCTTAAGGATGGCTTACGCAATCAAAGCACTGTTTTATTCTGTATGTTATGCATAAACAATCACTTGGTTTCTTTCAAAAATCGAAGAGAATTTTTTTGAATAGAATACCACAATATTATATGTACATGAGAAAGGCATCATTACACCACTAGGTGGATTGAAACAGGTTTTTTAAAGTCGCAAAGGATAATGATACACTGCCAGAAGTCGAACTAAGTTAATTGAAACAGTCTTGTCCTAGAAGCTCCAAAAACGAAACTTAGCAATGGTTTAACCGATTTTCACAAATGCTGACTCAAATTGAAGCTCACATTGTCTTAAAAGATACTCTGCAAATTTTATACGGATCCTACTTCTGCTTCCGAAATTATTTGGCGAACGATGTCAAAACATTCAAACCGTCATAGAAAATGGAGAGGCAAGACCCGTACCCATCGGTACGTGTTGGTACGTACGAAGAAAACACCATCATTTTTGCTACGCTCGTGCTTTGATCAATTTCTTATAGCGTGCAGGGTTGCCATATTCAAATCTATACTTTTCAAAAGAAAAATCTGTAAATCTGTATCGGGAAATCCAAATTCTATGTTAAAAATCTGTATATGAAAATAAAAAGAAATTAAAGCGCAACGAAATGAAAAAGTCATTAAATCGAATATGAAAATGACAGCTACGTTTATAGAAATGTGATTGGCAATCATTTCTTTTTACTATCTTACGTTATGACCAAGGTCACCTTCTTTACATCTTATCAGAATAAATATTAGAAAACATGAAGAATTAAGGTAATACAAATAAACCGTCATTAGTAGATGAAACCATTTGTAGTGTTTACTACCCTTGATATTCTATTTTATTTAATTTGTACCCAGTTGTTAGTATTGTCACAATATCATGATAACGATTCTATTCTATTGAAGTACATTTTGAGCCTTTTTCATGTAGAAAGGATATGCAATCACTTGAAAAGTTTACTAGTGTCCTATACCATTCGACACAGTTCTTCGAGCTGAGAAATGTGTGAGTGTATGTGTCAAATAATGTTAATCATTTAAAAGTTTGACCGACTACATTAGTTACTTACTAAACGAACCGGCTTCGACTGTACCGGTTTCGGAAGTACCGAAAATAGTGATCAAAAACTCTAAAACGAAACTTACTCAATTTTCTGAGAGATAATTTAATCGATTTTCACACACTTAGGCTCAAATGAGAGGTCCTAAAGTCTCATAACTTGCTCCTGAATTTCATCCGGATTCGACTTCCGATTCCGGAGCTATAGGGTAAAGTGTATTTAACATTTCCAACCGTCATTTAGTGCGACGATGCAAAATAAATAAAAAAATTTTATTATTTAAAAAAACGGTTTACAAATTGAAATCAGTTTAAACACAGTTAAAACACAACGAAAGTTTCTATTTTTATACAAGTCTTGACAGATTTTTTTATTTCTTGACAGAATTAAAAAATGATCTTAAGCTGTGCCAAATAGTTGAATTTAATAAAAAAGCAGACTATCGTAAAACTAATTTTCGAAATAAACTTTTTTGACGTGTATTCGTCTTACTTTACTATTGGACACCTTTGATTCACTCTGTTCAAGAATGAGCATAATTTAATCGTAAAATATCGCTTGTGTTATTTAAGGCAGCAACATAATTTCTTGTTCATTCCATTGGAAATATGTTCAGCTATTTATGATAAAACTCTCAGTAGAATGAGATAACCAAAAATAAATCAAAATTGAAGTTTTCTAAAATGATTGGTATGAACGAGCATTAAGATGAAATTCAGTGCCAAAATAAGGCGCACAAACTTTTCAACAGCATGAATTGAACGAATCATCGCACAAATCGTATCGTGCAAAACCGACACACAAGAATACGGTATATTTTCAGAGATTGATTCTGTGGGCTTTCGACACGTTTTGTTCGTTAGTAAAAAAGACACTAACTATGGATGGTTATAAACCATGAATATTGTTAATTGACTAATATGCGGCATGTAGTTGACATATTTGTACATTTTGTTCAAGATCTTCAATATAGTCATTCAATTTATAACCAAAATGATCCTACAATTGATTTTCTAGAGGCTGGGGTCCACTAGGAGATTGATAGTACCTATTAGCTCTCTCCGGACAGTACCAGCCTAGATGCCGTGTGGAATCCGGCGGGAAAAAAATGAACCAAAAATAGATCCACTGGGTTCCTGCTTCCATGTCGTAAAAGCCGACAATTGCAGGAGTTTCTTTTTCCTTTTCAACGTTTCCCTTCTGATTACTCTATTTAACTAAATTATTTCTTCATTCAACCTATCAATTTCCATCTAGCTTCGGAGAAAAGTTTCATTTGGAATGTTTTCTTCTTCCATGTTATTGATTGCCTTTCAGAATTATAAATTGAATGATAAAAAACAGCTATTGCGCAAATTCGTTGATATTGCATAGTTAATAACAGAGACAACATATATCGGTATATTGAATGCATATAAAAGAAATACACAAGTCTTTTTTCATGCGAGTTTAGGTACCGCATAAAAAACGCATAAAAAATCGCATAACTCTTAAAATTCGCATAAGAAAAACCGCATAACTCTGAAACATCGCATAATAAAACCCGCTTAACTCTGAAACTTCACATAAAAAAACCGCAGAAATGAAACCGCATAACTCTGAAAATTCGCATAAAAACCGCATAATTCTGAAAATTCGCCTAAAAAGTCGCATAAAAAACTCATAAAAAAGACCTTAGTGTACTTGATATTAATATTTCAAACAATAAATTTATATTTTTCTCGGTAGCCGGCTGCCCAGATCAACCAATATGATCAATTAATAATTTAAATAAATAATTAAAATAATGAATCGGAAATAATAAAGAATCAAGACGCGTGAGGAATCTGTTGACCTCTATTTGGTGATTTAAAATGATTTTATAACAACTGTTTAGAATATGAATCAAGACTTCTCGGGACTTCCATATAGGATATTGCTGAAACGTTCACCCGGGGAGCCAGTGAGTTTAGTGGTGCATCCGAGCAGCTTGAAACCGGAACATACTGAATCGCGCGCGAATAATACCAATAATACTGATTTTTTTACTAACAAATATCCTTCCCCCGTGACACTTGTGGAGTGCGCAGTAGTATATACGGCCTCTAGTAACAACAAGTGTTGGACTAACATCCCTTCCCATTCCTTAGACGATCTACGTTCGGGCCTGGCCGGCGCCGGTACTGATCAATGATTTCTGGGATTACCAAAAAATGTACATTGAAGGATGATTTACCAGTCCCAGGTCGGATCATCTAAAAACTCCCTGTACAATTTCAGCTAATTCCTATCAGTAACGGAGTAGCAACCAGGGGTGGTCGCTCAAGCTCAAGCTCAAGCTCAAAATGTTCCTACAATTGATTTTCTCACCTATATCGCTAATTGTTCATTCTTTGATACACATCAAAATCTTTGACATGATTGGCAATATTTAATTAAATTCAACTGTGCATCATTCTATAAAAGAACTGAGTTTGTGTTTCTTGTCTCGTCTTGTCTTATATGACCCAACGCAGTATGCGTTTCAATTGAAAAAGTAATGAATGAACTGTGTACTGTTCATTCGATTCATAAGCGATCTCATACTGCGAAGAAGTAAGAGCTCAGCGCACAGATCCAAGATTTCCGCTTCGATTAACTTAAAAACTTGACAAAGCATTAAATGTTTCATTATAACAAACTATAAAAGAAAAAATATGCTTTTTGAAAATGTTAGACCCTACGGGCTCTCTTGAGTAATAAATAATTTCCTTCAATTTTATAGACAAAAAACTTGAAACGCGTTTTTCTCAAAAGCAGGTTTTTAAATTTCGTGTCCATCGTCATTCGAAAACTACTTCACCAATTCTGTTCAAATTTTGTACACATTTTCTACATGTAAAATACGAGGTCTGTTCAAAAAGTACCCGGAATTCTCATTTTCTAAAAAAATATTTATTTATTCGTCTACATCTATATGGTCCCCTTCAAAGTAATTCCCCCTAGATATAATACTCTTATGCCAGCGTTTTTTCCAGTCTTCGAAACACCCCTGATAGTCACTTTTTGTAATGCTCTGTAGCACTCTCAGCGATTCTGCCTTTATCTCTTCAATCTCTGGGAACAGGAATAAATCACACGGAGCGATATCTGGTGAATAAGGAGGTTGGGGCATGATTAAAGTCTTGTTTTTAGCCAAAAAATTACGAATAAGCAACGATGAATGAGCACGAATTTTGCTTCCACTCGTTTCATGCCCAAAACATTTGAAAAAATATGATGGCATGTCTTCGCGGCCATCTTGGAAACGCTTATACCACTCGTAAACACTTGTTTTTTTTCATAGCAGACTCACCGTAGGCTCTCTGTAACATTTCGCACACTTGGTTACACTTTATTTCATTTTTCACGCAAAATTTAATACAAGATCTTTGACTCTTCAATTCTTCCATTGTTTAAACTAACAAAAATCGCCGAGCTCAAAAAAACACGTCTACACCAGCCGCTACAAGACAGAATGTAAACAATGAATACTGCTGAAAATTTCACCATACATTAGGGACATAAAATATCGGCTGAAAAGTTCGTATCGTTTCTATGAGAGAGCGCCACTAGAATTAAATCCATACCATTTTCAGTTAGTACCAACCTTCAAAAGATACGTGTATAAATTTGACAGCTGTCTGATTATTAGTTTGTGAGATATTGCATTTTGAGTGAAGCTACTTTTGTTATTGTGAAAAAAAAAATGGAAAAAAAGGAATTTCGTGTGTTGATGAAACACTACTTTTTGATGAAAAAAAGTGCCGCCGAAACCAAAAAATGGCTTGATGAGTGTTATCCAGACTCTGCACCGGGCGAAGCAACAATTCGTAAGTGGTTTGCAAAATTTCGTACTGGTCATATGAGCACCGAAGACGATGAACGCAGTGGACGTCCAAAAGAGGCTGTTACCGATGAAAACGTGCAAAAAATCCACAAAATGATTTTCAATTACCGTAAAGTGAAGTTGATCGAGATAGCTGACACCCTAAAGATATCAAAGGAACGTGTTGGACATATTATTCACGAATATTTGGATATGAGAAAGCTTTGTGCAAAATGGGTGCCGCGTGAGCTCACAATCGATCAAAAACAACAACGAAAAACCATGCTGAAATTGAACGAATTGGGCTTCGAATTGCTCCCTCATCCACCGTATTCTCCAGATGTGGCCCCCAGTGACTTTTTCCTGTTCTCAGACCTCAAGAGAATGCTCGCTGGTAAAAAATTTAGAAGCAATGAAGAGGTAATCGCTGAAACTGAGCCCTATTTTGAGGCAAAGGACAAATCGTACTACAAAAATGGTATCGAAAAGTTGGAAGATCGCTATAATCGCTGTATCGCCTCTGATGGCAATTATGTTGAATAATAAAAACCTGTTTTAATCCACCTAGTTGTGTAATGATGCCTTTCTCATGTACATATAATATTGTGGTATTCTATTTGTACTTCCGGAACCGGATACCGGGAACCAGCATAGCCGGAATCGGTTTTTTTAGCTGCCTACTGATAATAACTATCGATTTGTGTAGTTTTGAGACCAGTTTTGAAAAATTTTCACGTTTTTTGTTTCGCCGGTTTAAGTGACGGTGTACAATATTGAACACAGTTTACCCTATAATTCCGGAACCGGAAGTCGGATCCGGATGAAATTCAGGAATTCCGTATGGGACCACGAGACCTTTCATTTGAATCCTAGTTTGTCAAAATCGGTTGCGCCATCTTCGAGAAAACCTAGTGAGATTATTTGACACATACACACACACACACATACACACACACACACACACACACACACACACACACACACACACAGAGAGAGAGAGACATTGCTCAGCTCGATGAACTGAGTCGAATGGTATATGACACATTTTCACTAGTCGATTTTTCAAGTGATTGCATAACCTTTCTATATGAGAAAGGCAAAACGAATTTTGGCAAAACAATGTGTGTTTCTATTAAACGATACGAACTTTTCAGCCGAACTGTTATGTACCAACACAATAAAAAATAAATTTTGGCCACCGGACTCTCCAGACGCGCGCAATTAAAAAATTCCGGGAACTTTTTGAACAGACCTCGTACTGGAACCCCAACGTTTTCTTTTTCGTTTTTTGTTTCTTTGAGGAGGTTTCACAGCTACAAAATTGCGGATTTTTATGTGGAAAATCGTAGTTTTGACAAACCACCAAAGATTTAAAAAAATTGAAGAAATCAAACAAAAACGTAAGGGTCTAGGTAAACATCTACTTTAACTATGCTGCTATGATTAGTTGACATCTGATTAGTCTACAGTGGACACCGCAAATCATGATTTTTAAGAAGCGTTCTCAAAAATACCTCTTCTGCACAACAAGCAATTTATGACATCTTCAAAGATATGGGAAAAATCCAAAAGTGTGGAAAATGGGTGCCACCTGGATTGAATGACAAACAGATGGAAAAACCCAATAAAAACTTGCGAACTGATCAGCCTGTATCTTCTGAAAAGTAAGTCGGATCTGATTAAGAACAACAGTACAACAGTATTTAAAATCGTTTTGAATTTTGCTCTCAAGCTTCGCTTTATTATACAGTGCTCCTACTGCAAGGATAGTGAGAAAATATCGCTTACACAAAAATATCGATAAATCCTTTGAAAATAAACGGATTTCAAATATCTATGGCTTGCTGAATAGCTATTACCGTGTGGAATCTAAGTCTTAAAACATATGTTGTTTACAAGGGAAATTGTGGCAGATATTGTCAAATTTTGACTTAAAACTTAGTATAACTCGAAAAGTAAACATCTTTTCTCAAAAATACTCAGGTCGACTAGTTTGAATAAAATCGGTCCAGTCATCTCTGATATCTCGATCTCTTTGTAAAAAACATTCATACAGAACACACACGTGGATATTTGCTCAGTTCTTCGAGTTGAATCGATTGGTATATGAGACTCCAAAATTTTCTGAAAGTTTGTGTGAATTCTATATCTTTCTGCCTTTCTCATACTGAAAGGATTTGCAATCGCTGTGGAAACAGACTTTACAACCCATAACAGTTCGTCGAGATCACAAAATGTCTGTGTGTACATGAATGTATGTATGTGTGTATGTGACAAATAATGTCTTTCAATTTTCTCAGAGATGGTGTGACCGATTTTCACAAACTTAGATTTAAACGAAAGGTCTTATGATCCCATAGCCTGCTGTTGAATTTCATTTCTATCCAACTGCCGGTACCGGAGCTTTAATGTAATATGACCAAATTTATGAAAAAATGCGCACTCAATTTTCTCGGAAATTATTCAACCAATTTTCACAAACTAAAATGCAAATAAGAGGTCTTAAAATTTATTAAAAAGTCTTTGAAAAGTCCACCCTTATCCGACTTCCGATTCAGGCACTGCAGTGCAAAAAGTGAAAAAAAATCAATTTCAAGAGTATTTTTTCGCAAGTGATGGCGAAGCGCGCTGCAAATTTTCATAACACTTACTGGTAAATTCATCTAGTTGGTAAATCTTGCCAGTTGATGGATACACCGAAACCTCCATTTACGAACTAAACGGGGGTTCGTAAATGGAGGTAGTTCGTAAAAAAAAGTTTACGTTATTTGTGATTTGGTTCGTGAAAAAAGTTTACGTTATTTGAAATTTACTTCGTAAAAAAACTTTTGTGTAATGAATGTGGAAACCACCAATCACATGGCCATTTTCGGAACGGATGTGATAAGTGGGTGCAAGAAAATTATGTTTGGGGTCGGTTCAAAATCCAAGATAGCGACTTCCGGTTTGTCGATATTCCTTAAAAACCCTTACAATGTGGGTATTTTCGGAACGGGATTGATGAGTAGATGACGGAAAACGATGTTTGAAGTAGTTCGGAAATCCAAGATGGCGACTTCCACTTTGTCCATATTTCTTAAAAACCGTTACAATGTGGGTATTTTCGGAAAAGGATTGATGAGTAGATGACGGAAAACGATGTTTGAAATGGTTAATTACGGTTTTAAATTTCGACATTCTAAAAATTAATATTGAGTCGAAAAGGTTCCTTTATCAGGAAGAAGGGATTGCCATACTGAAGAGGTGTACATTGTTTCATCTGATTCGGAGAAAGTCGATCCTGCTAGTTTATCTGCTAGTTATTTCTGGAATTGCTCATAAATGTTAGAAATTCAGTATCATGTGGTTGTCTAACTGACTCTTCCCACTTGAGCCAAATAATATCCCTTTTTCTCAATGGCTTATGACGGGCCAGTTGACATGAGATTTTGACAAGTTTAAATAAAAACAAATGTGTCGTGATGGGAGTAACAATACTTTTGTCGACTTTATCACGTACACTAAAACAACTGAAATTAACAACAACAGTGTAACACTGAAAATAAAAAAAAATTGAGAACACGGTCATTGATTTGAAATAAAATTTTAATGTTTGTGGTTGCTTCCAAATATTAGATTGAGACTTCCAGTTGTTCAATAAAATATTGAAAGCATACAATATAACTATAACAATATAAAATTATTATAGCTGTTCAGACGTCTACTTGTTATGGTCATTTCGAAAATATAGTACAATATTCAAACAATAATGATTAGCAGGAAACACCTTTGTCAGAAGCATAACTTTTTTTTTAAACGATATATAATCATATCGTAATGATCGTCAAAGAATACCGATAAAACTGAACTCAACATTTTGATTTTTGAAGCGCTTTCAAACATAATTTCCCGGTATATACTCATCAAACCCGTCTCGAAAATACCCATATTGTAAATGTTTTTAAGCAATATCAAAGAACCGGAAGACGCCATCTTGGATTTCCGATCCACTTCAAACATCGTTTTCCGTCAACTACTCATCAATTCCGTTCCGAAAATACCCACATTGTAGTAATTTCCATGGAACCGGAAATTGTTTTCATTGGATGCAGAAACCTCTTTTTACGAAGTTTACGTTATTTGGAATTTGAATCGTAAAAAGAGGTAACGTGAAAAAAGTGTTCGTAAACGGAGGTTTGGGTGTACATAAACATACTTTGGGACTACAAGTACCCCGTTTCCAGTTCCAAAAGTACCGGTAATAGTGAAAAGAATATGCTAAAACGGAGCTCACTTCAATTTCTCATCAACGGTATAACCGGTTTTCACAAATCTTGACACAAATTAAAGCTGTCATTGTATTAAAAGATACTGTGCAATTCCTCACAGATCCGACTTCCGGGTCCGAAATTATAGGGCGATGAGTGTCAAAACTTTCGAACCGTCATTAAAAATGACGATGCGATATCGGTACGTGCTGGTAACACCACCACCACCACCACAGCCGAACGAAAACTTATAACGTTTTCAAAACATTACCGGATTCTTCGGCTGTGATTACAAATGATTACCAGAAAATCACAATCCAATTTTAAATAATTTTCTTATGCAGCAGTAACAGGAGCACAGTATGTTCTTTATTTTCAAATTAGTTTAATTGACCTAATAGAAATAATGTAGGTGAATTAATGAACATTAATTATTACATGTTCGTCAAAATGTATAATCGTCATACAATTTGCGACACATATAAGTACGTTAAGTTTTCCAAAGCAGATTTTATAGCTATTTGAACTTGTACGCCTGACAGTGACTATCTCCGGATTTCGGCTCTTGAAATAGGTTGTCAAAAACTCCATCGAAACTTGCATCGATTTTGTATGAAATGTAGATGAGAAAGGCATCATTAGGGTGGTGACAAGATGGATTAAAAAAAGTTTTTTTATATTTATAAAAAAAGTGAAAGGGAAATCTAAATTTGGCTTTAAATTGTTTCAATTTATGGATTGTGATATGTTAGTTGTTGGCCAAACAAACCGACTTCAGCTTTGCCGGTTCACAGTTTCCGGAAATTCCACAAATAGTGGCCAAAAACTCAGAAACGAAACTCTCTTCTTCTTCACAGTGATGGCTGAGACGATTTTCACAAATTCAGACGCAAATTAATGGTTATATGATCTCATATACTGACTCTCGTTCGGATGCAACTTTCGGCTCCGGAGCCGAAGTATGTTTAAAATTTATAATGTCATTGTTTATAATTGTCAGTTTATTAAACATGTAGCTAAATGGTTCCATTGAATCCTGATTTCGGGTTTAACTATATCTTTGGCGAAAAAAAACCTAACTATGCTGCCTAGTAGACTAATGACTAGTAAGCCCCAATTGATACACAGAACAATTGTATATTTTCTGTCAATCGTTACTTCTACTGCCTAAATATTCGAGTCACGAAAGCCTTTGGCAAATTGAGAGCGGTATATGTTTAAAAAAAACTCTTTTGTTTTTCTTTTCTACTTCTACAGAACCGTTCCATTCTATCGATTTCTGGAGATATTTGAAGGACACAGGACCTTCAAAATACATAAATTATCACATCAAAATATTTCAATCGGACCGAAACAAAATCCAATCAAATGCTGAATCCAATAAATCATTTTTCGAAAATACGATGTTCCAATGGATGCTGAGGGTTCCGATGTTGACTCGGACAGTCACGAAATGCTGGGAAAAAAATCTCTGCCATCACAATATTATGTCTAGCGGAGTTTCACAAATCTAATTATTCTTTCTCTGTCTCCCCCGAGCAAACCGAGCCGGCTGGTACGATGAGACAGAGATGATGACATTTCACTGATTTCGCTATCCGATAATCAACTGCTGTTGTGGCTGAGCTTCGCTAAAAATGGACAACAGCCTTCATTGAGAGTCTGAAAAGCTTGCTTCTTGAGGATGCCGGTTTGCAATGTGGCAGCTGCCATGAAAGATGAAAAAAGAAAACAAAAAAGAACATCGTAGGAAAAGATGGGTACAGTGGAAACCATAAGCATCAAAAGCACTCGATAGTTATCCTTGTCATCTGAAAAGTTGTTTTTGTTCCATTTTCATGTTCGTCAACGCAACCCAATGATGGGCTGGAAAATCTCATCATGCGAATAAGGGCGTGATTTTTGCAGGCTCATCGGGCAATGGCTGCCCTAGAAATCACCCTGTCATCATCACAGCCGTCATTATCGTCGTCATCAGCAACTTTATCATCGTCATCATCATCATCACCATCATCATCATCCCCATCATGGACAACGACTATGTTCTATGGGAAATGTCGTGTCCTATGACAAACTTGTGGTGACATTAAACTGAACAGTGTCAGGGCCCCTTTCGCAACCAATCGACACAATGACCCTCTCGGCGTCAATTTGCGTAAATTATTAATCAAGACTTGTTCCATAGATCGTAACGTTGTTCTGAGTTCTGAGAAAACGAACGGGGTTTCGGTTGTTCATTACTGTCCACCTCCATTGCCAGTGATTAACTGAACTCTGTCAATGAGAACAATTCGATATCCTGTGCGTATAGGAATTTTCTTTGGTCCCACCAAATATGCTTCGAATGATAAAGCTCTTATCCTCTCTCTTCCTCTCAGCGATATTCTGTTCCGAGCTGTCCTGGGTTTCTCGCAACCTACTCAGCTTGGGTAGTACTAGAATCCAACCTCACCCAGTTACCCAAGTGAGTGGTCTCTCTTTCGTTAACTCCCGAAGCAGCTGCTCGCGGTGAGCGACGGCGAAGAGCACTCAGACTTCCAGTGGCCCCATGCTCTGTTTATTATGATTCTGTTATGCTTCTGCCAATACATAAATACATAATCGAATGACTAGGTCAGTGTGTATGATTTTGTTTCACCTTGCTGCCCTCGGAGTATCCTCTTTTACGAGCGAAGGTAAATCCGCTACATCGGATTCACGTTGGAAATTAAGGAAGGGAGGAAACTCGGGTTTATTGTTTCCTATTTATTCGTCCTCTTCAATCAACCCGAATCTGATTCCGACGATGCCGAGAGCTGGTTTTAGTACCGGGAAGGCCCAAAATAGTAATTTTCATTAGCGGTACCCGATCGGAGGCACTGGAGGCGGAAACAATAATGTGGTATGTTATTCAATTCATCCCATTCCCTGTCGATTCAATGGCGATAACCAATAAATGAACTGATGATCACGTGGACCCGACTCATCTGAGCAAGGTATCTCTAGGAACACATATCAGATATTTATTTGTTTCTAGGGCTAGTTAGACACTCGCAAGTAATGAATTGCAGACCTAATATCGTCCAAATCATCAACCTATGCTTCCATTCAATGATTGCAGCAATAACATTCCTTCTGACTGCTGGCAACGATTCTGCTGCTAAAAGTATTGATTTGAATGGTATTTGTTTGAATGAACTATTTGCTGTCTTATATTAAATTACCTAGCAGGGAGCTTGATGTCAGTGCGAATTCCGCCCAGAGCGTCATCATGACGCAATGTGAAGAATTTCTCACTAACCTCATTGACCTATTGGAGGTACACTTGGTAATCATGTTGTAGTATGTCCCAGAGAAAATCCCTTCCTATTCGGGTTGAGGAAATCATGATCAGAGAAAGTTCATTTCATTATCACTCGTGAAAAAATCAGTTCAAGAGATTTTCTAAAAAAAATCAGTGACTGAAAAAATCACTTCCGAGATTTTTATTCACGAAACAAGCATACCCAAAACTCTGAACCTTGAAGTTCACAAGTGATTTTTTGTGTCAGCGGAACTGGATGACGAATTTTCACCCACAGAAATAACGCTAAAGAGAAAGTGAAAAGAGTCTCCGATGATATTTCGATGCTGAATTTCAACTAGGCATCAGTTCGACACCGCACTGATTCGTGCAAGATTCAATTATTATATATTTATCAATAAAAAAATGCCTACTGAATATATTCGCTACTGAGAAATAATGACTGCAATATTTTCGATTCACGAAAGGTGGTCAACATGAACGACAATGTTTTTTGCACATTCTAAAAAGTAAATCCAGCAACTAAAGGCTGTTTCAATTCCAGCTGGTTGATTACACTGCACTATTTAGATTTAATCCAATAAAACGCTATTTAGCATAGATTTGATTGATGACAGTAACAGGAGTGCAGCATTTTTCATGTCTCGAAAACACAGCATGCGCAATGTTTGAATTGGGTTAGCGATAACCTGCTCTCCTGTTATTTCTGCGTATGGTATTCAAGCTAAATTGGGTAATACTTCAATCAGCTGTATAACATGCTTTGTGATTGGTTTTTTATTATTGTTTTTATTATCATTATAACAATTATTAATCACAGTGCTTGCCGCTTTTATTGATGATATTACTTCACCACCACGGTATTGCTGAATACATTTCAAACACATCACCACTATTGATTAACTTAGCAACCAATCTACGTACACTGAACATATTCAAAAAGGTTCAGTTTTTGTTCATCGGTGAATTCATTCATTATGTATTCTGCAAAGGGGTAAGATATAATGGCTATGAAAATTAATTTCCCAAAAATTGAGAATCATATCAGATATATTGAATGTGAAACTTTTTTCTTAAATATCACCGCGCTGAATATTCGCTAGTGAACTTTTCACAACTGATTTTGTACCACGTGAAATCAGTTTTAGTGAGAATTGTGTTTGCAAAAACTCAGTACTGAACTTTTTTGCAGTGAGATTTGTGATCGATGATTTTTGACGTGAATACACAGAAAAAAATTATGAAAAGTGACGTAGTTTTACAAACAATACAACTCATAACTACTTAACGTGTCAAATAACGCACTTGCCGCTGTATGGATTAGTATGTATCAAGCAGATATGTGCTTCCATGGCTCAGTCAATTAACTGGTGTGCTTTGTGATCTAACGTTTCTCGGTTCAAGTCGCGCTGCCGCTACCAATCTTTTGATTTTTATTTTATTTGATTTCACTTACCTTACCTTACCTTACCTAACAGCTATAGGCCTGGGGTGTCCTTTGCTGTATCAAGCATACGTCTCCACATAACTCGGTCCATGGCTGCTCGTCGCCAGCCACTCAAGGCACGGATGCTTCTGAGATTACCCTCCACTTGATCGATCCACCTTGCTCGCTGCGCTCCTCTTCTTCTTGTACCAGTCGGATTAGATTCAAGAACCATTTTCACTGGGCTGTCGTTCGACATCCTTATGACATGCCCAGCCCATCGTTGACGTCCGATTTTAGCTGTCCGTACGATGGGTAGTTCTCATAGCAGCTGTTGCAATTCGTGATTCATACGCCGTCTCCACGTTCCGTCTTCCATCTGCACTCCACCATAGATGATCCTCAGTACCTTTCCTTCGAAAACACTGAGGATGCTTTGGTCCTCTGCCAACATAGTCCAGGTCTCGTGGCCATAGAGAACCACCGGTCTAATGAGCGTTTTGTAGATGGTCAATTTCGTGCGATGGCGTACTTTTCTCGATCGGATGGTTTCTCTGAGTCCAAAGTACGCACGATTCCTTGCCAAAATACGTCTATGAATTTCTCTGCTGGTGTCTTTATCGGCGGTCACCAGTGAGCCCAAATACACGAACTCGTCAACCACCTCGATATCGTCACCGTCTATCAATATTCGTGGTGGGAGGCGTAGTGTTTCTTCTCTTCCTCTCATGTATTTTGTTTTCGACGCATTTATGGCCAGTCCGATACGCCTAACTTCTGCTTTCAGTCCGATGTAGGTTTCCATCATCTTCTCAAGGTTACGTGTCACAATATCAATATCGTCAGCGAAGCCAAAAAGTTGTACGGACTTTCGGAAGAACGTGCCACTCGTGTCGATCCTCGCTCTTCGAATCACACCTCCCAGGGCAATATTGAACAAGATACAAGAAAGTCCATCACCTTGACGTAGCCCTCTCCGAGATTCGAAGGGAATCGAGAGCGTCCTAGATACTCGGACGTAGCAGATCACTCTATCCATCGTTGCTTTGACCAATCGCGTCAGTTTATCCGGGAAACCGTATTCGTGCATTATCTGCCATAGCTGTTCTCGATCGATTATGTCGTATGCCGCTTTGAAGTCAATGAATAGGTGATGCGTGGGTACGTTGTATTCACGACACTTCTGGAATATTTTTCTTATCGCGAATATGTGATCCGTAGTAGCGCGGGCTCCAGTAAATCTCGCTTGGTACGGCCCTACGAATTCCTTAGCTATTGGTGATAGACGACGGCAAAGGATTTGGGAGAGTACCTTGTAGGCGGCGTTGAGCAATGTGATTGCGCGGTAATTGCAACAATCTAACTTATCGCCCTTTTTGTAGACGGGACATACCACCCCATCCATCCATCCCTGCGGTAGAATCTCCTCCTTCCAAATCCTAGAAATCATCCAGTGCAGCGCTCTAGCCAGTGCCTCTCCTCCATGTTTGAGCAGCTCGCCTGGCAACTGGTCATTGCCCGCGGCTTTGTTGTTCCTCAGCCTGCCGATCTCCTCACTTATCCCCGATAGATCAGGGGCTGGGAATCTGTCGTCGGCTGAGCGTGCACCCAGATTGATTCCTGTGCCGTTCTCGGTATCTTGTGCTTCGCCATTCAGATGCTCGTTATAGTACTGCTTCCACCTGTCGATTACCTCACGTTCGTTCGTGAGAAGGTTACCACAGGTATCTCTGCACATTTCGGCCTGGGCCTGTGTGAGTCTCATTTAAATTTTTTGACCACTATTTCCGGTACTTCTGGAACCGGGAACTTGGTACCAGTATAGCCGGAGTTGATTCGTAACTAATATGGCCTACAAATTGAATCAGTTTTAAGCCAAATCTAAAAGAATTGTACGCATCGCATTTAGAAAAATGACAGAAAAAAATCCAATAGCAACCTCTGGGACTATGAGATTTTTTATTTTATGAGTGTCATTATTTGATACATACTCACACACATACATGCACAGAAACATACATTGCTCAGCTCGATGAACTGTGTCGAATGATATAGAACACTTAGCCCCCTGGGCCAGTTTTCACTAGTCAATTTTTCAAGTGATTGCATAAACTTTCTATATGAGAAAAGCAATAAGTGTACATTTATAGAAAAGCATCGTACCTACTAACAAGTAGGTACAAATTGAATAAAAGAATAAAAAATTTAGATATAAATTTTAATTTGGCAACCCTGCACGCTATACGAAATTGAATAAAGCACGCTGCGAATGGAGCAAAACCGCACGTACCGTCGCGTACTAGTTTTGCATCGTCATTTTGAATGACGATTTTAATGTTTTGACCCTGATCGTCCTACAATTTTGGAACCGAAAGTCGGATTTGGATGAAATTGCACAATAGGAACTTCAATTTCAATCATGATTCGTGAAAATCTGTTTGACCGTTGCTAAGAAAACGAAGTGAGTTCCGTTTTTGGAGATTTTCTTCATTATTATCGGTGCTTACGGAAGCGGAAACCTGGGACCAAAGTAGTTTTATATATTCACTAACAAACAAGATCTGCCAACTAGGTGAATTTAGCAGTAAGTTTTATAAAAATGTGCAGCTCATTTCGCTATCGCTTGTGAAAACCCAAGTATCACATGTAACTTGTTCATAAAAAATAAAAACAAAACAGATGCTGCATAATGGTCGCATGACAAACACGACGAAACAAGTCGTATTATGATGGTGACAAAGGAGTCAAAATAATGTTACGAATTGACATCTCATCCCACTAAGTTACAATAAGTTCCAACGTAACTTTTCGGTAATCTAACTCTTACAACGTACTCGCATTGACTGTTTTTAGTCGCCAAATGGTCACCGTAACAAAATGCGAAAAGGAAAAAGTGACACACTACAAGACAAGGTTCAGTAATGCTTTCATATCGGTTACCGTATTCGTTGTGATGCAACAAAGAAATACAATTACAGTGTCAGTTGAAAGCTTCCGTACACTATCCCGGACAAAAATATTAAATCAATAAGTAGAATAAGTAGAAAATTCCTTCAGTTTAAAAAATTGGCTAAAGTTAAATCTGCGCTTTAACGCAAATTTTTTACCGGTACATGTTTTTGGAAACACATTCGCACTACCAGGGAGATTATTTCTACACATTTTTCTTGAAAAAATTGACTTTTTCAAATATCAAAATCCAGAAAATTGATTTTTTCAAAAAAAAATTTTAGATGACACTAAATTTCGATGTTTCATGGAGTTTAAGGAGTTTCGGCATGAAAAAAAAATTTCGATTTTGGAAATTTCATGTAATCCCCCCTATGGTGCTTTTTCAAGATCGAAAACTGTCAAACCTTTACCACCGGGCAGCACCCCTTACGCATGTCCGATTTAGCTCAAATATTGCATGAAGGCTTGTTTTCGAGGTGCTTAAACTTTTGAGCACTAGAGCTTAACGAAAATAGAGGTGATCCCAAAATTTTGGCACCCTTATATATATATATATATATATATATATATATATATATATATATATATATATATATATATATATATATATATATATATATATATATATATATATATATATATATATATATATATATATATATATATATATATATATATATATATATATATATATATATATATATATAAAAGAATCAGCGGTAGAAATCAACGTGTTTTGTCGATTCACATATACCATCATATATCTGGAACCAAATGTCACCACTATTTGATCTTCGAACTTGATAAATGGCCCGACAGTAGCTTTCAAACGAACCCAAGTTTGTTAAAATCGGTTCAGCCATCTCTGAGAAAATTGAACGCGTTCAAATATCTTCGAAAAGTGCACACATACACACACATACATACATACACACACAGACATTTTCCGATCTTGTCGAACTGAGTCGAATGGTATACAACACTGTGGGTGTCCGAGGCTCCGTTCGAAAGTCGGTAATAAGTATAATGATCAACTTCACCATAAATATCGAATAGCATTTAGATTTTTAGTGAGTTTCAAGAATATTGAATTCTATATATTAGCTCTCATTATCGGATGCAAATTTTTGGTCGTAAATAACTTATATTTTCTGTTTCATTGTGACTGATGTGCGCGCTGAATCAA
Source organism: Malaya genurostris (assembly GCF_030247185.1). Taxonomy (NCBI): domain Eukaryota; kingdom Metazoa; phylum Arthropoda; class Insecta; order Diptera; family Culicidae; genus Malaya; species Malaya genurostris. The sequence goes on from NC_080571.1 coordinate 262,035,272, forward strand.
ATCAAATATTCTTAACTGAGAAGTTGTTTGGCAACCCTTCGTAAGTCGCACAAGCTGCGCCTCTTACGCTTTTCAGGTTACATAGCAAGAAAATTGTATGAAGCCATAAGACCTTTCATTTAAATCTAAGTTTGTGAATATCGTTTCTGCCATCTCTGTGAGAATTGAGTGACATTACTTGTCACATACACACATACATACATACACATACATGCACACTCACAAACATTTTGTGATCTCGACGAACCGAGTCGAATCGCGGGATTGCTATTCTTTCTTGCATTCCGAAGCTCTTTGAAGCGATCGTTAATGACAAACTGTTTAGTCAAATAAAAAATAGAATTACTCACATGCAACATGGATTTTTCAAAGGACGTTCCACTACTACTAATTTGCTTGAATTCGTCCACTATACCCTGACCGCTATGGACAAGGGAAATTACATTGAAGCTCTTTATACAGATTTCAGCAAAGCATTCGATCGTGTTGACATACCCATGCTTATGTTCAAATTACAGAAATTGGGAATCTTACCAGGTCTTCTTAAATGGTTGGAATCTTATCTAACAAATCGTCAACAAATTGTAAAATTTAAGGGTAAAAAGTCGAGCCCCATTCACGTCAGTTCTGGGGTCCCCCAGGGATCTCATTTAGGTCCTCTTTTATTTATCTTGTTTGTAAACGACATTTTCTTTCTTTTAAAAAAAATAAAAATTCTAATATACGCAGACGATATAAAACTATTTTTAGAAATAGAGAAAAGTGAGGATGCCAAGGTTTATCAAGAAGAAATTCTTTCTTTTTATACATGGTGTAACAAAAGTCTTCTTCAACTAAATGTGAAAAAATGCAGTAGAATAACATTCAGTAAAAAACGAAATACACCTGACTTGATACTTACTCTTGGAAGTCAAACAGTTCAAAAATGCGAAAGAATTAGGGACTTAGGAATAATACTAGATTCTAAAATGACTTTTGTTGACCATTATAATACAATCATAAACAGAGCCAATAACATGCTAGGATTCATAAAACGATTTTGTTACTGTTTCCACGATCCGTATACAATTAAAACATTATACATTGCCTATGTTCGGTCAGTACTAGAATACTGTAGCTTAGTTTGGTCACCTTGCTTAATCACATGGGAAGATCGAATTGAATCAGTTCAAAAACAATTTTTGTTATTTGCACTTCGTAAATTAGGTTGGACAAGACTTCCTCTTCCATCCTATAAAGCTCGCTGTATGCTGATCAGTATTCAAACATTAAAAGAACGCAGAGAATTTTCAATGGTCTCATTTGTAAATGACATTGTCTCGAATCGCGTAGATTCCAGTCAACTCCTGTCCAAACTAAATTTTTACATACCATCTCGGCCTTTAAGAAATCGAAATATTTTTATTACAAACCACCAGCGAACAAACTATGCAAAAAATGGGCCAATAAATCAATTGATGGCTGTATACAACAAGCATTCAGAAGCAGTCGATTTCACTATGTCAAAAAACAAACTAAAGCAATATTTCAGTTCTATTCGGTAAGCCAATTATAATTATTTAACTCATAATAAATTATACATTATTTAGTGATCTATTTAGAATAGTTTACTAATTTAAGACGATTATTGTAATTATCCTTATGGTCTACTTTTGATTGACGACAAATAAATAAATAAATAAAGAATGGTATCTGGCACTCGGCTCTACGGACCTCGATCGTAAAGTTGGTTTTCACAGCGTTTGCATAGCCTTTCTATATGAGAAATTCAAAAACTGATGCATATAGAAAATAAACTTCCGAAAAAATTAACGATCATTGAAAATTACAGCAATTTAAATGGCGTCAAATTGTTTTAAGGTATTTCGTCAGCGTTCATTCCATAGAATAATTGTGCGTTGCAAAACAAAAACGTTCCTGTCTCAAATGCATGCTATTAACCAATATTCAGAACTGATTTTCCAAACATTAACGAAACTAAAGTCCAGCTTTCAGAACCGAATCCAGCTTTCAGGTACATAGGAAATCGCCGACCACTCCATATGAGTTTGTCTTTGCTGTTGATTCATCTCAAATGACAGATAATGATATGATCACTATCTTTACGTTTCGTTTTAGACTCGTCACTGCAGAGCAGTTCAAATTGAACTGCTTACTGCGAACTTAAACAGTTCAATTTGAAGCGCTAAGCAGACGTAAAGTTATTGCTTTTTGCAACACACGTGTAATAAGCACCGAAGTGCTAAGTCTTTCCTGACGTGCCGAACGAATCGGCAGTATTAGTCGAAACTTGTTTTCGTTCGGCATGTTAGGAAAGACTTAGAACTTTGGTGCTTATTACACGTGTGTTGCAAATAGCAATAATTTTACGTCTGCTTAGCGGTTCAAATTGAACTGTTTAAGTTCGCAGTAAGCAGTTCAATTTGAACTGCTCTGCACTGACGAGTCTAAGACGAAACGTAAAGATAGTGAAATTGGTTATGTGCCCTAGCACAAAATAAGGTTACCCCTTAAATAATGATATGATGTTCAGAAGCAACAATTTTAGTATCACACACACACTGAATCATTGAAATGCTCTATCCCTGAAAGTTTGCTCACGGCGTTAGAGAGCCATGGTTCAAATGAATAAATCTATGATGGCTGTCACAATGGAAGTTTCCGCCGACAGGCATTGTTATAAGTCTGCTGAAGTTGGTGGTACAAGAACAATTGACGACGTCATGAGAGAGAAAGGAGTTTTCGTGTAACACAAAAGCCCCACTGGCATGGCGTCTTGATTCTCGTTGAATGTAATGTTTACTATTCCAATGAAATCTTGGTTTGTTTTTGTTTGCACTATAATCCATAACTTTTACTCAGGATAAAAAAAAAACTATAGCGACGAACAATTGCTTTTGAAAATACACTATGCGACAATAGCTTTTGAAAATAAGTTACACACCTAGCAAACATCGTGTAAACTTACGTCTTCTGAAACCGACATTCGAGCATCAAAAACGAATCGCACATTTAATGCTTTCTGACTTATTTTTAGGGACTAAAACACGTAAGTTTACACGTTTACTTGAAAATGCTTCGTTTTTGTAAAATTCAGGTTATTTACGCCTCACGCTCTCATAAATTGAGCGAAATTGTGGAATTGCAGTAAATGTCAATTTTATAATTTTTTGCTGTGTCGATGGTGTAGTAATTTTCCATTCATACTGTGATTATTGCGGAATAATAACAACGATGGTTCACCGGTTAGCAAATAGATACTAGTTGAACACATTCAATCAACGTAATGAGATGCTTTGTGAAACACTGCTTTTGATTGAACAATATGTACTCGTAAAACAACCGGCAACGCTCATTAGTCCGAGTGTTTCGTAAATTGTTTCCGATAAAAGTATGGGAATGTAGAGCATTTGTGGCAAATCCATTGGCAGCATTTTAGTTTGAATATTTATTATAGAGGTTGAATACGATGCTCTGAACAATGAATATTATACTGCTAGAAATGGCTTCTGTTGTTGTTGTGAAATACAATTTAAAAACATGTAAAAATCGAGATTACTCTATCGGGGAAAGCGGCGATTTCTAAAACACTCATATTTACTCCATTATTATGGATCATGCAGGTTGGCAAACATTGATTCAAAACACTCTCCTCGATGGTGGTATGTTTCTATGTCGAGTGTTTTTGAAGCTTATTGCATTCTACTGATGAATCGCTACAGTTGAATTGGAAAGCATGTTAACTGACTATTTTTTGGATGAAGAACGTGACTCCATTAGTTTTGCAAACATTTTGTGAATTTAGCACCCAACAAATTAAAACACTCAACATATCTTAATGACATGCTACGGATCGTTAATTTTAGCTGTACACACAATATACTGTTTAAAGAGCTTGATTTGTTAAATATAGAGCAATTCCTTATGGAATCGGCTGACTGTTGGCACGACCCCCTTCGATTTGCATGAAACTTTGCGTGTGTTCGTTAAAGCAAATGAAGTATTTTTCACTGGTCTAGAGATTTTCTCACTCAAGACTAATTTATGAAAAGTGCGTATATGTTTTAGTCACATTATTTTCAAACAATTATAACTAGAAATCTATAGCTTTTTGACTTTCTCTATAGAAAGGTATTAGAATTGCTGGAAAACCCGACTTTCGAACGGAGCCTCGGAGACCCATAGTGTTATATATCATTCGACTCAGTTCGACGAGATCGGAAAATGTCTTTGTGTGTGTGTGTGTGTGTGTGTGTGTGTGTGTGTGTGTGTGTGTGTGTGCAGAGATGGCATTTCATCAGAGTGATACACGCTGGCGTCAGATTCTTGTCCACACCGAGGATGTAAAAAACGAAGCATCGCACAAAGAAAGAAAGCGCACTTCTTTTCATTATCGAATAGACAGCATTTGAGTGTGTGCTTGTGGTTAAAGCAGCTGGCGCGAGTGAAACACATTCTCTTCGCATGAATCGCTCTCACGCTCTCTCGTCTAAATACATCCAAGTGACCACTGGCGCGTGATGGTGAGCGAACACTTCTGTGAACTTCAATTAATAGAGAGTAGAACTGGCCTTGCTATGAAAAATTTGCAAGGAAAACCGAAAATTTTACGATAAATTGTTTTATTTTGCTGATTTTGCGTGTCCACACTTCTTCTACGCAAACCATACACCAGAGTGATCACCGGCGTGTACACCTCTGTGAAAGTATCTGCATCCACCTCGGAGAATTTATTAGCTAATGCTCTAGCACTTTGGTGCGATTCAGTGGAGGAGGTAAAAGGAAATAAACAAACGCACTCATGATTCGTGCACACTTTATACAACAGTGGTGTATAAATGTGAAAGAGAAGAGCTCTCGTTGAAGTTATCAGTGCGAGAGGAGAAATTTTGCTTGCTCTTCGTCACACAGAGGAGATGGACATCTCTGTGTGTGTGTGTGTGTGTGTGTGTGTGTTTGTGCACTTTTCGAAGCTATTTTCACCGCTCAATTTTCTCAGAGATAGCTCGTTTGAAACCTACTGTCGGGCCATGGATCAAGTTCAAAGATCAAATGACTTTTGGTTTCGGAGATATGATGGTATAAATGACGTAACCGACAAAACGTGAAGTCCCAAAAAGTTGATATTTTCAAAAAACACCAACCCCCCTATGGTAATTTTTCAAGATCTATGAAAATTCCACTAAGTGGACTAAGAAGGGTTTTTTTTTTATTTTATATTATCATCACTCTTCTCATATAAATAGGTAACGTAAATGCCAAGCGCTTGATTGGAAAAACGATACCGAGTATGTGAATAAACACTTAAGCATGCTTTTGTGAACCACTCGAATCAATCTGAATTAATTCGTGTCTAGAATGAGCCAAAATTAGTGTCAGAAATTTTTTCATAAAATGATAAAAACCTGTTTTAATCCACCTAGTGGTGTAATGATGCCTTTCTCATATCTATCATACTATCATATATCATACTGTGGTATTCTTCAAAATAATTTTCTTCGATTTTCAAAAAAATAACCGAAATCGGTTTTTTTGACCGTCTGCTGATAAAAACTATAAATTGGAAAAGATTTGAGGTCGATTTAGAAATTTTTTTAAGGTTTTTTCCCATTTTCAGTGAAGGTAAAAAATTTTTAACCCACTCTACCCTATATATCAGGATCCGGAAGTCGGATCCGCATGAAATTCAGGAATTACGTATGGGACCACAGGACCTTTCATTTGAACCTAAGTTTGTGAAAATCGGTCGCGCCAACTATGAGAAAAGTTAGAACACATATTTTATTTTATTTTTGAACATTTAACCCCATAACTACCGAACCGGAAGTCGGATCCAAATAATATTCAGGAATTTTTTATGCGACTTTAAGACCTTTCATTTGAATTTAAGTTTGTGAAAATCGGTTCAGCCATCTCTGAGAAAAGTTAGTGCAAAAAAACGTTACATACACACAGAGATTTTGCGCTCTCGAAGAACTGAGTCGAATGGTATATGACATTCGGCCCTCCGGGCCTCGATTCAAAAGTCAGTTTTCACAGTGATTGAATAACCTTTCTATAAGAGAAAGCAAAAATTCATGAGACTCCTTTGATGAAAGAGAAAGGCATTATCACACCACTAGGTGGATTAAGAAGGGTTTTGCCTTTCTCATATAGAAAGGTTATGCAATCACTGTGAAACCCAACTTTTGAACCGAGGCCCGGAGGGCTGAGTGTCATATACCATTCGACTCAGTTCGTCGAGTACGCAAAATGTCTGTGTGTGTATGTGCGTATGTGTGTATGTAACGTTTTTTTTGCACTAACTTTTCTCGAAGATGGCTGAACCGATTGTCACAAACTTAGATTCAAATGAAAGGTTTTGTGGTCTCCTACAAAATTTCTGAATATTATTTGAATCCGACTTCCGGTTCCGGAATTATGAGATAAAATGTGCAAAAAAACGTGAAAATAAGTGCACTATCTTTTCTCAGAAACGGCTGAACCGATTTTCATAAACTTGGGTTCAAATTAAAGGTCTTATAGTCCCATACAAAATTCCTGAATATTGTTTGGATCCGACTTCCGGTTCCGGAGTTATGGGGTAAAATGTTCAAAAAATGAAAATATGTTTTCTAGCTTTTCTCATAGATGGCGCGATCGATTTTCATAAACTTAGGTTCAAATGAAAGGTCCTGTGGTCACAAGCGTAACTCCTGAATTTCCTCCAGATCCGGAAATATAAGGTAAAGTGTGTTAAAAATTGTATACCATCACTGAAAAGGGCGAAAAACCGAAAGTTTTCAAAATCGACCTCAAATCTTCTCCAATTAATAGTTTTGATCAGTAGACGGTCAAACAAACGGATTTCGGTTATTCTTTTTAGGAATCAAAAAAAAAAATTTGATGAATACCACAGTATTATATATCATAGTATGATTGATATGAGAAAGGCATCATTACACCACTAGGTGGATTAAAACAGGTTTTTTTCATTTAACGTAACTTGGAGAATAATATTTCATTGCTCAGATACATTTATTCCTATAAAATCATAGTTTTTTGAAAACTGTCAAAAGTTTTTCCTCTGAAAACTTTTTTATGTATCATCTCTCCAACTTTATAAAACTTTCATCAGTTTTCTTGTAATTTGACGTTCTTTGCGCTATAAAATTTATATTTTTTTCCAGTGTATATTCTTAGAAAGTTAAATTAATTATCTAGAACTTCTCCCAAGACAAATTTTTCATAAAAGCTATAGATTTCTAGTTATAATTGTTCAAAAATAATATGACTAGAAACATATACGCCCTTTTCATAAATTAGTCTTGAGTGAAAAAAATCTCTAGACCAGTGAAAAATACTTCATTTGACATACCGATCACACATGTAAAGTTTCATGCATATCCAAGAAGGTCGTGCAAGAATGTTGCCATTTCTGGACGATTTGGCGTGGAATTGCTAATCTGCATTAAATTAGAGGAAATTTTTCGTATGATATTGAATGAAAAAGTTATTTGACATGTATGTCTTTTTCTTCTCTTTCCGAACATTTATTGTGATGGTATACCACAACGACCGCTTTGTTCGAAACACAATCGATACAGCTATGAATGTTTTTCCTGATTACGACTGACTTTACTATGGGGTATCTTTTCAAAATTTACCCTGTGAAACGTTATCGTGAATATCTCTTGTTGTATGTAGGGCAGTAAATAATGATAAGGTTCTCAGTCAATTGTGTCAAAGATCTTGGCGTTCTTCTCGACGAACAATTGAATTACAAGCAGCATATTTCGTACATCGTGGCAAAAGCTTCTCGTTGTCTAGGATTTGTCATGAGAACCGCCAAGCAATTCACAGATATATATTGTTTGAAATCTCTCTACTGCTCGCTTGTACGGTCAACACTCGAATATTGTTCGTCAGTATGGAACCCTCACTTTCATAATGGAGCTTTAAGACTTGAATCAATACAGCGCAGATTCGTTCGTTTCGCTCTTCGTCGTTTGCCCTGGAATAACCCTCACCAGCTGCCTAGTTATGAAAGCCGTGCGATGCTCATCGGACTCGATACTCTACAAGTACGCCGAGATCTGTTCCGTGCAATGCTGATTGCCGATATTTTGACGAACAATATTGATTGCCCTGCACTACTTAGTGAAATCAACATCAACGTTCGTTCTAGAGCTCTTCGCAACAACAACCTCCTCAGAATGCCTCTACGTCGTACTAACTACGGAATCAACGGTGCCGTTATTGGATTGCAGCGAACCTTCAATGGCGTATCGATGGGATTCGATTTCCATTTTCCTCGTAGCAGAATAAAAGCGAATTTTTTGAATATTCTTAGAAATAATCATTAGGACTTTAGTTTGTCTGTTGATTAAAATATATAAATAAATAAATAAAAGTAGGGTAATATACCAAAAAATAACTCAAAGTTGAAGCTCTCTAAAATGTTTGGTATAAACGAGCATTAAGGTGAAACTCAGTACCAAAATAAGGCGCGCTCAATTCCAAACCCCCGAATTGAACGAATCATCGCACAAAGCGTTTTGTGCAAAACCGACATACATAAATACGGAATATTGTCAGTGATTGAGTGCTGTGGGCATTAACACTACAGACACTTACTATGGATGGCAAAAAACCATGAGTATTTTAATAACCTAATGTAAGGGAGACATATTTGTGCATGTTACTCTCGATCCCCGTCCCTCCGAACACGGAAGACTGCTCTAGTCGATGACCAGCATGCGGGCCACCCGCCGGGCCTTCGTAGCCTGGGGGTGTTTCCCGCGGACCCAGATGAACCGAAGGAAGCGGCCATAGATATTTAACAACGCCATCTGGAAGACTCATGCAATATTCAATTCACCGATCACTGCCGATCGCCAGCTGATAGCTGGATTTTCGAAAATCCGAGACGACATAATCAAATGATACTATTCTAGTTTTAAGTTAGTCATTAATTAAAATTCCCAAGTAGCATGTTAAGTTGTTGTCCTGTACTTTTCTACTGATTGTGCAATTTATCAAGTAAGTTTATATTACTAGTCTTGTAGCTGTTGTGTTATGGAAAAAGCGCAATTTTATGTGTTGTGCAACATATGTTTAAGTTCTTCCGTTATCACGAACATTTATTCACAATTATTGTGCAACTGATACAAAACTCATGCGCCGATCCCATCACAGAGGCAGTCATAAAATCAGCGAAAAAACAATTATGAAACTCGTGAAAACTACTACCTACTGTAAACAAGAAATGGAATGACGTTTACAAAAACATAACAAACCTAAGTTCTAATAAATAAGTTTCACTTTGGATTTTCAATACAACTGTTCTTAACACAAACATGGATCTTGTAAAATAATCTGAACATGAAAAATGATAATGCTACATATTGTAGAATTGATCTTTTGTGTTTTTGTAAATGAAAAATCGACAACGAACTGCTTTTTTATGGTGAAACATTCAAGCGCCTTTGAATTAATGATGTACACCAATTTTGATGATTGTACACCAATTGAAAATAACAATCTATTATTTTTAAAAAGAATCATCAGAATGGTGTTTAAAATACGTATATTCAAGCATAAATAAAATTTCCAGACGGTTTTGATCGAACTATTGTTTTATTGAATCTGAAAAATCTCGAAATGAATTTTTCTTCAATTTTTTCTAATATGGCATCGATGGTAACAGTGAGGTGAATAGAAAATGGTTCACACAACGTAATGATTTATGTTATTTAAATAACGGTATACATTAACATGTGAATATTTCAGAGAGAAATATTATACGTTTTGTGTTTATTTTAAACAAACTAGTTGAATTGAGTAACAATAAAGATTTTTAACGAGCCCGACATTTGTGATACGCACTGTAGGTATTATTTTGGCAAGCCCATGTGTTGGAGTTGTACAAACAAGTTGCTCAAACAGTATCATGAGAGTAACTTTAATGAACTTAACTTTTCGTTCAAGAGTGATGTCAGATCTGCTCATTATTTCAGCAAGATGAAAACCAAACACAATTGTTCTGATTGAGTTTTGTTTTCATTGCGTATGTAATGTTGTATTTCCGTAACATTTATGATAATATTCTCATCTTTGTAAGATTTGTTTTTATTTTAAATAGATAAATCTTGCATAACGTTTTTGTAAGTTTTGGATTTTATACACGGAACGACTGAAGTTAGCTCTGCGCCTAATTCGTATTACTGTTTTTGAATTAGTTGATTTTAACAAAAAAACAACTATAAAATTAGTTAATATTGAGAATTTACTTTGCTGAAAAATAAACTCTTATTTTTAGAGAATGGGTTTAGTTGGCGAATATCCTGGACACAAAACAGCAATATTTCAATCCTACACGAAATTCTCATTGACAACTAATTTTGTTATTAAAATCAGAAAATCAGTTTCTATTTATCTATCACCATCATTACTGAAGGACAGCACAAAGAGAACAAAAATGAAATTGGTTTTATTAACAAGTTTATTAGTCAAAAACTCATGAGAAGTGTCAAAGCAAAACAATCCATTAAAAAGCTAAAAAGGACAGTCTTGTTGAAACTGCTTGTAAATTGTTTAGATGTTTTTCGCATGTGTTACGATATATCCGTATATAAATTTTTAAACCGATTTGTAAAAATGACGTACACTCTTAGTGGAAAGTGTATTTATTCAGAATTTTTGCGCATTTGCAGCGATTGTGCGTAATAATGTTTTTGCGCGGAACAGTGAAGTGAGTTTCGAATGTTGCACTCTAATTGTATATCAAATGATGTTTTTGTATCTTCCAAACTTCCGGGATACGCCGTCAGGTGTATTACTTGTATTCGGTTTTTGTTTTCCGAGTGCCCAAAGTTTTCAGTGAGAGAGTCGATTTCGCGAAATCGTATGAAGAAAACAGCGATTTAGAAGAAAAATTTTCATAAAGAAGTTTATGTTTCGTTTATGTCTTTTTCTCCAATACAACATCGTATTCATACCTGCCAATATAGAAAAGACCACCGTGGTTGAAATTTTTTTCGGTAGTAGTGTGCCATCTAGTGGCTAGTAGTCATTACGGTGTTAACATTTTCTCTGTGACAGAGGGCCATATAGCTGCAAATTTCAGAAGCCAATTCAACTATTTATGTTGGTTGAAAACAATGTTTTATTTCTCTAATTCAACTAAAAAATTAGTTGAATAGAAATGAAGTGTGTCTTAGCTAAGAAATGACAGCACGTTTCATTGGTGAATTCAACTAAAAAAATAGCCATTTCAACAAATATTTTATTATTATTTAGGGAATGAGAATTAAAAAATCTAAATTAGCAAAAGTAAGATTTTTTTAGTTGTCTCAAAAAATAACTAAATAAAATCAGAAAATCAACTAATTTTTTCGCCAAAATGCTGATTTCGGTCTTTCCGTGTATCATTTTCTAAAAATGAAGAAAACTGCTAACACTGACCTACAATTTTATGAGGCAGCCAAAACTATGCAGACTTAACAGAAACTTTTTTTCACAGTAATGTTATGATTCGGCGTATCAATTTTTATCTTCAGGAGAGCATTTTGTTAATTTCTCTTCCACAAGAGATTAATAATCATTTCGACATATTTTGTGTCCAATACAATTTGGAAATTTGTTTTTAAGTTGCACAATTGGTGTAGTTACTTCTAGAACTGTTAGTGCAATATGGACAAGTTGGTGATCTGCTGCATAGTTGATTTAGACGTACTGGGAGTAGTTCTACAGTGATTTTTTCGGTAGTATTGTAAAACTTTACAAGGATAAATTGCACAATCAATTTAAATCTGTTTAAAAATCTTTCTGAACATTGATTACATAAATAATAATTCTAAAACAATTGTAGAACATCTTGAAATTTCGGTAAGTTACATTTGCTACTTGGGTTAGAAATTACCTTTGGCATCTTAGAGCTGAAGCAGTGATCCTAATAATATATTATATTATCGAATAAAAACAATTTGTGCATGTTGTTTAAGACGGTCAATTTAATCATTCAATATATGTCATATTTAATGTCAATATCTGTCACAATTGACTTTGAAAGCTGAATATATATTTTAGACTTAGATTTCCCACAGTAATAGCTATTAAATAAGCCATAGATTGTAGAAATCCGTCCATTTTTTACGGAGATATCGATAGTTTTGTGAGAGCGATGTTTCGAAGAAAAGCGAAACACGATTTCAAACACTGTTCATGCAATTGTTTCTATGCACTATGCACAGCACCTTTTGTCATGACGTCTTGATCTCAGCATGGTTCGTTTTTGGCAACATAATCGTTTGAACATGACAAATGTATTAGAAAGATGGCAGTATTCAAAACCATTTCATATTTATATTGATTTATACTGCTTGCAGCAACAATTACTGGAAGAACACAGCTTCTTACACACTCATACGATTCGAAGAAGTTCGTCGAGATAAACAAATTTGTGTGCGAAAAATAATTTCATTAATTTTGCTCGGAGATGCCTTAATTGATTTCTACAAGCTTAGAATCATATGAACAGTTCTATGCTCCCATATAAGGTTTCTGAATTTCATTTGGATCCAACTTCTGGTTCCGGAACTACAGGATGATATATGGAATGAAATTGAAATAATTCACCCATTTTGTTAGTAGATGCCTGAACCGATTTCGTCCATCTAGAATTCAAATAAAATGTCTCATAAAAATTATTTGTTCTTTAATCAGACCCGACTTCCGACTCAGCAGAGTGTAAAAATTTCACATAAATTTATCGGATTCACAAATTTTGAGAATCGATGGCCAAATAAACTCATTCAGTTTTACCGGTATTCGGTTTTTCGATTCCGGAAGGTATCCAAAAATTTTACATGGAACGCACTACGATGTCTTTAAAATGGCTACACAAATTTTCAAAAATGTTGGATCCTATGAAATGATTTCCAATCCACTTGTCCGAAAGTATCGGAAATAGAAAGATCTAAGGCCGAAACGAATTTAGTAAACAAAAATTCTAATTCAAATGAACTTATGGTCCCAAACAAAATTGATTGAAATTTTATCCGATTCCGACTTCCAATTTTGAAATTACAGGGTGATGAGATTGTAAAATAGAAGATCGTCATAGAAGATGACGATACTAAAAAATCTTCAAAGTTGGGTTCAAAACTATTTCAATTTATTCGTCGTACTAATTAATGGACATGCAAACTATTTTTGGTTATGCTGGTCTCTGAATATCGTTTCTGGGAGTGATAATGAATAATGACTAAAACTTTTAAGAGGAACTCACTTCGACATCTCATGGAATGCTTAATCGATTGTCACGCGTTTAGATTTAAAGGAATCATATAAAGGTTTCATACAATTTCTATCTTCGTTTTGCAGTTTCAAAATTTAAATTACTATTAATTTAAAACGACGGTCATAATTTCATGGAAACTAACGCCCTTATTCTGAATAACGACGTATTGATTTTTCGATCGAATGTGGTTCGATAGAATCATAGCTACCTTTGATTTTACTAGCGTTATGGGGAATACAATTGAAATACGAGGGAAAAAACGATACGACGTTATTCAGAATAAGGGCGTAAACACCACGAAAATATTAATGCAAAAAACACATTCTGATTAAAAAAAGGTATTATCTCACTGCTAGGTGGATTAAGCACGTTTTCATAAATAGGTATAGTATTTGCTCAAAGTAAAGAAAAAAATCTTCGAAGTGAGGAAAAGCATGCCCGTTTAATTCGGATTCACGTCATTCAGTTATGTCTCTTAAATTACCCACCCGTATTTTTTATTATGATAATCGCCCTTATTCTGAATAACGTCGTATTGATTTTTCGATCGAATGTGGTTCGATCGAATCATAGCTACCTTTGATTTTGCTAGCGTTATGGGGAATACAAATGAAATACGAGCGAAAAAACGATACGACGTTATTCAGAATAAGGGCGAATATCTGACACTAATTTGGGCTCATTGTTTGATACAAATTAATTCAGATTGATTCAGGAAGTTCCCAAAAACGTGCTTCAGCGCTTACGTCACAAATTTGGCAACACTCGTTAAGCAAAATGTATCAGCAATAATATACTGGTCACTTTCTGAAGTAATTGGTTCATCCAAATCCGAGAGAATTGAGCGGTAAAAAACGGGCATCCAGCAGTTCTATTACCTTTCTGGAGAGAAAGGCAAAAAGGGATTTGAATATTATTGAGGAACACAATACGACTTGAAATCAAATATCGACTCACGTAATAAAATTTGATTGCTATACAGTACTCAGTGAGTGTAATCAACTGGTGCAAACAAATATGAATATAGTATGTACACTCTTAGAAAAAAGGAAATTTACGCTTGACCTAAATTCTAACATGCCATAATTTCTTCGGTGATGACACAATATTACATCTACTAACATGTAAAAATAAACTTCGCGTCTATATCGATGTAAGCTTAAGCTACATTAACTGTGAAGTTACTGATATGACTTATCTTTACATGTTTTGAATCGTGAATGTAAGTGAATCGCGACGCTCCATTTATGTGCATCTATAAAGATGTAAACTTTTCTTAGTGTGTACAAACACCCCGGTGAATCCGGTGGGTGAAAGGCTATAGTTTCTTCAACCATTGGTCTTAGTCGATCACAGTTTGTTTTGGCTATTTGATGAATTAAATTGGAAGCAATAGCAATATACTGTGAGCTTCTCCACTGCTGGCCGGTTAAGTTTCATATTAGAATGTAGCACCAGGACTTCCCATCTGCTCACATCAAGAACTTCCTTTCAACGGAAGCAAATTTTTCTTTACTGTAAAATACAGAACAGCTGCAAAAAGGGGGAAAAGTTTTCGAAATCAACAATTGCATTTATACCGGATCTAAACTCACATCTCTCTAACATTCAGCGTCGTCTGTTTAAAAAAATATAGCGCTATCTGCATCAGGAACTGTCAGACAGTGCTGTGTTCTGGGGTAAAGGACACAAAAGCAGGAGAAGCATCGGTGAGAATGAGAAAAGTTTCATCTCCACTATTGCATTCCATGTCACGTGCGTTTCCTCCAGCTGACATTATGCCAATGTATTCCGAGCAACTCCTTCTTTCATCGGCAGCTTCCCTCTCCTTTAATGGCACTGATATCGAGCTTTTGCATTTCCTTGCGTTTCCGCTGTATCATTATTCTATGTACTTCCAGCAAGTGGCAACTGCAACAAATGGAAAAGGAAAACTGTTTCCACACTTACCGAAAAGTGAACAGAGCCTGCTATGCCCGACGGGCGTTCGATGTGCATCATCTCATGGTGTGCCTCAAAGCAGCACACATTCACACACACACACACATCCACATACAGGATTGCATAATCAACCCGCGCAAAAAAAAATATATGCATGAAAGTTCTCCCCAGTAGAAGCACGCATCGGCAGTGCAACTGTCGAGAAGTGCACAGCGGAAAGTTTTGTGGGTGAGAGAAAAAAAATGCATTCCTGAAATTGCACCAGCCGGTAGCACGGGATGATGGAAAAAATGAAGATTTCTTTCGTTGGGGTGAATGCTCGAGGGTTGCTCGAAATACGCCGCTAATCTTTTATCATTCAGCACCGGCTGGTCGCCCGGAAGAAGCATTACAGTTTAAGGAGATGCACATGTTCCCATATTGTAAACCTAATCACATATAACGTGATAGTGCTCGGAAGAACTTTGGATGGACGACTCAATTTGGGGGAAAAGATTCCGATCGCATGATTGCAAAAATTTATCATTTTTGAGTGCGTTTTTTTGCCGGTTTAAGAATATTTACAGCAACTGTTTGAACAAGAATCAGTAGCTGGTGAGCATCGCCGTCCTAAAATTAGTTCTAAGAACTGTGAGGATTTCAGATAAGCCAACAAATCGACATTGACTAGGAATTATCAGCAGGGTTATTTAGATGGCTTAGGCAACACTTTTTGACAATTAACAGAAATCATGAAATATAACAGTGACAAGAAAGCCTAGTGGTGTAGTAGCGCAAAAATCGGTCGACAAAATATCGTTTTTTTAAGTCACAATTCATAATAAAAAAATCTTATTTTTCTTTTGGTAGTTCAATTTATATATTTAAAGAAAAAAGGCGGGTGGGTAATGTCAGAGACATAACTGGATGTCGTGAATACGAAAACAACTGACATGTTCCTTAACACTTCCGAATATCAATTGTATGAATTATGTACGCATTCCCCTTTTTCACATTTTTCGCAAAAACAAAGAACGCTTCACTTGATCTCGATTACTGTGAATTTCACACAGCGAAAAGTGCACAAATCTAAGCAAACTGTTCTTGATTTGCAGTAAACTGAGGATATTTCCCTACGATTTGCAAACAACAAATCCTAATAGTTCTTTAGAAAACTTTTAGAGCCATTAGAACAGCTGATATTGTGCAATGCTCTCCACCGTTGTTTTTTCCCAATGCTAATGACTGGCAGCTGTGACGTAATCGCTCTTGTCGAAAGCGTGCAGACGACACTTTTATAAATCAAACTGTCTATCAGTTAAACTGTTAAAAAGAAATTGAATCAAAATTATTAACTAGTAAATTACCGTAAATCAAAAGATGAAAAGTAACATTACTACATCACTTGACATGTAATATCATACAGAAATGTAACCAAAGAGAAACAATAAATATTTAATGTAAAAAAAAAAAAAAAAATGTGCAGACGACACAAAACACATCTGCTCGCAGTGGCGATTGAATCCAAACTGATTGAATTTTTGTTAAGAGATTTCCTTTTATGTGATTTCGTTTGTAGCTTTTTCACTAATGGGCGGTCCTAACGGCTATAAAAATAGCCGCATACAGAATTTTATTGTCGATTATTTCATTTCGGATTTGCATAATTTATTGAAAGAAACTATCAATATGCTGTAGGCATTCGTTTCTAGCATTCACAAGGACCAAATTGAGGAACTCACTGTGATATTCACCACTTTTCGGAACATTTTTCCCGGACGATTTGTTGTACAGCAGCAGATATTTTGTTCTCTTCCTTAGACCGCGTTCTGATTGGCTGGTGTTGACATGGAGCAAATGAGACAGGTTTTTCAATAGTGTACTATTGAAATACTTCATTGCTTTTGCTATACACGTTTAAATTGAAAAATTTCGATTCTATTGGTAGTTAGATTATATAAATCCTTTCACAGATCACTGAGCTATGAGCTTTAAAAATACGAGAAAGGCAAACGCGCCTTATGAATTATCCTCTTTGATACTCGTTTATACCAAACATTTCAGAAAAGTTTAATTTTGAATTATTTGAGACTATGTCTCAAAACTGAAAATTTTATCATAAAATTGTGATCATATTTCCATGTCGGCATGTCGCAAGTATTATGTTGATTCATTAGATACAACGATAGATATTCACGATCAGAAACTTATCACTCTCTCAGAGGGTAAATTTTGAAAAGGCACCCCATAGTAAAGTAAGTCGTATTCACGACAAAAATGGGTTGTATAGAGGTACAGTAAAGTAAATTCCGCATAATTCTTTAGGAGTATTATTATGGTTTTAAGAAGAACCGAATAGAAGTCTGGAATAGAGAACTGGACCCTGAGTTCAAGACCTAAATTTAGATCCAATAACAGACTCAGAATCCAGTTTCAGTCGCTGCTGGTTCTCGCCTTGATGGCGAGCAAGCGAATGAGAGATGCGACCTGAGCGTTTGAGGTTTTTAACCACGCAGAAGGTGCATTCTCCGTCGCTGCTGGTTAACTCTCGCTGCTGCTGCTGGCTGGTCCTCTCGCCTCGATGGCCAGCAAGCGAATGAGAGATGCGACCTGAGCGTTTGAGGTTTTTATTAACCACGCAGAAGGTGCATTCTCTCTCGCTGCTGGTGGAAAGTTTAACTCCCGCTGCTGCTGCTGGCTGGTCCTCTCGCCTCGATGGCCAGCAAGCGAATGAGAGATGCGACCTGAGCGTTTGAGGTTTTTATTAACCACGCAGAAGGTGCATTCTCTCTCGCTGCTGGTGGAAAATTTAACTCCCGCTGCTGCTGCTGGCTGGTCCTCGCGCCTCGATGGCCAGCAAGCGAATGAGAGATGCGACCTGAGCGTTTGAGGTTTTTATTAACCACGCAGAAGGTGCATTCTCTCTCGCTGCTGGTGGAAAGTTGAACTCCCGCTGCTGCTGCTGGCTGGTCCTCGCGCCTCGATGGCCAGCAAGCGAATGAGAGATGCGACCTGAGCGTTTGAGGTTTTTATTAACCACGCAGAAGGTGCATTCTCTGTCGCTGCTGGTTGATGATTCCACTCCCACGACGTCTGCTTCCATCGAACGCACGAAAAGAAATGATCGATTTTCGACCACGGTTCCCCTTTTATACGCATTCAGTTGAAGATATGTGCCTGACTATCTCAAAATCGTCGTCCTTGCGCGAAAAACCCAAGCGAAAGTAAAAAGTTTTCCGCGTTGTTTTCAAATTTTAAGAAAACTTAATTTTTGAGTTGTTTGTGGTTATCGCACACTGTTCAAAATATTATCCTGAATTCCTGATCATATTTTTGATGAAATGGTGAAAGAATTATGTTGCTACCATTAATACAAGTCGAGATATTCGCGATTAAGTTCTGCCCATTCTTCCATATGGCTAATTTTGAAAAGGCGCCCCATAGTAAAGTAAGTCGTATTCACGACAAAAATATTCGTTTACTAATTTTATTTGATAAATCCGAACTGGCATGTCTTCCGCTGAACCCCAGACCGATTTAAGGGGCTTGTAGGGTCTAACACTTTTGAAAACTCATTTATTATTTTCTTATAGTAAATCATTTGAAGAATTTTCTGTGAAATTTTCAAGCCTATTGGAACGAAACTCTGGAAGTTATGGACCTTTATCTATGGCTATCTCATTCTACGAAGAAGCAAGAGCTCGGCGCACAGGCCCAAGATTTCTATTTCGATTGACTTCAAAACTTGACAAAAAATTCTTGAAATGTTTCGTTATGATAAATTATAAAAAAACGTGCTTAATCCACCTAGCAGTGAGATGATACCTTTTTTTTATCAATCCGCATGCGTTTTTTGCATGAATATTCTTCGGTATTTCAGTTTTCATAACATTATTCTAAAGTCCGTCGTTTTAAGTGGGAATTTGAGATTTTAATCACTCATAACTCTGTAATGTCGAAACTGCAAATCGGATCGAATTTGAATCTAAAAGAGTGATAATCGATTAAACATGCCATGATATGTAAGTTCCACTTTAGAGTTTACGGTAATTTAAGGTACTTCCAGGGCCGGTATTCAGGAACCAGCATAACCCTAACCGATTCGTATGGCCATAAGACGAATAAATTGCAATATTTTTAAGTCCAACTTTGAAGCTTTTCGGGATTGTCATCTTCTATATCGCTTTGCATTTTAAAAATTCATCATCCTGTAATTCCAGAATCGGAAGTCAGAATTAGATAAAATTGGATTTATTTCAATTTGAACTTTTGTTTCTGAAATTCGATTTGCTTTTTTTGAGAAAACGATTGAGCTTTGAAAAACGATTCGATACTGGAACCGGAATTCGAAATTCGGTGTAGCCGAAGTCAAACAAATTCACCTGAGTAGCTGTATAGTTTACATTTGTTTCAAAATGTTTGAAAATCAATGTAGACATCTTTGAGGAATTGTAGTACGAGTTAAATTTTTAGGTGCCTTCCGAAACGGAAACTGAATACAACCAAAAATGAAATAAGTTTATTTGGTTATCGACTATCCAAATCTGCTAACAAGATAAACCTGATTAATTTATGTGAAATAGACATTTTTACACTAATCACCCTGTATCTCCGAAACCGGAAGTTGGATCTTACTGAAAAGCAAGATGTCTTGTAGAATCTAGACTTTTCATTTGAATCTTAGATAATTGTTAGACTTCATTTGAATCTTAAAACGGTTCAGCCATTTACGAGAAAAATGAGTTACACAATTTTAATTTCGTTCCACATATCATCCTGTAGTTCCGGATTCAGAGGTCAGAACCAGACATAATTCAGGAACTTTGTTTGGGAGCATACGACTTTTCATATGAAGCTGAGTTTGTAGAAAACGGTTGAGTCATCTCCGAAAAATTGAGTGAAATTATTTGTCACACGCATTTGCTGATCTCGACGAGCTGAGTCGTATGGTATATGGAAGTTATGTTATTCCAGCTTTCATTGCTGTAAGTAGTTTGAATCAATATAATTATGGAATTGCTTTCAACTCGAAAATGCTGATACCATCTGGTTTACATATGCCATATTCGAACGATTATGTTGCAAAAAACGAACCGTGCTAAAATCGGTTCGAGGCAAAATATCATACTGTTCACAGTCTTGTGGGTACTTAGAAACAAATGTATGTAACAGTATAAAAAATCGTGTTTTATGTTGGCTTAGAATTGCATGAAACGTCGAGATTTAGTGTTATCTCGAAAAAAAATTTTTTTTCAAAAAATCGAACAAAATTTTTCTTAGTCCCAGAAAGTGGATTTTTTCAAAAAAAAATTTTTTGAGATGACACTAAATTTCGATTTTTCACGCAATTTTAACAGTTTCGGCATCAAAAAAAAATCTATTTTGGAAATTTCATGTTTTCCCCCCTATGGTGCTTGTTCAAGATCGAAAATTGTCAAACCTTTACCACCGGGCAGCACCCCTTACGCATGTCCGATTTAGCTCAAATTTTGCTTGAAGGCTTGTTTTCGAGGTGCTTAAACTTTGGAGCACTAGAGCTTCACGAAAATAGAGGTGATCCCAAAATTTTGGAACCCTTATATATAAGAGCGGTAAAAATCAACGTGTTTTGTCGGTTACGTCACTAATACCATCATATATCTGGAACCAAAACTCACAACCATTTGATCTTCGAACTTGATCAATGGCCCGACAGTAGCTTTCAAACGAGCCCAAGTTTGTTAAAATCGGTTCAGCCATCTCTGAGAAAATTGAGCGTTAAAAATAGCTTCGAAAAGTGCACACACACAGACATTTTCCGATCTCGTCGAACTGAGTCGAATGGTATATAACACTATGGGTCTCCAAGGCTCCGTTCAAAAGTCGGGTTTTCCAGCAATTCAAATACCTTTTCATAGAGAAAGGTAAAACCTTTAAACGCGTTTACCTCGAAAGCAGGTTTTGAAAGTCCGTGTCCATCGTCATTCAAAAACTACTGAACCATTTTTTTTTTCAAATTTTGCACACACTTTCTACATATAAAAAACCAGACCCCATCGTTTTCCTTTTTGTTGTTTGTTACTTTGGGGAGGTTTAACAGCTACAGAATGGTGGATTTTTTCGTGAAAAATCGTAGTTTTCACTTTGAACAACCACCAAAAATCAAAAAAAATTAAAAAAAAAATCTAACAGAAACGTTGGAATCGAGAAAAACTTGTACTCTAACTATGCTGCGTTCTTTTGCTCACTTCTGATTAGTCTGCGCTGAGATACAGTGGACACCGCAAATCATGATTTTTAGGAAGCGTCTTCAAAAATACCTGTTCACCGACTTTTTTCTCAATATTTTTCTACGAATAAATTACAAAATGTTGTTCAAATGATGCTTTTTATCATGTAAAACATTTGAATTTATTTTGTTACACGATAATTCTGGTAGAAAATCCCTAAAACTGCTGCTCGTTTTCCATGGATTTATTGATTTTTTTGAGTATCCGTTTGACCAAGGCCCAATACCGTTCTATAGGATGCGGTTCTGGGCTGTTGGGAGGGTTGTGGTCTTTGGGTACCACAACCATGTTGTTCGCATCCTACCACTCGATTGCCTTTTTCCCATAGTGGCAGCTCGCCAAGTCCAGCCAGAACAGCAGAATGGTAGCAGCCGCTTTTTCAGGCACTCCTGGACGTAGATCTCGTGGTCCGCTTGGTCCCAGAAATCCGCTTGAAATCCGCATTCACAGAAGTTTCATCATCCATGACGACACAGTCGAACTTTGTGAGCACATTCGTATACAACTTTTGGGACCGCTGCTTCGCCGACGTGTTTTGTTTATAATCTCGGTTTGCCAACTTCACTTTCTTAAAAATCGGTAACCCGGCTAGTTTCTTGGCCCGCTGCACAGTTGTGTGGGACACTTTGTGCTAGCCAGTGACGTCCCGGATGGAGAGGTTAGGACTCCGCTTATATTTCGCCGCTACCTTCTTCGTCGTCACTGCCACGTCCGGATTACGATTGCCGCCGCATCCAAGGTCCCTGACGATCGACAAACGCTCCCCAAATACTTTTAAAACGTCGGATTCTCTTGCTGCACGAGCAAAATTTTAACACGCTGCTCCAAATTTTGACACGCTGCTCCAACTCCTTTGAAGTTGATAAAATTTTGCGCGTTAAAATCTTTATTATCACAAATAATACTGTAGAATACTTCAAAGTAATTTCCATTATTTAGTGAAAGAAAACAAGAAGGATTGTTTGTGCATCAAGTAGCATAATCTATAAAATAAAATATTTCTCATCAGATCAATTGGGGTATCTTGGAGGAAACGAAGCTCTACGTTCGCGGGTATTTCCGGAACCGAAATCCGCGAGCCGGTACAATATAAGTCGGTTCGTATGGCCGTATGTTGTAACAGACTTAGAACTGATACACTGGTAAAGATTGCAAATAGTATTGCATACCGAAATACTACATCCAAACAAAAATTCACGTTCGACTTACTTGGAAAATCACATGAAATTGTTTCAAACGTTAAATATAATACTTTACATAACGAAATTGAATGTTATGCGAATTTGACCTTTATATCAAATATAATTCATGGGGATTGACCACACGTCAATTAACGTGAATTTTCAGTGTGAAATAAATTCGTTTTAAAAAAAAATTTTATGTCATGATAAAAATCTTATTATTCACGTTTGCCTTTTGAAAAAATTGGAAAAATTGTTCATTGAAGCAGTGGTGACGAAGGGTTTCGAAATTTTACCGCAGCTACAAATTGATTTCCAGACCATAGCTTTCTTACCGGCAAGGATTTGTAATCGAGTTTAACGTAGGTTTCATCGTCCATGATTATGCAGTTCAAATTTCCAGCAAGAATCGTATTGTACAGCTTTCGAACCCTCGGCCTGATCGATACTTCTTGTTTCGGACTACGCTTTGGTTGTTTCTGCTTCTTATAGAGTCGAAGATTCAAACGTTCTTAAGCACGAAGAACATTTGACTTCGAAGTGCCCACTTTTTCGGCCACATCCCGAACTGAAAGCTCCGTCGTTTGCTCGAACGCCTTCAGTATACGTTTATCCAACTGAGGGTTATCAGGACCATTTTTCGACCCGTTTTCGGTTTATCCTCAATGGTGTTATCCTCACCGAACTTCCTGATTGCATTTCGCACGGCTTTTTCACTTACTCCTTCCATTTTTGCTATCTTTCTCAGTGACAGTCCGCGTTCTTTGCACCATTTGTACACAAATTTTCGACGTTGTTCCGATTTATTTAAAAATTTAAAAATCTTCCTGAACTTATCTAACATAAAAAACAATTCCAAAATAATTGTAGAACCTCTTGAAATTTCAATAAGTTACATTTGCTACTTGGGAAGTAAAATTTGATCTGCTTCTTTCATTTCCTAAGAGATTTCCAACAATACAAGTGTATGTATTGAAGATACAGTTTTTTTTGGAAAATTTGCATAACATTACATAACACATTTTCTGTACAAAAAATATTTGATGCAGGTTCTCTGTTTTGGAGCACCGAATCGTTTGGATGCTATAAAAATTAAAAACAGGGCTTTACAGCGGTATGTGAATAATTCGATCGTGTAGCAACGGGAATGACAAAACGATTAAATATCTTAAAAAAATTCAAAATTAAAAATATTTGTTTTCTTTAAATTATTAGACCAATATCAATCAAAATTAAAGTAGCATAAAATATAACCTTGTATATTAGTTTGAAAGAAATCATTTTATTTTTAAAAACAACAAAAAATGTATGATTTCAACAAACAAAAGCGTTAGTTGAAATAGCTAACTTTAAGGTAATTTATTTCAACTAAAAAGTTTGTGAATTTAAAGCGCAACAATTCTTAACTTTATCTAAGGTTCGTTCATTCATACCAATTTTTTTTCAAATTGAATTCACTGTGAAATTGTTTGTCAAGAAATTGACAGGAACGCACAAGTGAAATATTTGTTGCTTTTATAAAAATGTCGTTTGAAACAAACTAACACACTGAGTAAAATTGATTATCATGTTTTTTTAGTTTCAAGCAGCAATATTGTCTATATCAAACCAAATTTTCTTTCGTCACTATTTGAACAAAAAAAAATTGTTGCGTGAAACCCAAATTTGGTTATATTTACAGTTTTTTTCTCTGCGTGTATGTATGTATATGAATACATTCCTTAATTTATCTAGACAGTCCTAGGAAGGAACAGTAGGAACGATATAGCACTGGGAATAACATGAAGTGGAATCCATCCCAAGTAGTAATTAAAACTTGTTAAAATTGGCATGTTTCACAATTGCTACAGAACGGTGTTAGATATGTTTGAAAAATGATTTTACATGTTTTAGTAAAAAAATGTGAAAATCATTCATATTACTACTCGAGAAACCAAATCAAAAACCTAAAAGAATTAAGTTCCACATCGGTTCATTTAACTGATTCTGCAATAAGTTCATTTGAGCAGTTTCATTTTCGGTTTCTACTTAACAAATATTACTGCTATGAAACATATCAAACAAGTAACTTGTTGCACGTCATACAAGCAAACTGAGCTTTTTCAATTGCACAATCGTTGAGACAAGAGTTAAGAAATACAATGCTAAAACAATGTTTGCTGCTTGTGAAAGGTTACATGTTGTTTGTATTCATGGATAAACAACCTCAGGTTCAGTTCGCGCTCGCATCTCAGCCAACACAGTCGAAAATCGTTTGCGGTCGAAGCAAAAGAAACAAAGACAATACAGTGCAGTGAACAATAGAGTGTACGGAATGGTCAAATACGATTTAACAAAGCCTGAAACTTGGCCAACAAGGCCAAATTCAATTTGTATAGATTTCAAGCGTTGCAAAGTTAGACCAGCAGCAAATGAAATTGAAATCTTACTTAAAGAACGAATGCATCTAGACGCTAATAATGTAACTGAGATTCAATTCAACAAGGCGTCTAACTGTGAGTACATTATGTTTAAACGTGAAAGCGATGTAATTGCATTCGCTTCGGTTAACAACGAGGTGCACAGCGTTGAGTGTGACAACATTAAATACAAAATTCCTGTGCACATGGTGAACAATGCCATACAAGTACGCGTGCATGACCTTTCCCCGCAGTCCAGCGATCAGTGCGTTCGGGAAATCATGTCGCAATACGGTGAAGTTCGTTCCATCGAAAGAGGAGTATGGCGGAATTTTTTCCCCGGCATCCGGAATGGCGTGCGAGTGGTACGTATGCAACTACGTAAGGCAATTCCATCATACATCATTTGTGGTCAAGGTGTAAAACGCTGATTACCTATGAAAATCAGCTGGTTACATGTCAGTTTTGTGAACAACCTGCACACTACGGTAAACCTTGCACTGAAACTGCGAAAAGAACATCTTCAACAAAAGACAAGGTCAACCGTTCAACAACGAAAACTAGTGAGCGTAGTACTCCTGTTTCACCATCAAACCAACCAACAACTGCAACCAATGTACAACAAGGCGCTCCTACAGCAACTAGCAACGAGCTCAAGACTGCGAACAACAAAGAAAACGAAAAGAAGACGGAAATCAACAACAAAACCCCCGATGCGGTAATGGAGGACGAGACGAGCCACGAACAAAGTGTCCCTCAACCCTCGCAGGAGGGAAATGGAAGCTCTTCTCCTCCTAGAAAAAGAGTGACAACGAGATCCACTTCGAAAAATTGTTTATTTAAAAAATCGGCTAATTCGGCCACGTAAAGCTTGTACGCAAATAGGCCTGAATAAAAACATCTTTTAAATAAAAAAAAAATAACCTCAGGTTCAATCGAAATAAGCGATACACAAACTCTTTTCAATTTGGATCTTAGAACAGGACGGAAGTGTACGAGCAAATTCAGCAGCTAGGAGTTCTATATGGAAGATCTATAATAGAACAGAAACTGGAACAAACGTATCCCCAGCAAGCCGATGTAGTTTTATTTATTCGACCAGTTCTTCTGTCATATTTAAAACTGGTCTACGATGCCGTTCTATTTTTTGTGTATTTGAAACACGAGTAAAACACTGCTGTGGATGCCAGTTTTTCTTGTTATAAAATCCAGATTTAAATTTTGTAACTGACATAAATTATGCATCTAGAACTAGAACACTACTAAATATGCCCTAAGTACCCGGTTCTGATAACCGAAGGACAATCTGCACAATTAGTGTGAGTCACAAATGATAGATTTGCACAAGCCCCACGCAGATAATTTATTTTCGAGACGCAAAAATATTTTTTTTGTTTCGATTATGGAGATTTTTATCTTAAGGTCATTCGCCTCTACGGACCAGAAAAACTTTCTGACCCTATGTGCGGGGTTGGGAATCGAACCCAGGCGGGCTGCGGGAAAGGTATCGACTTACCCATCACGCTATACCCGTCCCAAAAAAAAAATAATTTTCTATTCAAACGAAAACACTAACCAGACCGTCATTACGACGCACAGAAGAAAAAGAAAGATGTAAAAATATCAGCAGAAAACGTGCACGTTTTGACATGAACACGACTGACGTCAAACTGAATTGACTCAGTTAACCGACGACTACCTGTCAGCGCATTTACAAACTCAACCCATAGATCCAAATCATTGCTGGTTTGTAAGACATGTTTTAGCTGTCCGGCTTAGCCCCGGTCTCCTCTAAGAAAAAAATATAATGGTAATACAGTAGCAATGGAATTTTTTGATGAAACTCTTACATACAGCGTTCGAAGTTTTTTTATATCGTTTATTTATACCCGGCTTTAACCTAGTTACGGCCGTTCGCCGGAAGTTCTAAGTTCCTACTATTCGCCTATAGCGGAAAAGTCCCTTTCCCAAAAGAATCGATATCACCGTCAATCTTGGATGGATTCCAATAATCTCTAGCATATTGCACTATATGTCATGAAAGAAAATCAGATTTTGAAGTTTGACTCTTTGGTATTGGAAGATTGAATGTTTTAAAGCTCTCCAAAAAACATTCGCCCCCGCCATTCGCCTATGTGTTATAAGCATATATTCTATATCAACACTATTCCAGCATCCCTGACATCTAGATTGTACATACTTTCAAAGTGTGCTTTCACAAACAGCAAAAAAAGAGAAAACATAAAAATGATCAAATGTTTGGACAACGCACGAATTGTAAAGAATAAATAGCTGGAGATATAAAAACAGTACTACAAGACTTTGATGCGAAACTAGGCCGAAACTGGAGACACGAATTGTTCCTCCATAAGGTATGCTGTCGAGTAGCCATGTATGTACTAATTCTTGTATGTGTGTACGAACAGGGAAATAGGTAATTGGGTTGAGAGCCTTCTGTACAGATAGGCAACGAAATTGATAGTCTCTCGATAACCTTCCCGTGTGACAGCACCGTCAGTTCGCTGGTTGGCATCTGCCAGCGATGCCAGATCTGTGGAAATCTATCTCGATCTGCAGAGTTCGAAAAGTTCATGAGGTCACATAACAAATGCAAATGGGTTATGGTGAACTTTTCCGGCTCTGAAGATTTAGTCGCATAAGTGACGAAAATGTCAAACCGCACGTTTTTTCTTCGTATAATTTGCACAAAGCTAGCTCAACCGATTTTGACATAGTTGAGCTCGTTTAAATGCTACAATATGGTCAATGATCACTGCAAATGCTTTACTCGTATGACAACGTATTCAACAACAGAAACAACTCTGTTCTTCTAAGAACTAAAAAAAACGAATGTATGGAACTATTTGATTTTTCCGTCATTGAAATACAAGCGTCATTGTTAATTTAATTCGCACTGTGAGGTTTGCTGGATCAAGCAACTTTTCAATCCCGTTTGCATTACCCAATCAACCAATTAGAAAAATTTCCGATGCTCAGAAAAAAAGCTCTGCTTTAGGGGTACCATTGATAAACGTAGTAATCTGGCATCACTGTTGTCTGGCAGTATACATACTGCAGTTTCTTGAACAATACGATCAATTTGTGACGCTGCGTTGCCTCGGAACTGCTGCCTCACAAAGACGACGCCGTCAACGACAACGGCAGTGTGCACGCTTAATTTGATTTCGAAGTCATTTGCATATCGCAATGCACGGCGAGCTCGACACTAAATAATTTCCACAAGAAAAAGGTACGGTGATACGGCAAAAATCTAGAACTGATGGAAATGAAAAATAGATGTTGATTAGTTTCAACATGGAAGGTGCTTTCTACTCAGTGCTTACTGCGTGGGTTCTTAGTTGCGAGATTAATAGGTAAAAATACGTTATTTATGACGCAAGATCAGCATCATTTGTTATGATTCAAAAATTGTTTGTTTCTAGTTGAATTTATAGCTTGGACATTTTCAATTGCAGTGGTGTCGAAAATGGATATCGAATAAAACAGTTCGAATGTTCTCACCATCCAAGCGAAAAGAATTTAGAATCCAGATTTTCAATTTCGCTACCCGTATAGAGATTTGCTAGCAGTTCAGAGTGTGATCAGACTGTACACGAAATCTACACTTTCATCCGCATAGCAAGACTTTTTCCGACTCTACTAGCTCTGTCAGCTGGTGGCATGGCAGCGACCAGAAATGTGCAGATGGCGCAAAATTTAGGCTCCACTCGGGAATTGATTTTCTCTAGTGGAAACGTGAATATGCTAGTTTATTCAGGAAATCGGAACAAATGGAAAGACATGCATTTCGAGTGATCGAATGTACCAGCTTTCCGTACATGGTACGATAGCTCTTTTTTTTCTCGTGGAATCTTCAAATCGAATGAATCGCTGCGATGCCAATTTTGTTAAAAAAAATGCTCAGTTTTTATCGACTAACATATTACGTCACGACTATGGTTTTAGTTTTTTTTGGCATAAGTTCTGACTTCATGAATCGCTTTTATTCGTTGCAAATTCTATAATGAGTTTCATTTCATTGAATTGCACCATTAAATAGATCATTCCATTATGCCATACGTATAGTTGTATAAAATTAGCGCTTTACCATGCGGTTATTCACTTCCCACACAGGGCACTTGTCTTTACAGCTGCGTTACAAGCAAACTTGGTAAACCGGGACAATCGATCGTGGTGATTTATTAATTGTTGTTTTGACTTCGAAACGCTGTCAATGTCAATAAATTGAAAGTAGAGGAGTAGCGAATTAGAAAAAAACCACGGTGACATTGAATCGGTGCGATGAACTACAAGTTCGTAAGGTCAAGCATTTTTTATTCAAGATGTTAGTTAGTTTTCTATTCAGAAGCTAGTCTTCACTTCACTTCGAATCAATTTCTAGCAGAATAGAAAAAAAGTTTATCTCAATTTCGCTTGTGTATTGTGAAAATTTTAGACAAATTCGGGTGACCACGCCTCGGAGTAGTAAGAAATTTTTTATAAGTTGTTACTCGAATCTATTAATTTATTTGTCAAATTTATGTAAACTACTTGGTTGGTAAAGGCTGGGTAACGCGCAACACAGACCCCATTGAGGTCGTCAGCCTCTTCCTAGTAACCTCCTCGCGGAACCGGCTGGGCTGCGAGCAACCTTAGGGAAGAACGGGTAACCAAACCCGGTGGGCACTTTGGTCGAAGGCTGACAGGGAAGGGGGGGTTTGCTTCTGCAAGCCTGAGCGTCTGTTCTCCAGGTTAGGAGCGGCTCACAACAGCGTCTGTTCTTCATGTTAGGGGCGACTTATTGACGTCCGAGTGCCAGTGAAGGACTCTAAGCTCAAATGTGCACTATGGTCCTCCAGAAATCTAGGGGGTTGGTGTCCGGCCCTGCGAGCCAGCCGTAAAAAAATATTGCAACGGAAAATCAGCAAGAGAGTAATACGAATCGAGACCAATGGCAACGACCCCTGCGACGAAAAAGGACTTGTGATTGGAAGCTCGGTACGTGGAACTGCCGATCTCTCAACTTCATCGGGAGCACCCGCATACTCGCCGATCTACTGAAGGGCCGTGGGTTCGGCATCGTAGCGCTGCAGGAGGTGTGTTCGACAGGATCTAAGGTGCGAACGTTTAGAGATGATCATACCATCTACCAGAGCAGCGGCAAAACACGCGAGCTGGGAACAGCTTTCATCGTGATGAGTGATATGCAGAGGCGCGTGATCGGTTGGTAGCCGATCGACGAAAGAATGTGCAGGTTGAGGATCAAGGACCGTTTCTTCAACTTTAGCATAATCAACGTGCACAACCCGCACTCCGGAAGCACCGATGATGACAAGGACGCATTTTACGCGCAGCTCGAACGTGAGTACGACTGTTGCCCAAGCCACGACGTCAAGATCATCATAGGAGATCTAAACGCTCAGGTAGTCCAAGAGGAGGAGTTCAGACCGACGATTGGAAGTTTCAGCACCCAACAGCTGACAAACGAAAACGGCTTACGACTCATCGATTTTGCGCCTCCAAGAACATGACCATTCGTAGCACCTTCTTCCAACATAGCCTCCCTTATTGTTACACCTGGATTCGCAAATCAACCACGTTCTGATTGATGGAAGGCATTTCTCCGACATTAACGGCGTCAGGACCTATCGGGGCGCTAACGTCGACTCTGACCACTATCTGGTGATGGTGAAACTGCGCCCATAACTCTCCGTCATCAACAATGAACGGTACCAACTACCGCCACGGTACAACATAGAGCGATTGAAGCAACCGAATGTCGCCCCAGCATACGTGCAGAATCGCGAGGCAGCGTTGCCAGACGAGGGCGAGCTCGATGTGGCTCCCCTAGAAGACTGCTGGAGTACAGTAAAAGCAGCCATAAACAACGCAGTCGAGTTCACCGTCGGGTACGTGGAACCGAGTCGACGGAACCACACACAAATACCACAAATTCGTTTGAAACAAGAATGCGTATCCCAAAATACCGAGGTTATAACCACTCCAGCCGATTACTGTGCTCTCTGGATTGTTGGGCTTTGGACGAGATGACGATCGTTTTGATTCCGGAGTGAAGTGATTGACCCATGTTTCATCCATTGTCACATATTGACGCAAAAATGTCGGTTTGTTACGATCAAACATGGCCAAACACTGCTCAAAATCATAAACACGTTATCGTTTTTGGTCAACAGTAAGCAAACACGGCACCCACTTTGAACAGAGCTTTCTCATAGTCAAATGCTCATGCAATATAAAGCCAACACGTTCTTTTGATATCTCTACGATGTTAGCTAACTCTCACTTTTCGATCATTCAGAACGATTTTGTGGATTTTTTTATGTTTTCTAATGTTAACGCCTCATTTGAACGTCCACTATGTCCAATATATGTTTGTGAGTGTGTGTTCAATTTTTCTACTGAACGATATTGAATTATACTTTTTTACATGGAGTTCAAGTGAACTTTTGCTGTACTTTGTGTAAAATAAATCAATTTCGTTCGGGAATGTTTCTGCATCAATGCCGCTTTTTATTTCTATACAAATTTTCAAGTCTTCTACATAAATAAGTACTTTTACATGTCTCAGTAAGAAAGAAATGTCATTAAAAGACAAAACAAAAAGGAGAGCGCCTAAGTGGGAACCCTGTGGAACACCAGAAGTGGAATGGATTGACTCAGAAAATGTATTTGATTGAGATTTGAGAGATATGATTTCAACCATCTTAGAAAGTTTGGATCCACACCATTTTTTAAAGCTTCAATAGCAGCAACGGTATGTCAATAGGTAAAATGATTTACTGAAATAAGTGTCCCAAGTAGCCAACATTGTTCTAGTACTGAATTTATTACCTCTTCTCGCAACGATTCTGCGATTGGAAAAGAGCACTTTTCTTGTATGATGTGCAACAAGTTTCTTGTTTCATATGTTTCACAACATTAATATTTGCTAAGTGAAAACCGGATTAGAAACTGCTCAAATGATCTTGTCCTACAGTCATTTGAAAAACCGGATGTGGAACTTAATCAATTCAGGTTTTTGAGTTGGTTTCACAAGCAGTAATATGAATGAATTTTACATTTCTTGCAAAAACGTGTTGAATCACTTGTATAACATATCTAGCAAAAATAACCCATCTGAGGCAATTGTGAAACATGCCAATTAGAACAAGTTTTAATTGCTGCTTGGGGTAAAATGTTGCTACATGGTTGCCATCATCCATTGCATTGAGGGTGAACGTCAAAGATTCTAGTAAATTAGATGCAGTTGAGCCAAAGATAAACCATTGAAGTCAGTTGTGGCAAGAAATCATCATGTGCTGAATGTTTATGTTTACTTCCTTTTCAACTTGTATTGTTTCCATGGCGTTTTGTCGGAACTACTCGACGCTTGTTAACGGAGGGTCAATAAAATTACATTATTACTGAACCAACTGGTTCACGATTACTGAGCCAACATTTTTCAATGAATCGTATGGGACATTGTAATCTTGAGTTTATCTTTAGTTGAGCGGCCTTTGAAAAAGCCATGTTGATTATTTGTTATAAGATTTTTTACTTGCTGGAAAAATTATCGTTTGCGATTTTTTTCGAATAATTTGGGAATACAAGAGATGATACCAACTCCACGACAGTTACGCATGTAGCCATTTGTATCGCCTATAACTTACAAAAAAGTAACGCATTTAATGCACCGTAACGCCTAAAACTTCTTTAAAGTAACGAATGTAACGCTTCGTAACGCCTCTAAATTACAAAAGAGTAACGCGCATAACGCCTAAAACTCACATAAATTAACGGATGTAACACTTCCATAAACGTGTACAGAAGTAACGCTAAAGACATATGCAGAGTAATACATGTCACGTTTCGCAACACCTGTTACATACAAAAAGTAACGCTTCGTATCGCTTGTAACTTATAAAAGATAACGCTTCGAAACTCCTTAAACTTATTAATAAATAAGGCATGTAACGCATGTAACATGTAACAATGTCAACAACTTATACAAAGTAACACATATAACACTCGGTAACGCCTATATCGCACAAAAAATGTAACGTATTGTTACGCTTCGTAACGTCATAACTCACGAAAAAGTAACGCCTTTTATCTTACAAAAAATTAACGCTTCGTAACGCCTATGATTTGTATGGATTACCAAAATTTTTCGTCAAAAATATTACCGAACAAAGGAATTAAATCTTAGTGTGTATGAAATGCATTTAACGCTTCGGAACGCCTAAGACTTACAAAAAAGTAACGCTTCGTAACGGCTATAACTTACAAAACAGTAACGCATGTAACGCTTGGTAACGCCTATAGCTTACATAAAATGAGAGCTTCGTCACGCTCCTTAACGGCTTCAAATTACTTAAAAGTAGCGCATATAACACACGGTAACGCCTATATCTAAAAAAAAGTAACATATGGAACGATTCGCAACGCCCAAAACGCATGTAACGTTTATAACCTGCAAATTAGTAACGATTGTAACGGATCGTAACGTCATAACCCACAAAAAAGAAAAGCCTATAACTTTCAAAAACTAACCCATGTTACGCTTCGTAACGCCTTTAACTTACAAAAAATGAAAACTTCGTAACGCTCCGTAACGTCTCCAACTTTCTAAAAAATAACACATGTAACGCTTCGTAATAACTGTGATTAAAAAAAGAAGTAACGCTTCGTAACGCCTAAAATCTTACAAAAAAAACAAACCCATGTAACGCTTCGTAACGATTATGATTCACAAAAAATAACACATGTAATGCTTCGTAACGACTATAACATACTAGAAAATAACACAAGTAACACTTCGTAATGCCTATGACCCACAAAAAACGTAATGCATGAAACGCTCTGTAATGCCTATAAAAAAATAACGTATGGAATGCATTTATCGCTCCGTAATTCCTTTAACTTACGAAAAAGTAACGCATGTAACGCTTCGTAACGTATATAACTTACAAAAAAGTAGCGCATGTAATGGCTTCGTAACGCCTGTAACTTACAAAAAATGAGAGCTTCGTAACGCTCCGTAACGCCTTCAACTTACCAAAAAGTAACGCTTCGTAACGTCTTAAATCTTACAAAAAGTAACACAAGTAACGCTTCGTAATGCCAATGACTGACAAAAAAGTAATGCATGTAACGCTCCGTTATGGATATAACTCACAAAAAATAACGTATGGAATACATTTAACGCTTTGTAACGCCTATAACTTACAAAAAAGTAACACAACATAACGTAACGCCTATAACTTACAAAAGAGCGACGTGCATCCTAACTCGTTTACCGCAAGAATCTAACCCTTATAACGGTTTCTAACATTCAAAATTTCCACAAAATAACGCATACGATTTATAACCCTCAGTTTAAGATAATTTTCGTATGCAACGCTTTCTAGCTTCTTTAACCTCACGTAACGCTCCCCATCTCATTTCAAGTGAAACGCTTCGTCAAATGGAACATTTTTCCATATTGGGGATGGATATAGGTCGATGCCTTTCACGCAACCTGTCTGGGTTCGATTCCCGAGTTTCTAGTCCGAAGAGACGAATGACTTTAAGATCTGTAATCGAAACAAAAAGAATCTTCCATTCCACCTTTACTCAGGCGTTGACTCAGCTAGGCCTAAAAAAACTTAGCTTCTAAAATTAAACTACCATTTTATGTATTTTATGTATTATTATTGTTGTCATTTATTTCACTCCGGTTTCATCCTCAAGTTTATGTGGTTTTGACTCTGCTGCTGCGTGCTTTATCGGCAGTGGAGCGTTGACCATCACGTAACTCTCAAAATCTCACGGTGTAATCTACAGGATCAACAGCGCCGTAATATATCTCAAATTTTCTTTTCGTTTTTATATCTGATTTCGGGAGGGCCAGGGCCCCTCGGGTCCCCCCTTTGGCTACGTGACTGCATGTTTTTCTCATAGTACTGTTGGTTCAGTGACGTGTAAACTTCATTATTTTTTCTGTGTACCGTGATGAATCAGCAGAATAAAGCTGTTAAATTTTTGGCTTATCGCTATCAAAATTGTTATACGCTGAAATATTTCGATTTCAAAACCAGACTATCTAAAGCCGTTTACGGAATTTAACGTAGTAGCTGGTGTGTTTGCTGGAAACATTTACCATTCACCCAAGGAGTTCGGTGTAGCATCATTCTCCTTCAACTCGGATTCGTGGTAGGATCAACTTTTCACTCCTCAGAAAAAATAAACACAGTTCTGATGTTGTTTTCCGTTCCCAGTATCATCAGTCGGAGGTGCCACCTTCGTAATCGGGTGTCGTTTCATCGGGCAATTTTATTGATACTCTCCTCAGTGAAAAACCACACCGACAAACACACAGAAAAACAAGAAAGCATAATTTGAGGAAAATCACCAGAACTGCCATTGAATATTTATTAATGCTTTATTTATGCCTTCGGGGCCTCACGGTTTTGCTCGAGCAGTCTTTCGACGCCGTCGTTATTCTACAACTCGAACCCGGTGGTAGGTGTGTCCCATGGAAGACTGCCCCAGAAAGCGGTTGTACAGCGGTATTCTCGAATGGTAGGCCACAAGACGCTACCGAAGAAGAGGAACTGCGCGTCCGGAAACCTCCTCTTCGCCACACTGGATAAGAGATGGAAGCACAAGAAACGTTTGAAACGTTCGTTTGAACAGCTGCTGAATGATGGGAATTTGATTTATGACAGAAAGGAGCGATTTATTCTGCAAGTTTCATTTTTTTTCGTCCTGGGGCGGAGTTGGATTTGGAATGGTGCCATGGCAGAATCCGGTCAGCGCAGGCGGTTCGAGCTTGGGAGCGGGTGTCTCTTTGTATGGGTCACGGCTCAACGGCGGCTAGCAGAAGAATAACGATCGATGAAAAATGAGCTTTTAACGTGTTTACCAGTGCAGCATTAATCCCTCTCCGTTGACCGTCCCGCCCGGGTGCAGCGTGCTGCGGGGAGTGATATATTTTCCACGATTCACATGCCAGAGCAAAATTTCAACTTTGCTTACATAAAAAAAAGACGTGAAAAGTTTTCCAAGTTTTCTGATTTGTTGCAATGGCCTGGAACACAGCTTTCCATTTATCAATCAATTTTACTCTAAAAATATATATATTTCCAACTACCGAAGAATTTGATATATTGTATCGCGAAAGGGAAACAACCGGAGATTTGTCGTTCAATAAGACCACTATAGAACAAAGCTCCAATATTCGATTTTGTTTTCATGCTTAATTCATCTTGGAATTGTTTCGATTTGAGCAATGATTCTTGTTTTATGAGTGCGTGAACAAACCACATTGAAAATCGTTATCTCTCGTGCGAGACGAACGGCACATAAAACTCGAAAAAGGTCCACTTGCTGGTGCGCACAGCAACCTTCTTCTCTACGGCATCATCGCACTGAACAGAGTGCAAATCGGTTCAATTGTGATTCTTGCTTTATGCGTGTTATTTTTTTTAAAATGCGAACAAACACATTGAAGCCAGTTCGTGCTCGCATCTCATCCGACACAGTTGAAAATTTCTTACGGTCGAGACGACAGAAACAAAGACAATACAGTGCAGTGAACAATAGAGTGTACGATATGGGCAAATACGATTTAACAAAGCCTGAAACTTGGCCTACAAGACCAAATTCAATTTGTATTGATTTCAAGTGCTGCAAAGTTAGACCAGCAGTAACCGAATTGAAATCTTGCTTAAGAAACGAATGCATCTTAACGTTAATGTTAATGATAAAGTGAGATTCAATTCAACAAGGCGTCTAACTGTGTGTACATTATGTTCAAACGTGAAAGAGATGCAATTGCATTTGCTTCAGTTTATAACGGCGTGCACAGTGTTGATCATGACAATGTTAAATATAAAATCCCTGTGTACATGGTGGACAATGCCATAGAAGTATGCGTGCATGACCTTCCCACGCAGACCAGCGATGGGTTCGTTCGGGAAAGTATGTCGCAGTACGGTGAAGTTTTTTTCATCGAAAGGGAAGTATGGCTGAATTTGTTTCCGGGTATCCGGAATGGCGTGCGAGTGGTACGTATGCAACTACGTAAAGTAATTCCATCTTACATCATTAGTAATCAAGACGGGATACATCCGTGTAAAACGCTAATTAACTTACGGATGTGAAAGTGTCATTTCTGTTAGAGAAAACCATGATAATGACTAGAAAAATAGATAAAATTAGACATGCTCGATATTAATTGAAATTTTCTCCTTCGATAGTCTACAATTTTTAGTTATATCTTCGTAGAAATATTTCCTAGTAATGGTGTAATGAAATCTAAAATCTGTTTTAAATTGGAATTCAAACGCCTAAAGTGAAAACAAAGACATAGTGTATCGAAATTATAAAACATTATGAAGATATGGCATACAAAGGAAAAAACAAAAATGATCACCAAGTAGAGTGACATCTTCGTGAAACAGGAGGAAAGGCAACAGGCGCTTCTTTCATTACCAGCTCGCCGCTGCACAGTGACACATTCGCATATAATAGCTGGCAAAAATTCTAAATATTCGATAACTGCCTGTTTGATTGCTTCCCATCCTCGATTTTCCTAAAGTGAGAGAATGTCTTTACAATCTAATTTAGTTTAAATATAAAATATAAATTTTGCGTTGCTGGTCCACTTTTCGAAATTTTCTTCAGGGTAGAACGACCAAACATATTCTTCTTCAAGTAGAGTAGAGTAGCTTAAGATGGTATCTGTGGATCGGAATTCAGTTTCGAAGTCACCGTTTGTTTTTTTTGGTACTAACGTCAAATTTAACAATATATTCGTTATATTGACGAGCCCCAACAAGCAAAAACCATCGTGAATCGTTTTATGTCAATATCTATTCTCGAAGCCTCGGTTGAATATCGATACTTCACAGTATACGATTTCCAAACAAAACCGAAAATGACTAAAGTTTGAATGAAAGAAAGAATAACATTTTTTAATCTACTATTTCGCTCTTATCGTTGATTGGAGTCATTCACAAAGTTTGCAAGCGAAGCTGAGAGAGATATTTGGTTTTCGTAATTTTCGTCATTCTTTCTTTCAATTCTTTCAATGAAAATGTCTTTTATTAGCTCCGAACATGAGTAAAAAAAATTCTACGCAAGACAAGGGTTAATCAATGGAGCCCCAAAATTGATTACCTACACACCTACACTTATTTCACTCTCTAAAAGAAAGCTATGTTTGAGAAGTGATATTTGCAGTTAGAATATTCTAGTGTGTAATTTGTAATGGTGTTATGATAATAAGATTTCATTGACGAAATTCATTAGATTCTCGATTAAAAGGCGTGTAGGGTTTAACACTTTTGAAAAAAAAAACTATTTTTCTTTTTATTTTCTAGTAGTAAAAAAATTTAAGAATGTTTTGCTAAATGTTTAAACCTTTAAACGCCTTTTTTCGAAAGTATGTTTCAAAAGTCCGTGTTCATCGTTATATAAAAACTACTACCTCCATCATTTTCAAATTTGGCACACACTTTCTACATGTAAATTACCCAATCCTAACGTGTTCCCTTTCGCTTTTTATACTTTGTACTTAGATGTTTTTTTTCGTGAAAAATCTTTGTTTCGATTTCAAATAACCACCAGAAATTAAAAAAAAACTAATGAAACCGTAGGACTCAAGAAAAACAACTACTAAAACTATGTTGCTTTGATTTTTTGACTTCTGTTAGTTTTGCGCTGAGATACAGTGGACACCGCAATTCTTTATATCTATAAACGCGTTCTTGAAAATACTTCTTCGTCGACTTATTTATCAAGAAGCCTCCTATGCCGAACAAGAAGTTGACGTCATTTCGATTGGTTGTTAAATTATATCAATCCATCAACAAATGACCGAGTTATTATCGTTCAAAATTATGACACATAAAGGTTACGCGACTATTTTTGAAACTTTTAATTGACACCCGGTCCCATATAGTGAAGAGTAAGGCATTTTTAATGCCAAAAATTGTTTAGGGCTCAAATGGAAAGACTATAAGGCGTCATTCATAAATTATGTCACGCTAAATTTCAATAAATTAAACCCTCCCCCTCTCCTCCTTGACACGATTGGTAACAAATTTAGAAACCCTCTAAAAAATTACGTAACAACTCTCGAACCCACCCCCCCCCCCCCCTCCTTATGACATTACTTATAACATCATAAATATGACTGTGAAATTCGCTAAAACAACTGTTCATTGAATAGAAATAGGACAGATTGTTTGGACTTAATCTAACAAACTCTACAATTCCTGTTTACCCTGTAGTTCAGGAACTGGAAGTAGTATCCACAAGAAATTTAGGAATTCCTTATGAAACTGTAAAACTTTTCCTTTGAACCTATAAGTTTGTGAAATTTGGCCATCTTGAAGGAAAGCGAGTCGCAGTTCTCAATCCTTTTCGCAGTTCTCAATCACCATTTTCAATTCTTCCGAAACCGGAACTGTAACGGTTTTACTGCACTGCCGGCTGTAAAAATTGCATATTTAAAAAAAACATTGAATTCAATGACATTCGTTTATTCTTTCGGTCTCAGTTATCATAGAATAGCTAAAAGTTTTATATCAAACCCAGCGCCGTCTTTTACCAATATCACACATCAGTAGCAGACATCCACAACCGTTTCTTCATATCGTGTACGAAATAGAACAAAGCACGCATCTTCTTTGGGTGTTGTACATATTTTCAATTTATATGGCGATTTGAAAACTTCGACACTCATCGCCCTGTAACTTCGAAACCGGAAGTCGGATCCAGATGAAATTTCACAATAGCTTTAAAGGTAATATGAGTTTCAATTTAAATCAAGATTTGTGAAAATCGGTTAAAGAATCGCAGAGAAATCGAAGGGAGTTCTACTTTTGAAGTTTTTCTTCACTACTTTCGGAGCTTTTGGAACAGGAAAAGGGGGGACCAGCAGTGCCGAATTAAGCTTGTATGTCCACAAACTAACAAATTTTGCCAACTAGAAGAACTTATCAGACAGTTTTATGGGATTTGTATCGTTTGTGAAAAATAATCATGAAATTTTCCACTTATCACACTTTAGTTCCGGAACCTCAAGTCGGATCTGGATAAAATTTTCCTAAAATGTTTAGAAAACTATAGGACCTTTCATTTGAATCTTAGTTTGTGGAAATCGGTTGAGCTATCGGTAGGAAAGAGCAAGTGTGTATTTTTGTAACACACACTCACACACACAGAGAGAGAGAGAGAGATTTGCTTAGTTAGTCGATTCGAATGGTATATGACAATCGGCCTTCCGGGCTTCGGTTTAAAAGTGGATTCACGCAGTGATTGTATAGCCTTTCAATATCAAGTGAAAAATGGCCCAATGCTGCCAACTCTCTAATCTAGGGATGTAAATAACTTTTCTAGTAATGCTACATTGTTTAGAACTAGCGATGAGAATGGCCGTTTTGTGAAAATATAAAGAGCGTTTTGTAAGAGGTCGCTAATTTGAAATTTTAGTAAAACACATTCCAAATTACGAACTGGTTAATATTTGATACATAATTTTATGGCATTTAACATTGAAATATGATTTCGGACGTAAGGCCGCCACGACTGTTTTTTATAAGGGAATGACCCTGAGGTCCAATTTTCGACAACTTCTTCAAGCACTTGAGGGCGTATTTCAGCAATGACTTGAATGACGTTGAATATTGGTTTCCCAAGCATCAATCGTTGCTGCACGGAACGACCGAAATTAGCTATGCGCCTAATTCGTATTACTGTTTTTGAATTAGTTGATTTTAGGAACAACATTCCCAAAATAACTAAGAAATTAGTTAAAATTGAGAATTTACTTCGCTAAAAAATGTCTTATTTCTAGGAATGTGTTTATTTGGCGAATATCCTGGACACAAACCAGCAATATTTCAATCCAACACGAAATTCTCATTGACAACTAATTTTGTGATTAAAATCAGAAAATTTGTTTCTATTTATCACCATCATTAGTGAGGGACAGCACAAAAAAAAACAAAAATTAAATGTGTTTTATTAACAAGTTTACTCATGAGAAGTGTCAAAGCAAAACAATCCATTAAAAAGCTAAAAAGGACAGTTTTGTTGAAACTGCTTGCAAATTGTTTTGATGTTTTTAGCATGTGTTACGATAAATTAAATTCCTAAACCGATTTGTAAAAATGACGTAAGCTCTTAGTGGAAAGTGTATTTGTTCAGAATTTGTGCGCATTTGATGCGATTGTGCGTAATAATGTTTTTACGCGGAACAGTGAAGTGAGTTTCGAATGATGCACTCTAATTGTAGATGTCAAATGATGTTTTTTGTATCTTCTAACCTTCCGGGCTACTTGTATTCAGTTTTTGTTTTCCGAGTGCTCAAAGTTTTCAGTGAGAGAGGCGATTTCACGAAGTGGAATGAAGAAAACAGCGATTTAGGAGAAAAATTTTCAAAAAGAAGTTTATGTTTCGTTTATGTCTTTTTCTCCAATACAACATCGTATTTATACCTGCCAATATAGAAAAGATAACCGCGACTGAAATTTTTTTCGGTAGTAGCGTGCCATCTAGTGGCTAATAGTCATTACGGTGTTAACATTTTCTCGATGACAGAGCGCCATATAGCTGCAAATTGCAGAAGCCAATTCAACCATTCATGTTGGTTGAAAACAACGGTTTATTTCTCTAATTCAACTAAAAAATTAGTTGAATGGAAATGAAGTGTGCCTTAGCTAAGAAATGACAGCACGTTTAATTGGTGAATTCAACTAAAAAAAATAGCCATTTCAACAAATATTTTATTATGATTAACTAAATAAAATCAGAAAATCAACTAATTTTTTCGCCAAAATGCTGATTTCGGTCTTTCCGTGTGGTTTATTCACATAAACCAATGACTTCTCATTTCCCTCCATAAAAAGGCGGGTGGGTAATGTCAGAGACATAACTGGATGTCATGAATACGAAAAAACTGACACGCTCCCATCTATGAAGTTCGAAGATATCAGATTTCAGTTCGAGACAATTGTAATGGCCTGGGCTGACATTATGCATCTCGAATCGAGTTGCTCGAAACGATTATTTTTGAAGTCGATTCGACTGAACTGAGGCATTACGTATCGCTTTTGACCTCGTGATCGAGATCCTAACAAGGTGGTACTAGATTTCGACTGACGCTGCTCGAACTGTCATAACCAGAGATGCCATTTATACAGATTTATCTGTATTACACAGATTTTAACATGCGCATACAGATTTAATACAGAGTACAAATTTTGTTACAGATTTCTTAAATTTAATACAGATTTATACAGATTTCACCAAAAGTATTAAGGAAAAAATTAAACTATCTATTAGTATTTGAGCTATCTATTAATATTTGATTGCAATGACGAGATAAACGTTTAGGAATCAACGTACAAATCACTTTTTAAAATATATATTTTTTGTGCAGATATTTAATGAAGAACACTGAAATCCATTTATATTAAAATTTGTAACTAAATTGAACTTAAAAGTTCGACAAGTCTTGGCATCATGAAACATTATTGCCAGACTGACAGTTGTATTATCTGACTCGACGTTGCATATTGGGTTTTGGAAATCCATCTCAACTTATGAAGTGAACATTTTTAAATTAGACAAGTATATGGCACCATAATTCAATTGTTGTTGATAGAAAAAAACTATAAAATTTCGTCGATGAATATAATATAAAATATGAAATTTAATCTACCACTCTATAACCATAATCTATTGGAATAACACCTTTTAACATAATTGTATTGTAGAAATTTCATTTTATTAGCGAATACAGATAAATACAGATATTTTATACGAATCAATACAGATTTTCTATTAAAATATCTGGCATCTCTGGTCATAACATACATAGGTAAACAAACCCATATACATTGCAATCATGAAAAAAATTAAACTGAATTATTGTTCGAGTATTTTCGATTACATTTATTCAGTTCAAGTACTGAAAAGAGGCAAACTGTTTGTAATACTGCGGTTTTAAGTTGCCGCACGAAATTAACATGAACACATTTCTGAAATTTAAATCAAGAAGCAGATTCGTTTCCACTCCATTTGAAAACGTAAAGAATTTTTTAAAGCGTGTTCTAGTACACAATTTATCGATGAACTTTTGAAATTATAATAAAAAAAAATTCTGTATTTTTCATGTATTGTTTCAAGTCTAATACAATTTACGTCATCCATATGTGTAGTTTTAATCAAAG
Source organism: Malaya genurostris (assembly GCF_030247185.1). Taxonomy (NCBI): domain Eukaryota; kingdom Metazoa; phylum Arthropoda; class Insecta; order Diptera; family Culicidae; genus Malaya; species Malaya genurostris. Next base: position 262,078,550 of record NC_080571.1, read on the forward strand.
GATTTTAGGTTTTGCAGCTTTCTTTGTAGTATTTTATCATATTTATTAGGAGATATTGCTTTAGCTAATATACCAGGAGCAACCCATTCTTTGTAGTCTTCATAATCTATTTAGGTACTATTGAAGAGTCAAATACACGCTAATAGCACGAGATTGTGATGCTTTTGGCATATTCTAAATACTTTCAAGGTGTTTGGACAATTTTTTCAATTTACTTGAGTTAGATATATGGGTAAAAACATTATTTGTTCATTGTTATCGAGCGAATAAGCTTTTTCCTACAATCCGTTTGAGCGACATTTTCATTCCACAGGATTCAGAAATTGTATTACAAACTACAGTTACTGGGCATAGGTTAGTTTCGACTGACTGTTGTTATTTTAAGTAAACACCACGCAGCTTTCAATTAATATGCTTTCTAAACAATTCGACTTGTACATAATATGCCAAACACACAAAATATATATAACGATATACAAAACAATGCATTAAAATAAAGATTATCAATACTAATATGTTTATGAAAATCTATGATGTTATCGATAACTACCTAAATAAAAAAGAAACGTATTCGAAAACTCATAGTCGATAGTAATAAGGCTTTCGACCATTTCTTATCGAGTTCAGTCGTTTACGAGCTCGATTGTTTTGGTTCCATAATGCCAAAACTTCTCGATAATCTAATACTTCTTCGAGTGAAGTCGAACGAAGCTCGATAATCGACTTCGAATCGAGAACCATAATACGAAACGTGGTCGATTCGATAAAATTTCAGTCGAATCGAGATACATAATGCCACCCCTGGTCTGAAATGTATCGACGATCTTCGGTATGCAAGAGTAATTTTAATAATAAGAATAAGAATAATAATAATAATAATAATAATAATAATAATAATAATAATAATAATAATAATAATAATAATAATAATAATAATAATAATAATAATAATAATAATAATAATAATAATAATAATAATAATAATAATAATAATAATAATAATAATAATAATAATAATACAGATTAACCTGTATATATGGCAACCCTGTTTCGCATAATATATTTTCACACGATACACCATACTAGTATAAAGATGTGTTCAACATCATCACTTTCGCTTTCGCATTGCCGTTCGTAATTGAATGTGTTAGTGACGGTGCAAATTATTTTAAGTTCCATCTTGATGAATCTTTTGGTAGGAAATATTGAAATCTGAGATGGTTCTCGTGTGTGTCTTGTTTCGGCAACAGTTGCTCAGAAAATGGTAGGAAAGCGACAAAATTCAACTAGTTTTTTATAATGATCTTTAGCACTGAAACGTGCTTTGAATTGTCTGAAAAGCACTGAAAAGTGCTGTGAATGGGCCTTGCTGGACTTTTTGGCTGCCTTTCTACCGGTTTTCGGTGTCGTCGTGCTGACGGTGTCTCGTGCGTTCAGAGTAGCTGCTTCAACTTAAACGACGCTATTTCTCACATCACATTTCATTTTATACCTGCTACTGGCAGCGGTGTACGGACAGCCCCTTTTCCAAAATTTCTTTTCCTGTTCGCAGAACGGAAAACAGTGAGACGACAGGTCCTCGATGTTGCTCTCGTGTGTCTTGTTTTGGGGAACAGTTGCTCAGAAAATGGTAGGAAAAATGAACCACTTAACTTTTATATGGATGCTCTTGTATAGATGCAGCCATCTCGCGTTCTGATTGGCTGGTGCTGTCATAGGTTAAATCAAACAGGTTTTTCAATAGTGTACTATTAAAAAACTTCAATGTTGTTGCAATACACGTTCAAGTTGAAAATTTTTGTTTCAATTGGTAGTTAGATTATGTAAATCCTTCCACAGATCACTGAGCTACGAACTTTCAAAATACGAGAAAGGCAAACGCGCCTTATAAATTATCCTCTTTGATACTCGTTTATACCAAACATTTAAGAAAAGTTTAATTTTGAACTATTTGAGATTATGTCACACAACTGAAAATTTTAACATAAAATTGTGATCATATTTCCGATGGTATGTACCAGAATTCTGTTGATTCATTACATACAACAGGAGATATTCACGATCAAAAACTTATCACTCTCTCAGAGGGTAAATTTTGAAAAGGCGCCCCATAGTAAAGTAAGTCGTATTCACGACAAAAAATAACCGACTATCGAAAAATCACACTGATGCAAAGGCCACTTCACCGCTCAATTTTTCGAAATAATGTTGTCGTTTAAATGTTCTTTCAATAACAGTTCGGCTGAAAAGTTCGTATCGTTCAATAGAAACACGCATTTTTTGCCAAAATTCGTTTTTATTATTCAACATAATTGCCATCAGAGGCGATACAGCGATTATAGCGATCTTCCAACTTTTCGATACCATTTTTGTAGTACGATTTGTCCTTTGCCTCAAAATAGGCCTCAGTTTCAGCGATTACCTCTTCATTGCTTCTAAATTTTTTACCAGCGAGCATTCTCTTGAGGTCTGAGAACAGGAAAAAGTCACTGGGGGCCAAATCTGGAGAATACGGTGGAAGCCCAATTCGTTCAATTTCAGCATGGTTTTCATCGACTTGTGACACGGTGCATTGTCTTGATGAAACAAAACTTTTTTCTTCTTCAAATGAGGCCGTTTTTTTTTAAATTTCGTCCTTCAAACGCTCTAATAACGCTATATAATAGTCACTGTTGATGGTTTTTCCCTTTTCAAGTAGTCGATGAAGATTATACCATGCGAATCCCAAAATAAAGACGCCATAACCTTACCGGCCGATTGTTGAGTCTTTCCACGCTTTGGGTTCGGTTCATCGCGTGCAGTCCACTCAGCTGACTGTCGATTGAACTCCGGAGTGAAGTGATGGAGCCATGTTTCGTCCATTGTTATATATCGACGAAAAAAATCGGTTTTATTTCGATATAACAGCTCCAAACACTGCTCAGAATCATCAATTCGTTGTTGTTTTTGATCGATTGTGAGCTCACGCGGCACCTATTTTGCACAAAGCTTTCTCATATCAAAATATTCGTGAATAATATGTTCAACACGTTCCTTTGATATCTTTTGGGTGTCAGCTATCTCGATCAACTTCACTTTACGGTCATTGAAAATCATTTTGTGGATTTTTTTCACGTTTTCATCGGTAACAGCCTCTTTTGGACGTCCACTGCGTTCATCGTCTTCGGTGCTCATATGACCAGTACGAAATTTTGCAAACCACTTACGAATTGTTGCTTCGCCCGGTGCAGAGTCTGGATAACACTCATCAAGCCATTTTTTGGTATCGGCGGCACTTTTTTTCATCAAAAAGTAGTGTTTCATCAACACACGAAATTCCTTTTTTCCATTTTTTTCACAATAACAAAATTACAGGGTCCGGCACTCGAAGTGTAACCAATTAAAAAGGCCATAAATTCAGTTTTAAAAATTACTTTTACTTAATTCAAAGTACCAATGTGTAAAAATAATACAAAATTCAGAATCAATTCACTTTTGCTCGATATGACCACCTTTTGCCTTGACTATGGCCTTGAGACGGTCAAAAAACGAATCGCAAGCTGCCGGAATGTGACTTGCAGGTGTTTTTTGGCCCACTCGCGGACAATAACTTTTTTCAGCGCCTCGAGACTGGTGTATCTTTTAGTTCGGACGTTGCTCTCCAAAATGGCCCAAAGAGAATAATCCGTTGGATTCGCATCTGGTGAATTCGAGAGCCATTGTGTGGACGTGATGAAGTTCGGAACGTTGTTTTTCAGCCATTCTTGGTTCACTCGAGTTTTGTGAGACGGTGCCGAGTCCTGCTGAAACGTCCATGGTCTGCCACCGAAATGTTTGTCTGCCCACGGCTTCAAAGCAACCTCCAGAATACTTTCCCGATAATATGTCGCATTTACCTTGACGCCAGGCTCGAAGGTCTGAAGTTGGTTACACTTCGAGTGCCGGCCCTGTAGCTTCACTCAAAATGCAATATCTCACAAACTAATAATCTGACAGCTGTCAAATTTATACACGTATCTTTTGAAGGTTGGTACTAACTGAAAATGGTATGGATTTAATTCTAGTGGCGCCTTCTCATAGAAACGATACGAACTTTTCAGCCGATCTGTTAAGTCGATTGTTTCGGTCCCAGTTTGACAAGTGGCACTATCCTATTGTAATGTTTATGAAAATTTGAGTGAAATGAGAAAGGCATAGTCGCACCACTAGACGGATCAAAACAGTTTTTTCGAATGAGTAATAAACATAAGAATAACATATGAAACTTTTTCATATCAGATCCTACTAGATACAATCATTCTGACGACTCGTTTATCGTTATATAAATGAATACGCTAGGCAGGATCCCGACATTAACTGTTGGAAGATTGATCTGATAGCAGTAGGTTAACACCTGCAAACCTTTTACTATCACTCTCAGGCCTCATAACTTGGCAGACGCGTTCAGTTTGCTCACTGCCCAGTTGCAGCAGTTCGGCAATAATTGGTGGTATCATCATCATCACCACAACGAGTGCCTTCAAAACACAATGTGCTGCCTCTTGAAAACATGCGCCATCATCAGTGAAAGCGCTTATATAACACACCACACGAATACCGCATCGTATCGCGTACAGTGCGAGCAGCAAAAGGAAAGCGTAACAAATTGACTTTGAAGAACATCCGTTGCTTATTTTGTTTGTTTGTTCTGTGCTCTGTGCCTTTTCTATCTGAACATCCAAGCAATCCCATGCGGGTGCAGCATTTGTGAGTACCGTGTAACCACGTCTGGTAACTCAGCCATTCCAGCGGAAGCATCCGACAGCTGAGTTTGCGTGAGATCCTTCGTGTTGTTTCTCTATTCTTGTACCGCGGCGTGCAGCACCCTTGCTGGATCCGGCATTCTGGTACCGCACTGGTACTGGTTTTCCCAGCGTAATCAAAATGCTACAGAGAGAAGCAAGCGAGCGACTCTTCGCTCTACTCGATGGTGGCGAGCTGAATAGGATCGATGAGGAATGCGGGCTGCCGCTAGAGAAGGGTGCGGACACGTGCGGGATGCCATCACGGAGAACTGATTTGATCTTTTCGGTGGCCGTGTCAGTATCGAACGAGATTCTTAGCGCATTGGTACGGTTTTCGTGCTATCTCCCAGGAGTCCCTCTCCCTCACGACGACACATGACTGTGTAGCGGGGGGTTCAAAGTGTCCGCAAAAGAGACTATCCGGACATCCGTTTGGTCCGTTAAGTGGATTAGATTTCCGGAGCAACCTTCTTGGCGGAGCTGCTTGATCTGGACACACCGTGGACGGACAAAGCGTCCTCGAATCCTAGCTTACGGGGTTGATGAAAGGATAATTCAATTATTCAGAGACGCGCGCGTGTGTGATACGGTTATCAAGTGTTCTCTGGTGTGCTACTGTTCTGGGGCTGTATTCCGTAAACAAGAAGCGATGACGACGTGAGAAAGTGCTAAGAAACAGGAGCTATGATTCGGGTCGAAATGTGAAAAATCACACCCTTTCGGGGAGCTTCACTAAAAAAAAAGAACCACGTAGTCGGATTAGTCGAAAACAACGTTAATCGGAGTGGGTTTGTTGAGTGGGTGTCGGTGTTTCGCTACCGGAACAAGAGTGCTAGGAAGGAGTCACAATCCAAGGAAATTGGAATCTGTATTATGGAAACAAATAAGGAACGAGCAAGAATTTTCACCGAAATCTTGAAGTATTAAATGCTATAGAAACTGCCATTCATTTTGTGTGGGTGTATCTCGTAATAGTAGGAAAATATTGTTACACAGTGTTTGTATCTACGGCAAATTGTCAATAATACGGGAAATGTTCTGATTCGTTCCTGTCACAGCTGGAATACTTGTGGTAGGTAATTGTGTAGTGCTACGCTATCCGCTTTTCGAAAGTTGAAAACCAACTCCATAGACCGTCCTTTCCGGGAAATTTTACCAGTAGCCGTCTCGGTTTCTTACGGAAACATCCGCCCATCTGTTACCCCTTGTGAATAGTAGGTACTAAACAAACCCAAGCGTCCTAAACTTTTTTGCAAAGAGAGACGCCCCCTGGAGTGAACAAAGTTAAGTTTTTCCAACTTATCAACGGTGGGAAGAAAAAAAAAGATAAAAAGATTTAGAGAAGTGTCTGTGTGCATACGAAATAGACCTCGTCTTTTTTTTTTCTCGCCGATTCAATCCGGCTCGTATGCGACTAAGCTTTCGAGTGTGTCTATTTCAATCTTGTGTATGATCCGATAAAGAAAAACGCCTCCACTCCAGCAAAAAATTACCGGAAGTTTTTCCGAGTGGTGTCGGCACAGTGGAAATTCCTCCGCAAACCTGCGTGTTTCTCCCGACCGTAATCGAACCAATGTCGGGACACAGAAGCAAGTAGAAACGGCAGTCAGCAGCCATTGGAACGATATTACATCGAACAACGGAATTCGGTAATTTCTTGATTGGTTCAATGCCAAAAATTTGGCGGAGGGGACAAAAGTTCGGAAAAGGATTTTGAGCTAGCACGGAAACGAAAGACGTCATAGAGCGATTGAAAAGAAGATTCGATCTACCAAGCAGACCAGTGACGGTGCGGGCTGTAGTGCTGCGACGAAAGGTGGAATCCTGAATCGGTCCCAGTAGGATTCGACCCCTTTTCGGTGTCTGAAGTGAGATTCTTTGATATAGATTTTGAATTGAATTCGAGAAAGTGTTCGTTGATCAAGGATAACACATTTAGAGACAGACGACACGGCCATTGAAAGGTAAGTTGGAAAACATTTGCACTACCGGCGGGGATCGAAGATTGAATTAAACTTGTGACAAAATTGTTTTACTTTGTCATGAAAGGGATATCAGCTTAATAAATTGAATTATTTCCGATTTTATCGAGTTCATTAGCTTTGAGTGTGACTACAGCATGGGTTATGGACGAGAATGCTCATTTGAACTAGTAAAACTTGCGTAGAAAATCAAATAAATCCGACTTGAACGGAATTTATTGCATTTAACTTTCGAGCATGAGACCTATCACAATCCGGTTCGTTCAAATGGAAAAATTCTAAAACTTTTGAAATTTAATCTAGGTTTATTCATTCGATGAATTTTTCCCACGCAATTCATGTGAGTGGGAGAAAATTCTTTTCCTAACTTTGCTGTGTCATCTGATGCCAGTGAAGGTTCGACTTCTCTAGGATTTTGGTCCTTGTGCGCTAAGGAATGGATGTGCTGTCGATTGCTTACATTGGATCTTGTATTTTGAGCATCGAAGAGCTGGTGGGTTCAATTTGTCCACATCATTGCGCAGATATTTCTGTAATTGTACCGTTGGAAATATTTCACTAAAATAGTGCCTGTAAGTTTTTATTTCAATGCAAACTTAATCAGTTCGCTCGGAATGCATAATTTTATAGTTTCATCAAACGAACACTTAACACGGAACTGTGTTGGTTTTGCACTTAGCAACAGGGATTTGAGCAAACCTGATATGAAAACCAGGTTCGAAACTGACTCGATTTTCAGTTCAAAAACGTTGAGATGAGGTTCGACACTAGCGTCAAATAAACGGTTTGACAGCAGTTATGCTGGAAACTGAATTAGGTTTGACATCAAGTGAAAACGGCATTAGCGACTCGCATTCACTGACTCTGACAGGTATGCTTTGATCAAATTCAAACTATACCAAACGCGCATCTAAACACTTCGCGTGACACTTGCACTCTGGCAGCAACCTCAAGTCAAGATATACAAGGGACCGCGAGGACAAACAGCACATCAATGAAAACGATGCAATAAAGCCGTATCAGCCATATTTTTTTCTAGAGCTGAATTAAGGGGCGGGTAGGGTCTATCACTTACAAAATAACAGATCGGCTGAAAAGTTCGTATCGTTTCTATAAGAGGGCGCCACTAGAAGTAAATCCATACCATTTTCAGTTAGTACCAACCTTCAAAAGATACGTGTATAAATTTGACAGCTGTCTGATTATTAGTTTGTGAGATATTGCATTTTGAGTGAGGCTACTTTTGTTATTGTGAAAAAAATGGAAAAAAAGGAATTTCGTGTGTTGATGAAACACAACTTTTTAATGAAAAAAAGTGCCGCCGATACAAAAAAATGGCTTGATGAGTGTTATCCAGACTCTGCACCGGGCGAAGCAACAATTCGTAAGTGGTTTGCAAAACTTCGTACTGGTCATATGAGCACCGAAGACGATGAACGCAGTGGACGTCCAAAAGAGGCTGTTACCGATGAAAACGTGAAAAAAATCCACAAAATGATTTTCAATGACCGTAAAGTGAAGTGGATCGAGATAGCTGACACCTTAAAGATATCAAAGGAACGTGTTGGACATATTATTCACGAATATTTGGATATGAGAAAGCTTTGTGCAAAATGGGTGCCGCGTGAGCTCACAATCGATCAAAAACAACAACGAATTGATGATTCTGAGCAGTGTTTGGAGCTGTTATATCGAAATAAAACCGATTTTTTTCGTCGATATATAACAATGGACGAAACATGGCTCCATCACTTCACTCCGGAGTCTAATCGACAGTCAGCTGAGTGGACTGCACGCGATGAACCGAACCCAAAGCGTGGAAAGACTCAACAATCGGCCGGTAAGGTTATGGCGTCTGTATTTTAGGATTCGCATGGTATAATTTTCATCGACTACCTTGAAAAGTGAAAAACCATCAACAGTGACTATTATATAGCGTTATTAGAGCGTTTGAAGGACGAAATTTAAAAAAAAACCGGCCTCATTTGAAGAAGAAAAAAGTTTTGTTTCATCAAGACAATGCACCGTGTCACAAGTCGATGAAAACCATGCTGAAATTGTACGAATTGGGCTTCGAATTGCTCCCTCATCCACCGTAATCTCCAGATTTAGCCCCCAGTGACTTTTTCCTGTTCTCAGACCTCAAGAGAATGCTCGCTGGTAAAAAAAATTAGAAGCAATGAAGACGTAATCGCTGAAACTGAGGCCTATTTTAAGGCAAAGGACAAATCGTACTACAAAAATGGTATCGAAAAGTTGGAAGATTGGTATAATCGCTGTATCGCCTCGGATGGCAATTATGTTGAATAATAAAAACGAATTTTGTCAAAAAAATGTGTGTTCCTATTAAACGATACGAACTTTTCAGCCGAACTGTTATCATTTATTTTTTCTCTGTATTTAAAATAATAATTATAGTAAAATATTTCAAGAATGATTTATTAATTTTAGTTGGTTTGACGTAAAGTCGCCATAACTAAGTTCAGTTTCAGTAATGACTGAGTGAAAACATAAATTGGAAAAGCCAAATGAATGAAAAACTTTCAGAAAGGATGATTTTTTAGAAAAAGATACTCTCAGAGACAAAACTCGATCCTGCGTTCTTATATGCTATCATGCCTAACTGTTTTTAAGAGCTGTGTCTATCACAAGGCTTAGGGTGGCGAAATGGTACCGCGTTTGCACGGAATGCATACGGACGCAGGTTCGAATCCTGTCTCTGAGCGAATCTTTTTTCAAAAAATCATCTTTTCTGAAAGGTTTTCAATCATTTTGGTTCTTCAAAATATGTTTCCACTCAGTCATTCACGGGAAAAATTGCGATTCTAGAAATGAGCAAAACGAGTCATGATTTGAGGGAAAGAGTATTTCTTCATGTTATGATAATACACCATGATTAAAAATTCTCGGATCAAGATCCATTTGGACTGATTTCGCTGAAATTTAAGCGTAACGCATTTGACGTTGATGAGTACAACTTCAGGCGTGTTTCTGCTACGATGGTAATCTTTGTAACATAAAATCAGGCGTTATGTTTCAAAATATGAAAATTTCAAATATAAATTAAATGGAATGGTTTAATGAACGAATTTTTTGTGCGATTTTAACTAATGTCTCAAATGATATACGTTTGAAGAGCCAAACAGTGAAAAGCACGACAAATTTCTTTTAATCAGAATCATTACCAATTAAAATATTATGTTTTTGGAAAACGACCACGCCTAAAATAACGTGTTCACTTGCGTTCATTGCTTCAGTATTGATTTTTTGTTTCAGAATCTAATCACTTAAACGAACTGCATGAAAAAACACGAGTGAATCAACCCTCTTAAAAAACAAACTCTATATCGAATTCTTGCAAATACCGCGGAATGATTTTGCTTTTTTTTTCTTCGAAACATCATTTGCAAAATCGTCTTATTTAAAATATTTAGGTGAATCAATATAGCTTGTGTTGTTATATCTATGAAACAAATTTTTCAAAGCGGTTGAAAATTTTTTTTTTCTTATTTTCGTTAGATGGTTCCAAATTCATAGTCGAATTTATTTTTCGGTTTACGCTAGCTCTCAGAATATTATTCTAACAACAGTCACATAGAATATGTTAGAACACATTCAGATTTATTCATACAAAATGTAACATGTTTAGTCTCTAATAATGTGAATTTTCGGTTCATTATCTTTATGTAAACATTTTCAGTACTTCTTGCTTTTCGATGTCTGTTTTTTCCCTTAATATATTGAGCATTACGTCGCATCATTCGAGGCTGAGGGTTTAAAGTGATATACGGGTAGAAAATTGGAGTTACGAGCTTTGACAGAAATACATTCCTCAAGTAACGCATTTTCGGACCATGATTAATTTTCATGGGAGAAGACTTTTTGCTCATGGTTTCATGCGAAAAAAAAAATTGGCTTCATGATTTTATAATCATGACATCAGTAACGGATTTCTTTCCGTGTTGTAAAAACCGATTTCAAGAATGTTTTGTCAAATTTTCAAGCCTATCGGAAATTTGTCAAATTTTCAAGCCTATGCTCGCTGCACAGGTCCAAGAGTTCTACTTCGAATTTAACAAAACTTTAAATTATTATTAAAAAATATTGTTATTAAAAAACAAATATGATTTTTATAGGCTCTGTCCACCTCCTAGAAAAAAAAATCGTTCTATTTCAAAGACAATAACACATAGACTGAAAAGTTCCGAACGTAACACATAGATGGCCCTATTTTTAATGATGTCATCCTTTTCACCTTTTTTATAAATATAAATAATAGATATAGAATTCGCTCAAACTTTAGAAACATTTTCCGTGCCATATATAAATCGATTCAGCTCGAGGAACTGAGCAAATGTCCGTGTGCGTCTGTATGTGTGTTGTCAACAAAGAGGTCGAGATCTCAGAGATGGCTGGACCGATTTTGATCAAACTAGTCGCAAATGAATGGTCTCTATGTCACCCTGAACGCTATTGAATGGTTTTGAGATCGGATGTTTACTTTTTGAGTTATACGAAGTTTTATGTTAAAATTTTCAGTTTTTTGACAATATCTGTCAAAATTGACCTTTAGACTTCGATTCCGCACGGTAATAATTATCCAAAAAGGCATAGATTGTTAAAATCTGTCCAGTTAATTAGTTGATGACCAAATACATTGATTTTGAATATACCTAACGCTCGTATCCGTAATGTATTTTACAGTATTGTACTGTATTTTCGACCCAAATACTGCGTACTGTTTTTTACCCTCAAATGTACTGTATTTTAATTTGTATTTTATTTTTACACCAAAATGTACTGTATTCTTCTAGAAATTGATGGTAGTACAAAACGTCATAAAGGACAGTAACAACACGTAGCGAATGTGAATGTGAGTGTAAGTGCATCCATATAACATTTTTTTCATTATTCACTCTTGTTCAGACCGCGTCACAACAATTTAGTGAAATTTTGATGATTAAAAAATAGAAAAAAATTCTGTTTGATGAATAATTCGTGCATTTTTTTAGTTTTCGTCGAACTTAAAAATGCCGTAAAAAGGACATAAGAAAAAGATTATGAAAATGAATTTATTAGATTTTATTTCCTTTCAACTTTTATTTGATAATTATTTCCTTTCAACGATTTGTTTAGTCTTGTTAAAGCGTAGAGCCGTATTGAGCTAGTTTTACATTTGATCAGCATCTAACGAGGAAAACAGTTTTAAACAATGGTATGCGAATACAACTGTGTGATGAAAAGAGTAAAAAAGCAACCGCAGAGACGGGATCCGAAGCAGTAGCTAGCTCCTATCCGGTGAAATCGTTTTGCCAATTAAGCCACCGCAGAGACTTTTCCACGGTTTTCATTATATAGTTGTATTCTCATGTCATTTTTTAAATCTGTTTTACTCGTAAAAGCAAATTAATTTGTTTTTGTTTTTTATTCACTATTTTTAGAAAAATGCGTACTGTAAAATGTACTGTTTTTTTCAAAGTCGACGTACTGTATTTTCTTGATTTTTACGCCAAATGTACTGTTATTCGTCAAAAAAATATATGAGCGTTAGATATACTGGATCATCGTTCCAGACTCCGGAGGTATCGAAACAAAAGTGATCGTGTACCGGAAATCACTCTAATTCCTTAGAATCGGCTGAACCGATTTTCATAATCTTAGATTCGAATGAAATGTCTCTTGGTCCCATAGCCTGTTATTGAATATTATCCAGATCGAACTTTCGGCTCGGGAGTAACAGGGTAAAATTTTTAGGTATACACTCGAATTTCTAGGATACCGGTCAACCGATTTTGCCGTGAAATACCATGGAGCGCCTTTTCAAAATTTACCCTATGAGAGAGTGTTTGATATTTGATCGTGAATATCTTTTGCTGTATGTTATATAACTTATAAACATAATTTTTGCCTTTCTCATATAGAAAAGTTATACAATCACTGTGCAAGCCGACTTTTGGATCGAAGCCCGACTCAGTTCATCGAGTACGGAAAAGGTCTGTGTGTGTATGTGTGTGTATGTGTGTATAAAATGTTATTTTACACTAACTTTCTCGGAGTTGACTGAATCGGTTTTCACAAGCTAAGAGCCAAATGAAAGGTCCTGTGATCTCATACAAAATTTTTGAATTTTGTTTGAATAGGACTTCCGGTTCCAGAGTTATGGGTAAAATGTAAAAAAAAATATGCCTACTAATTTTTCTCAAAGATGGCGAGACCGATTTTAACAAGCTTCGATTTAAATGAATGGTCTTATGATTTGAAACAAAACTTCTGAATTTCATTTGGATCCAACTTCCGGTTTCGGAATCATAGGGTAAAGTGTGTTGAAAATTTTATACTACCTCTTAAATGGGCAAAACAAACGCTTGACAATTTTTCTAAAGGGGCCTCAAAACTATTCCATTCAATAGTCATAATCAGTAGACGGCCAAAAAACTGATTCCGGCTATCATGGGTCCCGGTTTCCAGTTCCAGAGGCACCGGAAATAGTTGATTTTTTGGAAAAAGATACGCTCTGAGACAGGACTCAAACCTGCGTTCTTATGCATTCCGTGCATACGAGCTACCATCAGTTTTAGTTTTTTCAAGCGAAAACGACATTAGAATGCTATTCGTTTCTATCCGAACTCCGACTCTGTAACTCCAGGGTAAAAGTATGTCTAAAATAGCAAACCATCATTTAGAGCAACGATGCAAAATAGATATTAACTCCCGGCTTCCTGTTTCTATACAATGGAAATACCGGAAATAATAATTAAAAACTTCAAAACGGAACAAATTTATTTTTCTCAGATATGGCAGATCCTAAGGGTCTTTGTTTGCTCGTCCAAGTCGTTTTTCAGGAGATGAAGTTCAGCCTTGATTTTTTGCCTACTAAACCAACGATGAAGGCGGCAAATCTTATTTGGCCCTGGGCGTCAAATTTTCTCGGTATGCCACTGCAACTAACGGTTCCGGAACTACAAAGCAAACTATGTCTAAAATTGCAAACAGAGAGACTAAGCCAAAAACCTTGCTTACTAAACGAACCGACTTCGGCTAAACTGATTCTTTGTTACCGGTGCCGGAAGTACTGGAAATGGTGGACAAAAACTTCACAGCAAACTCATTCAATTTTATCCGTTATTTAGAATTAGTAGTAATTAGATGTACAATTTGGAGTCCACAAAACTGACGAGAGCGCCAACATCTTTCATTTCTTTTCATTTCCAGTCAATTACAATACGATACTGGAACAATTGAATTATTTTGGAGAAATAACCCTTTCGGTGAAATGACCTTCGGTCAAATGACTAGCTCAGCAAAATAGCTTTAGGGGGAGCGGCTCTCTGCAAAACGCCTCTCGGTAATACAGTCTTCAACAAAATGACCCTATCCCTTCTGGCATCGAATTCGAGTACTAAATGCAGAGAAATTCGAATTATTTCGTCTAGCTTCGAGAGTTTGAATTCAATATCTTGGTACCTCGTTTAAGTGGATTTTATCCTATTTCCCAATGGTAGTGTATTTGCTTCACATAATAAGACACGTGGTAAAAGAACGGAATCAAATTGGTCTTGAATGATAACGAATCTATCGGATAAAGGAAAGGACGCAGAATATTTTCCTGAAAACAGAAAAATAACCCCCTAAGGTAAAATTAAGCGGAGTGGGCGCGTCTCATTTTTGAATAATTATTCAAAATCAAGACAGAATTTCGGAAAACCAAAAACACTTAAGTTTCCACAATTAAATTTATCACAACTAAGTATTCTTAGGATTTTGAAATTTTGCTTTAACGAGCCGTAGTTGATTTTTGAAAAATATAAACGATTACTGTTCCGTTTCACGGGGATGATTTTAGAACTGAAAACTTGTGTTTGGAGCAAAATTTTACAAAAAATCTGCAAAGTGGTTTCGGTAGCGTTATACCGTAAGAAAAAATTACATATAAAAAAATGACACAAATTTATGCATTGGGTTTTGTGCTGAAATGATAAAAATAAAATAATAAATGGCAAATCAAGAGCAAGTTTTATTTTTAAAACAGAACATCTCTATGGTAGAATTTAACATTATTCAGCTTGAAATAGGAGTTAAATACTAAAGTCTGCATGAGAAAGTTGCAACAAAATAACAAATTCTGTCATTGTAAATAATATCAAAGCAAGAGCAAAACATTTATCTAAGACGAATTTTTTTCAGTTACTGGACATTCTAGCACCCCGAAAAGAATAATGTCATAAGCATATCTCTTATCTGATTCTAATCTAGTTCATTCCAGTTGTGGTAAGCCCACTGCGCACAATCACTGAAATTATTTTGGAGTTCTATGTGTCGTTTTTGCCTGTTATGCTTTGTGCGACGATTCGTTCAACGCAAGCGGTTAAAATTCAACGCTATCAAATTTTTTTGTGACTGTATTCCACCTTAATAATAACTTTAAAACAAAATATTAAAAAAAATCAAAGTTGCAAACATTTTCATAATTACAGGATCCAAGATACAATGATAAGAAAAAGGCGGATGCGGAATGTCACAGACATAACTGGAGGGCGTGAATAACCAAACTATTTATATCGTGATTTTTTTAGTCTTGTTAAGACGTAGAGCCGAGGAAAACATATCGAAACAATGACAAGCGAATGCAACTATGTAATGATAACCGTGAAAATGTATCCGCATAGACAAGACTCGAACCCGTAGCTAGCTCCTAACCGGGGAAACATTGTTTTGCAATTAAGGGGTAAGGCCAGCATGTGCGCAAAAGAATAGGATAATCTCAGAAACATCTCCCGGAAATATAGTGAAAGCTATCGAAATCACTTACTTTTTCCAAAAATATCACTAGAAGATTCTGTCTAGAAATTTTCTTTTCAATCTTGAATAAAATAAAAAACTTTCTTTAGGTATGAACTAACATAAACTTTCATTTTTATTTTGCATCGTCGCTCTTAATGATTATACATACTTTACCCTATAGATCTGAAACCGAAAGTCTAAACCGGATGAAATTAAACAACAACCTATGAAACTATAAGAACTTTTATTTCAGCCTAAGTTTGTGGAAATCGATCAAATCATTTTTGAGAAAAATGAATGAGTCTCGTTTTCGAGTTTTTGACCGCTATTTTCGGTACTTCTGGAACCGGGAAATTGCAACCAGTACAGCCGAAGTCGGTTCGTTTAGTAAGCAACTAATATAACCTACAATTTAAATCAGTTTTGACTTAAATCAAAAATTTTACTCTTTTTCGCATCGTCGTTCTAAAAGACGGTGTGCAATTTTAAACACACTTTACCCTTTAAAAGCGGGATGAAATTCAATGTTTGACATTTTCAAGTGATTGCATAAATTATCTATATGAGAAAGGCAATAAGTGTACTTTTACACAAAAGTATCGTTATCATGATTATGTAATAACACTAACAAGTTGGTACAAATTGAATAAAAAATTTACAAATTTACATTTATTTTCACCTGAAAAATATAAATTTAAGTGTGCAACACTGCACTCTATACAAAATTGAAGATGGCACGCTGCGGACGGAATGCCTGACACTCATCGTCCTATAATTTCGGAACCGGAAGTCGGATCTGGATGAAATTGCACAGTATATTTAAGGACAATGAGAGCTTTTATATGAATCATGATTTGTGAAAATAGGTTTTACTGTTGTTGAGAAATTGAAGTGAGTTCCGTTTTAGAAGCTTTCCTTCACTATTATCGGTGCTTTTCGAAACGGAAACCGGAAACTAGTAGTCCCAAAGTAGAATTTGGCACTAAGTTTAATTAAAATGTGCACTTCGTTTCGCCATCGCTTATGAGAAAATACTTATGAAATTGAAAATTTTCACTAATCGCACTGTAATACCAGAACCGGAAGTCGGATATGGATCATATTTGATAGCAGTCTATGGGACCATAAAACCTTTTATTTGAATCGGTTGTGAAAATCGGTTCAGCCATCTCTGAGAGAATTGAGTGGCATTGTTTGTCACAAACTGACGAACTAAATCGAAGGGTATATGACACTCGGCCCTGCGGTCGATTTTCACAGCGATTACATAACCTTTCTGAATGCGAAAGGCAAAAAGTTTACAACAACAATTGATTTGTAGTTGCAATGAGATAGCCCGATTTTGAAGATCGTGTTTCTATAGAAACGCGTTGTCTCAAGATGCATTTAACGCGGCACGAAGCGCCTTCGCAAACTGTCGTAAACAACCAGTTCGAGAGTCGATTTAACCACAAGACTTCTCATTCTAGAAGGTTTTAGGAAAATTTTAGGCTCCCTATTTTTTTTAGATTTTTTGAAAGTTCTATGGTGATCTTACCCCTTAAACTCCTGTGCATATGAAAACACATGAAGAAATGGCCAAATTTACTAGAAAAACCAAGCCTACTTCGCTTTACTTGGCCGCCACAGCATTCATTTATAGTCCTATCTCTGTGGGCACCCATACAACAAAAAAAAAACAAACAAACAAACAAACACCGCATCACAAATCTATCGTGCCATTTATTAAAGCTGTTTTTCTCGTTAGATACGGATCAAATTTAAAACTAGCTGAAGACGGCTTTACGTCTTAACAAGACTAAAACACATCATTAACTGTCAATCGAAGGTTTAATTTTTGTCCGTTTGTGTTCGAGATCAGCAAAAGAGAAAAAAACAAAATCTTAAATCACTGTCTGACGGCTAAGCAGAAGTGAAGATAGACTTGTTGTGCGGTGTGTGTTGTTTTTCTGTCGGATATGTTTCCATAGAGATAAGACTATATTTGAATGCTGCGGCGGCTCAGTAAAGTGAAGCATGCTTGATTCTTCTAGTCAATTAGGCTATCTTTTCATGTTTTTTTCATATGCAGAGTAGTTTAATTGGCAAAACAATTTTCCCTGGTTAGGAGTTAGCTACGAGTTCGAATCCCGTATCTACGGTAACATTTTCACGGTTTTCATCGCAACTATTCGCTTAATTCATTTTTTCCAATTCGTTTACCTAGTTAGAAACTGATAAAATTTATTTATTCCGTGTTATTTGAATGTTTGGTAGAATATGTTTGTCGTCAATAAGTCGCGCTTTAGTATAGATGCACCGTTACAATTCTGGAAGTGAAGCAATTAATACTGTAAAATTCACACAACCTATTAATACGAACGATTATCTATATTCGGAAGTGCGAAAGAAGCATATCAGTTTTATTCGTATTCACGTTCTCCAGTTTTGTCTGTGACATCACTCACCCGCTTTTTTGTTATCTCCGATTTGAAAAGAAGCAATTTTTATAGTACTTTAAATAACATTTGGAGCCATGTTCGCTTTTCGTTGTAGTTTGGCCCAATGCAAACGATCAGCAGCAGGATGGCGCAATCGATCTTCTTTGAAGGGAAACCGGAATGATGCACTTGCTTTACTTTCTACTCAGTCAACTGCAAGCTGCAACGCAAATATATCAGGTGTTTATCATTTATACCTACACAGATACGAGAAAGGCGTCATTTGCATTTTTTTTTGCTACTAGTTGATACCAAACATTTAAGAAAACTTTAATTTTGATTTATTTGTAATTAAGTCATACAACTGAAAATGTTATCATACATTGATGATCAAATTTCCGATGGTGTGTAGCAAAAAATATGTTTATATCAGGTGTACAACTTTGCTTCCGCCGTTTTCCGAAAGGTGGCTGTACCGGCTGAGGCTGGTCAAAATACATAGATGATAATGCCTTTAAAGTGAGTGTGTACAGTGCCTAACGGATTGTCATCGCTGTTTCAGTGACAGTTGTTCTTGTTTTCGTATTATTCACACTCGAAAATGTCTGTTTATGTGCCCGATTCTCGCCAGTTGCGGGAAGTTTTACTTTTCTGTTACCATTCGAAAAAAAAATGCAACTGAAGCGCATCGAATGCTTTCAGAAACTTACGGTGATGCTGCTCTGAGTAAAAGAACGTATTGGGAGTGGTTTCAACGTTTTAAAAATGGTGGTGGAAGAGAAAAAAACCTTCAAAGATGAATAACAATTTACTACGAGCTCTTAAAACCGGGTGGAACCATCACAGGAGATTTCTACCGAACGCAACTGATGCGCCTTAGTCGCGCGCTAAAAGAAAAGCGGCCACAGTATCAAGAGCGATATGACAAAGTCATCCTCCAACACGACAATGCTCGGCCTCACGTCGCAAAAGTGGTCAAAAAGTACCTGGAAACGCTGAAATGAGAAGTCTTGCCCCACCCGCCGTATTCCCCAGATGGCGTACCTTCTGACTATGACATCTATTCCGTTCGATGGCACACGGCCTGGCAGATCAACATTTTCAATCCTTCGAAGAGTTAGAAAAATGGATTGCTTCATGGATAGCGTCAAAAAAGGACTCCTTTCTTCGAGCCGGGATCCGAAAATTTCCGGAAAGATGGGAGAAAGTTGTCGCTAGCGACGGACAATACTTTGAATAATAACGGGTGATTTTTTAAGAGCTTGAGAACTTTTTTAAACAATAAAACGCATAAAATTTGCAAAATCTCATCGGTTCTTTATTTTAAACGTTAGATTGGTACATGACATTTACTTTTTGAAGATAATTTCATTTAAATGTTGACCGCGGCTGCGTCTTAGGTGGTCCATTCGGAAAGTCCAATTTTGGGCAACTTTTTCGAGCATTTCGGCCGGAATAGCCCGAATTTCTTCGGAAATGTTGTCTTCCAAAGCTGGAATAGTTACTGGCTTATTTCTGTAGACTTTAGACTTGACGTAGCCCCACAAAAAATAGTCTAAAGGCGTCAAATCGCATGATCTTGGTGGCCAACTTACCGGTCCATTTCTTGAGATGAATTGTTCTCCGAAGTTTTCCCTCAAAATGGCCATAGAATCGCGAGCTGTGTGGCATGTAGCGCCATCTTGTTGAAACCACATGTCAACCAAGTTCAGTTCTTCCATTTTTGGCAACAAAAAGTTTGTTAGCATCGAACGATAGCGATCGCCATTCACTGTAACGTTGCGTCCAACAGCATCTTTGAAAAAATACGGTCCAATGATTCCACCAGCGTACAAACCACACCAAACAGTGCATTTTTCGGGATGCATGGGCAGTTCTTGAACGGCTTCTGGTTGCTCTTCACTCCAAATGCGGCAATTTTGCTTATTTACGTAGCCATTCAACCAGAAATGAGCCTCATCGCTGAACAAAATTTGTCGATAAAAAAGCGGATTTTCTGCCAACTTTTCTAGGGCCCATTCACTGAAAATTCGACGTTGTGGCAGATCGTTCGGCTTCATGATGAAATGTCAGAGCATACTGAGCAAATAATAATGCATGAAAATCATAACCTCAAAAAATCTGAGCAAATACTAATGCATGAAAATCCTAACCTCAAAAAAATCACCTTTTACATCTGTAAGCACTTTTTCGCAATAAGCCTTTAAACTTTGGAAAAAAAACAGCGGAAGCAAAGTTGTGTACCTAATATGTTAAAATCAACAAGAGATATTCACGATCAAAAACTTATCACTCTCTCAGAGGGTAAATTTTGAAAAGGCATGTATTCTACTACAATAACTAACGAGCTGACATCATATCACCTAGTCAAGTTGTAACAGACTAGCGGAGCGCAACATTGAAATTTGAAGTAATTGTAAAGATTTATGTTGCTCTTGCTTACAATCGAGCTAAACCAATCACTTATACAAACACTCATCCTTTTCGCTCAATCTCGTATCGTTCACTTTGTTTGGAACGGATCCTCCGCCTCCCCTCCCCTGGTTCCATCACTCGTTCACAAAAATTTTCCTATTCAAGGCAAAGCGACAGAAATGAAACACCGAATGCGATTGTTCGTCCTAATCTTTTTTTCGGCAATTCAAATAAAGATTTGCATTAAAGAATCCTTTAAGTAGGCTTACGCCAAAAACATAAATAAAGGCATTCTTTCAGCTGTTGAGTCGCAACAAACAGCGGGAACTAACACACATAAACAAAGAGCGTACTGCTCAGCTAGGCTTACAATTCATTACTTTGAAAGTTTGGCAAAATATTGATTCTAAAAACATTTGCCAGACGCTGCTCGTGAGTTTGCTGCTAGCTCGAATAACTTTTCCGGTAAGGGTTAATTTATGAAAACAGCCTATGGTGAACCTAATGGAAGTCAACCAAATGGAGTATCGACATGTGATATATTCCAATGGTGAATGTTACGTTTCTCTGAAAATACAATGGAACATTTTAGCGATGCGTGAAAAAAAATATCGTCTCAAACATCAGAGTTCCATGTCTTTTTTTTGGCACGGTGCGGAAATTTCATCCCTCCCACAAGGGTGTCTTTTTACATGTCTTGTAAGTAAAATTTTCTCGTCCGTTGGGAGCTGTTTTCTTTGTGCTTACACGACTGATATTAGACAGTGGAACATGTTTTCCGAACGAAGTTGTATAATAATTCTACTGCGATAAGACAGTGTTTATCTCATACGAATATTATTCAAATATTTAGCATAGTAATTTACTATTGATTTTACTTAATTTGCGAAGCCACAATTTTGCGGGTATTCCGACTCAATTAAGTCAAAACGAAACAAATTGGAACAGCCCGGTTAATCTTCCTCCCAATCAACATCTCCCACCAGTCACTCTGGGGTAGAACTGGTACGACTACCATCCAATCTTTCCCAGCGCATCGTTCGAGGCTAGTCTAGACGGAGCATCGAAACAGACTCGCCCTCTAATCCTTCACCTGGTGCTCGAGCATGGTGACAAGACAAGCATTCGTACCGTCAGGTGGGTGTTGCTGGATGAATACGGATCACATAATGAATTACCGCACCTCCTTCCTTCGTCCTCGGTCCAATCCGGTACGATTCTATTGTCTCGGAGCTTCCGGTCACGACGGACTGCTTGAACACTATAATTTGCCACCAGTCAGGGCAAAAGTTAGTTCTCTCTCGGTACAAAACCATCGCACACACGGACGTAGGTTGCTTGGGGCCTAACGCCACTATCGTTGGCACCTTTATGCACGAGTGAGATTTCGTTTGTCCGTACCCCCCGCACACTGGTTCTCCTCACTGGGAACCGGAGACGGCCGGACAGGATTTTTTTTTGTTTTTTTTTTATTCATTCTGACACGGCACCTGGTCAGGTCGGATTCGCATCGTCGCATGCACGTAGCTTGGCCAAAGAATGATAGCGGCTTCAATGGAAGTATAGTTTTACGTCGTGACAATGATGATGAGGATGATGATGTTTCTAAGGATGACTCGGCTTTGTACTGGAATAATAGATATTGACGATCGCTGAAGCAACATAATGGGTTTCCTAAATACAATGACTAGATCCAGTATCGAAGCAGGAAATACTATTATGAGACAAGCAGTGCCTCAATGCTTCAGAGGAAGAGAGTTCAGTCACCTCATTGGGAAAGGACTTTCCCAATTTGAATGAAATTTCGCACACGTATTGGGAATGGCAAACCATTAGTATTGATCGGATAGAGCGGGAAATTCGACTTAAGCTATGCACCTAATTCGTATTACTGTTTTTTTGAATTCGTTGATTTTAACAACAAATTTTCCAAAATAACTAATAAATTAGTTGAATTTCATAATTTACTTAGCTGAAAAACATTCTTGTTTTTATAAAATGTGTTTAGTAGGCGAATATTTAGGCACAAACCAGAAAAATTTCAATCCAATACGAAATTCTCATTGGCAACTATTTTTTGAATAAAATCAGAACACTTTACTCTATCTTTGACAGCGCCAAGAAAACAAACATGAATTTGGTTTTATTAAAAAGTTTATTAGCCAAAAACTCATGAGAAGTGTCAAAACAAAACAATCCATTAAAAAGCTAAAAAGGATAGTTCTGCTGAAACTGCTTGCAAATTGTTTTAGTGTTTTTCGCATGTGTTACGATCAGTGCAGTAAAATTTCACTTTCGATCGAATATTATTAGATGAAAATGAAATTTATGGCCATTGACTATCAGCCCAAGTAGCAAATGTAACTTATCGAAATTTGAAAATGTTCTACAATTGTTTTAGAATTATTATTCATGTTATCTATATTCAGAAAGATTCTTAAACATATTAAAATTGATTGTGCAGTTTATCATTGTAAGGTTACACAATACTGCCGAAAAAAATCACTGTAGAACTACTTTCAGTACGTCTAATAAATCAACTATGCAGCAGATCACCAACTTGTCCATATTGCACTAACAGTTGTAGAAGCTCTGCAAAAATTTTTGCATCGTCATGCAAAATGGAAGTAACTACACCAAGTGTGCAACTTATAAAAAAATTCCAAATGGCTGCCATAATTGTATTGGATACAAAACATGTCGAAATTATTATTAATCTCTTGTGGAAGAAAAATTAACAAAATGATGCTTTCCTCAAGATAAAAATTGATAAGCCGAATTAGAACCTTACTGTGAAAAAACAGTTTCTGTTAAGTCTGCATAGTTTTGGCTGCCTCATAAAATTGCAGGTCAGTGTGAGAAGTTTTCTTCATTTTTAGAAAAACAATGATATTAAATCCAAAACTTACAAAAACGTTATGCAAGATTTATCTATTTGATATACAAACAAAACTTACAAAGATGAGAATATTATCATAAATGTTGCGGAAATACAACATTACATACGCAATGAAAACAAAACTCAACCAGAACAATTGTCTTTGGTTTTCATCTTGCTTAAAAAAATGAGCAGATCTGAAATCACTTATGAACGAAAAGTAAAGTTCATCAAAGTTACTCTCATGATACTGTTTGTGCAACTTGTTTGTACAACTCCAACACATGGGCTGGTCAAAATAATACCTACAGTGCGTATCACAAATGTCGGGCCTGTTAAGATGAATCTTTATACTGTATTGTATTTCAACTAGTTTGTTTAAAATAAAAACAAAACGTATAATTTTTTTGTCTAAAATATTCACATGTTAGAGTATCCCGTTATTTAGATAATATAAATCATTACGTTGCGTGAACCATTTGTTGTTTGAGATTGTTCAGGTTCAATAAAACATTAGTTTGATCAAAACCGCCTGGTAATTTTAAGTATGTTTGAATATAGGTATTTTAAACACCATTTCGATGATTCTCTTTAAAAATAATAGATAATAAATAATAGTTGGTGTATAATCATCGAAACACGTTAATTCAAAGGCGCTTTAAAATTTCATGCGTACGAATACATGTTTCACCAAAAAAAAAAACAGTTCGTTGTCGATTTTTATTCACAAAAACACGAAAGATCAATTCTACAACATGTAGCATTATCATTTTTCATGTGCAGGTTAATTTACAGGATCCATGTTTGTGTTAAGTACAGTTGTATTGTAAATCAAATGTGAAACTTATTTATTAGAAATTAGGTTTGTTATGTTTTTGTAAACGTCATTCCATATCTTGTTTACATTAGGTAGTAGTTTTCACGAGTTTCACAATTGTTTTTTCGCTGATTTTATTACTGCCTCTGTGATGGGATCGACGCATGAGTTTTGCATCAGTTGCACAATCATTGTGAATAAATGTTCGTAATAACGGAAGAACTTAAAGATATGTTGCACAAAAAAAAATTGCCCTTTTTCCATAACACAACAGTTACTAGAATAGTAATATAAGCTTACTTGATAAATTGCACAATCAGTAGAAAAATACAGGACAGCAACTTAACATGCTACTTGGGAGCATATCCCTTTTCAATCTTTTCACTTTTGCTGTCATACAAAAATGAATTCATCGTCAATTGTATGATCGCACCTAGTCTTTTGCAGTTGTGCTTGCTCAGTTTCAAGTGCCAAGTAGTCTACCTGTGTCATTGTCTTCGCTGTTGGTAGTGAGCAGGTGCGAATGAATAGGCACGAACATCAACCAAAATTCTCTGGAAATTCTGGTGGACGGATTTGAAAGTTTTTGGCGCCCACGTGTCGAGAATTTTGTCAGCTTCACGTATGATTTTTGACATTCCGCAAAGCAACTGTACTTTGTAAACAATCAACATGGAAGCCGAAAGAAGGAAAAAAATTTTGCATAGTTATTTGGAAAATCCATTGTTGTCTGCATCTAGGATAACTAAACAGCTGAAATTGCCCAGAAATACCGTATGGTGCGTTATCAAACGGTATAAGGAAACACTGACGACGATTCGGAAGCCTCACGCCAATCGTCGGAGTAGAACTGTTGACCGGAAACTGCGTGGTAAGATTGTAAAGACGATTAAGAGGAATCCTAATCTGTCGGACCGTGATTTAATCAGAAAATTCGGTGCTGCCCATAGCACCGTGAGGAGAACTCGATTCCGGGAAGGAATCAAGTCGTATCGAGCTGGCAAACAGCCAAATCGAACCATAAAACAGAATAGTGTGGACAAAATTCGTGCTCGGAAACTATATGACCAGATGCTGACCAAGTTCGATGGGTGTCTTCTGAAGGACGATGAAACCAATGTCAAGAGTGACTTCGGGCAAATGCCAGGTCAAAAATTTTACTTGGCAACGGCTCGGGGGAATGTTCCAGCCAAATTTAAATTTGTTTATGCCGACAAATTTGCAAGTGAATTTATGATTCGGCAGGGCATTTGCAGCTGCGGCCAAAAACCGAAAGTTTTCGTTACAAATAAGACAATGACATCGGAACTGTACCAAAAAGAGTGTCTCCAACATCAAATTTTGCCGTTCATTCGATCCCACGATCATCCTGTAATGTTTTGGCCAGATTTGGCAAGCTGTCATTACAGCAAAGTCGTTCAAGAATGGTATGCAGAGAAAGGGGTCCAGTTTGATCAGAAAAAAACCTTAACCCACTCAACTGCTCCCAGTTTCGCCCTATTGAGAAATACTGGGCAATCATGAAGAGGAGACTCAAGGCAAAGGGAAAGGTTGTCGAAGACATCAATCAGATGACGACCTGGTGGAATAAGATAGCTAAAACGATGGACGAAGAAGGTGTGCGCCGCCTAATGAGCAGTGAAAAATTCGAGAATGCCTTCGAAACCGTGACGAATAATTTGATCCGTATTTTTTCTTAAAAGTATGAAGGAAGCGCAACATTTGTATAAAAAAAATCTTGAATTCAATAATAAATAACTGGAATACAGGCAATTGTCTTTGTTCCAATTCTATCTGAAGCAAGCTTTACCTTTCATCCATTATCTTGAACAAATTCGAAAGTTTACATGAACCTCATTTGAAGGCCGCTCGCTCAAACAATTGAATAATATATTTTGTTATTTCAAGAGATCAACTGACGGTGGTTCAACTGAGCTTCGACTGGAAGAGAAACGAATGAAGAACTGAATGCTACCCGTTCGGTACGTCCGCGAAGCTTGTGTGTAAGTAATGTGAAGTTCATAGCAGTAGAGTGATCATCAGTGTGTGCCACATTCGGTTTCGATTGAATTGAATGAAGTTTTACTGCACTGGTTCGGACTGACAGTTAAATTTCTAAATCGATATATAAAATTGTCGTAAACTCTTAGAGGAAAGTGCATTAACTCAGAATTTGTGCACATTTGAAGCGATTGTGCGTAATAATGTTTTTACGTGAAACAGTGAAGTGTGTTTCGAATGTTGCGAATGTCAAACGAAGTTAGTTGTGTCTTCCAACCTATATTGCAACTGGTTGTAGTTTTTTCAGCTGAAGACTATATCGAAACAACAAGAAAGGTATGTTTATATTTGTTCAAAACATAGTTTTGGAGCAAAAAAATAAGATCTTTCACAGTTTGTGTAGAACGCTCGAAAAGACTGTCCCAGAAAGTATGGACGCACTTTGATTTCGCTGTAAATAATTCACAAGTGTTAGATAATCAAATTATATTCGATATACTGATAATATTAGACAACATCAACAGAATATTATTCTCAACATTTGCTACTTGGCCATTGTAGACTAGCTGGCGCACCTTCTTGCGAACGTTCCTCATTAAATTCCGTACAGACTTCTTGGCGACAAGTTTTGACACTTTTTTCCGATCTTTTTCCAACTGTTGAATGGTTTCGGCTGCCGAAACATGTTTTCTAAGATGTGTCTTCGTTAATACCCAAAATTCCTCAATTGGTCGAAGTTGTGAACAATCATGGTGGATTCATGTCTTTTGGAACGAAAGTGATATTTTTGGTGGTATACCATTCTACCGTTGATTTCGAGTAGTGGCAAGAAGCAAGATCTGGCCAGAAGACAACAGGATCCCTGTGGCTTCGAATCAGGGGTAGAAGTCGTTTATGTAAACATTCCTTGATGAATATTTCGCTGTTCATTGAAGCAGTGTTGATGAAGGGTTTCGAAATCTTACCGCAGCTACAAATTGCTTGCCAGACCATAGCTTTCTTACCAAATTTTTCGACTTCAATCGATGTCTCGGACTGGTTTAACACTTGCCCTTCTCGCACCGTATAATATTGTGGTCCCGGCAAGGATTTGTAATCGAGTTTCACGTAGGTTTCGTCGTCCATGGTCCAGCAAGAATAGTATTGTACAGCTTTCGAACCCTCGGCCTGATCGATGCTTCTTGTTTCGGACTACGTTTTGGTTGTTTCTGCTTCTTATAGAGTCGAAGATTCAAAAATTCTTCAGCACGAAGAACATTCGACTTCGAAGTGCCCACATTTTTGGCCACATCCCGAACTGAAACCTCCTTCTTTTGCTCGAACGCTTTCAGTATATTTTTATTCAACTGAGGGTTAGCAGGACCATTTTTTCGACCCTTTTTCGGTTTATCCTCAAAGGTGTTATCCTCGCCGAACTTCCTGATTGCACATCGCACGGCTTTTTCACTTACTCCTTCCATTTTTGCTATCTTTCTCAGTGACAGTCCGCGTTCTGTGTACCATTTGTAAACAATTTTTCGACGTTATTCTGCTGAAAGTCCACGCACTTCGAAACAAACTAATGAAAACGAATAAACAACTGCACAAGTGGTTAGAGAAGAGTGTAAACAACAGGACGCAGCCATAAAAATTGACAGAACCGTTGCGAAATGGCAGCGGTTTTTGGTTGCGTCCATACTTTCTGGGACAGTCTTTAGTATGCGGTTGCTCTTCTATGTGGCTTCTTGTTATTCCATGGTATGTTTCGCTCGGACGGAGTATATCACATATGTACACTGAAGTCTTTTTTTATGCGAATTTAATTTAATTTAATTTAAAAAAAACCGCGTAACTCTGAAAATTCGCATCAAAAAACCGCATAACTCTGAAACTTCGCATAAAAAAATCTGCGCAACTCTGAAAATTCGCATAAAAAAGTCGCGTAAAAAAACCGCATAAAAAAAGACCGCATAAAAAAAGACCTCAGTGAATATGACACTCGGCCCTACGGGCCTCGGAAATTTTTTCTAAAGTTTGAGCGAATTCTATACCTATTTTTTATATTCATAAAAAAAGGTAACAATGTAAAAACCCTTGATATTAATATTTAAAACAATAAATTAATATTTTTCTCGGTAGCCGGTTGCCCAGATCAACCAGTATAACCAATTTATAATTTTTATAAATAATTAAAATAATAAAGCGGAAATAATAAAGAATCAAGAAACGCGTGAAATCTATTGAGCTTTATTTGGTGATTTAAAATGATTTTATAACAACTGTTTAGAATATGTCAATGCAATGAATCAATTATTTTGTCTAAATCCTGTTCACTCGTTTTGTATCACGTGATTTCATTCCTAAAAAATAGGGAAGTTTTTATTCTTTTTGCGATAGTATTGCAGTTTCCTCGAATAAGATCTGTGAATCAAGACTTCCCGGGACTTCAGTATCGGATATTGTTTGAAACGTTCACTCGGGAAGTCAGTGAGTTTAGTGGTGCATCCGAGCATCTTGAAATCGGAACATACTGAGTCGCGCGCGAATAATAACAATACTGAAATTTTTACTAACTGATATCCTTCTCCCGTGACACTTGTGGAATGCGCAGTAGTATATACGGCCTTTAGTAACTACAAGCCCTTCCCATTCCTTAGACGATCTACGTTCGGGCCTGGCAGGCGCCGGTACTGATCAATGAATTCTGGGATTACCAGAAGATGTACATTGAAGGATGATTTACCAGTCCCAGGTCGGATCATCTAGAAACTCCCTGTACAATTTCAGCTAATCCCGATCAGTAACGGAGTAGCAACCAGGGGTGGTCGCTCAAGCTAAAAAGAGTTTCGGAAAAAGAGGTAACGTAAAAAATAGTGTTCGTAAACGGAGGTTTGGACGCATTCGTTAGCAACTTTTGGCATGTCGTCGGCAAACATTGCCCAACTGTGGGTATTTCAGTTCTTCGTATTTTTTGTCAGATTTACAACGTATACAACAGTCGGTAGCATGAAGTCACTAAAATGGAAGTGTAAACATAAAGTTCGGAATGACGACGAGACATGTTTTAATTTGAATTGAAAGATATTGTTACTCCGATTAGGAAACAGTCTGAAGCATTCGCAGGAATCATGCTGAGTAGTAAAACACTGCAAGTAACGGAACCGTCAATCATCGAAAATAAATCGTGATCGTAGCAGCAGCGGTCCACCATATCTCAATAAACAATTTCCTAAACTGGTACCAGCCCCCATTGTATCATCCCCAACGACAGTTTCAGTCATTCACACTCACGCCCGGACCCCGAGCTCAGTTCCCGTATCGCTGCTGTAAGTCGTTATCAAACACCTCCCGAATCAGTCGTGTCAGCGCGAAGAGAATAACGCAACAAAAAAAAATGATTTTCTCCCATGACTGATCCGTCCCGTTTGTAACAAGTCGATCCCATCCGGATGACTGACGGTTCAGACATACTAAGGCCCACCCTTCCAATTTTACCTGTCACAACTGGCAAACAGCGGTGTTCGACTCGGTTCTTCCTTTTATTTCTACTGGTCCTCGTCGTCCTCGTCGTATGTTGATTCGCTTCATCGCATCGTCCCGAATTCGTTTATCGTTGAGAAGCGAGCGATGGGCGGAAATTTCGCTGGGGCAAAGTTTTCCACGACTTCCCACACGTATTAACGTTTTCATATCTCTCCCACCCTCTCGGTACAGATTGGAGGAAAAAAAATAAATCCTCGGAGCACACTGATCGGTGCGATCCATATCCTTCCAGACAGATGCCACCCCGAAGCGTCGAGATGCAATTTATAAGCTCAAAAAATGTTCATCGACTTGTTTCCCCGCCTTCAATCGATCTGGAGCCAACTGTAATTCAATGATTTTGCTGCTGGAGGCAGTCTTATGTGAGATTGTATGGCGAATTGTTTTTGCAGTAGAATTTAGATCAAAAGACTGCTTGTAAAGATTGCGGGAAAACCGTGGTAGGTGATGAGCCAAGTTCGAACAATCAAACAGGATGCAATTTTTTTCGGGCACTTTTACGATAGTATCGGCTCGATCTTTCCACGAATTGTGCTGCAATGCGTCAGGTTTGCACATAAAGGTGTTCATGCTTCCGGCAGAAAAAAAAATGGCACTATGCTTTTGTATGGCACCGGATCACCCGCTGAGGAAGGACATATTCACACATACGATGTCTTTCGATTTAACGTGATTTTTTGTTTGTTTCATTTTCCATCATTCCCCAGGGAGCAGAAGCGTTTGACAAGCGCCAATCGCTTCTATAGTCTCATACTGAAATTCCCATCAAGCCGGGGAGAAAAAAAACGTGGCATCATATCGTGACCCTCCTTCCGCGCGGTAATCAATTATCTTATGGGGTGAGATTCAGGGAATTTTGCGTGCGTCGGGGGTCGTTTTATCTGCCTTTGACGACAGCAAAGCTCCAACCGCGCGCCGGCGAAAAGTGGGTGTTAAAAGCAATCTGTATAGTCGTAATATGATTTTGTGGAATCTTTTTAGGTATTTTCGACAAAACCGTATGATTTAATGAGAGGCTTGAGGTACGACATAATCAGCGGTTACGTTTTATTGCGGTACGCTTTCGGAACTGAAAAACACAGTCACAGGTGATGAAAGGAATTAGATCCACTTATTGGGTTTATTATATTTTTTGTAAAGCATGGCAGTCCTTTGCTCGTTTTATACTGATTATTATCGGCTTATGTTAATCAGGATCTGGCCACCGCAGCCTGTCTAGTTTTACTTGGTTTTACTAGCAAAGCGGTTCCATCGGGAATCACGATTTTTTTTCTGAAACTCTTATTTTAGTTTTAGATTTGGCTCAAATTATGCATAAGTGTTATTTATGACCAAAAAGGACCAAAGGGTTTGTTAGATTGATTTGGAGTCTTCGGCAATGTTTATGGTTTTAATTATTGAAATTATTTGGAGTGTTGTGTTTTATTTTGTTCTGAAAATAAAATCTTTATTTAAAAATCATGTTCTAAAACACCTTTCAATTTTTTTTCTGAGAACACGCCTGATTGTGACTGATAAAGTTCTGTTCAGTTAGAATCCGGAATCACTTATTGTGCCGCAGCGTCGCAGAAAGTGACCGCTTCAAGAATTATTTAACAGTGGTTTGTTTACCTCGGTGCCCACTTTCTGTGGTGTAAATTTCACGGTATTTCGTTCAGTGAGTCAATAGTTATTCCAGATAAGAGGAGAAGAGAGAAAAATCTCTGCACACCGACTTTGATAATCCAACGTGGTCTGCAATGAAAATCGCAAAATCGTTGAAAATCGTCAAATCAACCGTGTATGATGTGCTCAAACTTAACAGGGATCGAAACAGCGTAGATCAAGTGCCTCTAGGTGTAAGCAGCGTAGTTGGATATATGACCGCAAGCTGAACCAGAAAGTGTTGAGAACCGTCAGAGCAAACCCTGCACTATCACTTCAGATAATGAAACCGTACAAAAATACGCTACTGCTCACAGTGCTGCTCGAAGAATTTGTTCGCGAGCAGAAGCCAACAAAACGTTGAAGCAAAGTTTCGTCACAAAAACTCGAGTTCGGAAATTGTACCAGTAGGTTTTGATGAAGTACCAAGGATGCCTACTCATCGACGACGAAACCTATGTCAAAATGGATTTCGAACCACTTTCTGGCCATAAATTTTCATTTCGCAAAATAGTAAATCTATGTTTAATTTCTTTTTGTTAATCCTTAACTATGTTTCTCATAGCAGGATCACGAGAACGTTGACATTGTAGTCGACAAACATTCTTCCACCGAATGAGCAGTTGAAGATTGTCATCGATGATATAAGAATTTAATTTAGTTTGAACTTTGGGAACTGAAAGATTTCTAGCTTCGATAATGTAATGATTCAAATTATCAATTGCTGTGTCGATGTCCGCAGAATTTTCTAAAATAGTTTCATTATCCACATTATTTTCAATGTGAGATCTGTAATCCAACCAATTAGCTCTATGATAGTTGAATATAGAACTAATTGGATTAATTGAAGCTTCGTTGGAAAGTCTGAATGTTACAGGAAGAGGATCTGAGTCAAAGTCAGCATGTGTAATCGGTTCACTACAAATGTGACTTTGATCTGTTAGAACCAGATCATTGTAGAGGGGTTTTTCACGGAAGAGAAACAAGTCGAATTACTGGGATGAAGAACTGTGATGTAACCAGCTGAGAGTTGATTATGAAGTTTTTTACCATTACTGTTATTTTGCCTACAATTCCACTGGACATGCTTAGCATTTAAGTCCCCTATTACGAAAAATTTCGGTCAATATCTTGTGAGTTTTTACAAATCGCCTTTAAAGAAATTGAAGAATGGAAAGAAATGGCAAATATGCTCCAGCGATGAAATAAATTCCATGAATGGTTTCAACTTCGATTCCCAAGCTTTCAATAACTTTAGTATTGAAAGAAGGTAAAATTCGATGTTTAATTTGCCGTTGGACAAAAATGGCAATTCCACCACCAATTCCAGTAAACCTGTCAAATCGATGAACCACATAATGTGGATTACTTTTCAATTTGACATTTGGTTTAAGAAAAGTTTCTGTCACAATGGCAATATGAATTTTGTGAACTTTGAGAAATTTATAAAATTCATCTTCACTCGATTTCAAAGATCGAGCATTCCAATTTAAAATATTCAAATAATTATTTAACATAACTGTCAAATTTTAAATTCATCATAATATTATTTGCGAATTGCCATCCGATTTGAAATGCTTCAAAAAGTGATGAAGTCGAATTCACTCGGTTGATCATTTGAAAAAGTTGATCTCGTAGGTTGATCATTTTATTTTCAATTATATCGCCTAAATCAACTTTATTTAAAGAAGCGAATGGCATTGAAGGAATATTTGTAGGCCACCATTAGAAGAAGATGATATGGCCGATCCACCTATTAATACATTGTTTTCGTTCGAAAATGAACTGCAAGGCGGTCCCGTGTTTTGATTATTTACATTAGAAGAATTAAGTGGTAGATTTCTACCTGTTATACTGGCATAACTGATATTAGAAGAAGATGATGACGAGGTCGATCTACCTGGCAATAAATTGTTTTCGTTAGAAGATGAATTGGAAGGCGTACCTGTTTTTTGTTTTAAATTAGAACAAATAAGTGCCTTAGAAGAATTAGGCGTGGTATTTGTAACGGTTTTCCCTGACAGGACATTTCAAATAATTGGATTTATGATTTCCATCGCAATTTGAACATGAAAATTTATCAGTGGTTTCATTATTTCGAATGCGATTTACCACAATTCAAACACCGTATATCCATATGACAATTTTTGGTTCCATGGCCGAAGCCTTGGCAACAACGACATTGCGTTAAGTTTGCAATACGATTATGCCGTTTATAATGTTCCCAATGAATTTTAATGTGGGAAATGAAACGTACTTTTTCTAAACTTTTCAAATTGTTTACATCACTTCGATTGAAGTGTATTAGGTAAATTTCATGGGAAATTCCAGAGCGTGGTTTAGAAGTACCATTCGCTCTTTTTTTCATAAGTATTACTTGGGAAGGGGCAAAACCAAGCAATGTGTTTAGTTCATTTCTAATTTCATCAATACTTTGATCATTTGATAAGCCTTTCTAGACAGCCTTGAAGGGTCTGTCTGATTTTATGTCATATGAATAAAATTTATGAAGTTTCTCGGACAAATATCGAATAAGACGTTCGTAATCTTCCAATCCATCAACCAAGGCTCGAAATTCTCCTTTTCGTCCGGTTCGAAATGAGACTTTTACTTCCGGGAGAAAAGTAGAAAGCTCAATCTGGAACGTTTTGAAGTCGGAAATCATCACCGTCACTGGTGGCATAGATTGATGTTTCTTCCCAGAACGACAAGCGTCCATTTTGGGAATTTTTGAAGAATTTTCTTCTATGTCGCTACAATCGGATTCAGGAAGAATCTCGTAAATATTGTTAGACGGCATAGGATCAACGGAAGGGAAATCCGTCCGTTGTCTTTTATTTTTACATTCAGATTCTATAATATCGTGAATGTTATTAGAATAATGTAGAATAAAGGATTGTGATTTATTCCGTATTGAATGATTTTTAGCCTTAGGCTTGTTGCCTTTCCGGTTGGACGCAGGCATTTTTGAAATGAATGAAATTTTAAATTAAATTAACTAGGCTAAATTAGTCTTCGATTAGACTCCTAGTTTGAAAAAGTCTTGTTATAGACTGATTAGTTCGAAGAATAGTTCTTTGAATAGCTAGCCTTAAAAAAGGCTGATTAATTTCTTAGTCACTCTTTGTATCACTTAGTCACTCTAATATCACTCTATGAATAGCCTTGAGAAAGGCTGACTAATTGTTAGTCTTTAAAAAGACTGTGAGTGATTCAGGTAGCCTTGAAAAAGACTGAAGCCTTGAATCAATGAAGCTCTAGGTAGGCAGAAAAATTTCCAGGAGCCAAGAGCTATATGCGTGCGGTGCCAACGACTGTTCAACACCGAATGGTGCACACCGACTTTGATAATCCAACGTGGTCCGCAATAAAAATCGCAAAAACGTTAAAAATCGCCAAATCAACCGTGTATGATGTACTTAAACTTTACAAGAACCGAAACAACGTAGATCAATCGCCTCTAGGTAAGCATCGTTATGGGACATATGACCGCAAGCTGAATCAGAAGGTGTTGTGAACCTATCAGATAAAAAAAAATGGAACAAAAATACGCAGCTACTCGCAGTACCGTTCGAAGAATTCGTTTGCAAGCTGGAAATCGTTCTTATCGAGCCAGCAAGCAACCAAACAGAACGTTGAAGTAAGGTTTCGTCGCCAAAACTCGTGCTCGGAAATTGTACCAGTTGGTTTTGACGAAGTACCAAAGATGCCTACTCATCGACGATGAAACCAACGTCAAAATGGATTATGGACAGCTTTTTGGCTAAAAATTCTACACGGCGACAACAGAAGTTTAAGTTTGCTTTTATGGAAGAATTTGTTAAAAAACTTTTGATTTGGCAAGGAATAGGTAGCTGCGGAACAAACATCGATGTGTTCGTGGCGATTAAGACGACGGACTCGAAGTTGTACAAGGAAGAATGCCTCAAAAACCGCTGTTTTCACGCTTCAAATCTGATTTTCTCAGAAACTGTGACGAATATAAAAAAAACCCAACTGACAATCTCTTAGAAAATTAGTATAATTTATTCTGTGAAAATTTCAGAATGATTGACTTTAGCGGTCGGAAATATTTTTTTTTCTGAAGGAAGAATTGCAAAGCTGAAAATGCCGTCTTTCTACTTGTTCATTAAATATCTCGCTTTCAAAAGCATAGATCAAAAATCTATCCTGACAATGTCTAGATTAATTAATTTAGATGCGATTAGTGCATAAAAACATATATGTTGTTGCGATAAAAATGAAGTGAATTTTTGTGAAGGTAAGACGATTTTTATGGCGGCGCTATTGTTTTCTGCTACAGTTCCCTGGTAACGTAACGAAACATGAGAGAGAAATAAAATCGGTAGCTTTATTGGATTTTATGTGATGTAGTCAAACTTGTAACCGAAAATATCAAAACTTTCTTGGCCACCCGGCCACATCGAGAGTCATTTTGCACATTTGCTAGAGATCATGAAGAGAAATGTAATACGCACAGCGACCCACGTGGTTTTACGCGACCTACTGGCCTCAGCCTTTAAAGCCCATAAAGGTCCCGCAAAGTTTTGGCACGATGTGGCAAGTTGCCACTACAGCCGGGAAGTCATTAAGGGTGGGGTCCGCGATAATAACATAGATTTCATCGATAAAAACAAAAATACACTCTACTGCCCACAGTTAGGCCCATCGAAAGATTTTGGGCAATAATGAAGTGGGACAGGCCCGTACCCAGGATTTCGGCTCGGGAGGGGCCCAAAGATTAAAACTAATGTTACTGAAGATTGCTTATATACCTAATTCTCGGTGTGCCTTTTACGGGTGTTCTTAACAGCACTTTAAACTTTTCCACTGGAACTGTTATTGTATTACATTTCTTTACGTTTACTGTATTATTATTTCTGCAAACCATGTCTTAGACGTTCTAAAAAATTATATATCTGTTTTTGATTTCGGGAGGGGCCCGGGCCCCTCGGGCCCCCCCTCTGGGTACGTGACTGAAGTGGGAGCTTAAGAAAAGTGGAAAAACGGTTCGAGAAGCGGCTAAGATGACCAAAATGTGGAACAAATGTGCCAAAGAAGTTGACCCCGGAAGTATGCAGCGTTTGATGGGAGGAATCGAGAAGAATGTGCGAATTTTCATGAGAAACGAAGAGAAGTGTTTTGTATTGTTTTTTTTTGTTTTCCTCAAGGTACAGTAAATTACCTTTGATTTTATGTATTAACCTTATTTGTACGTGAACCCGTTAACAAAGAAAAAATGATTTTATTATTCCTAATTCTAAATGGCCAAAGCTTTAGCTGATGAAATTTGTTGCACTATTTGACAATTGTTCAAATTTTAATGTAACACATAAGATACATAAAATACTGACCACTGTTTGTACTGCTATGTTTTCAGTATCTCGAATTCGTACCCCTATATAGAAAACAAAGACGTAGTTATACGACAATAGTGTTGTTTGCTTTGTCAGGCCGAAGACTTTTGACACTGAAAATGCCTTACTTTTCACTATACGGGGCCGGGGGTCATTAAAAAAATATAAAACTAGAACCGTCATTTGTTGATGGAATAATATAATTGAACAACCAGTCGATTCGGAAACATTAAATTTGTACATGTTTGAAAACGTCGTTCCAGTATTTCAATAACATACCATTGAAAAATAGGTTCAAATCGACCTATGCATTCACGAACTAATCATTGCATTCCATAATGATGTCATCCACCAGATTTTTCTTGCACGGCCGACGGTTTTGATCGTTGTTTCACACCTCGCATTTCATGCAGTAGCAGTTCTACTTCGATCGGCGTAAAAAAGGATTCGCGTCGTGTATGAAAAAGTATCGTTCCGTTTCGCACAAAAGGGAATATCGAATTATTTTTAGGGAAGTTGATATCGATATTATCGATAAATATCGATTAATTTTCCATTACAAGTGCGAACGAAACAAGTAGCTTGTTTAGGGAGGAATTGAAAATAACATACTGGTTAATCAAAAACTTTCTACGATAGAATTTTCAGACCTAAATCGGAGGGTTTTAATCTCGTTGATCTGATGATGGAATTGCCTCATTTAACTTGATTCGAGAACACTACATTAATAGTGTACGCCTGAAAAAAGGATTTAAATGTCGACGGGGTCATGTACACTGGAATCTTCATTTACGAGCAAAACGGTAGTTCGTAAATGGGTTCAGTTTAAGATTGTGTTATAAAGATAATTATAGATACTTCTTTTTTACCAAATGTGGTGAAAACAATTATTATCAGTCTTTCGGCGTAAACCCACAGCCACTATTGTTAAACTATACCATAATCATAATTGGTCTGATCAAGCAAAATATTTTGGCCCAGTGTTTGATGAATATCTTGCACGCAAGGACCACATAGAGAGGATTCAGACTACGAGATATATACTTTAATTGAAAAGCATTTTTATCATTATTTTGTAATAACTCTAAAAAGTAGGTTTAAATTGAATAAAAGATTTACAAATTTACCGAAGCCTGAAACCTGAGAAATTTAGATTTAAATGTGCAACCACGTACGCTATACGGAATAAAACGAAGCACATTGCGACCGGTGGTGTTTTCTTCTTTCGTACCTGCACGTATCGATGCGTACCAGTTTTGCATAGTCATTTTGAATGACGATTTCAATGCTATAATTTCGACACCGGCAGTCGGATCTGGATGAAATTTCAATGTATTTTTTAAGACAATGAGAGCTGTAATTTGAATAATGATTTGTGAAAATCGGTTTAACCGTTGCTAAGAAATCGAAGTGAGTTCCGTTTTTGGAGCTTTTCTCCACTATTACCATTGTTATTGTTATTGTTACCATTAAAATTGTTAAATATCTGGTTTTGAGTAAAATAATGATAGATAAAGATAATGGATAGGAGTGAATATTTAAATATAACGTTGCTACAAAAAAATAAAAATGTATATATAAATACAACCTTGTTGGGTCAGTTCTTCTGATTGCTAGGAGTAGGGCTTAAGGAACTGAGTGTTCGCGGTGCAAATACGAGGGCGTCCCAATCAACTCAAATACGACCCTGAGACTCCAGGACCGAAAAGAGGCCATGTGTGCCCACCCCAGAACGTGCATACCAGACGTTGGGGCTTAGAACCCGTTCTCCTCCAGAACAGGTTAGCTTCATCCTCGGGGGCTAAGAGCAGCCGCGTCCCAAGAAGGTAACAATATTCAAAAACTAGATGAATTTTACAGTAAGTTTTATCAAAATGTGCACTTCGTTAGGCCATTGCTTGTGAAAAAATACTCATGAAATTAAAAATTTTCACTAGTCGCACTTTAATACCGGAATCACGATCTGAATCTGATATACATAGTTTCTATGGAGAACTCATTCACAAAAATATACCTCGTGATTTGATCACAATAAAAATGTGCAAGCCTACTACGATAAAAGTTCATTTCAACGACTTTTTTCCCTTAAGAGATAGAAAAACATGTCTTCTACAAAGTTTTAGAACTTCTAACGAGAAAAAACTTTGCCAAAGAAGCTATAGGTCTAACGCATATAGTTTCGGATATATGAAGCATTTTCGTTTGAAACCACTTAAAATCCACTTTTTGTACATAACTTTTTTCGCAAATATTTTCAGTGTATACTATGTTCGAGTCAATTACTAAAAACGCAAAATTAAACATTTTTGTTAAATAATATGCACGGTTTGGCCTTTTCCTTAAAAACTACAAGGATCAGCCCCATGGGGTTGTTCGAGCCGTTGATGTGGAACAAGGCAACCAAAATTTCTAATGATCTACATCAAAAAGTTCAATCAATCCGAACCAACACCGAACATCAACTGTCTTGATTTGCATTTGTTTTATGACCGACGAAATTACACCATTATCCCAAATATATGCAAGTATGTCTTTGTACATACTTGCGATTTCGATAATTAAGCTTCTCTTCGCCAAGCTTGTGTTCAAGTTTTTTATGCAAGCAGTTTTTTAGCGTTAAGTTTCTCTATCATTCTGCGATTTCGGTTGAAGCGATAAACTATTTCTCATCATCAATCGAGTTCATCTAATACAAATTAGAAATTAATCTTAAGCACTCAAAATTTATCCAGAGGTAGTTGTCAATTTCTCATGGGAAAACGACATAACATGGAATTCCGAGCTTGCATGACACAAGATCAGAGTATACCAATTAAGGGCTGAGGCCAGTGTGTTTTAGGGCGTTTTTTTGTGTTTTAAGGCGTCTTTTTTTATATTTTTTCACGCTTCAAATCTGATTTTCTCAGAAACGGTGCCGAATATCAAAAAACCCAACAGACAATCTCTTAGAAATTTAGTTCAGATTATTCTGTGAAAATTTTAGAATGATTGATGATGATGATGAATGATGTCTATGGCAGGGAAATCCGGTTTGCTGGAGATTTTTTGCAGACAAAATAGGACACTGCTAGCTATTAATCAACATTTCAATGATATACAATTCAAAATACATGGCTATGAACATTCAAATCAATACGTAGAAATATTTCCTATCAAATGATGAAATAATATTAAAAATTGATACAAAACAGACTGAGCTGTAAGTGTTTAAAACCTGACCACATTTCTACGTGTAGTTTG
This sequence comes from Malaya genurostris, assembly GCF_030247185.1. NCBI lineage: Eukaryota > Metazoa > Arthropoda > Insecta > Diptera > Culicidae > Malaya > Malaya genurostris. The sequence continues at coordinate 262,118,370 of NC_080571.1, forward strand.
TGATTTGCACCCCTAATAAAGATGTGTTCCACATCAAAAATTATTTGACATTCAATCTTTTATATATACTAACTTTAACTACTAATAGGAAGCAGGATCGCAGACCAAAAGGCACATACATATACTTTTTAGAAAGCTTAAATCAAGTAATATAAAGTTACGAAGTGTGTAGCGTCGCCCTTTTCAATTGTGTAAATAAGACAACGAAATATAGAGTGGTTTTTGACCATTTTCTTAGCAAAAACATTCGCTAAAACGACTATTTATTAAAAAGAGCTTTGTAGGAAATGTTCAAAAATTATAATCGGTCGTTAGTGTAGCTTTGGTGCAATGGTGTAATGATTGAATATAATTTCATGATGCATTCTTGTATGCAATTGATCAAACAAAAGAAGCAAGTTAACGTGCTCATTAAATTTCGACAAGTTTTACTTATTCTTTTAATAGAATATTCCTTATCCGTTCTTTTAATTCCAATTAAATTCATTTAAATGATGATATCTTACACCATTACCAGTACGCCTAAAAACAAATACGTTCTCATGAATTAAGCCATACACTGAAAAAAAAAATTAAATTCACACGATTTCTAAATAAATAGTACTATCAAATGTACATCATTTGAATGAAAAATTCGATTCAAAACTATCGTCGATGTAAAACTAAATTGAAATACATTAATTTCAATGAATATGACCGTTTATTTATATTGACTCTTAGCTTTACTTTTAAAGTATATTGAAAAATGAAGCACAGTGAAGAAACTTTATATTTAATTTCCTGCTCCAAACATGCACTGTTGATGTTGGTGAGAGCAGCACTGCATATTATTTTTAAGAACACAAAAGAGTTGGTTGATAATACAATTGCTGGAGCATTTGGTCGATGATAATATTACAATAAACTGCTAGAATGGTTCAACGTTACATACGGGCGTACACGTTAAAGTATCAAATCAAATTATGTAAATTATGAGTCTAGACATTTTTTTAAAAGAGAAATGTCTGAACTTGAATATAAAAACGTGCACAGACTAAGAATAAAGAATAATAACCAACAAAAACGTGTTTGTTTGGTTTTAGGGAATTTGTAACTAATCTGTTGCCTTACAGCAATTCTATTACATTTTCTACTGAAGTCGGTAATATCTCGCGATTTTTTTGTGATAACGGTCAATAAGACACTTTTCAACATTCACTTTGAAGAGGAATTCTGAAAGACTCGGTACTCGCTGAGAGTAAGTCGTCATAATAGTAAGCAATAGTGAGAGGTCTTCTCTTTCGTCTGGTGTTAAAACTAATGCTCTATTTTTTATACCTCGACTGCAATTTCTTGCAAAAATTTTTGCCTAAAGGTAACTTATCGGTCGATATCACCAATAACGCGTGATATGAAAATAAACAATTTTATTAATGTACGTTTTTCCTAAGAAAATGGTTAAAAAAGCACTATATATTTTGTTGTCTCATTCACACAATTTAAAAAGGCCACGCTACACACTTCGTAACTTTTTATTACTTGATTTAAGCTTTCTAAAAAGTATATGTATGTGCCTTTTGGTCTGCGACCCTGCTTCCTATTAGTAGTTAAAGTTAGTGTATGTAAAAATTTTAATGTCAAATAACATTTTAAGGAAAAGGCCAAACCGTGCAAAGTCTTCAACAAAAATGTGTAATTTTGCGTTTTTAGTAATTGTCTCGAACTTAGTAGACACTGAAAATAATTGCGAAAAAAGTTATGTACAAAAATTGATTAAAAATGGTTTCAAGCCAAAAGGCTTTATAAATCCGAAACTATATGGGTTAGACCTATAGCTTCTTCGGCAAAGTTTTTTATCGTTAGAAGCTCTAAAACTTTGTAGAAAACATTGTTTTTCTATCTCTTATGGGAAAAAAGTTGTTGAAATGAACTTTTATCGTAGTAGGCTTCGCACAATTTTAATGTGATCAAATCACGAGGTATATTTTTGTGAATGAGTTCTCCAAAGGAACTATGTATATCGGATCAACGGTTTAGTAGCTAGAAAATTAAGTTCACGTTTTTGTCGATTCAAACCACTGTGCTATGGGACCATAAGAACTTTCAATTGAATTGGAGTATGTGAAAATCGATTCAACCATCTGTGGGTGACATTATTTGTCACCTAGACACATACACACACAGACATTTTGTTTGATATGTTAGATGAAATGTCACATTCTGACAATAATCGATGTGATCTTCAATTAAACCGATTCGCTGTTTGAATTTGTTAGTAAGTTAGTTCATAAGTTCCTCTCCTCCCTTCCACATGACAATTTGGTTTATATTTTGTTACCACTAATCTTGAAAAATTATCAGTCACCACTTGAGACTGAACATACAAATTTAATCTTAACAATGTCAAATTAAAACATTAATAATAATAAGGTCAGATTGCTATGATTCCCGAGCAACCATGTCGTCGTATATTTTGTATATTGTTCTACATTGGTACATTGTTTATGATAAATGGATATTTGAAACTTAGATCATTCCGACGTTATCGCAGAAAACCAGTTCTTCGATATGTGGCGCTTCGCACACAAAAGCTGCCCATTATTCAAGATACCTTAATACCAAATCTGTATATCATCTGGCAGCGGATTACCAACTGAACATCCGAGTCGACAAGCATTATCAGTGATGCCATAATCATAATTCTCTACGGATCATCTGATATGAAACTATTGCGCCTCCAAGAGTCATAGAAGCCTTACTGTCACCGGAAGGAAGGAAGCTCAATTTGCTCATTGCGACTTTCTGTGTTATGCTGGAAAGTCTATTCTCTTGTATGTGTCAGTCCTGGGCGCAATTATGATGCCGAGCTGTCTTCTCATTCAATAGGGTTTAAATTTCAAAATTCAAAGTTGTCTAAACGAATTGAAGCAATCACCATAACAAGCTTTATTAGAGCAAAAATTTTACACTTAGCTACAAAAAACAGCGTCATTCAACCATTCGATATAATTAATTCAAACTATGAATAGACAACTGAAACCAATCAAAAATGGCCTCAATATCCAGCAGACATTTATCCGCTTCTTCCCCATTATAATATGAGATACATTTCCGAAAAGGCAACAATACGATAATTCACCGCAAATCAATTTCCTCGGATGCACGTACGGTGCACGGTGTTGTGGGTGTTGGGATGGCTGTAATCAATTTCCTGTCCGGCCGAACAATTCATTTCCTTCGTGTGTGTGTGTGTGTGTGTGTGTGTGTGTGTGTGCATCACTATCCGGTGCGTAGGAGTAAGTGGGCCGAGTCGGTTCTATTTACTCACTTCAATGTTCGGATTGATGCTTCCGCTCAAACGCAATGCCAAAAAAGAACCTGTTTGTAATCGTTCTGTTTATTGATTTCGAGCATGGAATAGAATGCAATCGGATTGAGTGCGGATGTGTATTACAAACATACTGTCGGCAGAGAAAAAAACTATTCATTTTGCTTTGTGTTGACCTGGACGGAAAATAAACAGACAGCAGCGCAATAGATTGCATGATAATCGAATCATTTCGCTTGAGTGATTTTCCGCAATGCAAAACTAACAGTCAGATAAATCGATCAGCTCTATCTGGCATTACATTTGAGACACTTCATTTCACACAGCATACATGGGTCTCTGATGCTGTTACTGGAACAACAACAACAACAACAACAACAACAAAAAAAGTCGAACTGTGCCCCAGTTCGCTGGCATTGCGGAAAGGACGTGTCGTTGCATACATTTGCCATGGTGCTTATCGCGCTTCGCTTCCGGAACACGTTTGTCCTATTTCTTTCAGTCTGACTGCTGCCGGGATACCGGGTTTGATTTGTTTGTTAGTTTATTTTACAATGCATATTTCATTTTATTTTCCATCTTCAAGGGATTTTATTTGAGTAGTTTGCTCAATTTCCGCCTTCGGATTGCGATACACTCAGGAATATACGAATGTGAGTTACAATCTCATCTGAACATTCACTTATTTATTCCGTCAAGTTTTCCAGTTGGTAAATTTGTGTGAAACAAATAATAGTTCGGTAGTTGGCAGCAGTCTGTTGCCTTTGTTCCATGAAAGGAAATCGTAACCCTATCCGGTTGTTTTCCAGGAGATTTGAAACGAAAGCGAAGACAGACATACGAGCATATTTCCATGGATTCACAGAACGTGTATCAATAAGATGCTCGAATTCGATTTATATCAATGCAGTATCATGGAACACAGCATCACAAAGTTCAAGGCAAAGCTAGTGACATTGATCAAATGCAATGCTTTCGAACAATAAAACATTCAAGCAATTTGACAATGGCTGATTGACCAATAAAAGTTATTTAGGAAATAGAATTGAGAAAGCCATTTTAACTCAAATTGAACATTTCAACAGCATGCTAGCCACCATTTCCAGCCGTCCCCATCTCCATCGTTCACAGAAAAGAAAGAGGCAGGGAGAAAATGTTGATGCTTCACCTACTTCCCGGAAGGACGATGACCCGACATTCTCTTCCATAGGTGTCCACACACCACAAAAATGAAGATGGTACAAATTCTGGCACTTACAATGCATAGTATGGATATCAATGGATACAATCAAAGCAGTGCCGTAGTGAGGGTGAATGAGGCGACCGCCTCGGGCACCAACATCCGGGGGACGCCAAAACATGATGGAATTGGTAAAAACTTGTTCTACAATTAGTTTATGAAAAAAATTATTTTCTTGTCTTTTTTTTCGGTAAAAATGTTTAAATTAGATTAAGTTTTAGCAGTTGCACTATTTATGTACCATTTAACGCCACTATTTCACTGTCACGTTATTACACTTTCACAAAGTCACTATACTTAATGTTAACAAACTTATAAAACCGATACACTGAAGAAGGATGTAAATAACATTCCGAAATACGCGTATCTGTATTGTAACGTTTGTTATGCTTCATTAAAGTATAGTGACTTTGTGAAAGTTTAATAACGTGATAGTGAAATAGTGGAATTAAATGGTACATAAACAGTGCAACTGTTGAATATATTCCGCTAACAGCTCCAGGTGAAAAATAGTTAAGTTTTAAATTATTATAACGGGTGGCCACTAAAATTTTGGAATTTTAGTCGAGGCCTGCATGCTTAACAACAAACGAGCTCAGAAAAAAAAGAAGAGTGTGTATGAGTTAGCTCTCTCTCTCTCTCTCTCTCTCTCTCTCTCTCTCTCTCTCTCTCTCTCCTCTTTCTTGTTAGTATTTTCAGTTTTGTTTATGTTTGCTCAAAAACTCGGAAACTATATGATCAGGTCCTGACCAAGTTCGACGGATGTCTTCTGACGGACAATGAAATCTATATCAAGGCTGACTTCGGGCAAATCCCAGGACAAAAATTTTACTTGGCAACGGCTCGGGGGGATGTTCCAGCCAAATTTAAATTTGTTTTTGCGACAAATTTGCAAGAAAATTTATGATTTGGCAGAGCATTTGCAGCTGTGGTAAAAAACGAAAGTTTTCGTTACAAATAAGACAATGACATCGGAACTATACCAAAAAGAGTGTCTCCAAAAACGAATTTTTCCGTTCATTCGATCCCACGACAACTCCGTAATGTTTTGGCCAGATTTGGCAAGCTGTCATTACAGCAAAGTCGTTCAAGAATGGTATGCGAAGAAAGGGGTCCAGTTTGTACCGAAAAACCTTAACCCACCCTACTGCCCTTAGTTACACCCTATTGAGAAATACTGAGCAATCATGAAGAGGGGATTCAAGGAAAAGGGAAAGGTTGTCAAAAACATCAATCAGATGACGACCTGGTGGAATAGGATAGCTAAAACGATGGACAAAGAAGGTGTGCGCCGCCTAATGAGCCGAGTTACAGGAAAAATTCGAGAATTCCTTCGAAACCGTGACGAATAATTTGATCCGTATTTTTTTCTTAAAAGTATGAAGGAAGCGCAACATTTGTATAAAAAAAGATCTTGAATTCAATAATAAATAACTGAAATACAGGCAACTGTTTTTGTTCCAATTCTATCTGAAGCAAGCTTTAAACGGAGGTTTGTGTGTACCTGATTCACGATGTTGTGTACAATGAAGAGAAATATCGTCGATTGCCATCATCGATTGAAACAGTAGGTCCAATAATTGGCAGCATACTCTAGCCAGGCTTTAACTTATTTCGGTTCCAGCACCACCGGTTGCCTAGCAGTCAACTTGCCAGATAAGCCAGATGAAACAAATGAAAATTGTTTCTTTATTTCTTTCCCCTTTTGGCTTCGCCCAACCAGAATGGCACGAACAAAACGGAAAAGCACTTGAAGGGGTTTCGTTAGCATCAGCTCCATTTGCTACAGGAACTAAAAATGGTGGGTGAGAACTCATGAAAACTTTCGGAAATTCGTGACTCAAGCGAGCGAACAAACTTCGGTCGTTTCTGCTCAAGAACCTTAAGAACTTTGAAGTTATTTTCGGTTGCTTTATGCAAACGTTTCTGATTATAGTGCATATCGGTTTAACGCCAAACAGCAGTGGGTAAGTAAACAGTACGTGACTATCTGTTTGATGACAAAGGCGTTGGAATGTAGGTCAGAAACTGACATCACACAAGCGGTTGGTTTCGAAATTAGCTTTGAAACGACCTTGGGAATTAACGGTATGGTAAATAATTTGATATTTTTTGCCCCCGGTGAATGACCGATAGGTTAAAACCGGGCTAAAAATAAACAACTAACTAACTAGTAGTGAACCGAACGAGTGCAATATTGTGGCATTGTCTTGAAACTGGCTTGCCAAATTGCATTCTGTTTTCATATTATATTCCGCTCTTTAGCCAATATGAGTTGTTAAGGAATGGCATTCCAATTAAAGCTAAACATTTATACGGCGCCGTTGTCCAACATTGTCATTCTACCTCTCAATTCACGGAATTAGGGATGAAGATAAGAAGAACTGTCCATAACTAACCAGTTTGGGATTCGTCTAGTGATTGGAATGAGTAAACATATAGCAATACCATGACAAAACGGTATATGAATAAGAATTTCGTAATATTTGGAATAATCGTTCTCCATAAAAAAATGTTAAAACCGTAATTTCAATTTTCTCGGAAATTTCATAGCCGATTTTCACAAGCTAAGATGCAAATAAAAGATCTTGAAATCGGTTCCCAAAAGTCGGTCCGGATCCGACTTCTGGTTCCGGTATTACAACGCGATAAGTGATTTTTTTGTCTATTTCAGGAGTATTTTTTCACATGTGAAATGGAAACGAGGTGCAAATCTTTATAAAACTTACTGGCAAATTCATCTAGTTGGTAGATCTTGTTAGTTAGTGGATTTATAAAACTACTTTGGGACTACTAGTCCCCGGTTTCCGGGTTCAAAAGAACAAATCTTGATTCAAATTAAAGCTGTCGTTGTCTCAGATCCGATTTCCGCTTTCGAAATTATAGGGCGATGAGTGTCAACACTTTCAATCCGTCAAACAAAATGACGATGCAAATCCGGTACGTGTTGGTACGGAAGAAGAAAACACCACATCTTTGCACACAGTGTGCTTTGTTCAATTTCGTATAGCGTACGGGAGAACGTAAAAAACAAAAACTTGCACCGTTTTCGAAACACAAACAAATTCATCGACATAAAGCATACACTAGCACTTTTAGCAACCAATTGTGTAGTAATATTGTCAATAAAAACAATCAATATTATTTACATACATGCTGAAATCATAAATGATTGTATGGATAATAATAACAAAAATAAAAATCCAATCACAAAAAATATTTTATGATGCTATTTGAAAAATCTTACTTCCCATTGTACTTAAATTGCATTTACAGCAGTCACAGGAGCACAAGTTTTTGTTTTCGTTTAGTTAGCTAAATCGAAAAAGTGCTGAGAGGTAAATCAGCCAGCTTTACCTACAATCTTAGGCAAACAGTCATTGTTGAAAAAAGCAAAAGTAGTTTTCTCCGCTACTGCTTGATGAATCTTCAAGAAAAAAAAACTGTTTTATTCCACCTAGTGGTTTATAATGCCTTTTCTCATATTCTACGCATAATTGTCCCATATTATGTGGGATTTCCTATAAATATGGCACAATACTGCGTGGAACGGCAGTCTATTTTACAGCAAAAATTCCCCGAAATACTGCGACTTAAAACAGTTTAGAAAAGTGTTTTGAAGATTTTTGTTGCACATTTGAATTTAGGTTAGTGTAAATCTATTAAATTATGTGTGAGAAAGTGAAGTGATAACTATTGTCGGTACATCCGGAATCGAAAGCTAGATATCGGCGTAGTGAGATTTGGTTCATTCAACCATAAACTAATATGACCTTCAAATTTTTTTACCGTTCTCTATAACGGTTTCAATTTTGGAAAAAAATGTACCGGTAGTCGGACTTGGATAAAATTTAGCAAATCATTTATGGGACGCTCTGAAAATCACTAACCAATATAAAGAGTATAAGCTAATGAACAAAGTATTCTTCAAATTGACATTTTTATACAAAGCACCCCAACTCCGGAACCAGGGGTTTGATCTGAATTAAAATTAAGATATTCTTACCGCATCTAAAGGCTTTCCATCTCCGAAAAAACGTGAGAGACTTTGTTTTCACATTTTTGACTTTCTCATATAGAAATGTTATACAATCACTGTTAAAACCGACTTTTGTACCGAGGCCCGGAGGTTCGAATGTCATATACCATTCGACTCAGCTCGACGAACTGAGCAAATGTCTGTATGTGTGTATGTGACAAAAAATGTCACTCGATTTTCTCAGAGATGGCTTAACCGATTGTAACAAAATTAGATTCAAATTAAAGGTCTGATGGTCCTATAGATCGTTATTGAATTTTATCCCAATCCGACTTCCGGTTCCGGAATTACAGGGTGATATGTAAAAAAAATGAAAATAAATGTCACTCGATTTTCTCAGAGGTGGCTGAACCGATTTTCACAAACACAGATTCAAATGAAAGATCTCATGATCCCATAGATTGCTATTGAGTTTTATCTTTATGCGACATCCGGTTCCGAAATTACAAGGCAATATGTGCAAATCTATGAGAAAAATGCACATTCAATTTTTTCGGAAATTTCTCAACCAATTTTCACAAACTACGATGCAAATAAAAGGTCCTGAGATCCCTAAAAAAGTCTTCGAAAATTTGATCCAGATCCGACTCCCGGTTCCGGTATTACAGTGAGATTAGTAAAAAATTTCAATTTCATGAGGATTTTGTCACAAGCGATGGCGAAACGAGGTGCACATTTTTATAAAATTTACTGGTAAATTCATCTAGTTCACAGACCGTGTTAGTTGGTGGATTAATACATCTACTTTGGGACTATTAGTGCTCGGCTTTCGCTTCCGGAAGCACCGATAATAGTGAAGAAAAGCTCCAAAAACGGAACTCACTTCGATTTCTTAACAACGGTTCAATCGATTTTCACGAATCATGATTCAAATTGAAGCTCCCATTATCTTAAAAGATACTGTGCAATTTCATCCAGATCCGACTTCCGGTTCTGCAATTATAGGACAATGAGTATCAAAACTTTCAAATTGTCATACAAAATGTTGCAAAATCGGTACGCATCGATACGTGCTGGTACGGAAGAAGAATAAAACGCACCCGCCTAGCACACAGCGTGCTTTGTTTAATTTCGTACAGCGTGCAGGGTTGCCACATTTAAAACCATGTTAACTTGACATAACTGTTTACAAATGCAAAAGTTGATGGTTATGCCGGTTATATCGAAGAAAGTTTTTGATTTTATTTAAGTCTCAACAAAAAAACTTGACAGGATTTTCTAGTGATGTTTTTGAAAATATAAGCAATGTGAGGAAGACATCAGTACACCACTAGGTGGAACAAAAAAGGATTTGGTGCATTATGTTCACATTACTTATGCATATCACCCGGTAATTCCGGAATCCGAATTTGGATCCACATGAAAATCTAACACTTTTTAGGAGACTCTTATATCTTTCATTTGAATCTCAGTTTGTTAAAATAGGTACAGCCATTTCCGTGTGAAGTGAGTTATATTATTTTTAACATTTTTGGTGCATGTCACCCTGTAATTCCGGAACCGGAAGTTGGCTCCAAATGAAGTTCAGGAACTTTGTGTGGGACCTTGAGACCTTTTATTTAAAGTTTGCTACAATGGCCGTTTTCTAGAGAAAGTAAAATGGCCCCTAATTCAAACGAATCTTTGTCTCTAGAATCAACATATGAATTGTTTTTTTTTGCTCAACTTATTATATGTTATGTTGGTAAAAATTTATGTTGGTAAAAATTTATGACACAGATAAGTACGAAATTTTCAAAGTAGAATCTCGAGCTATTTAAACTTGTAGGCCTTATTATTTGATGGTCGCAAAAAAATTTACGACTGTGACGATCTCCGGGCTCCGGTTCTGTAAATAGATTGTCACAAAACTCGATTGGAACTTGCAACGATTTCTCATGAAACGTTATTGAGGTTAGCGGCTGTCCATAAATGACGTTATGCCGCAAGGGGGAGGGGGTGTTTCACAAAACGTGACCTTTTGTGACAGGGGGAAGGGGGGAGGATTGTTGGAATGTGACGTCCAATATTTTCAATGAGCGCATTTTTGAAATACCTAATTATATTACTGCCCTATTTCCTGAAAAAATCTGAACAATAAACGTTTACATTCTATAGGAAAATGTGTATTTGTTGATGTAAAAGTTTCTTCTTGTAAATTCGGAAATGAATGATGCAGGAAATCATTTCTGTTGTGATCAGAAAAAGTGCACGGAGGGGTGAATAAATTAACGAAATTAATAAATTTTGCCTAATATGAGTGAAAGAAGAAGCCTTCAAACGGTTTTACTTAAGTTATGAACTGACAATTTTAGTCAATGTATATGAGTTTGGGTGCACCAATCGCTTGGAATTATGGATTATTTTTCCTTTGGGAAATCTTATGATAGGTAGTAAGCAGATGTGAAATATAAACCACACAAAGAATGAAAGAATTTAAAAAAGTTTGTTTGGTCGGTCGCATCGAAATTTCATGCTTCTTGATGTATTAAAAATTCATTCAGTAATACCATGTAGGCGGAGTAATATCAATAAAACCATCATAAGAATTTCTTATATCTTATCATAAGAATTTCTCTTATCTTATTCTGATGCAGTGCATTCAATTGTATTCCATTTGAAAAAGGAACCACTGGATCAATTGTACTTAATGAAATTGGTATGCCTCATCAATAACGAAATAAGATATAATAACAAATCTTGATGCTAAATAGATTTTGTCTAATCTATCACGAAGATTCCTTCGATTAAATATCAACAAAATATGAAATATTACTATGACATCACAGGAATATCAAGACGAGATATGATGGTAATATTTGTTATTATTTTGATTTTCGTTTACTATTCACATCTCCCCTGGGAGGAGTGCAAGTTTTGCTAAGGCAATTCAAACGCGCCTTTCAAACGCAGCGCCTGCTGTGAGCTCAAACCCTGTGCTCCTGTTACTTCTATAAATTTCAATGTCAATGTCATGTCAAAAAGCGTTTTATTGAGTTTAATCAAAATAGTGCATCATCATAAACATCATCATCAGCATCAACCAGCTGGAAGTAAAACAATGTCTTTTGTCGCTCTAATAACTATGTGGTGTGAAATATTTTTCTTAGCTAATTTTACTTGGAACATTGCTATTGCCTAGAGAATGCTGTCAAAATGTCAATATCAATGTGATTACGATCCAAACTTATTATTTTCATGAAATTTTCATCTAGCATTTATTCCTCTTAATCTAGTATTCATTTCATTGCGAATGAAACAACGGTTGCGAAATCGAACACGGGATGCATCAAACGAGAATATATGTTGAAACTACGTAAACCGTAACGTAAAGAAACCGGTATTTTCCCCAATTCTGTTGATAAGGAGTGTTAAAAGAGCATTTCCCAAAGATACAAAATTGATAATGTTCCATGATTTTGGAAAAGTCTCGTTGACACGCGTAATCCTTAGTTATAAATTCCTGTAGGATTGCAGTTATTACTAATTTTCACACCCCTCAGCGGGTGATCAACGATTTCAGACGTAGATCATGCCATGTCTTATATTGATCATATGTGATTTTCCTCCACCAAGAATAAAGCTGATCGAATCATCCAATGATTGAACTTACATGAATCAAGAATCACTTTAGCTCAAAATCACTACCGATTTTGTGTGACGGAAGATCCGTACCGATTTTGATCGATGTGATTTAAAGATCACTGATCACTTATCAGAAGTGATTTTTATTGGGAAATATCACAAGCGATCTTCTTCGGCAGTGATCTCGATTTGATGAGGTTTTAAACTTTATTTTCTCAGTCCTGTATGCTACACTAAGGAAATATTATTCCTTAGCTAAAGAAATAATATATCTATAACAGAATTAAAACAGATGATTTAAATGTCATCAATTCCTGTCAAATACTTTTGTTTAATTATACAATTAATATTAATCAAATAATTTCGATGGTTTTGTAGTTTTCGAGATATTTTTTAATATAATGACAGCATGTAATAAATTGATTTTTCCCTCATATTTGTACGGTTTGTCATACATATTGAGTATGTATTGAGATGAATTTTATTTATTTTGAATTCGTGACATGTGACATTTCGATGGTGGATGGTCTTTGCTGCTGTGACAATTTGTGACAAAGGGGTGGAGGGCGGGGTAGTCAAACATTGCCAAAAAAGCGTGATATCTTTTATGGACAGCCCCTTATTGACAGTGGACATGGTCGAATTAAAGAAAAACTATAACATCTCAGTAATGTACATTTCACAATATTCATTTCACAGAAGCCTGTTGGATTGTTTTGTCTGTATATTAATTAAAATTTCTTTCATAAATCAAAATTATTATTATCGCCGTAAAAGAAAAAAAATATCATGTTTTTTCTTTAAAAAATGCTCATAAAAGGCGCGTAAATCAAGTTTTCTGTGTATAGAAGGATCACATTTCATCAAATCTGTTCTGTTAAATTGTCGACACTACAGCTATGACAGACGGGTTCAAAATTTCTTGCATCAGTCATTAACAAGTCAAAACTCAAAACTTGTAATGCTTACGCTCAGCAAATTAAATCATTAAACGGATTATACGAGAAGGCCAATTAAGTAGAACAATGTTCACTTGGTTCTTCTCTGGAACGCACGAGACACAACCCTTTCAGTGCAGACCAACCAAATTCCCCCCAACTTCGACTCAAGCTCCTCTGTTTGTACTGTTAATTGGAGCTCATTAGTTAAAGATCTGATATCTTAGTTCAGTGGACTCAAATGCTATTGCTCGGTTTAATTATTATAGTTAGTTTCTTGGCATCGGAACAAGAATACTGAGAGCAAGTTATGTGTAATCTGTCGGTCGTGGCACGAGTTAACAATGAAATGATGTACTACTCGGTCTGATCAGACTGAATGTACATGCAACTACTCTGGAAGCAAATAAAATGAGATCCAATGGAAGATTTAAGTATTCATAGCTTTACCTACAAACAGTAATAATTTAATTAGTACGCCTTCCATCCTTCAAGATACTGCAGCATCATTCCGGACTGTATTTCGCCGAGAACTTTCCATTCGCTCAATCCCGGTCTGTCTGCCAATAAACTGCAGGAGCAACGTGCCAATCGAGTTTGATGGAAATCCCTACGGTGTTTGAATCCCGTGACCATCCGATGCTGTTTCTCGGTGCATGTCAACCGAAAACATTTCCCAGGAATGTGGTCACCAGTTTAGGATACTACTTTGGCACATGATTGCTTTCCTACTCCTATGCTGTGCGAATGCGACAGTCTCTACATCTGCTTATCGCTTTCTCTTCCATCTCTTTTGCTCTCATATCCTATCTCTTACTTACTCACACATGTACTTACTGAGGTGGGAGACCACGTTGAGAAGGGAAAAATATGTGATTTTTTTTCACTCTTAGTTATGGTTTGATTTTTATTGGGGTCTTCCAAAATTAAAAAAAAAATAAAAGTGCCAAAAGTGTTTTTTTGTAAGGAAAAATAGTATTTTTCTAAACCAATTTCGAAATCGGAAATATAATTGCTCTAACACATTACACAGAAACCAAAACGATGGGGTTGATTTTGGTTCCACCCTAACACAAAGCAATGCCATTCAAGTTGACTGTTGGGATAAAGTGTTTGGTTAGTCAGACCATTGCAGCTGATCTGCAACTGGTGCATTTTTTTTCCACTTTCGAGGAGAACACACACTGGGGAAGATTTATCTCTGCTTTTAGGTCCTTGGTCGCCGGGTGATGTATGTCAGTGTCATACCATGTTCTGTGGTAGTGGTTTTCGATTTTTTTTTGCACTCTGTCATTATGTTATTTACCTAACCTTGAATGTCGGTGATTTTGATTGTGCTTTTTTGTGGAGATCTGTTTTCCATCGGTAATGTTTTTTACCGACTAATCCTGAGCGTATTTAAACTTCAAAGCACGCAGAAGCATATTAACTAATTTGTCGCTGATTTTAACTCGATTTAGTCTACATGACCGGGGGAAAATCCGGAAATGTTCACAAAATTTGCTTTTACCTAATTGGATCCGTTGTTCGGTTGGTCGCCGGGGTGCATCAAGTTTTGCGAAGAAAAATGCAATCACTGAAGCGACAACTATAATTCATTCCACCAATTGTGCCAAGCGATGCTCTAGGCAATGCTATAAATTTCCATGTAAATTTGTGCAGAAATCCAAAAACCAAAAGGTTCCACAGCTTTTTGTCTTAGCTGGTGAGCTTTGTGTGTTGGGTGAAAAAGGTCGTTTCATTGGTAAGGGCAAAAGCAGTTATGCTTAAAAGCAAATCCAAATTGGTTAGATGCACTTAGCACAGATTGAAGGTAATTTCCAATCCTCTTAATCACTTTTTTTTAAGGACTTACTATGAATTATCGATGTTTACGAAAATTTGGATTGGTAATTTTGAAATTGACAAACATATGACAAATAGAACATAATTTATCAGGATTCTGAATTATGATCGATCTTTAAGGGAGTGCACCGATGTGAGGGCGGTATTTCGAACACTTTTTCGGGGTTTTCTATCAGAAAAACAAAAGGTATGCCGAAAATGTGGGCTAGATTTCGCTCAAACCAGTCATCTAGAACACAAGAAGTGAACAACAATCTAATATCTGTTTATGTTGTCGAGGTACTAACGTGTAGTTTTGTAGAAATTTCATAAATTGAAGAAAAAATCTTGTGATTTTACATTACATAAGATGCACATTAATGGAGTGTTGTTCTTCACACAAATTTATATTCAAGAATACGTAAAGTTGTGTGATTTAAAAATTACATGGCTTAAATTTCAACGAAATAAAAAACAAAAGATCGATGGTAACAGAGCGACTTGAACCGAGGAACAATAAATCATAACGTATATCAGTTAATCGACTGAACCACAAAAACCAATATCTGCTTGATGAATAAATTCATACAGCGGTACTTGATAGTCGTTTGACAATTACATTCATCATTTTTTTCTTTGTAGTACATTTCATAAAAATGACTAACTTTTGTGCTTTTCTGTCTCTCTTTTCTCTCTGATTTTCACAAAATTAAACTCATATGAAAGGACTTACTCTTCCTATTAAATTTTATTCAGATCCAACTTCCTATTTAAGAGTACAAAAAGGTACAAAAAAATAGCAATTTTCAAGAATCAAATGAAAGTTCTTACAATTCCATAGAACTCATTTCATATTTATCGGGATACTACTTCCTGTTTCGGAACTAAAGCGGAAAAGATACAATTTCTTGAGTATTTTTGTATATAAGGTGACGTAATAATGAACAAAGTGTTTCCAGTTAGTAGTGTACTTCTTGTATTGCGCATGTTTTGTTAAATACCGACAAAAAAATTGATTTTCGATGTACGAATTCTCAACTATTGGTTCCGGAAGTCCGGAAATAGTGGTCAAAATCTCCAAAGTTCAACACGTTTCAATGTCTCAGATATACCAATTTTTACAAACTTCGACTAAAATAGAAGGTCGTACAATATTACAAATTGCTGTTAAATTTCACTCGGATCCAACTTCCAGTTCCGGAATTAAAAGGGAAGTGGATTTAAAACCTCATACCGTCACTTAGAGCGACGATGCAGAATACGGAAAAAATGTTCTAAATTTGGCTCAAAACTTTTCCAAATTGCTGGCCAAATGAAACGAATTTTTTTTTATATCATTTATTTTACCCCGGCTTTAACCATGTTGGTCGTTCACCGGGTAGAAGTTATAAAATTTAACCGTTTTGGTTTACAGAGTTTTGTGTTTTTTATGTTTGTTTTGTTTTTCTATTCCATTGTGACCGCGGGGGTCATCCCAAGGGGGTCCAGCCCCCTTGCGGATGGCCCGCAGGTTTTCTTTCTTGGTATTTTTGGTGGGTTCGTTATGGCTGACGCGCACCAGGGTCCATCGGCTTTCTTCTTTGAGAAACGAATTCGGCTATATTGATTTCTAGTTTCCGGCTCCGGAAGTACCGGACAAATCGCCAAAACGGATTTAGACTAAAATTAAGGTCTGAGGCCAGTGTGTTTTAGGGTGTTTTAGAGGACTATTTTCACGCTTCAAATCTGATTTTCTCACAAACGGTGACGAATTTCAAAAAACACAACTGACAATCTCTTAGAAAATTAGTTTAGATTTTTTTTTTTTTTTTTTATATCGTTTATTTATACCCGGCTTTAACCAAGTTGCGGTCGTTCGCCGGGTTTGTATCGTTTAAGGGGGTTTTGGGAGGTGGGGGGGGGGGGGGGGGTTTAGTGAGGTTCGGAGAAGAGGAGGGGAGATTTTTACATTTGTGTCGTTCAAATTACATAGCATTTGTAGATAGTTACATTTCTTTTGATATCAGTGGGATGGGTCGAGAAAAAAAAGGGGGGGGGGGCTACGGTTAACAGTTGGTTTCTTGTGAGACAGAGAGAGAGAGAGATGTAGTAGGGGTGCTGCGGACGGTCCTGGTTGCTGGTTCGCGGTATCCATTGTAGTGTGGCCACGGACGACGCCCCCAGGGGGTCCCTCTGGCGGGCGGCCCACGGCTGAGATGAAGGTAGTTATCGGTGTTCGGGGCTGTGTTGGCAGGGTGTTGAGAATGCCCGGTTTGGGTGTTGATCGTGAATGTGTTTGTGCGACGATGTGTTTTGTCTCCTGTCGGCGTGTTCGGCCGGCCTCTCGCTGTTCCTTGTTCGGTCCTTGGGTTGTCATCCTTCAGATGTGCAGGCCCGCTGCGGGTTGCTGGTGGTTGTAGGAGTGGCCGCGGAAAACATCTCGGGGGGAGCCGTCCCCCCGCAGATGACCGTGTGGTTGATGCTGAGTCTTCGCCGGAGATTGAGAGATAGGAAGATAAGAGGAGCAGAGAGTTAGAAACGATTGAAAGGGGGGGGGGGGGGGGAAATTGCGGGGTGAAAGGGTTTTGGGGAGGAGGTTAGGGAGAGAGTGAAGCAGTTCTGGTGAGATGAGTTGGGAGGGATTTATAGTGCATTTAGGAGTTTGGCGTCTTTAAGGAAGAGGATTAGGGTGGTTTCGGAGACGGGGTCGTTGGAAAGGGCGTTGCGGATTGAGGAACTAATGTTGTATTGTGACCTTAGACTGTGGAATTCGGGACAAGTGGTGATGATGTGTTCTGCCGTGAGCCTAACGTTGCAGTGTAGACAGGAGGGAGGGCTGCCGTGGGCGATACAGTGTGTATGCGTGAGGCGGGTGTGGCCCACCCTGAGCCGTGAGAGGGCCCTTTGTTCCCTACGGTCTGGTCGATCAGTCCATCGGATCAACTCCCCCTTGATTTTGGAGAGGTATCCTCCGGATGATCTCCAATGCCCTAAGAGATGTTCCTGGAGCCTTTCCCGGAAGCTGGTAATCAGATCTGCGGAGGGGACCTCCGATGTAAGTCGTGGTGACAGTCTGCCCATGGCCGCCAGCCCATCTGCTTTCTCGTTTCCCGGGATCCCGCTGTGTCCAGGGATCCAACACACTGTGATTTGGTTGTTACTGTATGTTTGGATCGCCTGGACAAACGGGTGTCTGGATCTTTCGGCCTCCAAGGCGGTGATAACTGCCAGGGAATCCGAAAAGATCACAGCCTCGGATCCCGGGGGGATCGCTTCAATACAAGCATAGATGGCTGCGGCCTCCGCAGAAAAGACCGAGCATTCCGGGGGTAGACTCAGGTGCAGAGAGAGATTTTGTCCCCACACCTCGATTCCTGTGCCATGGACTGTTCGAGACCCATCAGTGTAAAAGGCTGGGATTCCTGTAAACCGGTCAGCGCAGATTTGGAGGAAGTTACTTATTGCTTTAGCTGGGGGGGGTTTGGCTCCGAGGGAGAGTGCCAACGAAGTGTCGGTTTTGGGAAGGTCTGGCTGGTGCCAGGGCCGTTTCCAAACCCGGTGTAGGCGAGCCAGTTTTGGGAGGTTGCTTCCTGTGAAGCTTTTGTGCAGCCTTTTAGCTATCTTTTCCAGAACGCAATCTTCCTCACCGTAAGTTCTCTCGAGCCACCCCAGTGCTCGGCGGAAAATTATCCATGCCGAGTACCAGCGGAAAGGCAGTACGCCTGATTCAATGCATGCGGCTACTGCTGGGGTGCTTGGAAGTAGATTTGAGGCATATCTGACGGCTCTATTGTAGGTGGGTGAGAGAATCTTAATCAGATTCTCTCTGCCTACTGCCGTCGCCTCTATCCCGTAAGTAATTCGACTCCATACCAGTGACTGCGCAAGAAGTATCCCTTGGTGTCTATTCCACCTCGGGTGCCCAGTACTTATGATTCGAATCAGTCTTAGCCTAGATTCGCAATCTTTTTTGACTAGTCCGAAGTGATGCGTGAAGTTCAGTTTCCGGTCGAAGTTAATGCCGAGAATTCTGGGGTATTTCACGAATGGCACTTGGACTGTTCCTATTTTGATTGTGGAATCGGTATCTCTATGTCCCCCTCGACAGAAGTGTGAGAGGGAACATTTGTTTGGGGCTATGTTAAACCCCACCCGGTTTGCCCAACGAAAGATTGCGTCGGCCGCTTGTTGGGTAATTTTTCTAGTTGCTATACGGGAGTTTTCGGCACTGATAATCACAATGTCGTCAGCGTAAACGAAGATGTATATTTTCGCTGGTAAGCAACTGAAAACCGAGTTCATCCCCACTAGGAAGAGGGTTACGGCCAACACTGAACCCTGGGGGACGCCGTTGTTTTCGACAAATGTTTGTGAGAGGGATCCACCGATGCAGACTTGGAAGTTCCTCCCTTGGAGGAAGTCTTGCAAATAGGTGCCCATTCGTCCGTTTATACCCCAGCCAACCAGTTGTCGAAGGATCCCTTCCCGGTTGACTGTGTTGTATGCCTTTGCGATGTCAATGCAAAGTGCATCAACGTGAAGGCCCTGGTTAATTTTGTCCAGAATTGTATCGCAGAGTGCCCCAAGGTGGGCACCTGTCCCTTTACCCTTGCGAAATCCAAATTGCCTATGGTCTAGTAAGTCGCGCTCTTCTAGAAGATTGACGAGGAGTTTAGATTAGTTTGTGAAATTTTCATAATGAATTGCATAGCTGAAAACGGCAACTTTCAACTTGTTCATTGAATACCTCGCCTTCAAAGGCATGTATCAAAAATCTATCCTGACAATGTCTAGATAATTTGATTAAAATGAGATTAGTGCAAAAAAACATAGGTGTTTTCGCTATAAAAATGAAGTGAATGTTATTTTCGTGAAGGTAAGTCGATTTCTAAGCACGCGCCATTTTTTCTCCTCCAGTTTTCTGGAAACGTAACGAAAAATGAGAGAGAAATAAAATCTTTTCAGAAAGGAGTCCAAATAAGCGGTAGCTTTATTGGATTTTATGTGATGTAGTCGAACTTGTAACCGAAAATATCAAAACTTTCTTGGCCACCATCGAGAGTCATTTTGCACATATGCGAAAGAGCATGGAGAGAAATGTGAGAGTGAAGCAGAGTGAAACACGTGGTTATACGCGACCTACTAGCTTCAGCTCTTAAAGGTCTAACAGTCCAATAACTTGTTATTGAATTGTGTTCAGATCTGACTTCTGTTTGTTTGAAATTTCAAACCATCATTTACTGCGACAATGTGCAAAAACGGAAAACTTCAGCTAAATTTTGATTTTTTTTGTAATTTTTACGGAGAAACAGCTTAAGCAAATTTTTTCAAACTTTTTTTTTACTTTATAGAGCATCATTTGAAATAAAAGTAAGGCGGTAACAGAGCACGAAAATACTGAAAAACTACCATAATATGAAATCGGTAAAATTTAAAAAACGTGGTGGGGAGGCATTTTATAGCAAAAAAGTATGTTCCAAGTTTGAAAAGAATTGGTTCAGTAGATTTTGCAGGATCGTGTTCACGGACTTCGAAAAATTGGTTTTCAGAAAAATGCGGTTATTTTGTTTTTGTTTCAAAAAGTTAGCAATATTTCTGATGTTCCGATTGATTTAAAATTTTGACACAATAATTTGGCTAACCCCTAAATGATTAAACCTGCATCGGCCAGAAATAGTCGAAAACACGTTTTCGTTCGGCACGTCAGAAAAGACATTGCACTCCGTTGCAAAACAAAAAGTGTTCTGTAAGTAGCAGAAACTTTACGTCTGCTTAGCGGTTCAAATTGAACTGCCGAGTTTAGCACTAAGCAGTTCAATTTGAACTGCTCTGCACTGATGAGTCAAAGACGAAACGTAAAAATAATGATAATAATTTGGAAATGTTAAACTACAAGAAAATGTAAAAAAAACGATTTTCCGAAACTGTTTATTCATTTCTTCTGGGTCCCATAAGAACTACACAGTTTACATCTTTATAGATGCACATAAAAAAAGCAGTTCACGTATATTCACAATTCAAAGCATGTAAAGATAAGTCATCTCATTAACTTCACAGGTCATTTAGTTGAAGTTTACATCGATACAGACGAAATTTATTTTTACATGTTACATGTGAAACACAACACGGTTTTATGCCAAAACGATCAACTACAACGAACTTATTGTCTTATACATCTTTTATAATTCGATCCCTTCGAGCGCGCCTTTAAGTCGACGCTATCTATACGGATTTCTACGCAGCCTTTGACAAGATAAACCACCAAATTGCAGTAGCTAAACTCGAAAAACTTGGATTCAGTGAATCTTTACTCAACTGGCTTCAATCATATCTTATTGGTCGGGAAATGTTAGTGAAACTCGGTGAATGCACTACAACACCGTTTGCTGTAGGTTCTGGAGTCCCTCAAGACAGTCACCTGGGACCATTTTTATTCTTGCTCTACCTCAATGATCTCAACTTTCTATTGAAATGCCACAAACTATCGATGTCACTATATTTTTACAGTCACAGCTTGAATCATTCGTGAACTGGTGTAACGACAATAGAATGGTCTTAAATGCTTCGAAATGTTCCGTTACGTCGTTTACTCGCAAACACTCGCTATTTAGCTACGAATATAACATTTCGTCGATTGTACTGAAACGAGAGTCTACCGTTAAAGATTTAGGTATCATTGTTGATACCAAGTTGAATTTCAAAAACCATATCGATTATGTGATCTCTAAGGCCTCCAAGCTTTTAGGTTTCGTTTTCCGCATCACCAAGAGCTTTTTCAATGTACATTGTCTTAAAGTATTATATTGCGCTCTAGTCCGCTCGACGCTTGAATATTCAGCTGTTGTCTGGTCACCCCATTATCAAATCGACATAGATCGGATCGAAGCTATTCAACATAAATTT
This sequence comes from Malaya genurostris, assembly GCF_030247185.1. NCBI lineage: Eukaryota > Metazoa > Arthropoda > Insecta > Diptera > Culicidae > Malaya > Malaya genurostris. The sequence goes on from NC_080571.1 coordinate 262,140,164, forward strand.
ATTATATTTGCCCTGCGTAACCTACCATGGAGAGATCCTACTAATATTCCTAGTTACATAGATCGCTGTAAGCTTATTAATCTTGATCGGTTATTCGTTCGTCGGAATGTCTCCAAGGCAACTTTCGTTTCTGATTTGCTTCAATCACGTATCGATTGTCCCGAACTCTTACAGTTGATTAATCTCGACATTCATCTACGCAATCTTCGTTCCCACCCCTTTTTCAGATTACCTGTTGCAAGAACAAATTATGGTTATAATGAGCCGTTCTCCAGTATGTGCCGAACATTCCACAACTGTTCCAATGTCTTCGACTTTCATTTATCTCGAAACATGATTAAACGATTGTTTCATAGTCACCTGTCAGATTAGGATTTGTCTGGAACCGTTAATATTTTATTTTCATTCAACCCCCATCCCGTCTCTCCATCATATTCATTTGAAACTAACTAGATTCGCTCGCCTAGATTCTAACCTCGTCGTTTTTTTCTGTCTTCCGCCATCTGTTTGATGACTAATTAGATCTACATGCTGATTCCAACCCTGTCGTTCGTTTTCGCTCGTTTCGCACCCCCTCCACCAACCCTTGTTTTCAATTTACTTAACCACTTTTCTCCTCTCTCTCGCCTTCTAAGTAAGAGTACTGATACTGTTATGCTTGGTGTCCTCAACTAGTTATAGTGTTATAAATTTAGTTTTAACTGTTAATTTTAATTGTAGTGTTAGGCCTAAATGTATCTGTTGGATCATTGTTATCTGTTGATACAAATGATGGGGAGGTTTTATGCTTGCTGGAGAGAGAGAGATTGCTGGATTTCATCTCCACCGGGCTTTCCCCTGCTCCGTCACTGTAGAAATTATGGCATGCTTGAATTTACATCAAGCGTAAATTTCATTTTTTCTAAGAGTGTATGCAACATTTTAGCTCGATCGGTCAAACTATATTTTCACGCCCGAGGTTTAAAGTTTGTATGGACTCTAAAAATCAGCGCATATCTTATTGTCGTAGCAATAAACAAGAAAACCTTCGAAAACCGCTAAACAGTCCGATATTTGTAGAAAAAAGTTATTAAAGGAAACCCGATACAAAGTCCGACTCGTTCCTTAATATATCTAGCATCACTGCTGCTAGTGATCGTAATATGACTTTATTTTTGATTGATCTAAGTTGTGTATTGTATTGACGATGGTTACAAACCATGTTCCAACTCACTGTAAAGACACAAAAAAACCTAACTTTTTAAATTGAAGAAATAGGTATTTGTTGATTTCAACAATGTTTTAGATAAACTCAAATCCAATAACTTTGCTGAAGATATAAATTCTCTCTCTTATACAGTGTAGTGGATGATGCTACTCTAAGCTAACGAAAAAATAATTTACACGACTTTTTTGTTTCGTTACAGTTAGTTTTGGAGTATGGTTTGAAACTCAAAAAGAATTCTCATACTAAACTGGATAACTATCGTACAAACATCAAATAATTCAGATCAAACGTTATAGCACATTAAAAGAAAATCACATCATATTACGAGCACTAGCAACAGTGATGCTAGATTTATTACCGAATTAACCATTGTTCGGATCTTGTGTCGGTTTTCCTTTAATAACTGTTTCCACAAATGTCGGATAGTTTTGCAATCTTCGAATGTTTTCTTCTCCATTACATTTCCAACAAGAATAACTCACGCATTGATTTTTATAGTCTAGAGGGTGATCTTCAGTCGATTTTTTCTGTTATAAGTCAGTTTCCCCATACTAAATCCCAAACAAACTTTAAACCTAGGATGCGAAAATATAATTTGATCGATCGAGTTAAAATTTTGCATTGTTCTCATGGGACCCAAGGGAAACACGAAAAGTTTGGTGGAGCTGAAATTCAAATTTTGTCCCACTCTAGTGAACATCCTTAAGAGATATAGAGATGACTCAAAACTCCATACAGCTGGCTAAATTTCAGAAAATAAAGAATGAAGAATTAGTACCGGATAAAAACAGCACATCGAAAGTAGTAACTGTTGAGCCATATGAGTCTAGAAAATTTGAGTAAACTTCATTCATACTATGCTGTCGATTTTTTAGTAATTCCATCAAAATCCAGATGGTGACGCTTAGAAGCACACTTAAAGTTGTTAAGGGCTGAGGTCAGTAGGTCGCGCATAAGTTTTGAATCGACCACGTGTCTCGCTCTGCGCATTACATTTCTCTCCATGCTCTCTCGCATATCCGCAAAATGAATCTCGATGGACCGGGTGGCCAGAAAAGTTTCGATATTTTCGGTTACATGTTTGACGACATCAATACAATGATATGCAATTCATTCTTCACAAAAAAGACTTTCCCGACCGCTAAAGTCAATAAATCATTCTGAAATTTTCACAAAATAATTTAAAGTAAGTTTCTAAGAGATTGTCAGTTGGATTTTTTGATATTCGTCAGCCGCTGATAAAAGAAATTCTGAAGAATCAAACTTTTCTTAGTTTCATTTTGCATACGCAGATGTCAAGGGGGTGTTTTAATAATGCTTATTTTAATTCAGAATTTAAATAAGCAAAGCGAACCCAAAAAAGTATAATTCCCTCCCATGGTTGGTGGGCTTGATGGTATTGTAAACATCATCAGATACAATCAATTAGCGTTACAATTCAATATAGATATGTGTAACAGTGTAGCATCATTATTGAATTTAAGAAATGAAATATGGAACGGCTTAAATAAGATGTTGATTGCCTTTCGCTGCAATATCCGGGGTTGGAGAGGCCGGTAGAGCTTTATTGAGCTCTGTTATATGTTTCATTGTCATACTACCGGCTCTGATTACCAGTGTGAAGTGGAAATTAAGTGAGGTGAACGTATCCCAATTGGGTTTCACACGATGGCAGCAGATGATCAATGACCTCAATCGGTTAATCAAATTGTTCTTTGACGTTTATTAGTGGTATGTGTACCATGCAATACTGTGTATTGAAATGGAAAGTTGTGAAATAGAATAAAATAAAATAATTAATGCACAATGAGAAAACTGAAAAATCGAAAAATAAGCAGATAAACTGAAATCCTCGTGATTCAATCACTAAAAATAGAATTAAAAGGGCGGACTTTCAGATACTTACTTTATGCAGTAATTTACTAAGACACTCAACCAAGGAAGCTTTGTTTTAATTGGAACTTACTTTACTTTACTTTTCTTTACACATAACGTCTCCGGAACATGACCATACTAACTAGTAACTTAAACACAGTTTTCAATATTGATTAAATACTCTCCTTTAATCAATTGTTTTCTTTTCTTTCCAGGTAAGAATGAAACTCAAGTTCTACGAAACACTACATTAACAAAAAAAAAATAAATGTAATATCGATACATTTCAAAAATATTTCCAGTTGAGATCGCCCAAACGTAAGATATCTAAATGCTAACAACTTCCTATCCCATGCCTCCTCGTGAGTCTACAACGATTTTAGCTTTCTAGCGCGGCATTGATTGATTGCTATCACCCTTTGCGGTAGTGTTAAAATGCGATTTGACTGCTTTGCTAAAATTTGCGCTTTATTTATTTATTTATTCGTCAAACAAATGCAGACTACAAACAAAAAAAATGTTACCATGGTTTCTTATTCTACGATTTGGTTTCAATTTATCTTTTATTTGTTTCCTGAACATTGATCGATTTTTTTTATTTTTCGTTATAAAAGCGCATCATTTGATTAACAGGATTATTTTTGCCATAATTTGTTTTATTTTTTTTCGAAAAGGACTTCTGAGATGGCGACTAGGAGCATAAAATTTTAGTTGCGAAAACAATGATTCGGATTGTACTCGTTGAGAAATAATGTCGTTGATAAAATAAAGCGTTGTAGCTTTGCGGCGTTCTTCGACTGCCCATACTTGCATATCAGTCCCTTATGGAAAATCGGCATGTCGAGAAAAAGACTATTAATATTTTATTTCCGAATTTTTTGATTTATCTTGCTACCTAATGCTTAATCATGGTATTATTACATGAAATATCGGTAATACACCTTTGCTATTCCAATATTGCAACAAATGAAATTATTCAAGTTTGCACTGAATGGGACTGATATGCGGGTACTTTGCATATGGGACAGACATGAGTTGGTATTTTTTCACATTTTACTGTACAAACCCTCAACATTTATTGCAATTTCTGATAGTATATTGAGGATAGATTTTATTCCTCAATTTCAACTCAATATTGACGAAAATCGATATGGGAATGATATGCGAGTATGGGCAGTCGAGTGTTTGTAAGTTTATGAGCATACAACGCGCCATCTTTGTTTTAACATAGCTGAATAAATTTTTTGGATGCTTTTTGATTTCGTTTCAACTTTGAGATTATATTCTTTGTGTGCCTAGTTGATTGCTATTTTCCAGGTCATTGAGAATGTCGAGGTTCCGCAGTCAGTTAAATGCAAGTCGTATCCGAATGAAATTCATATGATAGATTTCAATTCTAATGATATTTTGATTAGTTCACATAGCCCCAGATGATATTTTAGACAGGTAAAAGATAATTTTTCCCGGATAAAAATTTGTCAGTCAATTTCACAATCGACTAGCGAATAGCAACTGCGGCAAAAAAGTTACGTTTAGTGAGAAATATGTTTATAAACTCTAAACTCTACGAAAACGGATGTCTGAAAAACGCATTCTACCATTCTCAAATCACACAAACATTCTGCAAGCTGTCACTATAGTAGAGCGACACTTCACTGGTAGCGTTGAAACACAATATATTACATCGACAATGACCTCAACCCCTTATATTTATAACCATTTGTTGAATTCTCTACAGTGCCAGTTCAGCGACAGACCCTATGAAGGCTGTTTGATAGTCTGCCCTTTCATACCAGAAGCAGATTGATACGAAAAATCAAACCGTAAACTCCTACCCAGTGCTTGAGCGGTAGAATAGTGTTTTTTGTCTGATGAAAAAAAAAGAAGATGTTTGGATATATGATACCGGTCGTGAGGCGGCTAGGATTTAGACCATGTTCGATGTACGTTTACCAAACCCAGTCCTGTGGTAGAGCCGTGTTTACCACAGTTTAAGGTGGCGGAAATCGTAACGCTTATGCACGGATTGCATAAGTTTCTCCTTCATTTGGCTTCTCCATTATATGTTTCCACTCAGTCATTGCAAAAACTGAGATTTGAGAGCCGATAACCAGAAACGGACAAATATTGTTTCTCGGAATACTTCAAAAATAAAGAAAATGCAAACGTTGACGAACAATTTCCAAGACGAGATACGATATATAGAAAATGGTTCATCATTCCATCGAAAGCCAGCCGGAATTGGACTGTTAACCCTTAATTGCATTAAACCCCAAATATGAGACACACATTTCAATAAATTCTACAAAGCGTTGTAATGTATATTTTTCACCGGTTGCATGATATTCCATATTTGGGACACATTCTCAACTCAGAAAAAAAAATTCATAGAATTCCCTTCATATCGAGAGAAGTTAGCTGCATCTACCTGACACAAAACGACAATTTCGTACACAGCTGATTTCTGCTAGTTTCAAACAAATCTAGGAGCGCTCTATACGTATGAAATAATTTGAAAAGTTTTTTTGGTTGTTTTGTAACTTACCATACTAATAATTAAAAAAATAAACGTTTGTTTTTCGTAATTAGTATTTTTTCCATGTTCTGGACCACTTAAACTATCTAAAAAACATTTTCTGGCCTTTTTTTGAAAAATCATGCAATTAAGGGTTAATATTTTTTTATTCAGAAAGTGTAGTAAAAAATCTTTAGCTCGGATACTTTTTATGCGAAGATACTTTAATACGAAGAAAAATAGCAATTACTTTGTACCATGTTCGGAACATATGATGAATGTATCACACCTTCTCAACCAAGCTCCCGGGGATTCTGATGAGTCACAAAAATGTGTGCATGAATGTATAGACAATTTCGACACAAGATTAATTTTCAAAAGGGTTAAGTGATTTTGAAAGAATTTTCTTAGAATCGTTTTAACTCAAAAACTATACCAGTGATGTCCAAGAAGAAGTTGTATTGATGCAATATTGGATGCAATGTAGATTTCAAAATAAAGAATAAAAACCCTTCTTAATCCACCTAGTGGTGTGATTATGCCTTTCTTTCGTAACAGTCTCATGAAAATATATTTCATAATTTTATTAAATAATTTCGGATACTAATTTTAACACCAATTGATTCAGATTGATTCAAGTAGTTCACAAAAGCATGCATCATTTTTCCAAACTAGTGCTTGACATTTGCGTTGCCTATTTGTATGATAAGAGTGATGCTAATCTAAAAAAAATTGTCAAACCTTTACCACCAGGCAGCACCCCTTACGCATGTCCGATTTAGCTCAAATTTTGCATAAAGGCTTTTTTCGAGGTGCTTAAACTTTTGAGCACTAGAGCTTAACAAAAATAGAGGTTATCATAAAATTTTGGCACCCTTATATATAAGAGCAGTAAAAATCAACGTGTTTTGTCGGTTACGTCAAATATACCATCATATATCTGGAGCCAAAAGTCACAACAATTTCATCTTCGAACTTGATCAATGGCCTGACAGTAGCTTTCAAACGAGCCCAAGTTTGTTAAAATCGGTTTAGCCATCTCTGAGAAAATTGAGCGCATTCAAATATCTTCTAAAAGTGCACACACACACACACACACACACACACACACACACACACACACACACACACACACACACACACACACACACACACACACACACACACACACACACACACACACACACACACACACACACACACACACACACACACACACACACACACAGACATTTTCCGATCTCGTCGAACTGAGTCGAATCGTATATAACACTATGGGTCTCCGATGCTCCGTTCGAAAGTCGGTTTTTCCAGCAATTCTAATACCTTTCTATAGAGAAACTAACTGATTTCCGAAAAAGCGCAGTATTTAACACAGTTCTATTTAAGCTACAGCGATAACTTTCTTATTGGAATCAAATATTTTTCCTCTGGAGCTTCTTTTTGACGTCAGTAAAAAAAGTCAGTAGTCGCTGGGAGTTAGATCAGGAGAGCATGGCGTGTGACATCTGTGCCAAATGTCACATCGAAAAATTCATTAGTATTTTTCTGAAGTATTAAAAGTGTAACCGGCGATTTTTACAATGAGTGAAATTATTCAATAAAGAAGTTCCAATAAATTTTGTGAATATATAACCTGAATTATATTTCAGGTGCCGAAACGTTCAGAATTTGGCAAAAGACCTTCGGTGATAGTTGTATGTCGCTAGTGAGTGTTTTCGATTGGGGTCAAGGGTCAAGAATGCTTTGACGACGAACCACGTCCAGGACGACAGTTTTGACCGTTTTATTTGATTGTCGAAGCGTGGTGCATTCTTTCCGATTGACCTGACTGTCAACAAGGAATACTATTTGAGTGTTGTACGTCATTTGCGCGAAGCTATTCGTAAAAAGGACCAGAATTATGGGCCGACAACTCGTGGTTTTTGCACCACGATAATGCACCGTCACATACTGCAATGATTCTTCATGATTTTTTCGCAAAAAAAATCAACCAATATTGTTCCGCAACCAGCAAATTCAATCGACCGCTACGGGGAAACCGTGTTGAGTCAATTGAAGACATCAAACGTGAATCGCTACGCTACGGTTTTTCCGGAAATAGGTTTTAATTACTGTTTCGAGCATTGGGAAAAACGTTGGCACAAGTGTATTGTGGCCGGGGAAGATTGCTTTGAGAGGGACGAAATAGATTTGGAAGAATAAATAAAGAATTTTTGAATTATGAACAAAATCTTATTATTTTTTTGCCCACAATAGTATATCTCGAATATGACCTTTCCATCTATCTGTTGCGTTTTCGGGCGCTTTGGACGGTTTTCTCCGGCTCCTGAGTAAAGTGGCGGATCCATGTTTCATTTATTGTCATATACCGCGATTGAACAAACAGCTCTCTGAATTGTTGATGCGTTGTTACTTTTGTTCAACTGTGAGCGAACGCGGCACCCATTTAGAAAGCACCATTCATGATTTTCGGGTAAAATCGTAAAAACACTTCCAATTGATGTGCTAACCATTTCAGCAATCTCACGAGCTTTGATTTTGCGATTCAAAACTTACCTAATATTTTCTAGATTGACTGCTTCATTCGACTTACCTGAACGATTCGTATCACTTGTATCAGTACGACCGCGTTTAAAGTTTTGTTTCAGATACTCCATTGTGCAACTACTTGCGGTTGGAAGGAAGGCAAAATCTAGCATTCCGTTGCGAAAGTTTTGTTTTGACAGACTGCGCTGTCAATTCTTTTTATACGTACAGGACTGACTTGCATTGATGGTCTCGATTTTATTCAAATTAGATTTAAGTTTTATTCATCGAAATATCCCGTAGCAAGGAATTTACATTTTTTGTGCAACACAAAAACTATTTCGAATTGCATTCAATTAGAATGGTTCGATTCTGAGGTCTGGTGTTCAACTCTTACACCAATCTGCACTCATCCTAAATTCAACTTACATAAAGACCATCGCAAGCTGAAAGTCTCACAAACAAAAATCGATACAATCTTTCCAACCAAACAAAGCTCACTTGTCCTTAATTTGAAGTCAGTTTGCATGGGCGGTCGTTCGCTAAACTGAGTCCTTTGTGTATCCCAGCTGGAAAAGTCCATCGTGAATCCTAGAAGAACAATCAAATAATAGATCATTGGTTTCATCATGAATATTTACCCAAAACAGTAGCACTTAATTACGGGAGAGTCTCCACTGAATTGCTACCAGTCAAAGGCTGGGTCTGGGTCTGGTCGCACTTTGAGATGACAGATGGGAGTGTGCAGATTGCGGAACGTGAACAGGAGAAGAAGACGCTATAAATATTAGATCGTGTTCAGGAAAACGAAGATGATTGATGAACGGAGCAGCAACATGATTGATTTACAATCCTGGTGCTGAAGTTTGGCTTCGAAGGAATTTTGGGTGCGCTGATGAAGATTCGCTGGGAAAATGGGGTAAATGAAACAGTTAATCGAAATGATATTGAAAATTATATAACAAGTGTTGAAATTTGTTAAATTAACTTGTTCAAATGAACAGTGAAATAAAATTGATCGATGAAACCTAAATTCTAATACGACTTTGGAATTTCAATATTACATCATTTTAGACGGCATTCCCATTTTCTAAGGAGATGATAGCAACATCTGTTTTCTTCTTATTTTTCACTCTTCTAAGTAATCACAAACCTTGCACAACGCTAATCTTTCCACGACATCAGAAACGAAACAAATCTAGTTAAAACATGGACGAAACTTGAGTTCACTGCCAATACAGAGCAAATCAGTTTATTCTGCTACGAACATTCTCATCATCATCATCAATCAGAGAACAATTTTTCGGTAACTCAAAGTTGTGACGGGTAGTTAAAAGAATAAACATTGTACTCCATGCCAGGCAAAGTTCAAAAAGGCATCAACTGCGATGGTGGTGCTTGTTTGACTTGATTGGCGGTTCCGCGCAATTTTGCGGTCGCGAAACATCAAAGCTGCGCTCAACCCTTTTGACGGGAATCGGAAGGTTTTGAGAGAAAAAAAAATTACTTATGAAACTCTTGTACAGCAGTAAATTGCATTTCCGATTACAGAAAAAAGTACAGGATGGACTCGATGAATTTGTTCTTTGATAAAGAATGATTAAATGCGAATGATATTGGCTGAAGCCTGAAATAATATCGAACGATTTTTTGGAAGTTTGTTGTTATTTGCTATTGGTATCAAATATTAATAAAACTTACTATAAAAATACAATCAATATTTACAACACAAGTCAAATCACTTCATTAGATTGAATTAGGCATTCAAATCAATCAAAGATCAATGTTTTGAAAATTCTTTGAAAGATCCACGAATTTAAGAAAAAAGAAGTAACTGGATGACGTGAATACGAATAAAACTTCGCACTTCAGAATAGCTTAAACTGTTCCCATAATTGTGTGAATTGTGCAAGGTTTCTTTACTTCCAGAATTGTAACGGTGCACCTATACTAAAACAGGATTGGTGATTGCCGATAATTTGGCGGAAAGTGACTCGACATTTCTCTATACTGTATACAACATTGTCAATCAGGAAGATGATGCTATAAGAACTCGCTGCCCCACAATGCATGAACATGAATCGCGAGAGAATTTTTCTATATTTCTTCGCTCCATTTCATACTCTTAGCATTTCACGGCCCTTATCTTAAATAGATACAGTTTTGCAATGATCGGCGCTGTGTGGAATTTAACAAGAGAGAATCACAAGCAGTGCTGAAAAAATTCGTTATCACAATGGTGACTCGAGCTTACATTGAGACAACACATATATCATCGTCCACCCAACGACGATTGTCGCTAATTGAATCATAACAAGTATCATGACTGCCGAACCCTTTCAGTATCATTGGAAATTGATTTCATGAAAATGTAAACAAAAGTTATCCCCCTATCACCCGGCGATGAGCCAGTGATAGACGACAATATTTGTCTCATTCGACATTCAGTTGAGCATCAACGGTATCATATTCATTCCTGAGAATCATCGTCAACCGGGTCGATTGGGCCCTTCCAATCATACGCAGTTCCCAGCGCCCTGGAGAATAAGTCTTTGTTTAATTTAATAAGTAAAATGTTTTCCAACGTATCTTTCCCAAGGCCAGTGCGTTGATTAGAGAGAACCAAGGCAAGGGCACTGAAAGACCGTTCAACAGAGACTTGGTTCGATGGTGTGGATAGTACAACCATTGCTACTGCATATATCTCTGGGTGCGTAGTCTTACGGCGCAACCAATGGTCCCACACGTTGTAGTTATGTTTTTGGCGTGGCTCTAGGTCCAAAGACTTAACTTGTTGAAGAAACCCGGTCTCGCAACCAAGATTCACGGATTCACCAAACATTTGCGTAAGATACTGATCAAAATCATCGGTAGACTCTGACGATTCTCTACTTGTACTAGCCGGTGTTTTACCCAGTTGGCAGATACGTTCCCATGTATCGACTATGTATTGCTGAATTTTATCTTTTTCCTCAGCCGTGAATATTTTAGAACCTCGATAGTTGAACCTTGGATCCAGGTATAATGCCATCTGAACCGCCTTCAATTGGCGCAAAATGTTCAATCTATTGTTCAACGACCGAAGTAAATGGGGACTGAAAGAGTTTTCGCGAACTTTCTGTACCTCACTCGTTGCCATCAGCCATGCCATATAGAAGTCAGATAACGACACGTGCTTCTCTTGCATTTGCTTTGTGCAGATGTACAACGGCTTAAACGTATCATAGTAATGCTCAATGAACGACCATTGATTGGAAAGGTCTAGTTCGGGAAAATTATCGGCCAACTGGTTAAAAAACCTTTTTTGGTGTACGAACGATTCCATCATTTTGAATATACCACCCCATCGTGTCCTACTCCAGACGGGTGGGTATGAAGCATCGTAGCTTTCAAACTCTGACCGGTACTTCACCAGCTTACATTTTCTAGCAACAGCAGTGATGGCTCGGATAGACTCATCGGATTTATCAACAACATCCAGTATTGCAAGCTGTAAGGTATGCACGGCACATCTCACAAGAGTAATCCTTTCGGACAGTTCATTGGCCAGTTCAGCAGTAACGTTTCGTTCACACTGTTTATCATCCTCTATCACATCCGACTCATCCAGCTCATCTATGTTCGTACCATCAGCCTGCTGCTCTGTAGGCATTACGTACGTATCATTGTTTAATTTTCTAACCGTTGCCACCATATTAGCCCCATTGTCGCATGTCACGGAAAATATGTTCTCAAGAGATAGCCCATAGTCGGCCAAAGTATCCATAACTTTTGATTTCAAGAACACCGCTGTTTGACTTTCTTTGATTTCGATCATACCAAGGGTACGAATGACCACCTGCTCGTCTAGGGCATACTGTACATTGATGCCTAAGATATGGCGATTGTGTCGGGCAGCAGAATCTATTTTCAAGCAGACGAGCTTGCCTTTCATCTCATCTATCAACATTTCTTTTAGACGACAGGCAGTCTTCGAGAGATGACATTTCATTGTGACACGGTTCAAAGTGCACCCAAGAGTCGTTGTAATCGGTTTCAGTAAGTCTTTGAAGCCTTCCCACTCGAAGCAGGAAATAGGAAGATGATGGAAGGTCGTCAGCTTAACTGCTGACGCAATTAGTAACTGCCGGTCAATAGCTATCAAACGCTTAGGAATTACTCTTTCCTTCTTC